>NW_024424564.1:53647433-53698553 GCF_017311325.1 Ursus maritimus
GGGGCGGGCGGGAGTGACTCTGGGCCCCCTCCCTCCCCTCCACCCGCCCCCCTCCGCCTGCAGGTCCAGCCATTACCTATCCCCCTCCCTTCCTTCCCAAAGCTTTTTCAAAGCACCTAGATAACTCTCCACTCCTGCAGCCACACCACCGCCATCACCACCAACCCAAAAAGTTCCAGCGCCCCGCCCCCCCTCCCCGCGCCCAGACACCCTGCCTACTCCACCCTGCGGCACCCAGGCACCTCAGCACCTCCCACAGCTGGCTGTCATCGTCCCCTCCTCCTCTATACCCATCATTAGCAGGACCTAGGCGAGGACAAGCCTGCCCGCCTCAGCGACTCCACCACCGAACGCCGCAGATCCTACACCTGCCATTTCGGGGGTGCCCACGTCCCTCTCCCAGGCCTCCTTGTGCTCAGCCCCCTCCCTCTCCTCCACAACGTGCCTTGCTGCTCCTGGCCTCTCCCCACTGCGGCCTCCTGACGTGTCCATGTGGCTGTCATCAGCCCAGTGGCAGAGGCGGGGGGTGGCCAAGGGCCTGGCCATGGGGGGACGGGCGCTTTCAGGTGGCTCTACCAGCGTGCAGACCCACCCTGGGGGTCCCACCCCCCATCAGCGCCGGCACTGACTTACACGACTCCTTTTCTTTCATAATAATGGTGCTTTCTTTGGCAGGAGACCCTTGCAGACAGGACAAAAATGACTGTGTTGACCTGAAAAACAGTTTTTAAAAAACCACAGTTAGGTGGCCAGCTCATCGGTATCGCCACAACAGATCTGAAGACCAAACGCTTCTGAGGGTCTTCGCCCGCGTCTCGAGGTGCGGCTGGAATGAGAAGGCCTCACACACCCTGCCTGCCCGCAGGGACCCTCCTGGGGGCCAGACGCTGAGCTGCCTCAGCACGGACGATGCAGCCGTGGAACGAGTCTGCAGTTCTAAGCGCGAGGCCTCAGCAGCATGAGATCAGCCCTTCCTGCCCAGCAGGCCACTCTGAGGAGCCAGGGACCCCGCCAGCCCCCAAAACCCCTCCGGCCCACACACCCAGCTTCCCACATCCCCGAGAACCGTGGGCTCTGCAAAAGTCCTGGACTCACAATGATAACCGTTCCAATGGGCCCGGCGAAGCTCCAGATCAGGGTGTCTCGAACGGACAGCCAGCAGAAGTCGGGGTTTCCGTAGCCCTGGGGGTCCAGGCCCACCGCGAGTCCTGGACGACAGCGAGGAAAGTGAGGGCCGCACGCCGGGAGAGTCCCCTCCGGAGGGGCAGCCTGGGCCGTGTGTGGCCCCACGTGGCATTCCCAGCCCTGCGCACATCCACGCTCCACGTACAGACCACACGTGCCACGCACACACACCACGCCCATCACATACAAACCACAGGTACCACACAGAGAACACGCACGCCACACTGCATACAGACCCTCCCCACAGACGGACACACACGCACACACCACACGCACGCGCACCCATACCCACACTGGGCATATGCGGAGTCGTTGTCCGTTAGGTGCCACAGACAGAACCCTGAGCACACCCAGCTCGCAAGGAGCCCACGGCACAGAGAACACACCGCACCCGACAGGAGACGCGTCCCCAGCGGGCACTGAATGATCACACGCGTGTGCACAGACGCAGAGCGGGGCAGGGCCTCCTCTGCTGGGGCCCGTCACGCTGGGTACCGAAGACAGAGGAGGCTGGAG
Source organism: Ursus maritimus (assembly GCF_017311325.1). Taxonomy (NCBI): domain Eukaryota; kingdom Metazoa; phylum Chordata; class Mammalia; order Carnivora; family Ursidae; genus Ursus; species Ursus maritimus. The sequence continues at coordinate 53,649,135 of NW_024424564.1, forward strand.
AGCCGGCCCGCCGGGCCCAGGGGCGCGGGCGCACCCGACGTGGGCTCCCGTGTCGGCAACGTCCGGTGGATTCCCCGGGCGGCGCTCGGCTCCCGGCAGCGCCGCCCGCGCAGGGCTGCCCCTCGAGCCCTCACCTGTGATGATGGCCGGGACGCCCCAGCCCACGACGTAGTAGAAGCTCATGGGCCCGGCGTCGATGTTGCGCAGCTCGGTCAGCATGCGGTGGACGTGCAGGCTCTCCACAAAGGTCCAGGCGAACGTGCTCATGTAGACGTAGTGCAGCAGGATGGCGATCACGGCGCACAGGAACTGTGGGTACAGGGGGCGGGGCTCAGCGCCAGCCCCGCTCCCCCGGCCGAGGGCCGGGCACGGGGCGGGGGAGGGACCGAATCGGACCCACTGCAAACGGGAAGGTCTGTAGGTCTGAGGAAGGAGATGGAGTTAGTTGGCTTTTTCCGTGGGGTTCACCCAGGAATGGCTGGGCACTGAGTCCAGCATCTCAGGCTCCCGGTGTGGAACAGAGGACGGGGAGTGAGGCCCCGGGGGCCTCGGGGACCCCATCCCCAACCCAGATCTGTGCCCGAGTGAGCGTAGCCGCAGGGCAAGGGGTAGGCAGAGCCTCTAGCGTTTTCGTTAGAAGCTGGAAACTGTATTTTCACGTCATGGTTCCAAATTCTTACCTGCAGGCATTTAAAGTTAAAAGAAATAGTACGCAGGCAGCCTGCTCAGGCTGTGGGCCCCAGACTGCGGTGCTGGCCTCCACCCGCCACCCGGGACCCCTGCGTGGTGTCTGCAGGTCCAGCAGGTACGGCCGGAGGGAGGGTGAGGCCTCGTGCTTTGTGACCTCACCACCAAGTAAGTTCCTCCTGCCTGCACCAAGTTAACAGAGCCTCATCGTTCCCGCCAAAAAAACAGGGAGGACAGTATTTGCTCTGTTCTTGTCCTCAGCTGGGCAGGGCTGCACCTCCAGCAGGCGGCCAAGTGCCAGGAAGAGAAAAGCAACTTCCACAGGGCAGCACAGGGCCAGCATCCCACCCTCTCCAGGCCTTGGTGAGCCAGCCCCGTGTCCCTGAGAACGGGAAGAAGGCAGTGTCAGGGAGCAGCTGGGGACACGGTGTGGTCACAGGGAGCCCAGCCTCTGCGGCCATCAGTGCAAACCCAGTGTGAGGTGCTCTAGGCCAGACCTCAACGAGCTCTGTGCCTTGGCGCAGCCTCGCATGGGGCCTACTGGGAGGGGCTGCCCATCTGGGAGATGTGAGCAGGGGCCCCAGCAAGGTCCTTAAGCTGGGCAGGCGCTGAGGAGAGGGGAGGGAAGAGAAAGCCTCAGGCCCCGCCCCCGGTCACATCGCACTCTTGGCCACACCCACATCCAGGCTCTTGTCCCACATCCAGACCACACCCCCACTCCTGGCCACACCCATAACCTAGGCCCTGTCCCCACAGCCACCCTCCCCCCCAAGCCACACCCCCCAGTCCCGCCCCATTCCAGAGACATTGTCCAATCCTGGCTGCCATCCCATCAGCACAACCTTCTAGGGTCTGGGTGTCCCACCCCACCCGAAAGACACAGGAGTAGAAGACACAGGGCCACCCCCCGACCCACACTGGAGGCTGCTCGGCTCAGGTGCCCGGCCAGTGCACCCCGTGGGGAGCGGACGAGAGCGCCAGCTGGCTGGGAACATGCGTGACAGCTGTTGCCATGCCAGCCTGCACAGGCCAGGTTCTCCCCAGAAACCAAACCCCAGAGACACGGAGGAAACTGCCAAATACAGGACAAAACAGGAACTCCAGCAGCAGACAGCATCTTACATTGTGACTGGATAACCTGCTCTCTGCTCTGACTCGACACTCGGGAGACGGGAGGTCTGCCCTTCGCGACGAGCAGAGCCGTCAGCCTGGGTGCCAGGGGCGAGCCTGGGGCTGGGGGAGCCCCACACCGTATGCCCCCCATGGTCCCTCGCATCCAAAGCACGGTGGGCTTAGACAAGGGAGGGCAATGAGGAGGCGGGTTGGCTTGCTGCCTTCAATCATGTGAAAAGTAAATCCACAAAACCACCTTTTGAAAAAAAAAGAAGTGTTAGAGATACATTTTAAAATTTAATGGGGCTGTACGTGTACAGACTTGGCACTAAACGTACTACCTCTTCCAGAAACAGAACAAAGACAAAATGCGAATGCATAATAAATCATTTCAACCTGCCAGTAATCTGGGAGATGAAAAACCTCGCCCAGAGATGGGATTGTGAGTTTACAGAAAACCCATAAAACCCAGGCGAGGTGCCAAGTCCCTAGAATTACGTGCGGCCGGCATTCCTTCTCCCCGTGCTCAGCAGCGCAGCTGGCTGGAGAGCACTCATTCCAGGCCGCGGATGAGTCCGTGCCTGAAAGCAGCGAACAGCCCCTCTGCATTTCACACTCGGTCTGTCGCTGCAAGGAGTGGCTTGCCTCTGTTGAGACCACTCAAGGGCACACTTGAAGGGTTTTGCAATGAGTCATGTGGCTTCCCACCGAGAGCCGTCACCTGCCTAATGCGCTGATAAGGACGCGCAGGAGAGGTGCACCTGCCTGGCTGGATGCACAGAAGCCCCTGCAGGGCCCCACACTGGGGACGGCCCCCCTGCTGGCCCCCGCGCCGCACCGCGTCACGGCTGAGAAGCCCACGAAGCCAGCAAGGCCGTCTGCCTGTGACTCCCGGCCTCTACCTACCCCCTTCCTCCGGAGGAGATTTGGCCACCCCAGAGGGTGTCCAGGGGGTCCCGCAGCTTGCCACAAACGAGGAGGAAGAGCTCAAGTATGCCAGTGGCCCTGATCAGCTAGCCAGAACATTCCCTCTTGGTCCTTTTATGCCACTTCCTCTCCTAGGGCTGACCCATTCCCACAGACACATGTCCTCTCCCTGGGGGAGATGCCTCCCCCGGCACATCACCATACCTGCCCTCAGCCGCCAACGGTTCAGACAGCCACACCCAGACCGGCCACCCTGTTTTCATCTCACTTTGCGGCGTCCTCACCTACTGGTCCCCCTTCTGGAGACCTGAGGCACCCCTCCTCCCTCCAAGCCCACTTAGCCCTGACTCCCGCCCTTCTCCTCATGCCCGCGTGCCTAGGCTTCGGTTCTAGGCCTTGCCTCCATCCAGTGGACCAATGAAGCAGCACCCTGGCTGCTCTTCTGACCTTCGGGCTTCTTCCCAACAGACCAGTCATGGCTCTCCGTGGTACAATGCTGCTTGCAAAAGGTACGTGGCACTGCCTGGCGTGGCCCCTCGGGCTCTGGGGCACCGGATTCCCCAACCTGTCCCGACTTCCCCCAGAGCCCTCCCACTGCGTGGCCAGTCCGTCCCTAACCAGACCCAGCTCCCCCACGTGCCACCACAGTGCCATTTCAGCGCGTGACACTCAAGAACCAGCGTGCGTGTCCGCGCCAGGAATGCGGGCCCGTGGGCGAGGATGGGAGGGCCTCTTGCATCTGGGCCTTGGGTACGTGTAACACAGTGACAGCGGGTCCTTGCTGCACGAGGAAGGAAGAGGTGCTGTCAACAGCACGGGGTGGCCGGATTGGCTTGGCCCACCAGGAGCCCGTCGCTCACCTTAGGGGAGATCGGGATTAGGTGAGAGGAACCCCCGGACTTCTCTGAGTCCCTACAAACGCACGTGTGCTGGCCAGCTGACCTCACGGCTCCCTAGGGCTATAGTGTCCCCACTTTGTGGTGGACGCATAAGGGAACACACAGAGGGAACCGTGTCCCTCGTGCAGTCCCACAATCTCGCTGGTCCTGGGTGCCTCACCTGTGAGAAGAGATGCTACCCCCTCCCAGGGCCGTGGGGGTGATTCTGTGAGCCCCAGCGTGTGTGTCAAGCCTCGGGCACTCAGCCTTCACCTCCAGCCGTGCCCCCCACCCGCTCCGGGGTCAGTGTGCTGGGACGCTTGTGTTTTGCAAATCCCCACTGTAAATATGGACAATCACTTTGCCACCCGTCGGGCACCGCCGAAGCCACAAACCTCCCAGCTTCCCGGTGCTCTTCTCCTGTACCCGTCCCAACACCTCACCTCCAGAGCTGCTCCCACCCCATGCCCCAGGGACCCTGCCCCGGCCATCAGCCCGCCCCTCCCTCCTTCCAGTCTCTGCTGGGGTCACTTCCACCCACTCCTTCCTAAGTTACATTTTAAATACAACGCGCTCTGTCCCCCTTGGAGACGGGTCTGAGGTCCGCACGCACCCCCAGAGGCGGCAGAGGGCCTCACCGGGTTTCCCGTCTGGGCGACCCCGACCACGAACACCAGCTGGGAGAAGAAGAGCGCCCCGATGAGGTTCCTGTGGATGCTGTGCAGGTTGGAGCGCAGCGTCCGCGCCAGCGCGAGGAGGACGAAGGCCACCAGCAGGGCGGCCAGCGACAAGGACACAGCGGCGTAGGTGACGATCTTCAGGGGCAGGACCTCTCCGTGCTGCGGGCAGGGGTGGGTAAGGCAGGAGGACGTGAGGACTGGGTCTGATGGGGCTTTTGCGCAGTAAAGGCAGGTTAAGGTCGAGCTTACTATGGGCAGAACCCACACGACGGTGACATGGTTCTCAGGCTGCCAAAATCCAAGAATAAACACCAGATGAATTACTGGGGGTTAGAAAGAAAGTTCTGGAGAGGGATGGATGGTGGTGGTGGTGCCTGCACCACACTGTGAGCGGCCTGTCCACGGACACGTGGCTGAGGTGGTGAATTTGTGTTCTGTCTCTTTTGCCCCAATGATAAAAAGCGTACAAAACCTCCCGCATAAATGCTACCATCCAGGAGACGGTGCGCCTGCCTGCCCCCAGTTCGGAGCCGGAGGGACTTGCGCACAGACTCAGTGGACACAGCAGGCAGATGTGCCCCGGCTGCACGGTCTGTGGCTGTCTCCACGCATTTGCAAAACAGGACACCCGTCCAGGACGCAGGACCCTGCAGAGCCCTGGCACTTAGGGAGCAAGCAGCTTCGGCTCTCCGGTAACCCCCAGAAAGTGGTTCTGAATTCACAGCTCACACAGGACTGTGAGCCGGGGCTACCGGGGAAGGCTGGGAGCCCCGAGGGGGTTGAGCCCGGGAGGCTGAGGGCTGCCCCCTGCTGTTGGAAAGCTCTGGCTTTGAGGCCCCTGAGGCCCCGGGGGCAGGGAGCGGGGAGTCCTCTCCTGGTTTGACTTCCTTCTCCCTGAACTTCAGCTTGCTTGCCTGTGAGTCCGCTCCCGGCACCGCCCAGCTCCCTGGCTAGGGGACGACCCCCAATCCCACCCCACTAATAACTACCCCCTCCAGGTCAGGACCTGGGGTGACCAGCTCAAAAGTGCCACCTGTGCACGGGAGCTTTGTGGTCAGGGGAAGACCCGAGGGCACACCCTTTCCTCTTGTCACCCCGGCCGCCATTAGCAGCAACTCAGGGCTGTCACCCTCCCAACAAGGTGACAGAAACCTGCGCACCAGAGAGCTTTTGGGAGGGACAATGGCCTGGCCTCTGAGGACACATCCCAGGCCTGAAAAAAAGGTACCAGGGATGTACCGTTCTGGCTCCTAGACACCAGCGTCTGCACACATCCGAGCCCAGGCTGACCTCACTGCCCGCCCGGTGGGGGCCCACCTCCCCGTCGGCCCTATTCACCCACAGGTTCAGAGAAGCCGGCTTGAATGCCCAGGCCCGGGAAAATGCCAGAGGTTAAACATTAGCCGGCCTCGGCGGCTCTTGACCGAGCCCCCTCTTTGTGTCTCTGGGCCAGTGCGTGTGGGGCTAGCGGGACACACTCCCTTCGTTCCGGCCAGCCGGCTCTGTTCTCCCTTAACACTTAAAGTGGGGGAGACACAGCCCCACCTAACAGAACACCGAGAATCCTGCTTTGAAGTGAGGCTTTTCCAGGGCTTTCTCTTTGGGCTGAGGCTCGCGGTCTGCCACCAGGGTTTTTAATTTACAACCCAGCCTCTTTGAAAACTGTTTCCTAGGAGTTTTGTTCTGGAAATCCTGGCAGATTCTGGCCAACCCTCCCGAACACAGGTTTTAATCGCGGATTCGGTTTGTGGAGGGGCAGGTTTGGGGCCAACTTTCCAAAGGGACTCATCCCTGGACACACTTGCTGGGAGCGCAGGACTGACTGCCCGCAGGGGCCGCGCCCACCTCGCGTCTGGAGACGTCCATGAGCACGGCAAAGCTGGTCGTGTGGCTACACTGGCAGGCGACGTGGGTCCGGTTCCGGGACAGCAGCTCGCAGCCCTTGGCCGACCACCCTCCCGTTCCCCCGATGCTGCAGAGAAAAGGCGGGTGTGAGAGGACCCCTTCCACCAGGGGCTCCCCAAGGCCCTGGTGCCCCCGTGGGAGCCCGTGTGGCATTCCCAAGACCAGCGCCACTGTCTCCCGCTATGAGGACAACAGCCCTGGGGACCGTGTGGACACTCTCCCTTCCCTTTCGTGGCTGGGGAGTGCCCTAAAGCAGGCTCTGAAGTTCACGGTTCCTGTGCCATCTCGCAGTAAAACTTAAATGGGACGTCTCAGGTCGGCCGCACGCCCCTTTTGTCGGAAACATTAGTTGTTAAAGTGGCTGCTTTGTACTTAGTCTTCTTTTGAGTCTGGGTGTTTCCAGAAACAGTATCTCACGTTCCTTTTGCACTTTCATCCTCAGGTTGCACAATGTTTTATGGCAACTGCCTGGAAGCAGGGCCCAATTATGACTTCCCTTTTACTGATGGGAAGCCCCAAATGACAAGCTGCTTACGGGTGTGTCTCGGGCTCAGAGAGAGCCCTGCCCTCCCTGACTCTGGGAAAATCAAGTAACTTCTCTCTGATCCTTAGTTTAGTCATCTGTAAAATGGGATGTGAAGGCGAATACGTGTTTGCCAAGAGCTCTAAGATCTGGGGATGATAGGTGCCTATCATCCCCGGAGGCAGAGCGGATAATTAGGCGATGGCTAATTGCTGGGATCCAATCAAGCGTCCATGAGAGACAGCCGTGCCTAACGCATGCCAAATAGCCCTTCACACTTCCCTCGTGGTGAAAGTGGGTCCTTCCTTCTCTCTTTTGTAAGCCAAGTGTCTATTATACTCCAGACATGATGCTGCTTGCTCGTTAGCTCGAATTTGGAAAATAAAGGAGCTACAAGATCCCTGCACGGCCCAGCCTGCTTCCCCGCGTGAGCCCCCTGCAGCCTGGCGTCCGCACGCGCCCCCTGGACGCCAGCTCCCAGTACAGCACGCGGCCGGAACCCCACTTGGCCTAGCTTCAAGCAGGGGCGGCGGGCACGGCCTTGGAGGGGGAAACCGGCCCCGGCAGCTGCTGGGTTGGTCTCACGGGCGGGAGGCTGAGGCCAGGGACCCTTGTTTGTTAAAGCGACCCCCCACACACATCTGGGACGTCCTGCTGTCGGTGGAAGGGCCCCTGGGCCTGAGTGTCTGAGTCCTACCTCGTGTGTGTGCAGAACAAGCCCTGCCTCGTTTGATGGGGCGTGGGCACGTGTCAATAGCTGCATCACGGAGTCCTGCCGGTGCCCGGCCCTGTGTCTGTGTTGACCTTCTTGAGGGTTCTATGAACACCCGTACACATGTGTGCCTACGTGTGCATGTCTGTTTCCCTAGCCGTGTATGCCCGTGTGCATGTCTGTATCCAGATGTGCATGTGTTTACATGTAACCCCGTGTAGGGGACGCGAGCACCCCCAAGACGAGCCTCCTGCCTCACGAGGGGCTGGAAGAGGAGCAAGAGACCACAGAGGAACACCCCATGAGACACTGTGCCTCAAAGAGCCCCCCCCCACAAGCACAGAGCTCCGGGGGCGGGGGCGGCTCCTCACCGCGGGCGTCACCCTTACGTGATGGAGTGGTTCCAGAACACGCAGACGGGCTTGCTGCGCTCCTCGGTCTCCAGCAGGACGTGCTCCACCAGGACGGGCCTCTCCAGGGGGCTGGGCAGTGCAGCCCCCTCGCTGTACACCGTCGCGCTCACCACTGGCGTGTTAATGACCGGCCGGTTAGGCAGCCTGGGGTGGAGAGGCGAGGACACGGGAAAGACGCGCTGCGAAGACGCTCGTCTCAGAGCCGCGCCGTCGCCAGGAGCACGCAGGGCAGACCTCTCCAGGAGGCCCGGGGCCGGAGCCCCAGCCACAGTTCCCGAGAAGTGCCCGGCTCCATCACGGACGGGGCGCACGTGGGGGACCGGCCACCCCCAGGCCAAAGGCGGACTTTGGAAATAAAAGTGAAGAGAAAGAAGGCATGTGCGCGAAGGTGTCGCTGCCAATAACACACAGCAGCGGGAAGCCTGGAACCCACTGGAAGGCGCAGTAAATACAGCTCGCGGCCGAATCTCATCCAGCCGCCAAGAAGGGTGAACGTGAGGACCACAGGCCCAGGGCCGGGCGTGGAAAAGGACGTGCAGGCTGACCAGTGACGCCCTGGTGGGCGCCCACCTCTGCGCGGGAATGACACCGCTGGGCCCCGTGCGGCGACAGCGTCCGTGCAGGCCGAGCGGGGCATGTGCTGGGGAGGGGGCGGCCGGGCAGCAACACCGGGGAAGGGCCCGCCTGGATGTCCTAAACCTCGCCCAAGGGAGCGCTCAGGGCACTGGTCTGCGGCCGTGGGCCAGGGTCACAGTGGAATGTCCTCACACGGATGTGAGGGTGGTGGAGGCTGTGACCCGGGAAAGCCCTTGGAATGCTCCGGAAACAGGCCTTACCGGAGGCTGCGGCGGTCGGGGTCGTAGCGCTCGGGCAGCAGCTGCCCCAGGGTCCGGTAGATGATGACGAGGGCGACGGCGAACCGGCCGGGCTCGTCGGGGTGCCTCTTCCGCCTGCTGAACGGGGCCTCCCTCTCGACGCGGGGCCCCGGGAGCGCCGTCTGCGGGGCGGCCCTCCGCCCGGCCGGCCTCACCGTGGGGCTCTCTGCAAGGCAAGCAGAGCGTGAGCATGGGGGCCACGCGCCCACCAAACCGCTTCCGACGGGAGCACGTGCCTCCTGAAATCACAGACGATCCGTGGACAACGGCAGGTGCTTCCTTGACAGAGTAAACACGGGGCCCCCACATGACTGCAAAGGCTGGGGAGGGGACGGGGGACAGCTTTCAGTCCTGCAGACTACGGTGGCAGCGCCTGCACAACGCGGACAGACCTGACGTCACTAAACTCCACCCGCAGAGCGGTCCGAGGGATCTGCACCGGGGCTGCTCCGGGAGCACGCAGGAGGGACAGGGGGCTGTTCGTGTGGGTCTGTGCCCCACGCTTTGATCCCACGTGAATCGGGGGTGCTTGAGGTTGTACGTCTCTAGGGATGCACGAGGCCGGGTACGGCCCTCAGACATACGTCAGTACACAAATTTGGGGTGAAGATGCTAATACTATCTTGCCACTCTGGAGCATGTAACCACGGGTGCTGGAAGGTTGAAACCCTCCCCAGTCCCTGCGTCCACACAGGGTCACGGGTATCGGCCCTCCCCGTCCCACCAGCAGAGGGACACTCTCCTCCGATGCTCTGTTACCCAAGCCACACTCACCCACGTTCCCAACAACCAACAAAATGCCCCGGGCAGCCCCTCGCCCAGAAGTCACCTCTGCAAATGTCCAGACCACTCGGCGCCGAGCACGGGCTCCAGGGAGGTGGGAGGGCCGAGCCCTGAGGGACAGGGGCTCTGGGAGGGGCAGGGCCCAGAAGACGAGCCTAGGGGGGCGCTGTGAGTTGCGGTGGGAGCAGAGGTCGTCTCTGCCCCTGTGGAGGGGGCCGCTACACACTGAAGGCCCCAGCTCAGAACAGCTCACCGGTCCCGGCAAAATGCTGTGTGACCAGCCGGGGTCCGCCCCTCCGAGGTGGGCACACGCACCTTTAATGTCCTCCTGACCCCACTCAGGGTCGATGACTGGTCACCAACGCTGCCCAGCCACACTCAGGCTGGTCAGCGAGCCGCTCCCAGCTCCTCCTCCGGGGGAGGCGGTACAGGCTGTGGGCTTTCCTGAGTGAGAGGACCAGGTGCTGCCCGGGCCGGTGACCCTGCCCAAGGGCTCAGATGTGACCTGGACGGAAGCAACTATCTCCAGGGCACCTGGGTGGCTCAGTCAGTTGAGTGTCTGACTTCAGCTCAGGTCATGATCCCGGGGTCCTGGGATCGAGCCCTGCATTGGGCTCCCCACTCAGTGGGGAGTCTGCTTCTCCCTCTGACCCTCCCTCCTCTCGTGCTTTCTCTCTCACTCTCTCTCAAATAAATAAGTAAAATCTAAAAACAACAACAAAAAACTAAAAAAAAAAGAAGAAGCAACTATCTCCACACAGCAAGGACATTATGGGTTCTTTGCTCCTGGACAACCCCACAGAGTGGGGACTGAAAAAGGTGCAGACTCAGTCCCCCAGGGTCCCGCTGCCCCTCAACTGCTTGCTCCTGGAAGAGGGAGACGGTCTGACTCTCAGCGGCCCCTCACCAGGGCTCCACTCTCCTCTTCCAGCACGGCCATCTCCTCCGGGCAGCCTTGATGGTACCAGGGGCAGCAGTGGGTGCACTAGACAGCGTCCCGGGGAACAGTGGCCTCTCGGGGGCTCTCACAACCCAGAGCCTGGCCCCTCCCGGTGTTTGCTCCTGGCCCCAGCGAATGGCTGGGTCCAAAGCCTTAGTTTCTTCCATGACTCAACTGGCTCGTTGCATCCCCAACTAACCAGACAGCTTAGCCGGCTGGGTCTCAGGGGCGCCCCCTGGGGAAGGCACACAGGGGCCCCTCCCCTCAGTAGAACAGACAACACACATACGCTGTCTGGGCCAAGGGTGGGCCAGGGCATGGGGAGAAGAGGGGTCCGGAGTCCAGGGCTACGACAAAAGCCAGTCTAGGGACCGTCAGGGCACACAAGGATTTGGGTCAAGCTGGAAGGTTGGTGTCTGCACTGGCCTGGCGATGCCGGAGGAGGGGTGAGAGGCAGGCAGAGGCCAGGCCTCGGAGCCAGGCCCTCGGGCTCCACGTCATCGTCCTGCACATGGGGAAGAGACGCAGGTCCTCCAGGGGGACACCAGCAGGCGGTGCGATGCCGACGGGCGGGGGGGCCAGACTGCACCCCCTCTACCTCCTGCAAGCTCGTCCACCCAGATCCTGCCCTGACTTTCGGCTCTGGGAGCTTAGGGCGCGTTGTCCTCTGCTAGCCTGCCATGTGCTGAGGCAGGTGTGTGGGGACATTGGAGGGGGAGGGGGTCACCGAAGCCAGGGGGCCGAGTCTTCCCATCCCGGGAAGAACTGGCGGGGATTACTCCGTGACGATAGTTCCAGCTAACCGACACGTTGAATGAGGCACCACGTACAGGCCACGGGGACCTGACGTCCGCCAGCCGCTGTCCCCAGGAGAGCAGAGCGGTAAGCACCAGAAACTTCTCTCATGGGATCTCCTAAAGCAAACTAGGCTCCCGCATGTCCACCCCTGATGCCACAGGCTCGCAGACAGGATGACCCACGGTCAGTTCAGAAGCACGGACAATGTTCTTAGGTCAGGAGAAGAAGCGACGTTTGTAGGGACCGCACATACACCATGCCGACGATAGCCGTGAACGCTGCTGCACGCGGGGCCCCGAATTGGCCCCAAATTAGTCTGAAACATGGGGGCAAAGTGGATCCCACATCGGAGTAAAATCCTCTTCAAGAGGTTTTGACACCCAAATAGTAATGCCACATAGCTGACAAAGCTAACTTACTAAAAATGGTTCAAATTTTAAATTGTCTGTTACAGAATTATGTTTTCAAGTCCCCATTATTTTGAGATGTTTTCAGGAACTGGAGTGAATCTGTGAAAAATACACTTTAAGAAAATTCCAGGGGCGCCTGGTGGCTCCGTCGCTTGGGCGTCTGCCTTCGGCTCAGGTCATAATCCCAGGGTCCTGGGATCGAGTCCCGCATCGGGCTTCCTGCTTCTCCCTCTCCCCCCTGCTCTTGCTCTCTCGCTATCTCGGTTTCTCAAATTAATAAATAAAATCTTTAAAAAAGGAAAAAAAAGGAAAATTCCAAATGTTTAAGCCATTTGTTAATACCATCCTAACCCAGGAGTGCAGAATTGGCTTGTTTTCGGGGCAGGGGCTGGATTCTAAAACTTTACCGACACGTAGAGACAGCTTCTCCCCCGCACATGGAGAAGACCACGCACATGGGATTTAGGTGCTCTCTCGCTTGTCATGTCACGAGTTAGCCACATACCTGCCAGAGGTGCCCCCCCCCACGGCAGTGGGGCCTGACGCCAGCTGACGCCCCGTAGCTGGCCCGTTCTCAGGCGGGCCTGCGACATGCACCCACACGACACGCTCTGCTACTAAGAGCCGTTTTGCTTCTTCTCACGGGGCCTTCGGAGGGCCCCCCATCCCCTGAACGGTGGGGCTCCCAAGGGCAGCCGTGTGTCTACGGGGCTTCACCTTTGCTCTCGGGTGGCTTGAAGAAGTCAGCCGAGAAGAACACCGAGGACTCCAAGTCCTTCGGGAACTCGTCACGAATGTCCTCGAATCGCGGCACCCTGGCTCCCGTGAAGTTGAACGTGTCGAAGATGTCGACGGCCAGAACTGTGGGGACAGGTCACCCTTGTCATCATCCCCCAGCTCCTCCCACCGAGGGCTTCCTCCATCATCGCCGCGTCCACACCGACCAGAGCCGCCGCCCTGAGCGACGCCAGCCTTCCTAACAGAATCGACTTCTACTCCGTCGCACTCTCCGGACCCGCCGAGAGTCACATAGCACAACGCTGAGCGTGAAGGGAGACATCACGGCGGCATCGGGGGCCGTCGGCTGGGGCATGAGAAGGACAAGGCCAGAGAAACAGTAACCCGCTCCCTGTCCGGCAGAGCCCAAGCCCGAGCACAAGCTCGGCCTGACCCAAGGGGCCCTGATTCCTGCTGGCTCTCGGAGGCTGTCGGGCACGCCTCTGTTGGCCCTGACCGCCACTGCTCTGAGGAGCCTGGTGACGGAGAGGCCAATAGTCACCCCTGCAGCACGACCCCCCCAAAGTCATCCCACTGAGCTGACAGGTTCAACACCCCCCACTGTGAAGGGTGCCTGCAAGCTGCCCACACGGGCAAGGGCCGGGCTCCCACCCGGAGCTGCTGGGTGGTTGGGGATGGGTGAGAGCCCTGGAGTGGGGGACACAGGACATGGGAGGATAGTCAGGGGCGCCCAGTGCAGGACAGATGCTCCCAGTCACACAGCATCAGGAACAACAGCAGAGGGGCTGCGGGCAGGGGCAGGCAGGACACTTGGAACCGCGTGAATGCTCCAGAAGGGACTGGGTGCAGGCTGTACTGTGTCCAAGTCCTGTCCAGCCCCAAGGCCAGCTCCGCAGACCCTCCTCCCGGCAGGAGCAGGAATGCCCAGCGCACTCAGCCTTCTTTCCTGCCCCCAGTGATGACGGGGCCCTGAGCCCACCTCCCCCCGGCACAGGGCGGGCCCAGTCGGGGGCTCCGGAAGGGCCAGGATGTGCAGACTGCCCGAACATCTTCTGGCCAGCATGGGAGGCCCTGCCCCAGTCAGCCCCAGGGGTCACGTGAGGGCTGCCACTTCCAGGTTATGGCTCGGGCCCTCCGGTGACGGGTGTGCATAAGGCAGTCCCCCAGTGCTGCCCGAGCGCCCCCCGCCTGCGTGCCTGATAAACATTTGCAAGAGGAGAAATGAGGGCCCTCGCCTGTAGGAGCCCCCCACCCTGGGACTTGGCCGGCTCTTTCCAAGTGGGTGGGGTGGGGGCTGGTTCTACCATCTGGGGCTTTATCCCCGACCGATTAAGCCCCTGGACCTCAGGGTGGTGCCTCCTGGGCACTGGGGGTGACTTGGTTCACGAGGCATCTGCTCTGTTGACCTTAAGCCCCCGATTCAGTAAGGGCAGACATACCCCGCCACCCAGTTACCTGGTTAGCCAGTCCCTTGTCCCTCCCTGGGCTGGGGGTCTCCCAGTGAGCCAGGAGGGCTGGACCTGCAGCCGGACCCCGGGCCTGCTCCCCTGGACAGCCCCACACCCACGTCTGGAAAGGCCTGCAGACCGCTGAGGGCGAGCCGGCGGCCCTTCCTCTGATCTGCCCCCGATTCTCTGGGCCTAGGAGTGACGTGTGCGCTTCCTTGGTTCACCCCTGAAAGGCTGGACAAGGAGGGTCCTGTCTCCCTATTTGCAGACAAGGAACCAGGGGCCGGAGCTGGTTACCCGTTCCCAAAGACGGCCAGCAGGGGCCACACCCAGACAGGCCCCGGGGGTCCGGCCCCAAGCACACCCAGGCCCCCCAGCCCAGCCGGTTCGCGGCCCTTACTCATGTTGGCGGTGACGACGACGAAGGGCCTCAGGTAGGTCCTCCGCACGTTACGGGCCACGTTGCTGAAATAGGCCTCAAAGCCCCTCAGCAGCTGCACGGCGCCGCCCTCGCTCCGCTGGATCTGCTCCCACGTGGCCTGTGTATCCGGGGCCAGGAGCGCACTGCCGGTGTGGACCACGTCCTGCTCGGACAGACAGACACATAGCGCTCAGCGGGTGTGTGAGGCCAGCTCAGGGAGGCCGAGCCGACGCGGCAGGGCCACACCAGGCGCTGGAAAGCCTCTAGCTCCCCGACACCAGGCTGGCGGGATCAGATGGGGGACAGATCCTTGGTGGCAGGAGCGTGTGTCAGGGAGCAGCCCTGCTGGGGGTTCCCCCACGTACCCTCCGAGGCACAAAGGGGAGCAGCACGTGGAGGGGCCCTGGTTACATTAGAACCCCAAACCCTCTACTACCCCCTCTGCTGACCGGGTAGTGACACAGCCCAAGACACACTGCGGGCTACCCTGCGGCGACACACCTGACCCCCACCCACGCAACTCAGGGTTCATGGCCCGGGCTATCGGCAGGGGCTCCAACACGAAAACCAGGAGGGGAACTTCCGTTTGCAAAGAATCAAAAATGGGAACGAACTCCATCAGCCCCAACTCAGGCCTGGATTGAAATGCAATCAAGGGGACCCTGCCTCGGTGCGCTTGAGAGGTTCTCTGGGGGTCCGCGTGGATGAGGAGGACCCCGGGGGTCCGCGTGGATGAGGAGGCCCCTAGGGGTCTCAGTGTGGATGGGGAGGGTCCGTGGGGTTCAGTGTGGATGTGGAGGCCTCCAGGGGAGTCCAGAGGAACTGTGAGCTGACAACGCTCACTGCCCACAAGTTTACAAACGTCAGGATGAACGCGGGTCTCCTGACCAGCCACTCCGAACAGACATTTCTCAGGGGCCAATTACTTACACACAAAACAGGACGGTCTTTGTAGCAGACATCATGGTCTCTGAAAGCCACACCCCGAGGTGGGAGCAGAGACTCTGGAGGCCCCTTACAAGCTACAGGCTCTTTCTGCCTCAGTTTGCTTACCTATAAAATGGGGCAGTAACCACGCTACATCACAGGACATGTGGGGAGTGAGTGGCTAATTCACGTAGACCACGCAGACCGCTGGCCGGTACTAAGGATCAGTTGCCCGCGACCATGAGTGTCCCCTCCACCAGGACCGTGACCTGCCCGTGCCTTTGCCCAAATGCCCCGAACACTTGCACTCAGTCTCACGGGTCACCTGGTCTGACTCAGGTACGGAGTGAAGTGAGGATACAGGGAGCAGCGATCTCGCACAGCTGAGCATGGACCCCCAGCTGCCCTCACGCCCCCAAAAGACCACGCGCCCACAGCTCGGCCTCAGCCTGCAGGGCCCCCCGAGGACGACCCGCCGCACGCCCTCACCTGGTGGAAGTCAGCGTCCCGCGTGGCCGCCAGCTCGAAGCCCTGCCGGCCACTCTCGTGCAGGAGGACGCGGGCCAGCAGCTGGTAGGCCGTGCGCACGTCGTTGCCGAACAGCGGGCCGGTGTGCTGCGTGGCATTCCGCAGAGCCTTGGCCAGCCGCAGGGACCGGTCGCCGTCCATCTGCGTCTCGTTCCGGCTCAGCTTCTCGTTCTGGGAAGGGGCAGCACAAGAGACGTTTGCACACCTACCACGGCTGCTTTGCTCCTTCCCGTGATTCAGAAATCTGTTCCTTTCTGGTAGAAACTTCCTTTTTGGACAAGAACTTGAAAACCCCAAAAACCAAATAGGAACATTGGCTGTTAACTCTGGCCCCAAAAAAGAGGGGTTGTCAGGACAAAAAGTGCTGGGAAGGGACACCAAGGGAAGAGGCAGTGACAAAGCGGGAGGTCGGGGGCGGCGGGACAGAATACGGAGACCCCGTGTTTCCAGATCCAGACGCAGGGCTGGTCCTGATGGGAAGAGCAGCTGGGCTCCGCTGCGGGCGCCCAGAGCAGATGTGGGCACGACGGTCCTGAGCCAGGCCCACCCATGGCCAGCGGGATCCGGGGGCCTCGCGCCCGCCCCCCTCCCCGACCCCGCACGCACGCATGCACGTACGTGGCTCCCTAAGGCGAGGGCCTACCATGGCTTTGAGCTCCAGGAAGGAGACAGTGGTGCAATTGAAGAGCTCCGCGGGCAGCCAGCCCTTCTCCCCGCTGCAGTGTCGGACTGCGTTTCCTAGGGAACGGGGCGCAGGGAGGAAACCCTGAAATCCCAATTGTTAATTCTGCTCGTTGACCTGTTTGTCCCTGAACCCAGTGTGTTCAGCGGAGGTGTGAACCACAGGCCGCCCAGGGCCAGGCAGGTGCCACGGCCACAAAGCCAACCCATGCTCTCTCCCCATGCGCCTGGGGCCACGTCTGAAGCTGCCTGAGCCACGCAGCCGCTGTGAGCAAGTCCACGAAGAGAGAAACCAGCTCCATCATTTGCCAAACACCCACAACGCCCGTGGGCCCTGCGCGTCTGCCACGGATCCAAATCACAGTCATGCACTTTGATGCGTCGTCCTCTCCCTGGGTCTCCAGACACCCCCAGGGCGTGGACACAGCTACCACCCCCATTTGACAAAGGGAACCGGCGCTGGGAACGGGGAAGCGGCCTGTCCGTGTCCTGGCCACCAGGAGCGTATTAACATTTGCATTATGGCCTTTCCAGGTTTTGTCATTTATTATTAAGGAACAAGGTTTTATTTTCCCCCAACTTTGCCTAAGAAATGTCCACGCAGAACATCCCATGAGTTCTGATGCCTCAGCCAAGTCTCCCACAAGCCACATGCCTTGACCGAGTTCCTGCCTGGAATGATGCCACGGGCCACGGTACTCACCCACGGATCCCCTGGGGCACGGCACCGCCGCCGGCTGCCCGAACTTGGTCTGCGGCCACCAGATGCCAGCTTCAAATGCTCTGGGACATCCGTTGTAGATCACTGGGGTCACGGGGGGAACGAAGGCTGCTCAGCTGGGCACGGCCATGCCCACAAAGGTGCAGGGCTCTCCGCATCCTCCGCCCCCCCCCCCAGGAACCGGACCCCCGCATCTTCCCCGCATCAGTGTTAGAAGGGGGAGGGTGGGACCCAGGCTCTGACCCATGCCCTTCAGGAGGGCCAGGTCAACAGAAGGCCAAGTGAACACTGTCAGACCACCAGGCTGCGGAACACTCTCCAAGCCCCAGGAGGTGTGTGGTACACACGCAGACACGGGCACGCACACAGGAGCCCAGCCGTCCGTCCCTGCGGCGTGGCCTGAAGGGATCAAGGGGCAACTCAGACCTTCACAGCCAAGCGTGGTGACCTCAGCAAAAGGGTTGTCACAGCGGTTGCACTGGCGGCCGATGACGCCGGACTTGCAGACACACTGCCCAGTGTCCATGTCACAGGCCCGGCTGTGGGAGCCGTGCGGGAAGCAGTCACACGGCAGGCACGCATCCTGATCCGGGGGCCTGTAGTAATTCTCCTGCAAAAGCCAGAGCAGCACATGGGACTCCGTCAAGGTTATGGCTGGGCTCCTGGGCCTCGCCCTGCCGCCCTCCACCCACGTTCCCCCACGGGCGGCAGGTGCACTCTCCGGGAAAGCACCCCTCTGACTTCTTAGCTAATACTTGTGACAGCCACCTGCATATCTGTCCTCAAAAATACTCGATTCAAACGGAGATCTATGTACCAGGATGGCCCTTGCAGTGTATTTTTTCATTGTGAGAAGCTGGAAGGCCCCTGAAGGTCCACCACAGGGCAGGCAGGGTGACGGACAAGAGCGTGGGCTTCAGACTGCAAAGTCCCGGGTTTGTGCCCATCTCGGCCTTTTACTGGCCACACCGCCCTTGCCGGTGACTCAGATGTCCCCTGCTGAAGAGTGGGATGGGCTGTGACTTGGGCAGAGCCATGGCCAGTGTCCAGGCCCCCATGTCAGGCAGGGACACGGAACCGTCCCCACAGGGGGTTCCAACCGCGTGTGTTTGAGCGCCTGGGCACGAACACATTAGCAGTCACCCTGGGAGGGCAGACGGACGTCACTGTCACCTTTTAGATACCTTTCTGCATTTTTTGTAATTTCCGATGAGAAAAAATTCGAGGCCCGTTTTCCTCAAATCCCCTCCACACCTCCCTCCCCCGCTGCCGCCCACGGATGCGCCAACACCAGTCGTGTGGCTCCGTGTGGCTTGGCCAGTCCTGATCTGCTCCGGCCGGCGCGGTTTTCCATGGAAGCGTTTCAGCAGACAACGTCTGTTTCCGGAAGCGCTGTGGCGCACACAGGACATTCCTGGTATTAAACCGCCACAGCGTGGACGGTCCCCATGACGGCGATCTCCCTTCCGGGCCGGCAAGC
Organism: Ursus maritimus; assembly: GCF_017311325.1. Taxonomy (NCBI): domain Eukaryota; kingdom Metazoa; phylum Chordata; class Mammalia; order Carnivora; family Ursidae; genus Ursus; species Ursus maritimus. The sequence goes on from NW_024424564.1 coordinate 53,667,723, forward strand.
CTACGGCTCGATGCACGTGTCCCTCGTCCAGCGAGACAGAGCCTTCCTCTGGGTTTCCAATGACCGGCCGCTCAACAGCCGTGCAGATACGATTCTGAAGGTCCGTGGCCTTTCCCGGGATGCTGTGGGGCCTGGTTTCCCGTGGCTTGGCCCAGAAGCACGGCGGCAGGTCTGACACTGCGAGGAGGTGACTCCGTCCCACACGGAATGACAGATGCCCCCAGGTGGGGGGTGGGCAAAGCTTTTCGTCGTTTAGAAAGTTCAACCATCGTCGAGAGCCCGTCTAATAGAAGCCCAGGGAAACAGCCACGTAGGAGAAGAGTGGTTGGAGGTGAGGATGAGCTAACCTCCCAGAACTTGCTGTTTCCTGTTACCAGCTGGGTGTGGGGCTGAGGACCCAGTTCTCGGGGTCCAAACCAGCGTCCACACGAAGACCGGCCCAGGGCTACTCAGTGCCTCGGTGAGCAGCCATTTCCTTGGGCCCAGGACCTGAGCACGTGTGTGCAAATGTGTGCAGGTAGACATGGGGGGGGGGTACGTGTGTGTGCACGTGTGTGTGCACACAGCCACCTCCGGGGGCTCAGGACCTGACTGTATGTGTGTGTGCATGTGTGTGCACACAGGCGTGCGCACATACGTAGGTGTCTGTGCACGTGGGAGTGCAAGCGGCCATCCCTCAGCGTGGCCACCTGAGGCGGGGGTGGGGATGCAGCCGGCGTCTGTCCGCGAGCGGGCTCACCTTGCACTGGCACTGCCCGTTGGTCTTGTTACAGTCGGGATCAAAGCCTTTGCTGACGGCACAGTGGCAAGGTCCGCACACGGGGTTCCCCCACCAGCCTTTGGGGCACGGAAGGTCAATCCTGTCGGGGAAACAGGAGAGCAGAGGGAAGGTGTACATAACTGTCTTCGGAGCCAGAGGAAGACGTCGGAGGCCAGGAGCCTCACCTGGCCTGCTTCTGGGCCCCTCCCTCCCCCGGAGTGGCCTCAGTTTCCCCTGCTAGTTCCCATGACCCCTTAGGACCCAGGCGCACGTCTGGGGAGCTTCTACTACAAAAATCTTTGCTAAAATGATGTGTTTGCTCACTTTTTTCTTCTACCCGGAAGACACGGTGAGAACCGCAACCTGGGCTTCCTAGTAGCATGACCTTGACGCGTTCCCTGCAGTGGGGACAGCACTGATCTGTGCTCGCTCTGTCCCAGCACCAACACGATGGCACCCGGCTCACGGGGGAGCTCAGTGACAGTGACCCCACTGCCGGGCCAGCTCCAGCCCCAGTTCCAGCCCCGACGGAGCCCACAGAGCCCGGCTGCCCTGGGCAACCTTCCTGCAGGACCCGGTATGTCTGTCAGCACAAGGTCCCCGGCGGGCAGTTCCTGAACATGGGGTTCTGGGGCATCCATGCTTTCCCGGGTGCCCGGAGGCAAACACTGCCCACGGCTCCCAGACGCCCACAGACGTGACACGCGCTGCTATCAGCTCCGTGCAGCCCTGGGCTGGGCCCGGTGGGTTCGGGATCATGACGCGGGCCCAGTCCTGCCCTTGAGGGCCCAGCAGGCCTCGAGATGTGGGACATCGAAGGTCACGAGGTCAGGCTCGCCCCTCCGGGCTCTGGCCGCTGCCTGTCGCTGTCACCCCTCACCCACTCTCAACCTGGCCATTCACCTGAGCGTCACCTGCAGACCCACCTGTGGGATGCGCACCCCAAGCAAATCCTTCAGGCCCCTCAAAACGAAGTGCCGCCCGGGGCTACTGTCTCGGCTGATGGCACTGCCTCCACCCACCCGCCTGGCAGTCAACCTCCTACTCACTCGCTCACCCAGCAAGCAATTATTAAGTACTGACGGTGTACACAGCACGGGCATAAAATAACCACAGCAGAACGGCTTGGCCGGGGGCTCCAGTCAGACGGTCACGGATCTGCATTTATAGTGGGAGGAACCCCAGAGCTGTGGGGCACCCCTTCTCCCTACGGCCTCCTCAGCCCTCTGTGCCTGCAATGCCAGCTCCCGGGGACACGATCAGCCTCCGGGCTGCCCCCGCCCCCAGCTTCCGCCTGCTCCTCCCGCGCTCCACGTGGCAGCCCGGCCCATCTGAGACCCAGCCTCCAGCCCGCCACGTGTCTGCAGGGCTTCGCAGCCACCACAACGCCCCGCTCTGTTCCTGGCTTGCAGGGCAGGTCCCTGCACCTCAGCGCCCCCTGCTTCGTACGGCGGGGCTCCAGATGCAGGCGCCATGCCGTATGTTTCTGGAGTGGAGACACGCTCACATGGGTTTGTCTGAGATGCTCAGTTAGATTCTCATTCATTTCATGACAAATTTGGGAAAAAAATAGCCTATGCCCACGTGATCCACAATTCTATGTCTCTTTGAGTGAAATGACCAAGAGGAGAAGGGACGTCGGAGGAGACGTGGCGGCCGGACTCCGCAAGGGGGTGCTCTTACTTGTTCTCGCAGTACTGGCCGTAGTGGCTGGACCCGCACTCGCACACGTAGCCCCGCGGGGAGCCGGGCTTGTGCACGCACGCCGAGACGTGCTCACAGGGGTTCAGCTGGCACACGTCCACACACTGCCTTCCGAAGTACCCTGTCGGGACAGGCCGGCATTATCGCCACCCCAGAACCTGCCCGCGACACCCCACGCCCCCCTCCAGAGCCAGAGCCTCTAGGTTAGGACATCTGAGCCATCTGTGTCTTCCCCAAACCCCACTTCCTATGCTCCGCTCCCACAGAGGGCCGGTGTGGAGGCGCACAGAGTCACGGGACACACCAACGTTCGGTGGGTCGGACCTGGAAGGAGCAGGCAAGAGGTGTGGGGGAGGGAGGCCCGGCCGCCCCAGGTCGCACGGTGGATGGGTACTGGGTGCGTACGATCGCAGCACCTCAAACTCCAGGCGGCCACTGGAAGTATAATCTTTGAAAGTGTGGCTTTTCCAGGAATTCTCTCCCTCACCTCACCATGTGCCCTGAGGATAAAGCCTGGAGTGTCCCCCCCGTGTCCCAAGTGAGGGCCAGACGTGGGAAGGCACTTTGAGAAGAGAGGGCCCCACTCCTTAGTCACAAGACAAGGCTCAGGCCTCCACAGAGCCACAGCACTGACGGGGCTGCTCCGGCCTCGCCTTTCCCGACGTATCCTCAACCCCAAAGCGCTGGCCCGTGCTGACGGGCTTCAGGACAAGGGGGTGCAGGCGCGGCACTCCCACCTTTGTCACAGACGCAGGAGTAGCTGTCCCAGGCGTCCTGGCAGCGGCTGTGCTGAGGGCAGGGGCTGGAGGTGCACGGGTCCTCCACGTCACAGCCGTCCTTCACCCTGACCTTGAGGGCGTCGTTCATGTTCAGCGTGGCGATGTTGGTGGATGTCTCCCCCATTCTCACTCCCTGAGTTAAGAGGGGCAGGCGGATTTAGTTCAGCGTTTTGGGGTTGAAGGAAACTCAAAAGGTAAACAGGGGTTAAGAGAGCCCCAAGTTCTCTCTGGTCCCCAAAGCAACGCCTTGTTGTGGAGAACCGGGACCGGCGTGGGGAATGGCAGGGTCACTGGAGTGTGCTCCAGGCAGGTAGACCAGCTGCCTGGAAACGAGGACCGCGTGAGTCCACATTCCCACAGTTCCATGGCTGGTGTCATGACGAGAAAGTACTGAGGGTAGCGGGAGGGTGTGGCCACTGATGAAGGCGGGCGAGACAGCTCGTGGGAGAAGGGGCACCCCGCAGAGGATGCAGACCACGTGGGGCCACGCACAGCAAGTTCCATGCGGGAGGATGGTGGAGAGGTGGATGGGGGCCGCCCGCTGGGGGGGGCAGTAAAGGGGAAGGCACGTGGGGGTTTATTTCTCTGCCGCAGGAGGCCAGGAGGACATGAGCAGACCTATTGTCCGAACAGCTCACTCCGGCCGCCGCTAGGACACCTGCTCCAGGGGCGATGATGGCACCCATTCAGGTGAGCGGGGGGGCAGGGCAGAGGGGGCAGAGGGGGCCAGGGAAGGCAGCGAGGGCCACATTCCAGACGGGACATGAATGCCCAGCTGCAGGTGGCGGACTGTGGCGTGGTGATGGGGATGCAGGGGGAGGTCCGGAGGGGGACTGTGGGGCGGAGGGGTCTAAGTTGGATCTGCTAAGGTTGGCTTGAGACAAATTATTCATCTACTGAAAACCAGCAGGTTGACCAATGGCACCACGTATGGTGCGGGCGGCCCCTGAGCCAGCTGTGAGGGGGCGGCCCCCACGGCTCTGTCCTACCTGCATGCAGCCCCGGAAGCCGTGGCGCACCGTGACCTTATCTTCCGACACGCCGCCCACGACGATGCTTCTCATCTTCAACCCCGGAAGCTGGTTCCCGATCTGCACCGTGTCCTGCGCAAGGAGAAGGGGGCTACATCCACCATGCTGGAAACATCTTCTGGGAAGAACACGCTTGGAGGCTAAAACAAGGTCACGCTGGCAAACTCCCCACAGCCCGAGGGCGTGTGGGCCTCCAAACAGGGGGGTGAGCCGGGCTGCCTGTGTGTGACGGGCAGGAGTGGGCACTGGGTTGCAGGACACATGTCCACATTCCAGCACAGCCAAGATGGCCAGCTGGGGGCCACGGGCAACCCTGCCAGCTCTGTGACGGGAGCCACTGATGAGCCACTCCAAGAAAACGCTGGGGAACTAGGGAGATGGCAGCCAATCTAACATACGTCCTCCGTGGCAGGAACCTAAGGAAGTCCCCGCCGGACCCTCAGGGCCTGGAAGGCTGCACGCTGAACACAGCAGCAATTTATTCTCAGAACCAAGTGGGAGACGAGCCTAGACTCAAGGGTACAAAAATCACGAGGAGGCCCTGAAGTGTCCCAGAAAAAAGGCCTCCTGTTACTGCCTGCAAACCATGGAAATCCCGTGTGACTCACCAAGCGTGCTGTGAGCGAGCCCTGCCTGGAACGCCACTGGCCCATCGGCACTGGGGCACCTGTCTGGTGTCCCTCGGCCCCTCTGGTTCCCGGGGCTCCTCTGCTCACCCACCTCCATGCACCACCCACGCTGAGGGAAAGGACCCCAGAGGCATAGAACCAAGCACGCGGTCGTTACTCAGGACAGCTTTGCTAGAAGAAACCAGTGCGGACGGCGCGAATGGCACGATGACGGGACACCCAGACAGACAGAGTCTGGTTCCTGAGTCCGGGAGCCGACCGTCTGGAAAGGGGCTGAGGTACAGATGCTGGTGACCACAGCATAAGGCAGAATGCGAGATCAAACTCAGGGGGGACCCAGAATGTGTGTCCCCAAATCCTCTAGGGCTCTGGGAGGTCCTGGCACACGGAGGGGTCACTGTTCTCCCATGGGCCCAGGGAAGGCGTCTGTTCCAAAGAGGGTATGGGTGCCAACTCACCTGGTCCAACCCATAGTCCAAGGTCATGACCGCCAGATACTTGATGTCTTTGCCCTCTTTGGCGCTCTTCAGTTCTATCAGCAGGTGGTGCCACGCCCCGTCAGTCACACGTGACCTGGACAAGCTCACGGACGCCACGTCTGAGGGACCATGGGACACCTCGAACTGGACATAGTTGTTTAGGATCTGGAGGACAGGGAAAGCCAGACCTGCCCACTGAGGTGATGACAACAGGACAGAAAATGCTTTGTAGTCACGTAAATAACAAAGCCGTACAAACAGACCTACTGCAGGGCCCTGGGCCAAAGACAGACCTAAAAATGAGGCCAAGTTTAACTTCTTACTCTTGTCTGTATCACTCTTCAGACTTATATGCCTTTTTCTGTGGCAAGAAGTGTCAAATGTGGACAGAGGGCAGGTAAGATAAAGCCCATTGGACTTAATTACTGGGAACAGCCACAGATTCAGGTGAGTACTGAGCTCTTACTTTTGGAGGCATGCGTTCCACTTTACGAGACAGGAGTCAGACCACCATGTTTACGTATATGTACAAAAAAAAACAGCCACAGGCAAAGTAACTGGCCTAAGACGTTCATGTTTTAAGAAAACATAGCCAGGAGTCATGCCACGATCTTATTTGCCCTGATGAAGGACTGGGTAGTTTGGACCAACCCTCCCCCGGAGAACACCTAGAAACAGAAGACAAAACTAAAGCACAGCTGTCTGAAGGCATGAGAATGACTCAAAGCAGAGTTAGAGAGCCATAGATAAAGCCATATAGAGCCATAGGTAGAAAATGGAAATCTGCAGAAGTGAGTTTGGTGTTCGCTTCCGCTGATGGTTGCCACCTGGTTCTGGAAGACACAGCTGAGCCTGGAAGCTGAGCAAAGCCTTCCAGGCTCCTGGGGCTGGGATGATAAAAGCTGGGATTTGGAGCCCAGCCTGGGTGTGTGGAGGTGCCTGCTGGAAGCAAACACGAGGGACAGCGACAGCACCATTCTACTTTCAAATTCTCACTGCATCTTCAAAATGATGTTCAGCACTCAATCAAAAATAACCAAGTACTGGAGGAGACAAGACAGTGTGCGTGAAAACCAAGAGAAGCAAGAGAGAGTGGATGGAAACAGGCGGCCCCCCACCCTGCCCAGGGAATCCATAAGATAGAATCATCAGATACAGACTTGAGAACAATAATGGGAACCACAGAACTTTCAAGGAAACAGACTCAGGTGACCATTAGACTCTTATTTTTGTGGATAAATGTTCCATTTCGGGAGACGAGATTCAAGCTACCCAGTTTAAAGACGCATAAGGTGGGGAAATAGCACTGCAACTCACCTATGATACTCGTGTTGAAAGATCGTTTCAAGCAAAAGAATAGCTTAGAAAAACAACAATAACAATTATTAATGCAGTGTTTAAAAGAGACGCACCTAAAATATAAAGATTCGGAAGTGTTGAAAGTAAAAGGCCAGAAAAAGATACATCACGTAAACACCAACCGAAAGAAATCTGGTGTAGCTCTATGAATGAGACGAAGTAGACTTGAAGGCAATCAAAGGAATTCTAGAGATAAAAGTGACTTTCATAATGATGACAGAGTTGCTTGTCCAGGAAGATAAAACAATTCTAAACTTGTATGCACCTAATAACACAGCCTCAAAATGTACAAAGTGAAACTTGACAGAACTAAAAGGGGAAAGAGATAAATCCACAAAGAGCGCTGCAAACTTTTTAAACTTATTTCTCTCAGTAATGAGCAGAGACCAAAAAAAAAAAAAAATCAATATGACATAGTAGGTCTGAACACCCCACTAAGCAAACTTCATTCACTTGTATATAGGACACTACAGAACATAACTGCTAACACACATTCTTTCAAGGTATAGGGGGACATTCACAAAACAGATGAAATGCTGGGCTGTGAAGCAAGTCTCACGCATTTCAAAGGTCTGAAATCATACAGCATGCCTTCTCTGACCTGCAACTATGCCAGAATCAACAACAACATGATTTACTAGAAAATGCCACCTGTTTGCTGACTCAGAAACATAATCCTAGGGGCGCCTGGGTGGCTCAGTCAGTTAAGTGTCTGACTCTGGATTCTGGCTCAGGTCTTGATCTCAGGGTTGTGGGATCGAGCCCCACTTTGGGCTTCATGCTCAGTGCAGAGTCCACTCGAGATTCTCTCCTTCTCCCTTTCCCTCGCCCCCCCCCCCACTTCCGTGCATGGGTATTCTCTCTTAAATAAATAAAATCTTTTTAAAAAAAAAATTTTTTTTTTTTTTAATGAAAAAGAGAGCATGCACAAGCTTGGGTAGGAGAAGGGACAGAGGGAGAGAGAGAATCCCTATCAGGCTCCATGCCCAGCACACAGCCCAACGCAGGGCTCGATCTTAAGACCCTGAGATCATGACCTGAGCTGAAATTAAGAGTCAGATGCTCAACCGATAGAGCCACCAGGCGCCCCAAAACACACTTCTAAACACCTCATGGATCAAAAAAGAAATCGTGATGGAAAAATAGAAGATATTTTTAACTGATTATAAAGATAATGCAACTAATAATGTGTTCTGGTTTTTAGTCTTAATCGAGAGTGAAATCAAGAAGGTGACTTTTCACCTTTTGATGCTGCGTCTCCTTTTGTCCACGGCAGTTGCAGCCCACCTCCTTCATCTCCCTGGCTGTGCTCTTTCACCATCCTTGCCAACAAAAGCCCAAGGCCAGTAGATCAACAATGAAAATGACATCTGTCTACACACAAAGGCGATAGCATGAATCCCAGGCCCACGTGCAGTGACTGCTTGGCCCCCTCCGGTCTGTCGCGGGATTTAAGAGGGGCACTCCACAATAGCCAGGTGATCCCCCTTGACAATGCAGGCGGAGTGAGGGCGCCTGAGAGCAATTACCCAAATTGTGTGGGCTGCAGCGTGACTACGGAGCTGGCTTGGCCTGCCGCCGACGCCAGGAACACCTACGCTGTTGCCCACAGAGCTCACAGGCCTGCAGGAGGCCTGCCTTCAAACACACCACGTAGAGATAACCCAGAACATTCCCCTAGTGCCCAGCTGACCGGCCTTCGGGGCCTGGAGTGGCCTTCTGGGTGGCCACTGGGGTCTGGAGGATCCCCCCCAAGGCCACCAGTCTTGCCACCCAGCCTTCCACAGGGAGGAGCTGGCCACAGTCCCTGGCATAAAAAATCTAAACTTTTGGATTAACTACCTGTAACGTAATTACTCAAACAATACGGGAGTCTGTGGCTCTCACTGTCGTTCCTCCCAAAAGCGTACTTTTTTCCTACAGAGACCCCCTCCCCCCGCCAAAGGACAACCTGCAAGTCCAGTCCATCACCGGAGTCGCAAACAGCCAGTTTAATTTGTTCCAACAGTTGAAACAACCACAGAGAAAAAAAACCATCCCGAGGCAGAACCGTGCTTGCCAAGTGCTGGCCCAGAGCTAGCCTCTGGGGCTGCTGGTAAACCTACGAAATCACAAGCTAATGAGGGAAACACAATGACAGCTGTAATTACGAGACACACAGACTGCACCTTCAGGACGACCTGAACGGGCCCGTGCCGGGCTGCTGCTGAGCGGGAGAGAGTGGGAGAGGCTTCCACCGGGGGCTTGGACCCCCAGCCCCCTGCCCGCACACGGTTAGTCACGGCCCCCTGTCTGTGGGCACGTCTGGGGCCTGCCTGTCCACCGGGAGCCCTTGGGGTCCCGCCCCCGCTGACCTCCGACACGGAGCTCACAGAGGGCACTGGGCAGTGCCTCTGTCCCCGGCCGCTGTCCCTGCCCCTCACAAGTGTTTCCAGGCGGGCAGCCCACAGGGGCGATGGAAGGGGGCTCTGTGGACGCCACAGAGTCTGGGTGATGAGGGACAAGGCTTCCCTGGAACAAAAAGAGATTGGGGGTGGACGCTCCGTGGGGGCCATCTCACGTCTGACCTCCTCTGACCCCAGCACAGCCCGCTTTGCCTGGGAACTAAGTCCACCCCGCACTGGGCAGAGCAGTCCCCGTGCCCAGGGCACTGGACAGCAGGGACACACAGCTCCGTGAGGAACGCCCCCCGCACTGCCAGGGGAGCCGTCACAGCCAGGCAGGCTGCCCTGGGAGCACAGTGGGGTGCTCCCGGGGCAGCCTGGGCCCGAGACGGAAGACTGTGAATGACCCGCGCGAAGGAGGTCAGTGCCCCTGTGTACCCACGTCCTCCATCACAATCACACACACAGACATTCGCAGACACACACGTGCGCACACACACACACGTATGCACACACACGTACACGTACTGGAAGGAAACTCCCGAAGACAGACAGGAAGAAGCAACCTGGCTACAGAATTCCTTCTAACTCCGGGTCCCACAGGCTGCTGTCGTGTCGGGAGGCAGAACGGGTCTGGAAAGGGCCACGAGGTGGCCCTTCTAGCAGGGAGAGCCCCCAGGTGTGGCCCCCCGGTCGGGGGGGCTCAGAGGTGCAGGGTTTGCTCAAGAACCTCCCGTCCCCCTGTCACTGCAGACAAAAAGCCCCAGGCCCCCCGAACACAGAGTGTCCCGGACCCTCCGACACATCAAAACCCCAGGCCGGCAGCGAGGGTGAGGGTTTGTGGCTGCGGCCGCCAGGCCACTCGGCCAGCCCACTGGGGTCGCGGGGTGACCTGACAACCTGCAGGAACGCCCTTTGTTCCCCCAAACGAAACCTCTGCAGAGCTGGGAAGATGCAAGGGGGAGCTGTTTGTGGAGTGAAAACTAGGGAAGACAGCATGTTAAAATCACGTGAAGGTTTTGGGAACTGCTTACCCGACGTTTTAAATCAACAAAACAGTAAACTCCAGAAGACTAAGAGAGCACACGCGTAAGGAGATTCCAGGCTCAAGAGGACCCTTAGGGCCCCCCAGCCCACACGGCCCCTCAAGCACGCGGCCACAGCCTGCCTCCAGCCTCGGGCCCCCCAGCCCCACCCGCAGGTGCTCGCCGTCTCCCGCAGTTCCCGAAATGCCCGGGAGCCACAGCCGCGGGCTAAAACACACCTCGGCCGAGTTTGGCAGCCGAGGAGCCGGGCTACTGGGCCCAGCCAGCCCCGCACAGACTCCATCTCGGCGATAAAGGAAGAAAGAAAGCGCTGGAATCGACCCCCCCTGTGGGAATCGTAGCTGCACACTGGATGCCCTGCACTCTTCCCGGGTATGAATGGCGAGATTGTGCGGCCGGCTGGGAAAGCAGGCTCGTGTTTCCTTTCTTCCTCACACCGGGGATCCCGCCGGGCCGGTGCGGGCAGAGGGGGGCGGTGAGTGGCGAGGTTCCTTCCCTGCCCGTGGGCACTGGCGGCCCGTGCGGAGCAGCCTGGGAGCTCTGGCTGTACCACTCAGGTGCCCGGGGAGGGGCCCTGCCGCTGCCGGGGGGACGTGGTTCTCCCTCACCTGGAGATGGAGCCTGGAGGACGCGCCTGCTGTGGCCTCCATCAGCACGCCGTCCTCCTTCCTGGTCCGGAACATGAGCCCCAGGTACCAGGGCACGGAGATGGTGATGTCCAGGTCGCTCCAGGACACGAGGCTCTCCCCGCTGAAGCGCTGGGGGTGAGGCATGACTGCGGACACAGAAACGCAGAGCCCCAGACATCAGACGTGCCTCGGAGAACCTTTTTCAGTTGCAGGGGGCAGGACAGGTTCCGGGGGGCGTGGGGGGACTTTTCATTTCAATACAAAGGCCGCTGTCAGACTTCATGTGGCCAGCATCTAGTCCTGAGTCCAGGAGCCCCAAGCTTACAGAAGCCCACCCCCTGGGGCACCTGCCACCTTCCTGGGGGGTGAGGCTGAGGCCAGGGGGTGTGTGGGGTTCTCAGGCCTGGCCAGGGCATGACAAGGGGCTCTCAGGCTGGATAGAAAGCAGAGCGTGGGGGCTCAGAATCCTTGGGCTCAGCAGCTGGGGTGCTGGGGGGGCCCTGTGAGCACAACCCAGCTGTCCCGCCCCACACCTCCTGGGTGGGGAGCCAGGGGCAGGAGCAGGGTCTCCCGCTGGGACAGTGTGAGCCTGCAGTGAATACCGCACGCGTGTGCCAGCACCCCCATCTCAACCTGCAGTCTAACCAGCCCTCATCTGTGTCTGCGGTAGGCTCTGACCCCCAGGCATGCAGGCCCCTGTCGCTCTATTCCTGGTGATAGGCACGGAGGTGGGGAGGCCACAGGCCAGCCGAGAGCTCCAAGATACTTGGGGGGGACCAGGGAGGTGGCAATGGGTGGATCGAGAGCCTCATGCCATCTGTCACACTTGGGGGTGCCAGACGGGCCCTGTGTGTCACAGAGGGGCACCCCCCAGGTGGGGCGGCACGGTCATCACACGAGGCTTTAGAGCCGAGCGGCCAACAGCACAGACCACGCCAGCTGGGGGCTGCCTCCGGGGGCGACAGCCTCCCGCGCCCTGGGCTGTCTGTTTCCTGCTCTTATGAACCCAGAGCTGGCATCTGTTTTCTCTGGCACAGCCACGGCTGGGCTCGCGGCCTCCATAACAGGAACTCGGGGCGTGGGCCGCTGTCCACCCGGCTGCCGCCCCAGCTTCCTGCCCGCGCCCCCCAGCCTCTCACCCCTGCCGGGTCCCGTGCATGCTCTTACACCCCAGCGGGGCCCACGCCATGGGACACACACGCCACCAGAGGCCGCAGCTCTGGACGTGCAGGCCCGTGTGAGCCCGAAGGCCCCGGAGCGAGGTCTCCAAGGCCGGGAGCCAGCCCCTCACCTTGCTCGCAGTTCTTGCCGCCGAACCGGAGCGGGCACTCACAGAGGTAGGTGTCCCACCTGCTGACACACGTGCCCCCATTCTGACACCAGGTCCCCTCACAGAAGTTCCTCTGAGCAGCGCAGCCTGGAAGCACAGAGGGGGAAACACGAGTGGCTTGTGCCTCGGTCGGGGGGACCGGTCCCCGTTTCCTAACACCGACCCATGCGGTGGGAAGACAGCCCCGCGAGCAACAGCCCTGAGGGGAGGCAGGCCGGCCCGCAACCCTCTGGCGGCAGTAAGACCATCAGACCTGAAGTGGTACAGGACACACTGCCCGTCCTGCCAGCTGGCCGAGTCACCTGGTGACACGCTTGAGTGCCCCGTCCAGCCCAGTGGCGTCACTGGCACCCCACATTGCAGAACGCCCAGGACCAAGAGCAGCACATCCGTGAGCCAGGGCTCCCCTCCTGGAGGCCCACGGCGGGGGCACACAGGCTCGGTTCTAGAGGAAGTCACTGCCCGGGCTGTGGAGGTGGCCCTCCCCTGCGTGGCCCCCACGCCGTACCTGCCCTGGTGCCGTTGTTAGCAATGAAGCTGGCCATGTCCACGTTCCTCCCATCCACAGACAGGTTCCGCATGCAGCCCACAAATTGGCGATTGCGCACCGGGAAGGCTTCGGGCAGGTTGGGGACGCCTCCCAGGAGCAGAGGGCCGGTCAGATCCAGGGACCTGGGGATGCAAAGCCAGCCCCTCTGACCTCTGCATCTGGCTGGCCAGAGGCGGTGTGGGGCTCCTGACGCTGCTGCCACCCGGACACACACAATGTCAGTAACTGAATAGGGAGGCAGGCGGCCAACAGGCCAGAACGCAAAAGGCAGGTCTTACTCCTAGGGCCACCACTGGCCCCTCGAACCCGCATCAGATCCAGACAAACGGAGTCCCGCCCACGGCCCAGGCCAGGCCAGCCCAAGCAGAAGGAGCAGCCCAGCGGGCTCGAGCCCGTGCCAAACGGTGACACTACCTGCCCTGACCTCCGATGACCTTGAAGAGCTCACAGCAAACGAGAGGCCTGGTTCCGCGTGAGCAGCTGTGCGGCCTCGGGCAAGGGGTCTAATCTCCCTGGCGACACTTTTCTCATCAGTAAAATGGGCCCGATCGCACCTCCACCACAGCGGCCGCAGAAGCTCGGCGGGGACCGGGGGTCTAACTGCGGACTTCAGAAGCTTACTGAAGACTCCACCACAACACGGTTAAGAAGGACTAGGAACGTCTGCTCTGGCCGGGGAGACTGGCCTGACAGCTGTCTGCACCGACAGTCTGGTTTCTGAGCGAGGATGCGCTGCAGAAACCCTCCAGGATCGAACGGAGGGAGGGTTACTGGACCACGGGGACCCGTGCCCGATGGATCGAGGCCAGCCGACCCCACAGTCTCTGGGGCCCTCAGGCCAGCCGTCACAATGGCGGGCCTGGCCTGGCCGTTACATCGGCACAAGTGATAAGGGGACTTATTCTAGAAGGTTCTAACGTGTGGGAGGGAAGGTGGGACTCTGACTTCAGCCTGGATTGGGGCTGCCAGGGTGCTGAGCCCACGGTGCCCGGCATCAGGGTCCTGCCCTGGACGACCCTGTTGGGGAGCAGTAGTCATGGGGGGAGGGGGCTGCGTGGGCCTCCCCATCCCGGATGCTCACTTCTTGGAGCCGCTCTGTGTGCCCTGGGCAGCGCAGCTGTAGTTCCCGACGAGGCTGCCAAAGCGCACAGCCACGGCTGTGTCACAGTCGTCCACGGTCACCACGGCCACCTTCTCTCCAGACGGCCCATGGGGCAGGCCCAGGCGGCCGATGTTGGGCTGCAGGAAGAGAGAACACAGAAGGCATCAGCGTGTGCTCCCACCAGCCGGCACGTGCCACCCGCTCATGGGCGCTGAGGACACGGGAAGGCCACGTGTGGACAGCCTTGTTTTAAACTAGTTCCCCAAACCAGCTGTACTGGGTACCCTTAAAGTGTATGTTCTTCCCAGAACCTCGGAACGCCACCCTCCGTGGAAATAAACGGTCTGCAGATGTAATGAGCTGAGACGAGGTCACACTGCAGCAGGGTGGACCCTGGTCCCATGCGACTGGGGACCTCACAAGGCTCAGACACCGAGCCACAGGGAGAAGGCCGTGTGGCGATGGAGGCAGACAGGGTGAGGCGCCCCAGGCCAAGCAACACCAGGGGCAGCCAGCACCACCAGCGCCTGGAGAGACAAGGAAGGAGCTCGGCCCTGCTGACAGCTCGATCCTGGACGTCCGGCCTCCATAACTGTGACAGGACACTTTCTGGTGTCCTAACCACACAGTTTGTGGTAGTCTGTTACACAGCCAATGCCAAAACCCAGAGACGCCTCCTTCCGAATACTCCGCCTGGGAGTCCAAGCGTCGGCTGGACCCGCGGCCACGCCTCCTGACCACGGTCCTGCTCACCCCTCCGCGTTCCCAGAGTGTGGAACCCCGGGGGCTCCCAGTCACTCCTGGGCCCTGGACTTTTCTCGTCCTGGGATGACCCTCCCGTGCCCTTTACTGGCCTGAAGACAGCCACCCTTCCTGCCCCAAGACCGACCCCACTTGCCTCCAAGCTTCTCCCCCCTCAGCCATCCCTGAGGGCCTCACGCACACAGTCTCCCCACCCAGGGCTGGTTCTAAGAATTCCTCCAAAATTGGTGGCTTTGGGTAGAGCTGGCCGGAAGAAGCAGGTCCCCTTCTCAAGGAGGCTGTGGTTAGTGTCTAATGACAGTAACTCCCAGGCAGCCCTGCCCCGTCCCTGGGCACCCCCGCCAGTCTCCTGGCCTGCCCCTTGAGGACCCGAGCACGAGCACCCAGACAGCCCCCAAACATGCTTCTGGCACAAGCCTGTGAGCCTGCTCATGCCACCGCATCACGTGAGCACGCGGGTCTCCAAGTTCCCAGAACGGAGCAGGCAGCCAGAGAGCCGACTCGGGCTGGACCAGGCAGCTGAGAACTACCATCCCCATCGGTCCAACCCGGATGAAGACAAGACCTGTCCGCCCGGGGTGGCCTAGATTAACCCCGATGGCGCATGCCAAGTGCCACCTGGCCTCACAATCAGCTCACGGCACACAGGGCTCCTTACTCTCCACAGAGAGGACGCGCTCTCCCGGCCCCAGCAGCCCTTCCCATCGCCCCTAAAAACAACACTCAGTGCCCCCACGTGAGAGCTCTGGGGTCTGCTTGAGTTTACAACATGCAGCAATTTTATGCTTCTTTATAATGGTATTGGAAAAAAGAGTTGTAAAAATAAAGAGAATTTAATTAAATCAACACAAAGTCTTTTAATAGGGAAATAACAACTGCACGGTTCATTCAAAAAGAAATCTTCAGGTCTTCAAAGAAGTAAAGAAGTACCCATTCGATTGAGGACACTGGGCTGAAAGGCAGAACAAGGAGCTGCTGATAACAGGAGCTCAGCCAGGTGGCCAAATTGTGTGATGCCAGGGCCTGCCCCATTCATTCTGGGGGTGTCCACAACCCCCCGAGTTGTGCAGTGCACAGCCTGCACCACTGTACATGGTGACCCCAGCTGAGCCTTCCACTCCCTCTTGGCCAACCATCTGACTGGACAAGGCCCATCACTGAACCTCGGTTTCTCTGCCCACAAGAGAAGGATTTCATATTAGAATACCTGTCCTCTCTACGTCACAGGGACTTCAAGAGTGACATCAATATAAGGCACATGATTCTCCCGAGAACCCTTCTTTGGTAAATCCAAGGGAGGCTTTTACCATGCTGCCCGGTGCCCTAGCTCCTGGATTATCTTCTACATTTTCTTTTCCATCAGTTATGAGATCACGAGATCTGAGCGGCTATATCCTCAAATATCTCACCTCTGGTTAAGCAACAGTTAGATGAGTATAAAAAATAATCTGCTTCCTCGCTGTTAGAGCAGCCTGCTTTGGAAAAACACATCCAAGTGCCTATTATGAGCTGCTTAAGTGCTAGGTGCCATCCCGGGGGAAGAACCAGGCTGCGCGAGCCCCGCATTCTCTTTACAACTTGTAATTTGCATTTTTGGGGCTGGGTGGGAGACTTCTCTGAGGACCGAAACGGCATTTACCCTTGGAAAGCTCTAATGAAGTGGGCTTCTGTTTGCAAAACTGCAGCTGTTGTCAACGGCTGCTCGTCATCAACGGGCCAGGGTTCCGGGATCCAAGGAACGGCAGCGAGGGAGGGACGGCGGGAGGCAAAGGCCCCCACCAGCATCAGCATCTGCACCGAGAGCAGCACGTGCTGACTCGAGGCGGCCCACGGTGAAGACAGACTTCAGAGTTGGCGTCCCTTCCTCAATGCGGCAAGGACGGCTTTCAGGAGAACAGCCAGGGTCTGACAGACGTGGTCCAACACCTGCTTCTCTATTCCCACTCCCGGACCCTTGGGCCGTCAGGTCCGACGCAGCGGCCCCTCTGGCCACGAGAGCAAGCATTCCCAGATGAGGAACTAGAAGGAAGGGCAGGAGAGACCCCGTGAAGTGTCCGGGAGAAGCCCTGCCCCGCAGAGCACCCCACTGTCCCACCTCTTCTCAGGCGGCCCCAGAACACGTGGTCAGCCGCCGCAGGAGAAGACAAGGGGCACGCGGGGAGAGGCGTGCGCCCGGGCCTGACTCCTCTAAGAGTCACCGCAGGACCTGGCAGCTCCCCTGCTGGGGACACACGGTGAAGCCGAAGAAAACAGCGATTCCCGCAGAAACCTGCTCACGGATGTTCACAGTGGCACCGTTCTCAACAGCGGAAAGGAGGAAAACACCCCAACGTCCGTCAGCAGAGGGTGGATGAACAAAACGTGGCCTCTCCATCCCATGGGATTACGATTCAGCCTTTAAAAGGGATGGAGCCGCGAAAGCAGCTCCAGCGCGGATGAGCCGCCAGAATGAGACGCGAAGAGAAAGCGGCCGGACACAAAAGATCCCGCAGGTTTCTGTTCACGTGAAACGTCCAGAGCACGCAGAGCCACGGAGAGAAAGCAGCCTGGAGGTGTCGGGGCCTGGGGGAGACTGGGAGGCAGCGCTGGGGGGTAGAGTCTCCTCTTAGGAGCTGGACTGATCTCCGATCTAGACGGAGGTGGCGGCTGCGGCACGTCGTGAATGCGCTACACGGCGCTGAGCTGTGCACTTCACCGCGGCTCCTTCTATGGGACGTGGACTGCGGTTGTCCGGAGGTCGACCCCCGTGGCCACGGTCTACCTGTGTAACCGGGGGGAAGCTGCTTCCCATTCTGACCTGGAAAGTGGGGATAAAATGCACCGCGTGGCCTTCATGTCAAGACTGCTGCCGGCAGTAACATGTAGGAGAGAGAAAGCTCAGGTCAGTGCAGGTCGCCACAAGTCTTAGGAGAGAGAAAGCTCTCGGTCGGGGGTGTGCAGGTCGCCACAAGGCAGCCCGAGTCAGGACGGAGAAGCGAGGTGAACACGCGGGCAGGTGCACCGGATCTGGGCTCCGGTCATCCGTTCTTGCCGAGGGAAGACAAAGCGCGTCTTACCCGCACGGCCGGCACGTACGAGGAACCCCCCGCGGGGCAGAAATCGGAGGACCGTGGCAGCGGCGGGCTTACCGCCGTGTGTCCACCTCTCGTGTTTGAAGAAGAGAGAACGGTTTAAGCTGCTCATTCATAGCGCAGGCGGGGCGACTTGGCACAGGCGGGTGGAAGAGAGCGCTCGCTGGCATGGGTACAGAGGAACAAGATAAAGAACGAGACAAAACAAACGGTCTCTAATATTCTTAAGAACTGTGAACGTTTGCCACGCATTTGCACGCAAGAAAAAGACACGGGAAGAAAAGGGGTCATGTGGCAACAATTCTCACGTTAGAAGGGGGCCGGACACAGGCAGGGCGAAGGGTGGCGTCCCTGCCTCCCCCTTCCTCAGGCTCAGCTTGCCTGGTGGGGTGACCAGCCAGGCCCCGGGGGACCCCATACCTGTAGCAGCCAGGCCTGGACACTCAGGGTCCGAGCAAAGCAGGCAAAGCAGAGGCATGAGCGAGCCAGCAGGGCCTGCAGATGGTGACGCCTGCACCCGTCCTGAGCAGAGCCCGCCACGGGGCAGGTGGACAGACCCCACCAGGCTCACCCCTGCCGCCCACCGAGAAAAGCAGAGGGTTGCCGTGTGCAGGGGGGACCCGAAAGCAAAAAGCTCGCAACTCCGTGCAGATCCAGGATCCTGATTCTCCGTAAGTCCCCCAGAAGCTGTCACTTAGGGTCTGCCCCTTTCTATTTTCCTTCACTTTTTTTCTTCTCTCTGTGCAGGCCCTCCCCGTGCGCCTCCATTCAGATGCTCTCAAGCAGCTGGTGGGGATTTTCTTGCGTGCACAAAAGCGTTTGGTCCTTACGAAGTACTCACATTTCTACAGCCTTTTACCCTGCTGCAAACAATGCCTCATTAGGGAGGCTGATGGGGTTCAGTTTCAAATGCTGGATGCGGGGGTGGGGGGGACGGCAGTGTGGGGGCGCCTCGAAACCAGACACCGGGAGCGGCAAGTCTTGGGAAATAAATGGATTCATGGTCTATGTCAGATATGATCAACCAAACTTCACGTCAGAGAATTCACACATGGCTGGACTTTGGGAATGTCGTAAGGAGTCAAAATGCAGCCTTGGACATGTACCGAGCTGTCACTTCCCACACATAGTGAGGCCCAGACCGGACGTGACAGTCTGCTCAACACGGCCTGCGGGGCGACGGCCCCTGCCCCAGGAAACGTGGGCCAGACCCTGCCGGTTCCAGCACAGAGGTGACCAGCCCACCCTGGGAAGCAGGCATGGCATTTCTCCGAAGCAAACTGGAAGACGGGGTCATGAGGACAGTAGCATCCAGAGGCACACATGTGTCCACGGTCCACACCAAATTCCTACGGAGCCTCCGACGGGACATTGAGGGAACTCAAACACGGGACGAAGGTGCTGTCTCCCAGGAGGCCCAAAGCCGGCCTGGACGGAGCACCCACACTGGTAGGAAGGTAGCAGGACACGGTCTAGCTGGAAACCACTGTCTAAGCCTCAGCTTCCCAGCCTGTACCACGTGGGTGTGGACTCCCTCTTGCCCGCCAGGTAGGACCCCTGTTCTCCAGTCAAGCTGAACACAGGTGCTTTGGACCCCAGGACAGCAAGGTGCTAACGAGTCTATGCCCTTGTTTGCGGGGACGCACCGCCAGCACTGCACAAGAAAGGGGCAGAGAAGGAGCGTAGGAAAGATAGGTTAAGAACCTGGGGGTTTAACCTCAAGTCCCAACCACTTGCCATCACCTTACCCCTTCTGATTCTTCTCAAGGCACTTGGGCTACTTGATGTTTCTTTTACTTTTTTTTTTAAGATTTTATTTATGTATTTGTCAGAGAGAGAGAGACAAGCAGGGAGAACAGAAGGCAGAGGGAGAAGCAGGCTCCCTGCTGAGCACGAAGACCGACACGCCACTGGATCCCAAGACCCTGAGATCGTGACCTGAGCCGAAGGCAGATGCTTCACCGATGGAGCCACCCAGGTGCCCCGGGCTACTTGATTTTTCTCGACCCGACTTGCCTTCCTTTCCCCACCCGCCAAAGCAAGTCCCTGCTGCAGAAACCCCACCTCCCCGCTCACACTGGATGCCACGACAAGGCCTGGCCACGTCAGGCACAACGCACGGACGCCATGCACGTCAGGCTCACCTGCACCCCGGATCTGCCACCTAGTAAACATTGGAGGAACCCAAGAGCGACACGGGCTAGGCGGGCTTCCCCAAGGCACCTTCAGAACTCGGCACATGATTCCATGTCTCCACGTGGACAAGACGGCTTGCTCACCGAGAACCGGGCTGCCCCTCCCGCAGCCAGGGTTGGAGACATTCTTGAGCCACGGCTCAGTCCCCTCTTCCACCTCACCTGCATTTGCAGTCAGGGGGCGGGGATAAAAAGTCACCTCAATTGCCAGCAAAAGCTCCCCCAAAATTAAGTTGTAACAGTATTTGCTTCTCAAGGTTCACATTAAGGGTAAAAACAGCCCAGACCTTTCTTGATTGTCTTTCTGTGAAGATGTTTAGAAACCTCTGTCCTGAGGACACAGCCTCTCACTTAGGGGGCATGGGTCCAGAGGAACTGGGCTCAGGCAAGGCCACTAACTGGCCACCAGGTGGGGCAGACAGCTCTGCATTCTCACGCAGGAGGCCACGCCAAGTTCCTGCCCACGGCCGCTGTGGGCACTCCCCCCCACCCCGACTCCCTCGCCTGCTAGTGGCCGGAGGCAGGGTCCTTACCCCTCGGCGCCTGGACAGACTCTTCCAGACACTGGAAAAGTTCATAGCTACCACCTCCAGCGTCCTTTGGGAACAAAACAGAAAAGTGGATCTGAGCCCCTTTGCAGACAGTGCCTGAAGCTGGTCGGGCTGGTGTGGCTGCACGCCGACGTGAGGCCCAGCCGTGAGAGCCCAAGGCTGGCAGGGGGCACGGGACAGCAGTGTCCACAGCTTCGAAGAGTATCGCCTCCCGGAGGCCAGGAGTTCACATCCCGACCCCACGTAGGGGAGTCACCCAGCTTCCTTGCCCGCCAGACTCATCTGTAAAATGGGTAAAATAGCGCCTCCCCTGTAGGATTGAGCGCATAACGCACGGAAGGCCTCGGCACCGCACCGGGCGTGAGGGGGGCGCTCCACAGTTTGCGGCTGCCGCGTGGCTGCTAAAAAGATGGGATGAAAAGCAAAAAACAAGTGCGAATGGCTGTTCTCCCTGTGTTGTGCTGTCCTAATATTTTTCTGTGGTTAAAAAAATTCTTTTTACGTCTTTAAAGAAAAAAGGAGCAATTTGCAGCTGGCACGTAACCACGTCTTTAGGGAAGCCCCTGGTTCTTCTCCAGAGCGGCCCCAGAAAATGTGGGACGGTGCCCGCAGACGCTCCATGTTTGGGGGCGTTAAAAAGAAAAGGTCTTCAACAAGGGTCAGAACCAACTGCTCACCCTAGAATTTCTTTAAAAAAAAAAAAAAAAGGCACGCCAGCACCTCTGTTTCTCAGGCCCGGTGGCCCAGCCTCGCTCACGATTCCAGCCACAGACACAACAGAAGCCCTGTGCTCTTCTGGTGGGTGTACGACGGAGGACCGTCGGGGCCGGGGGCGGGAAGGCCTGTGCGCTCGGCCCTGGATACTAGCAAGCATCTCCCGCAGGCCCCAGTGATCTCCGTGGGGACTTCTGTTCTGGACGAGATCCACGGGGCACAGCGCCAGCCCCTCGCTGGCCGGCCCTTCACCAGACAAAAGCTCCCAGGGTCTGGAGGGGGCCAGGGGCCTCCACTGCAGTCCTGCTGGCGGGGCTCAGGTCCCCCCTCTGCGGCCAGCTTGGCCAGCAGGCTGCCCGGGCTTCTGGGAACCGGGGAGTTTATGCAGATTTGCTCCGAGGGGGGGTTTCTCCAATGGCAAATGAAGGGCTCAATGTAGGGGTTCCTGACGTTTAAACAGCACCTTCTTGGAAAGTTGGGTAATGTTCCTTCTCTTGGGGATTTACTCCACGCGAACTGGGGGGACCTTCAGACACCAGACGAGAAGCTCACGTTCCTCCACACGTGGGGTCCACAGGTCTGACGGTCAGCTACGTCCCGCTGGAGGAGAGGTGGGCCAGGGAGCACCCTAGCAGCAGCCCGGAGGGTCCCCAGCACAGGGCCCTGGCGCTGCCGAGGTGGGCCCTGCACTCAACCCACTCCTCCCAGGAAAGAGAGGACAGATGGCTCCCGGCAACGACACTCTAGGCTGCGAGGATTTCCAGGCCACGGGTCACCGTTTCAAAAAGGCTCCTCAGACGAAGCGAGAAAGGCATATAGGAGATGTGCACACTTACACACTCACACTCACGCACGTGTACACATTCACTAGCATACATGTGCACACATGCTCGCGTGCACACCCACACCGCCCTGCAAAGCCTCGCCTGCTCCCGCTGGGGCCCTAACAGGCCCCTCTCAGTCCCCAGAGTCTGGACAGCAGCAGAGACACCCCCCCAGGCCCTTGGCTCCTCCAGGCCACCCAGAAACCCCCAGGGTCTGGGAATCCATGCCAGCCCTGGGATCCGTGGAGCCCACGAGTGGGCGAGAGCCACTGGACCCTGGCTCGGCCGACCCCTGGCTCCCATGGCCTTGCTCTGGGCCTCAGTTTCCTCTTCCAAGGGGGGACGTGAGGACTCCGGTCAATAAATGTCCTTGTCCCGGGGGTGGGGGCAGAGGCAAGGAAAGGCAGCGAGCCTGGGGAAGGGAGGGAAAGCAGGGAAGGATGGAGGCGTGAGGCAGGTGGCAGGTGGCAGGTGCAGAACAGTGACCGTTGCCAGACCGGGAGCCCGGGCCCGAGGCTAACTTTCCATACCAGGCCGCGGAACACAAAGGCCCCAGGGTGGGTCTGCGTGAGTCCCGGGCAATAATTATGTTTCCACACCAGGTGACCGTCTACCATCTGATGAGGCCGTGTTTTGGAGAGGAAGCACGTGAGTCCCTGCCCCTGGGCCGCCCACAGGCTGGGGCCCTCCCCTCTCCCGGGGGCTGCTGGTCCGGCCCCCCACAGAGGCGGCTCATCGGGCTTTTCTCTCTGCCTCCTGGGTTCCCAGGGAGGCCCCGAACCTTCCAGGCCCTGATGAAGGATAAAGCGGTGGCAGACCTCGCCCTCCGAGTCGGCAGGTAAACGGCAGGCCGCGGGCCACGAGAGCACTGACATTTGATATTTCTCGACTACCCGTAGTGGCGCAGGCAAACAGAGGTCATTCCCATCCCGGAGGACTGGCTGCACCCGTGCAAATGCAGGGGGAGAGAGAACACACTCACGCTCCGGACTGGAGGCTCGGGCTGCACGGGGCGAGGCTGCCGAGGTGCAAATCTCAAACGCACGTCCTCAGCTCCGCGTCAGTGGGAGCAGCAAAGCCGGTGTGACCCCCGGAGCCGAGGCGGGACTACAGCCTGGCCCATCCTTTCCCCCAAAGCCTTGACGTACTTGGCAAAGGCTCACCTACGCTTTAATAAAACTGGCTCATAGCCCCACCACCCAGGCGACTCTGCCGCACTCGTGAGAAAACGAAGACAGGAAAAACAGCACAGAAAGGTACAAAACGGACACAAGAGACGTCCTCTTCATCATCTCTCTCCCCAGGATTGTCCCCCACGTGGCAGACTGCTGACAAAAAAGCCTCAACGCTTCCGTCATAGAATCCCAAGAAATAATACATATCTGATGTTCTAAGACACCACACTGTGGGGCGGTTTATGACCTGGCAGGAGGGTTCTGATACCTGCTGTGGATGGATTTGGGGTTTCTTGGAGGGGGCAGAGGAAAACAAGCACATGTCAGCACCTACTTCTCTATTTTGCAAAGTTCCTTTAATTAAGCCTTCTATTTTGAGATCATTTTAGACGTGCGTGCAATTGTAAGAAATAACAGAGACCCCATGTGCCCCTACCCAGTTCCCCCAGTGGCAAACATCCTGCAAAACGGCAGGAGCATCACCAGAGCCTGGTGTGGACACCAACTCGGCAGGACAGAGAACGTTCCATCACCCCCGGGACCCCACCTGCTGTCCTTCCACAGCCACGCCTACTTCCCTCCTGCCCTCACCTCGACCCCGGAAAACCACTAATCTCTTCTCCAATTCTGTCGTTTCGACACCTCAAGAATGTTTTATAAATGGGGGGCGCCTGGGTGGCACAGCGGTTAAGCGCCTGCCTTCGGCTCAGGGCGTGATCCCAGCGTTATGGGATCGAGCCCCACATCAGGCTCCTCCGCTATGAGCCTGCTTCTTCCTCTCCCACTCCCCCTGCTTGTGTTCCCTCTCTCGCTGGCTGTCTCTATCTCTGTCGAATAAATAAATAAAATCTTTAAAAAAAAAAAAAAAGAATGTTTTATAAATGGGATCGTGTAGTACGTAAGCTGGTGAGGCTGGCTTTTGTCACTCGGCGTATGTCTGCGGCGAGTACCGAGTCACAGCCCACGTTTCGTGGGAGGGACGCACCACGGTCCGTTTCACCACTCACCCACGGAGGCCACTGGGTTGTTTCCAGGCTGGGGCTGCCATGAGCACCCACGTACAAGCCTCCGTGGGGACATGAGCTGCACAGAGTCACAAGGGGCACCAGCTTCTGGTTTTCTGCTTCTGTGCTGTCTTGATCTGGTTTTCCTATTGGGGTACTATGAACGTCCCAGGGACCTGGGAAGCATCCCCTCCTCTTCTATTTTTCTGGAAGGGACCGTATAGAATTGATGTCATTCTTTAAACATTTGGTAGAATTCTCCAGTGAAACCATCTAGGCCTGGAGAGTTCATTTCGGGGAGTTTTTAAATTATAAATTCCATTTCCTTAACAGCAATGTAGTCATTCAATTATTTATTTCACATTGGGTGGGTTGTGGCAGCTTGTGTTTCTGAGAAACTGGACCGTTTCATCTAGGCCTTAAATGAATGTATGTAGGGATGCGTGTGACATTCCTCCGCTACCCACCAGCGTCTGCTGGGTCTGTACTGATGTCCCATTTTATTCCTCGCATTGGGATCTGTGCTGTCTTTTTTCATCATCTTGCTAGAAGTTTACCAGTGTTATTGATCTTTCCAAAGCTGTTTCATCGATTTTCTGTATTGTTTTTCTGTTTTCAGCTCCTCTGGTTTCTACTCGTATCTTTATTATTTCCTTCCTTCTGCTTGCTTGCTTTGAGTGTATTTTGCTCTTATTTTTAGAAGTTCTTAAGATGGAAGCTTAGATTACTGATTTGAGACTTTCCTTTTCTTCCTCATAGTATTTTTAGTGCTATGACTCTTCCCCTGGGCACTGCTTTAGCTGCATCCCACATATTTTGGTATTTTGTATTTTCATTGCGTTTAAATTTATAACAAATTTTAAGCAAACTCCCTTCCTTCTTTCCTTCCTCTATTTTCTGAATAATTTAATACGTCAGCCAAATCTCTGTTAAGGCCCCTTGTTCCCAGCACCTTTTGGAGTCAGTGGTAGAGTCAGGCCCAAGGAGGGAGCAGTTTGCAAGCCAGTGGCCCCATGGGCCGGCACATTGTTTAAGTAACAGTGGAGTGAGAAATAAATAACCACATTGAGGATAATGGGAACAGGTTTCTCACTGAAAGAAAAGAGTAACAAACATGAAAGAGGAAAAACTAGAATGACTCTGTCGTGTTGGGATGGAATTCAAGGATTTCAAGAAGTAGGGACGCGGGGCGGCAGGGTGGCCCAGTCAGTGAAGTGCCTGCCTTCGGCTTAGGTCATGATCCCAGGGTTCTGGGACCAAGCCCCACATCGGGCTCCCTGCTCAGTGGGGAGCCTGCTTCTCTCCACTCGTGTTCACACTCTCGCACGCACTCTCTCACTCTCTCTTGCTAGCTCTCTCTCTTTCAAAATAATTAGGTAAAACCTTACCAAAAAAAAGAAGTAGGGACGAAACAAATATGAACTGTGGTATGTGCATACATGTCTGTGCACACTCACCTACACACACATACGTGTCCCAGCTCTGCCTGGTGAGACAGACGGTGAGGGAGACGCCCCAGCTGCAATGAGAACACCCGGTACCCTGATCTTGGTTTCTAAATGCCATTCTTTGCAAAAAGAAACCAGAGTTCTATGGGTAAATGGCTGATTCCAGGGCTGGGGCAGAAAAAGTACAAAATAAGCCTGGAATGTCTTTTTCCTGCCAAAAGGCAAAGGAGTGCTAATAAAAGCAATGGGGGTGCCAAAAGGCTGGAGCTATGTAAAGCTGGCACTTACACCTGTGTCCCTTTAGCCGAATCTGAGATATGGGCCAAACAGGGAACAATCTGAACACCAAATTAATGAAAACAATAGATTATGGTCCAGTGAATAAAATAGGAATTTGTGAAACCATAGTAACATAAATACGTAGAAAGAAGAGAGAACTCCTTGTTACAGCAGAAAGCCGACCAATACATGTGGAGAGCTCGATGGCATTAGAACACAGCCGACATTCAGCACAGTGACACCTGACACAGGTGTGACCACCAAGGGTGCTCAGACCAGCAGGTGCAATACAAGGAGGATACATATGGGGGGGGGATAGAGACTAATAAAGCAAAAGTGGAAAAATGTCAACAACTGGGCATCTGGGCAATGAGTTCTTGTTTTAACTTTGCAACTTTTCTGAAAGTTTGCAATTTGAAATTAAAACGTGTATGGTTGGGGATGCCTGCATGGCTCAGTCAGTTAAGCATCTGACTCCTGATTTTGGCTGTCATGATCTCGGGGTTGTGAGATCAAGCCCTGAGTTGGGCTCTGTGCTCAGCGGGGAATCTGCTTGGGATTCTCTCTCTCCCTCTCCCTCTGCCCCTCCCCCCGCTCACGCGCCCTCTTGCATGCATGCTGTCGCTCTCTCAAACAAATAAGTAAATCTTTTTTTTAAAAAAAAGTGTATGGTCTACGACCTGGTCTTCAGAGTGCTTGTTAAACCCATGAACAACATTCTTAGACAGCTTTCCACATCAGCACACAGAGCTCGACCTCATTACTTTTCAGACCGCGTGACACTGCCCTGCGTGAACGGCCCTCCTTTCTACTGAGTAACTTCTCAGTTTCTGCAGGTTGGGCTCTGCAAGAGAATGCATCCCACCCCATAAAAAACCACAATTACAAATGCTGCCATTTGGACGGTGTTGGAAAGAAGTACACGCCTAGCACTCTGGAGCCCTTGAGTTTTCTGGAACATTCAGTGAAGCAGGGGGGACCCCCTCCCACTCTGACCCCAGAGTGTGGCACGTGGGGTTGTTCCTCTGCACTGCCCCGCACATCGCCCACTTCCCTCGGGACACCTGGAGTTTTAATGGGAGGTCAGACCCAGGAGGTTGGGAGTGACTTGAAGAAACACGGGGTCTGAAGTGTGGCCGGGCACAGTAGTTCCTAATGACCCCTGCTTTGGGTGGCTCCCTTCCCCAAGGTCACGGAAACCTCAGGCATTTGGATGTCCCGCTCGACTGGAAGCAGAGGCCGCTGCTGCGGGAAGGGAGCGCTTCCACTCAGCCAGAGCTCTCCCGTCTTTACGAAAACACTTGCAGCGCTTACCAAAGGCTGCCCACGCCATCTCAGAATGGCCCTGAGCCAGAAGAGGCCAAGCCCAGCGAGGCTCGAGCAGCCGGCCCAGTCAGCAGGGGCTCCACCGCCTCGCCCAGGCACGAATTGCCAGCCAGTGCAGCAGTGTCCCCTGCGGAGGCCACTGGGACACATGACAATGACGGGAGATAATTCTGGCTGTCACAACTGGGGGGTGATGCTGGCGCTAATGGACAGATGCCAGGGACACTGCTCAGCACCCTGCAGGCCCCTGGAACGAAGAATGAGCCACCACTGAGAGGTGTCAATGGTGCCGAGGTGCAGACACCTGCCTAACACACCTCACGTCCTCCTAAGCGCCTTCTTCACCCAACATCGAGACCCCCAGCTGCTCCGGCCTGCCTCACACAGCACCCCGGCACCCACTCTCTCCCCGAGCCCCACACCCTGAACGGGCTCCCAGGAGCATCCCTCCCGGGCACGTCCGTGTCTACCCAGCGGTCGTGCAGACTCAGAGGGCACGGCTGGCGTGGGCAGACACCCCCCGATGCCACAGGCAAGACAGACATGAGCCATCCTTGCTTCCCCAGGATCTTACTACACATCTCCTTGAGGACGTGTCTATGACCCCAGCCCCGGGGCTGAGAGACCTGGAGCAAAGCGAGGGGCCTCCACAGGACCCTTACAGACGCCCAGCCTGAGAACAGCCCCAGGCCCACAGCAGATGCTCAGGGACTGAGTGACGCCTTTCACAGAGTCCTCTCCAGGAAGAGCAGAGACGAGATGTCCACATGAGAGCGTCTCTGTAGGGAGCGTGCTTCCGCCCGCCCCCCGGCCACCCTGCCGCCGAGCCTGAGTTCCAGGTGGGAAAGGTCACCCTCCCCATTGGGTACGCTCACCCTTCTGCACGCTGGCGGTGCCAACGTTTATCTGCAAAACAGCCTCAGGAAAAAATGCACATCTGCGAGGGAGTCAGATCACAAATCCTCCAGATCGGCCCCAAAGCTCCGCGGGGGGCGTGGGAGGGGCTCTGCCGCGCTTGACGAAGTCCAACATGTTTGTGCAAAGTGCCTGCTTTCGAAAACACCTTCCCAGGAGAAAGCCCAGCTCTCGAGCGTCTTCCCTTCATGGAAGGCAAATGACGGCAACAGACCTTCCCGTCTACACCGTGGTCAAGCAGAGAAAGAGTAAACGGACTTTGGCCTGCTTCCTGCAGGGGAGGCCGACCCACATGGACCTTATCAAGGGCTCACTGTGTCTGGCTCGTGGCTGGCTTTGGCCGACGGGAGCCCAACAGGAGATCAGAGGGAGAGCAGGGAAAGCCGTCAGGATGGCTTCTGCAGGACGTCACTGCCCCACGTAAGTTGCTTCTCTCCCTGACTCTGTCTTTGTGGGCTCTGCCCTCCCCCTGTTCCTCCAGGTCCGAAGGTGGACACAGCCCTGCTGTTGCCACCGTCCAGGGTCACACACTAGTCCTCATGGACACCCCACGCCCCGCCCCCTGTTTTGTGAATAAGCCCTGCTGGGACCATCCTGTTTGAGGGGTCCCTGTTTCCTGTGAGGACCCTGCCTGATAAAACAGCCCGGGCAGACTTGAGGAGGGTCCACAGGGCCCCCCCAGATTCCCACGCAGGATGGAAGACACACAGAGCGGACCACACCCCGGAGACAGAGGAGGTCAGGGAGGGCCCGTAAGCCAGCGCCGGGTGGCAGGAGCGCAGGGCGGGGCAGGAGGAGGCCTCAGACTCTCCTCCATTCTTCCTTCTCGGACTGAACGACCCAGATACGCGGTCTCGTACACAGAGCGCAGCTGAGGGCCCGTGGCTGAGGCTCAGGCGCCCAGGCAGACGGGGCCGCACCAAGGACCACAGTGGCAGGGCCCACAGAACAGGGGTCCGGAGGGCAGAGCACCAGCCAGCCCTTAGGGACCATTTGCGGAGTCTCCTTCACCCCTTACCCCGGGGGCATCCTGCCTCGGCCAGCAGCCCTCCCGCCCCTGCCAACGTGCCTGCAACCTGCCAAGCCCGGTCTGGCTGCGGGCCACGCCGAAGACCGTCACCGCATCTGAAGCGAGGAGCCTCGGGCGCTGAGTCGCATAGATACAACAGCCCCCCACACACACCCGCGAGACAGATGGGCCCAGAACGCTTCCAACCGTGGGACCCGCAAACCCCATCACGGAGGCCTGAAGACATACATGGAAACTGCTCGGTTTCTTGCACCGAATAACCTCCGGCAAGAGAGGAAGGAGCTGAGCCCCAGGAAAGGAGCAGCCTAATCCTGCGCCGAGGGTCTGGCTCAGCGGCTCAGCGCTGCTGAAAGGCTGGCCCTGGGAACGGAAACGGCGGGCAGCAGGGACGCACCCCTGCGCGTCTCCTCGCGGGAGGCTCCCTCCTCCGGGACATTCCGGGGGCGCTCCGCAGAGGGATTTGCCGGCGGGCAGGTCCCTGGCAGATGTTCCCCGAACACGGGCAACGGCCGAGGATGATGCGTTAGGACCTAAGTAGGGGTGGCCCCATCGGGGGTCCTGCTCAACTGTACACTGTTGCTTGGGCCCCCCACAGACGCTTCCAGAACATGCTACATGCAGGCACCCTGTGGGGACGCCAAGGCCGACACGGCCCCGCAGCTGAAAGCTTCAGCCGGGCCTGGGGAGGTGGGTTCCCACACAAGCAGAAGGAGAAGTCACAGGGGTGCCTTCTCTGCTTCCCTTACAGAGCATGGGCTCCAAGGGGCCCCTCAGCCTAAGTGGGCGGACCGGCACCCTGGTGGGCACGCAGCCCCCAGGAAGCACACAGCACTGGAGACCGCGGGTCCCTGGCGTCCCGCCCCATGAACAGCACCGTGGCGAAGGCCAGAGGCAGACAGGCTGGCTCAGAGGTGTACAGGGGCCAGACTTGCAGGTGGCAGCTCCCAGCCCGGGAGCAGCGGGGAGGTGACAGATCCGCCCTAGAGCTGACTTTCCCTTCTCTGCACTCAAGGGCATGCACAACATTCCAACAAAAGCCTGGGGAGGGGGGGTCTGGACCAGAAGAACCACCGGCTCCAAGTCCCTGTCGTTGGGCCAGGAGGGGGTCAGCCTCACGGGAGCTCTGCCGCCAATCTGTGTCCTCATCGTTCCTGCTGGATACGGGAAAGCGACCCAGATTCCACAGAGGAACCAGGGAGTGTGGCTCTCTCCACCCATGTGTCATGCTGGCTGGAGCAGACTCAGGCAGAGAGAACAGTCCCTGAGCTCAGAGGGGGCGCCCTGGAGTTCCCCAGGAAAGAGAAAAGTGGCTTGCAAAACCACAGTGAGGGAAAGCAGAACATTCTGATAAAAAACTTCACTTGTTCCCTCTCAAGCCAGTGCACAGCAAAATAAAACGAAACCAGAACTGCCCACACCTTCACAGCATTTCCTCCAAGACCCTTCTGACTCTCGAGTCACATCCAGGTCAGAGAGGGTCATTCTGGCTTTGGAGTCTGTGTGAATGGCCTGGAATCGTAGCTGCCCGTCATGACTTGAGCCAAGGCAGCCACGATGCATAAACGCCTTCCGTGCCTTCCTCCACTGCAGGGAGATCCCTGGGGGTCCCTGAGTCTCCCCACACCAGCACACGGACCCTCAACAAATGCTCATTGCCTAAGTCACTTTTCCAGCCAGTACAGACGTTTTAAAACTTCAGAATATAGATGACTTAACAGAGAAAAGCTGCCAGAGTCCTGCCACCGGCCAGGAAGG
>NW_024424564.1:53698558-53698684 GCF_017311325.1 Ursus maritimus
GGGGGGGGGGGGGGGGGGGGGGGCACCCCGTCCTACCTTGTTGTAATATTGCACCTGCACCGAGTGCCAGCGCCCGTCACTCACGCCCCCGGGAACGTGGGGTGTCACTGTGGTTGTAGTCTCACC
>NW_024424564.1:53698699-53706123 GCF_017311325.1 Ursus maritimus
GGGGGGGGGTCGAGAGAGAACACACATTAGTGGGCCACGAATAAGACAGTCTGCATAAACGCTCTCTTCTGACAGCGCGGATAACGTGGTTAATGGCTTTTTAAAATATTTTTAATTGACAGATGTACAATGATTGACTCCCCGTGTGGAAATCTGAGCTGCGTCTTCCGTATTCTCGGTGTTATAAAGAACGCCACAGTGACCACCTTTGCGTTCTGGATTTCCACCCCCCCCGCCCCCCAACAGGACAGATTCCTAGTTGAATCAGGGGATTGGCGGGTGAGCACTTAGAGGGGCTGCCCAGGACTGGGGTGGCTTCCACTGACAAAGTGCCCGGGAAGGGTTCAGAGAGCTGCTCCTTCCTTGGGGGGGAGGGGGCGCACCTGCTGAGAAGGTGAGCTGCACCTGCTCGCCCACGATCTCCAGGGCGATGAAGTCGTGCTTCTCATTGAAGCGGCCGTTATACAGCAGCAGGGCGTTCCGCTCCCGGGTGGCAAACCTGTGGGGCCGAGCAGAGGCACATCACAGAGCGAACGACCCCCGCACGGAAGGTTTGCAGGCGGCGGGTGTGGAACAGGAGCCTGCCCAGACGCGACACGCCCAGCCAGCAGCAGCCGAGAGCGTGGGGCCACACTCGGGGAAGACTCTGGTCCCCAGGCCCTCATTTTCCTCATCAGCAGCTGACAGCCCATAAAACCTGCTTAGCGATGTTCTTTTCTGGAAACAGCAAACCAGACTGCACAGAGGAATCTGGTTTCCATGGCCTGTAGATCAGGAAAAGATGACATCTGAACGGTGTTCTAAAAGCCACTGAACGGATCAGAGACGTCCAAACAGAAACACGTGTGGTGCATCTTCTGCCCCTGGAAACAGAACCCCCCGCACGTTCACACAGGGACTTGGACCTCTCCCACGCAGGGAGGCTGTGTTGATGACTTCCTCTGGGCCTCTGTCCCTTTTCTCTACCATCAGACTCCAGCGACACGAGGTCCTCTCCTCCCAAACACCACACCCCTCCCTGCCCCAGGGCCTTTGCACCCGCTGCTCCTGCTGCCAGGAACAATCTTCCCTGGCTCTGCAGCTCTCTCAGGAGACACTCTAACTGCACTTTCCGGAACTCGTTTTACCCACACACTGCCCCCACCCCCATCGAATCTATCACATCACTCAGTCTATTTCCGAAATTATCCTGCTTATTTATTTAAGAACCTATGATCCTTAAGGGGAGAGACGGACTCTCAATCACTGCTGCATCCTGGAGCCCAAAACAGGGTCCACAGAAGAGCTTAATAACGATGGGCTGAGTAAATGAGCAGATGAAAGCATGACTGAGAAAGCAGATTTGCTACAATGAGCAGACCTGTCAGGCTTCACGCATCTGAGGAGTTAAGAACTTACTTCAACAAGAGACACGACCTCAGAGACCCTTCTCCCAGCTCCGTGGCCCCAGGGAAGCCAGCTCCTCCAAACCCAGGGATCCCTGAGTCACGGCCACGCCTCCGGACACCCCACTTACAGAGAGACCCTGGAAAGTCTCCTGGATGAACGTGGGACTGTTTCCCGAGTGGGCCGAATGGGGGAAATTATTCCCTTTGATTCGAGGTTGGTTTATTTGTTTTCGCGCGGCAACAGTCTGTCAGATCCAACTGCAGGGACGTGACCCCAGGCTTTCCTGGGAGTTACTCAAAATGAGCGGTTCCCGTCCACACCTCGAACCCCTCTGTTTAGAACACAGCAAGAACCGGTGACACGCTACACAGAAAAAACACGCTTCAGGTATGGAGCCAACAGGTGGGACAAGGGGACAGGTTACGGTTACGACAGACACTCGCTGGGACGCACCTAATTCTCCCCGGCAGGTTGCACTGCTGCGTCTTTCTCTTTGGACCAAGGTGGGAGCTGTATGGGGTGTTGGTATCAAATGGTCCTGTGTGGCCCCCGCCCCGGGCAGGCACCCAGAGGTCCACTGCCGGACACGGAGCGCTAACGGGAGCCAGGGCCAAGGGGAGGGTCCGACAGCACAAGGGAAAGAGGAAAGACGAGAAACAGTGACCAAGCCTTGGCGAGGGGCCGGGGGAGAATCGAAGAACACAGAACAGGGGCAGGGGTGGAGGAGGAGAGGCAGCTGGGAACGTGGGGCCCGCCTGGGAACCCAGGCGCTTGGCAAACAGGAACTAGAAAGAGGAGAGTCGAAATCACCTGAAACAAAAGCTGCTCACCGGAGCCCAGCTCCCCTTTCCCACGGTGCGCCCCCAGGAGGCACCGGGCCCCCCCCAAAGCAACCACAGCCCCCACAGTGCACCCGCTCTTCTGCCCAAGGTTGGGGAGAACTTTTTATGATTTTTGCTGTTGACGTCATTCCCTAAAAAACTACGGACTGATTTAGCCGGGCCCTGATGTCCTCGCCACGGCCACGCCTACGGGAAGCGGCCCACATACTGCCGTCAAATGGAACCATCTAAAAATACTAAATCGGACAAGCAAGCGGACGTCCATTATGTTACTCGCACATTTAATTAAACGCTTTATTTTCTAGTTTCTCTCTGAGTCTGGAGCCAGCAGACCGCCTATCGGCTTCCGGCAGGTCAGCCACAGGCCTGCCCACCTCCTGCACCAGGCCTTCTGGTCACCTCTCAGGTCAGCCTCCAACAGGGACCCCCTCCTGCAGCTTATGCACTGCCCACAGCCACTGCAGAGCGTGTCACTGTGGGCTGCCAGCCACGCCCAGGCTGTAAAGATGTCAAGACCACATAAAACCAACGACCGTCACATGTCCGGGACACGTTTGCCAGAAGACATAACACGCCTCTGATTGGGAGGGCACACGCCCACAGAAGCACAGTGTTTTAAACATTAAGCCACACAGGGCACAGGGTGGCCAGGAGGAATCCCACGGCAGAGCCCCAGGTTTGGAGGCTGCGCCCACGGGTGGGCCTTAGGAGTGCAGGCCTTGTGGGCAGAGGGCAGAGACCCGGTGTTCCGAGCAGGCAGAGAGCCAGGCTCCAGGGCCTGGCACGCATGTCCCAGCCGAGCTGTCCACGCTGACGGCGGACATCAGTTGTTCCTGCGGCAGCCTGGGGCACAGGTGGGTAACGCCAAGCACCAAGAAAGCCAGGCACGTCCTCTGTGCCCCCGAGCCCTCACAGCACGCCCCAGACAGGGGCCCTTATCGGCTGAAATATAGAACGTGGCAGAGTCACCGACTGCGGGTCAAAATAAAACAGCAACAACCTCAAAACCATGGGCCTCCAAGTAACCCTAACCTCAGAACTGCTGCTACAGTCAAAGGAACCTGCCGTCCAGGCCTGGAGGACCAAGTGGAGTCCCGTGTCCTGCCTCCCCGCAGGGGCCCCAGGAAAGGGGCGGCACCCTCAGGTCCGAGGCAGGGCCTCGAGCACCCACTTGGGCTCCATGGACCAGGACACTCTTACTATTCTATTAAAGCTGGCGTCTTGGGGTCACAGGCCAGGAAGCAGTGGCTGGCCGCCTGCTGAAATCTGGGCGCCTGGGCCGTCAAGATTTAGGACAAAAAGCCCCCAAGCAGCTTCAAGCCAGCAGCAGACAGGCACGGACAGAGCCCCAGGCCTGAGCGTGGTGGTGACAGGTACAGCTCTCTGGGAGCTTGAGACCAGGGACCCCGGGTCGTGACTTAAAGGTTTCAGAGGGCATGCGTCCACTCTGGAGACTTTAGCACAATAAAAAAGTTGACAACCAGGACAAAATTCAGGATGAGGAAGTCGCCTGACTTGCCAGCCCAGTCGATGAGCTTGTTTGGAGGACCAGTTTAGAGCGAAGGTCTGACCTCAGTGCAGAAAACCCACCGACAATCCAAGCCCCACAGATAAGCAACCGAGTGCCCACATCAGGACCCTGGCAGGGCAGCCAGGGTCGAGGGCAGCCTGAACCCACAGGCAAGGACGCCAGAGTGGAGGGCAACTATGAGCAGACAGCCACCAGAGTGTCCAGCTGGTGCTGGAACACATGTGCTGTCCAGCCTGGGGAGGGGTCCTCCCGGAGGAGGCAGCGGGGTCGGTCGGGCCAGCAGGAGGTGGGAACACCCAGGTGAGGCTGGGCAGGTCCAGAGAGCCACAAGCAGGCGAGGGCGGCCCCATCACAGGGCACAAGGTGCCAGACTCGGGGGGTGCCAGACGTCAGGCCACAGAGGACCCGTGCCCTAAAAGGAGGTATGGGCTTTACCCTGGGCAGCAGGCAGGCCCGGCACGACTCAGGCTGACTCAGCCCCAGCGGATGAGCCCGGCGCTGTCACACCAGGTCACCAGGGAGAGAGGACAGGGCTAAGGTGCTGGGGACTGGGAAGGGAAAAGTGACTGGACAGGGGACAGGAGAACAAGAGACTCACAGGACGTGACTGAGAGTGAGAGGTGCGGGGAGAGGCCCAGGTGGGCCCTGTGTCTCAAGCAGGTCTGAAGATAGAGCTTCCTCTCGGGCCAGAGGGGCACTCGGGGACACCCACGCGGAGAGCTCAGTGGGCCTGAGCCACGTGTCCCACAGCCCAGCCCTGCAGAGCCGGCTTCACCTGGGATCGCCACGTGATCGGGGCCTTTCCCCAGCACTGACATCCAGAGTCCCTCGCACTCCATTTTAAGAGCCCTAGGGGCATGTCTAAAATCCTCCGGACTCACCTCTGTCACCCAGAGTCTCTCACATGACAGACGCTCAGAAGGCACGGGAGCAAACCGAGAGCACGCTGGCCGCCACCGCGCTCAGCGCTGGGAACGTCCCGTGTGGCCCTCACAACGGCACAAGCCGGCTCCCAGCTCCGGCCCCCGGGCCCGTCCTGCCCCGGCCCCAGCGTGCTCACCGCATTTCCCAGGGAGCACGCTTTCCTTGAGGCACCCAGCCCACACTCCGGGCTCCACCGGGCTTGAGCCGATGGCAGTGCGTCCCGGCCCCTTACCGAGAGGATCAGCCCTCACTCCCGACTGTTCTGGGCTACAGCTCCCACCTGCACTCTCCAGGCCTGTTGGCTGCACGGCACCCCTCACCTGCTCAGGGGGCAGGACCCGCAGAGAGAAGCCCGGCTTCAGAGGGCAGCCGTCTTCTGGGGTGCCTGCTTGCAGGACACAGGGAGCTGCATTCCCACTAGACCACCCGAAGGGCCCCCAAACGATGGCACAAAAGACCAAATAAAAAATGCACTCCGCTCCACTAAGAAATCTTTAAAGTAGAAATGATAGAATTTTTAGAATTAAACTAAACCTCAATTCTCTTGGAGAAGCATAAGCAGAAACCGCGAGCATAGCACACGATAAGCTGCACCCCCATCACACGTGGGAGCTGGGCTGCCAGGCGGCTGCAGGGCCCTGCGCCCTCCACGTCCGGCCACGGGGTGTCAGAGCCACCCAAGTGTTGACAAGCGGGCAAGACCCGAAGGGCAAGGGCTGGCCTCACGGTGTGTGACCCAGGCCATCGTAAGGGGCCGATGCCGGGCTCAATCCTCCGCTGCTGTCGTCCCGAAGGTCTTCATTTTTGAGCCAGGAGGCCCCCCCACTTTTTGAGCAAGGGGCCCCCCAGATCAGCTAGCCAGTCCTCCAGCCAGCCCTGACCAGAGGACATGGCCCCGCGGGCACCTGGAGAGACGCGGGGCAGGGACCCACGATGCTCTAGCGACCGGCGCTCTGGCGGGGACGCGCGGGGCCACACTCACGTGAGGGAGACGGTGAAGTGGAAACGCTGCCTCAGGCCTCGGAAGGTGACGAAGGACCGGGGTGGGAAGCTCCTGGTGGTCACCTCGCAGTAGGGCCTCTCGAACCCGCCGGGAGGGCACACGCAGTGGAAGCCGCCAATGAGCAGGTTCACGCAGGTGCCCCCGTTCTTGCATACCCCGTTGGCGCAGCGGCCGGAGCGCGTGTTCACCTCGCAGTGCTCTCCTGGAGGACAAGAAAGAGGTGGGGAGACGTTACCCTGAACCCCGGAACCCGAGCCGCCAGCGCCACGGCCTGAAGGTGCTGCAAGGCCAGGCTGAGGGTCGAGTGCAGTGTAGACGCTGCAGGAACCCGGCCTTCCCAGGACCGCGTCAGTCGTCCAGAGTGGCAGCACCCCTGGGGGTTCCTCCGTGGAGGGCCCGGTCCCCGGCCCAGCCCTGCCGGGGTCCCCACACTCTGGGGGGCAGAGTCATGTGCATCTGAGAACACCCCTCTTAGGAGAGAATCACCTGGAAGTGATGAGACCGACAGGTGCTCGCATCCCCTCCCGCACCCGTGCCCGGGGCGGCGGCTGCGTAGTGAGAACAGAGGGAGACTGGGGAGCACGCGGGAGCACCTGCGCCCGGGGCCACCCCCCCGGGAGGCCTCCAGCCGTGCCCCACATCGGGCTCCCTGCTCGGCGGGGAGTTTGCGTCTCCCTCTCCCTCTCGCTCGCTCTCAAATAAATAAGTAAAATCCTTTAAAAATAAATACATCAATCAATCAATAAAATATAAGTATGACACGTCCAAAAAAAAAAAAAAATCACTGTACAAAAACATGGCATGGACAGTAAAGTCGTCTGCGGTCTCCTGCACACGCCCAGGAACGAGTCAGGGAAGCTGGACGCCCGGCTGGTGCTGGCCGGCCTCTGCCCCCTCTGCTCAGGGCTTGCCTTGAAGATCCTTCCGTCGGCGCCCGGACCTCCGCCCCCTGCTACCGGCTGCACGGGAACCCACGGGAGGACCCATCAGCTCTGCTGCCCATGTGCTCGTAGCCCTTTATAGCTTCTTTTCTAAGATTGTATTTATCTATTTATTTGAGAAGAGAGAGAGAGCGCGTGCACAAGAGCAGGGGGAGGGAGAAGCAGACGCCCCGCTGAGCAGGGAGCCCCATGCGGGACTCGATCCCATCATGACCTGAGCCGAAGGCGGACGCTCACTGACTGAGCCCTGCGGGGCCCCTGCAGCTTCTCCTGCTGCGAACTCCGTCCAGCACACGCCCGTGCTGTGTGACGAGCGTGCCTCCTGAGCAAGGCCCTCCCGGTGCCGAGGCAGACGGGACACAGTGTAGACTTGGATGAAGTCTGCCCTCCGTGAAAGGCGGCGGCACGTATGTGCCCTCCCCGGCACCAGGCGTGCGCCCTCGTCAAGAGGTCCCATTTCCGACCAGCCCCAGAGCTGCTCTATGCGCGTTTCTGTCCGGCAGGGTCAGCAGCTGCGTGCATTTCATCGGCGATGTCCATTTGCGTGAGGTTTACCTCTGTTTGTGTATTTGTGGCCACACAGAAATGCTCCATCGGCGTGCGGTCACGGTTCTCGATCTCCCCTCGGGGACGCGTGGCCCCTCGCGTGAGTGCGAGGCCGGTAGGACGGGGCACCGCACACAGAACGCCGAGACTTCTCACAGGAGGAGGCCGGCGCCCGCGGACGGACGGCAGCCTTCCCGTGGCAGCGGCTGTCACTGGGCCCCAGCCTCGTCTCAGCCGGCCGGGCAGAC
>NW_024424564.1:53706133-53757200 GCF_017311325.1 Ursus maritimus
AACGAAATACCGCAGACCCGGTGTTTTGGAACAACAGACACGGTTTCTCGCAGTCCCGGGGGCTGCAAGTCCACGATCCAGGTGCCGCGAACCCAGCGCCTGCTGAGAGCACTGTGTCCGGAGCCCACTGTGCTCACACGGCCCGTCGCCGGCGTGTGCGTGCAGACCGGGCCCTCTGGTGTCTCTGCGTGTGAGGACACCGATCCTACCGAGGCCCGGCGTGCCGGGTGCTGACGGCTCACTGCCGGGACTCTGCACCCAGGTCCTCCCCCGATCTTCGTCCCCAGCTGCAGCCCCAGCTGCAGCAGTCCAAGAAAGTACCACCTGCTCCGCAAAGGTGACTCCGGTCTGAGCCCCGGCAAACACAGGGGAGGGGGCTCGACACTGCCGNCGTCTCACCGAATCCCAGGACCGTGCAGGGGCCAGCAGGCCAGTGACCCCCCCCAGAGCTGAGCCCACCCCCCAGCCCCATGGGCAACGCAAGGAGGTGAGGCCAGAAGCCCGGGGCAGCCCACCCGCCTATTCCCCACGGGCAGGGCTGCCCCCCAGGCGAGTGCTCACAGAGAGGCCTGGTTCGCATCCTGCTCCGACGTGAAAGGAAAAGGACAGAAGCCCACCGACCTGCCCAGACCCCCTCCCGGCTCCGCCTCGATGGAAACTGATGTCCCCCAGCTCCTGTTACCAGACTGCTCTGCCCGCCACAGAGCGCTGGGCTCCGCCACGGTGCCACGCAGGCTTGTGCTTGTGCACACCCATACACACTCGTGAGTGCACACACACACTCTCACACACACGCGCACACTCCTAACTTCACACACGCATGCACCCTCGCACACACGCACTCGTAACTTCACATGCAGGTGTGCACCCTCGCACACGTGCTAGCACACACCCGTGCACACGCACATACCCTCACACACGTGCACACTCATAACGTCACATGTGTGTGCACCCCGTGTCTCCGCACATGCACCCGTGCGCTCACATTCGGTCGCACGCCTGCTCGTGCACTCCCACCCTCACGCACACACACCCTCCCCCACACTCGCACCCTCACACTGGCGAAGCAGAGCTCCGGCCTCCTCCAGGTGGATGGCCTGTGGCCTTCGTGAATTCTCTGCCTTCACGTCAATGCTTAGCTCACTGTGTGTTTGTCCTTCACACACTTCGAATTCTCTAATCTCTGCTCCAGAAACGTGTGTGACATCTGGGAGTGTTTGCTCTCCGAGTTCCAGGTGGGCATGTCGGTGGCCAAGCACAGTGTATGCTGGAACAGGGCCGCCGTCAGGGGACAGGGCGGGGTGTGCTCCCCAAACCGTGACGGCAAACAAAGGGAGGCCTGGCACGGCCCCTCCCGCAGCGCTCCGCCCCGGGCTGTTCCAGAAGCGCTGGCCCAGGCGCTCCCACGTTCACCTGGACGAGTGTGAAACCCACGCCCCCACCGCCGCCACCGCCCCTCCCGAGCTCTGCGGGGCTGTGGACCCCAAGGCCTGCCCTTAGCACACCCCTCGCCCGGGGGCCCCCGCCCCTCACCCGCCTCCCGACGTCCCCCGCGGCCCAGGGACAGGAGGCCCCGCACGGCCAGCCAGAGAGCTCTGCCGTCTGGGAGACCGGACGGACTCTGCCGCTCGGTACTCCGTGGCTGAGGGAAACTTCCTTCCTTAGGAGGAACAGGAAGGACGGCCACGCGGGGACTCGCGGGTTCAGACCATCTGGCTGTCCACAGAAAGGTAGCGACGGATACCAGGGAGCCATCCCTGTCCCTCTCCTTGCAGACCATGCTATTTTAAATTAGCTGTGAATAAAGCTAAGTCTTTATTATGATTTAACCATAAAGTTTTTGGATTTTTTTCCCCCATTTCCAATACTATTCGTCTCCTAGGGCTGCTGGAACAAATTACAACAAATTTGGTGCCTTAAAACAACAGAAACTGTTCTCTCATAGTTCTGGAGGCCGGAAGTCCAGAATTAAGGTGTGGGCAGGGCTGGTTTCCTAGGAGGCTCCAGGGGAGGGTCACAATCCTTCTAGCACCTTCTGACTCCCATGGCTCCTGTGGCTCCCGGTCCTCCCAGGCTTGCGGCCACATCCTCCAGTGTCTGCCTCCATCCTCACCCGCACATCTGCCCTGTGTCCCAAATCCCCCTCTTCTCCTACAAGGACGCCCGATCACTGGATGTAGAGCAGACCCCAAATCCAGGATGATTTCCTCAACTAATACCACTCGAAAGACCCTATTTTGAAATGCGGACACCTTCTGAGGTTCTGGACACGAATGTGGGGGGACACTACTTAACCTACTACAGCAGTCCTCCTACAGTGTTTGTCCTAAAACAACGATCACAGTGAAATCCGGCCTCGGCGCATAGTGCCGAGGGGAGCGGCATCTGACCCTGTGGGGCTGCACCCCCCGCTTCTCAGTGACGCTCTGGTGTCTCTGCCCTCAGGAGCGCTCTTCCCCAGCCTGGTCCGAAGGCCAACAAGGGGTGGAGCACTGGGGCCACCTGAGGCCAGCGCCCCACCCCCACGGCCTGGCCTCACGCACTCTCCTCTGGGCCCCACCCAACCAACCCAACGACTGCTCCAGAAAGCCCAGGCCTCAAACCCCACCCTGCTTTTGCCAAGGCCGTCCTTCTCAGGTCCCTTCTCGGGTCCCCTCTCGGCGGAAAGTCTACCATCTGTCCAGGAGAGACAAGCCCAGAGCCCAAAGCCACCGCCTTCCCTCCCTCTCATCCCCATCAATGCCCCCTAGCCACCTCCCGGGGTCCCGGGTTGCTCACCTCTACAGCCACCCACACCCCAGCTACGCAGCCCCCACATTTGCGTAAATACAGCAACGTCACCACAGACGCCCTGAACCCAGACCAGCCGCCCACTGACTTACAAACCTGCTTGTGCTTCACGTAACACCAGGAGAGCTTTCCGGAACGCTGGCCTTGCCAGGTCCGGGCTCCGTGAAGACCCCACTCTGCCCCGGGGCCTGGCCCCAGCCCCAGTCCACACACCTGCCCACTGCACGCCCCACACTCGGGCCACGCGGTGTCCCTCCTCACAGGGCTACTGGGGGATGCAGCAGGTTAATGCAGGCGGCCGCAACATTCTGGGTGGGTGCTCACTCCCACCAAGGACAACCCAACGGTGCCCATCTTCCTCGGGGCCTGGCCTCTCTCCTGGCCTCTGTGGGTGGCTTCCCTGGCCTGCGTGCAGCCCCGTCTCAGGCACGCTCCCCTTAGCAAGCTTCACCCGCTCGCCTGACCAGGAACAGGGTCCCAGGACAGACGCTCAAGGGCCCAGAAGCTTCCCCCTAGAGAGTGTGTTCCCACTCCAGGGCGGGGGTGGGGGCTGCTGGAGCCAAGCCTAAGAATGTCCAGCACAGAGGGGGTGCCAGACATAGAGGGGGCGCCCGACGAGTGCCCAGCACGCAGCAGGTATGCGGCAAATGCTCTTGAAATGAGGTCATGAAACGCCAGCATTTCCCCGGGGTCAAGCCAGTGATTAATGCTTGCACAAAATTATAAAACCTACATAATTCATGTATTTCATTCAAACCGTGTTGGGAAAATGTTGACGTAATGAAGAAAGAATTACTTTTATAGTTAAACACGCCTTTTCTAGAAGAGGCCAGTGAGAACTCTGAGGGTTCGAGCTTTCTGGGAAAGCTTCCCATGTCTGGGGCCCCGGAGCTCCATTCAGCGACCCCAGGTCTCCTGAGGGCGCGTCCCACAGCGGCCACTGCGGCTGGTCTACGCTACACGATCGTCCATTAGCGCTCTCTCTTCAACGTATGTCCCAGGCAGTGGGCTGCTGGCCAGTCGTAGAAGCCAGCCCTGGGTGGGGGAGCCCTGGTTTGTAGCATTTTCCCGTTTCCACGGCGTGCACACTCCCCCCACGGCCAATATCAGGCTACCAACTTGACATCACTGAACACAGAGCTCAGAAGAGATATGACAAGGTCGTTTCTAATGCTAAAAATCCTCTTACTTTAGGTAACGAACTTGAACCGAATTTAGCGAGCCCCGTATCTTTAAGTTTTACTACAACTCTTATAAGAAACAACTACGAAGGTGAGATCCAAGTGGCCCCAGACGCGCTTCCTATCCGGAGTTCACGTTACCTTCCCTTCCCTGGGAATTCTCACTCAAACTAAGTCTCGCATCCCAACATCCTGCTTCGAGTCCAATGCTTGTTCTGGGCTGTTGCAACTGTGGGGCGACTCTCCCTCCTCCTCCTGTGCACCCCCCTCCCAAGACGATTGCCAGCCCCACCCCCACGCCACGGATCAGGTTCACCTGAGCAAGCCGACAGCTGATAGCCGTGCTCAATAATGCATATGCACCGCACACGAGCCCCTGAAGGGAAGGGACGCGGCTCCGCCTCCTGGTCACGGCCACAAATGGAGAAGCCCAGGCAGAAACTCCGGAAAGGACCCCCACCACCCAAAACCATTCTTAACCATGAAACAAAAGCTCCCAGGAGCCGAGGCCCCTCCAGCCGCATGGCCTCGCGCACACGTCCATGACGGGATGCCTATCCCACACCAGGCTTGGGGCTGGGAGTGAGGGGACACCCCGTGCCTGCCCAGGGCCCCCAGCCCTCGGTGTCAGAGCCACAGACCCTCCACCTGAGGGGGTTAAATCCCCTGGGGAAGCCCCAGACTCAAAGGGCTGAAGGCCAGGGCTCGCCTGCAAGGTGACTGCTAGGAACACAGGGTTACAGAGGGCGGAGGGGCCCGGCCAAGCCCCTCACTTGTGTCCTTACGGGTCTAATCTCCACAGCACCGGGTATGGGGACTCTTCTATGTCACCATCTTGCAGACAGGGAAACTGAGGCCTGGCATGGGGTATAAAACATCCCATGTTTTGTGCGTAACAAAACGATTCCTTAAAGATAAGGCAAATGGAAGAAAGAGACGGTGCCTGGGTGCAGGAGCCTCCGAGCTGGGCTCTGCCCAAGTGTTGGGGGGTCATCGTGCAAGGGGCAGGGCGACCACTCAGCCCCAGAAAGGGCCCAAGCAGAGGACGGGAGGGCCTGGGTCCCAGCCATCGGGATACCTTGGTCGGGCAAGAGGTCTGTAAACGAGGAAGGGGTAGCCGGGCACCATGGCCTCACTACATAGAGTACGGGCGGGCGAGCAGGACAGGGGAAGCAGATGGCATAGGAGTGTGGGGAGGGGTGCGAGTGTGCAAGTATGGTGTGTGTGTGCACGTGTGTTGTGTGGGTGTGTGTGGTGTGCGAGTGTGCTGGCTGTGTACGTGTACACATGTGTGCTGGGTGTGTGATGTGGAAGGGGTGTGTGCCCGTGCGTGGGACGGTCACAGCAGGATGGGAGCAGAGGGGCAGGGCTGGAAGCAGGGCGATGCTGATGGGAGTCCGGACCAGCACCTGCCAAGAGCCGGCTTCAGAATTTGCCCCAGGGCTGCTCAGGGATGGAGACAGAGAGGCGACAGGGTCCCAGCCAGCCGGGAGAGGGGGGCGCAGCCAGACGGAGACCCTCGGGACTGGAGGAGGGCTGGGGACCGGCCCCACGAGGGGAAGCGCATGTACAAATCTGAGGACCTAAGTTGTTCAATAAATAAAGGGACAATTCCCTTCTAGTCCTAAGATACAGCCAAGGGCTTTGAACTAGAAAAATGAGAACTTGCCAAGGCAGCGAGGGGAGAAGGCGGCATCGGGCACAAAGCATACAAGGCTTT
This sequence comes from Ursus maritimus, assembly GCF_017311325.1. Taxonomy (NCBI): domain Eukaryota; kingdom Metazoa; phylum Chordata; class Mammalia; order Carnivora; family Ursidae; genus Ursus; species Ursus maritimus. Next base: position 53,711,825 of record NW_024424564.1, read on the forward strand.
TGAAGCCTGAAGCTGAGGCAGGACCGGATCAGTAAGGCGCGGAGGGCGGGGCGGCAGGAGAGAGCGCGGGGCCCCGAACGTCCAACACGGCAGCTTCGAGCCAGGTCCTCAGACAGGGACACGGAACCTGCAGCCAACCCCAAGTCCGTGCACCCGTCCTCACAGTGGAGGTCCGGTTACCGACAGGGGTCTCGCATCTTAACAAAACAGACAGGACCCAGCAGTGTGGTTCGTGTCAGAAGCTTCATTCCCAGAAGCAGAGAGACGGGAGACAAGGGACAGGGGACACTCACGGTCTCTGAAAAGAGGAGGGTGTGTCAGAAATGCTTAAACCCTGGGAAAATGTGTCCATCCCTCCTTCTGCCCCCCCAGGGCCTCTGCACTGCCCTCCACCAAACCCCCCGCAGCACCCCTGCCAGGGACGGAGCTTTCCCCAGCAAGGTCCCGACCAGTGCCTCAGTTTCCCCCACTGTAAATCCCTCTCTGAAGGGAGGATTTCCGTAGCTTGCCCTGGAGCGATTCCTGGCCCCTGGGGGGCTGGTGTCAAGGTGAAATGAGCTAATTCTGTAAAGCTCTCAGCTGAGCACCTGGCCCGCTGTTACTGTTGACTCCGTGTTATTACCTGACTTCTTGAGACTGGAAGCCTCCTCCGTCCACCCCTCGCCCCCCACAGCTCTCCCGACTCTCCCCTCCGCTGTTTGACTTTTCTCACCTCCTGGTGACCGGCTCTGCCCTGGAGCCTCCTCCCCCATGCGGCAAGGCTGCCAGAAAAGGCCTGTGTGGAGAGCCCGGACACCTGCCCCCCCACCCCCTCCCACCGGGAGGGAGGGGAAGCCAGAAGCCCGGACCACGGCAGGCTTGTCCAGGTTGGACCTTCTCTGGGCCTTCTCGAATGACTTCATTATTGTCTTTGAAGCAATTTCCCAGAACCCCAGACACACCCATTTTTAAAAATATAAATAAAAAACTACATTCCAGCAGGAAAGAAAAACGATTCTGGCTTATCCACAGCTTTGGCTTTGCTTACTGGAGTCACCTACACATCTGAGGGTTGAAAGCCGGCTAACCGGAATTATCAGGGTGCATTTTAAACTCCTGGTGCTTAAAGCAGAAGGCTTCCAGCAGGCACGCGGCCCAGCCAGTCCCAGCCCCGGGCAACACTCGAGGACCCCTCCCTTCAGTAAAGGGGTGCTCTCCCCACCCTCCTCTCCTCACAGGCACGAGCGGGTGGGGGGCAAGGAAGTAAGCAACCCTGAAGTCAGCTGAACAGGGGCCCCCGAAAGTTCTGATTCCCAGAACCTGTGAACATTGCTTCACACGGCAAAGATGGGATCAAATTAGGGGTCCTGAGATGACAGACCCCAGCAATCCCATATCCTTATCACATGTACGAGGATGAAGGCAGACTCGAGTGGTGTGGCCACAAGCCCAGGGCCACCTGAGGCCACCAGGAGCTGCAGGGAACAAGGAAGGACCCTCCCCAGAGTCATCAGAGGGATGTGACACCTTGATTCCAGAATTCTGGCCTCTAAAACCCTGACAATGCATTCCCGCTGCTTTAAGCCCCCCGGGGAAACCCCAGGAGACTAAGACCATCCTAATCACATCAAGGGGACAGGCCAGATTCCGGCCCCCAGAGAAAGCTGCAGCCCGTGAAGCTCTCAGCCTCTCCCTGAGCCTCAGTGGGCTGGGAGCCACTGAAGACAAAGTGCCCCCCGCCCCAGGCCCCGTGGTGTCCCTCCTGGCAGCGGCTGAGGACCCAGGAGGCGCTGACGGAACATAACGCAGGTGAACTTCACAGAACTGGGCTGCCCAGCCTGGCGGGGGAGGCCAAGCACAGGGCGCTGGACACCTGCACATGGTGAGCGGGTCACCCGAGCTGACCACCAGGACCTGAGTGCCCAGATCCCCACCTTCGCCCCTTCAATGAGGCACTTGTTGCAGACCTGAAGCAAGGTCATGTCCTTCTGAGTCAGGGGCCGGGCCGGGGATGTGTGCTCAGAAGGATGCTGGTGGTCGCGTAGGAGGCGTCAGGACCCAGAATGAGGCAGAGGGTCCTCACCTCCGGCAGGCAGCCCGGGCCCCGGCCAACCTCCCCCGGTCCTGGTGGGACACAGCCTTCACAGCACCCTGGGCACATTGACACACCGAGAAGCCACAGTCCCCGTGGTGGGGCCGCCAGGGCTCCCTATGCAACCGTCTGGGCCTCTGCAGCCGCTCTCTCCAGTGCTGGGGTGGTGCTGGCGTGGCTGCACGGCCTGGAAACATCCTCATCTTGGGAGGCCCCCAGCTTTGGGAGAGGTTGTGAGAGGAGGCCCAGGGACAGCCTTGTGGCCAGGGCGTCTGTCTACCATGTCTTAAGACCCAGCTCCAAGATGACATCTCGGACACAGGACTATGATTTAGCTCTAATGACACATAGGGACATCTGAGGATGGGAGTGAGGCTGGGCGTGGGGAGGTCTCCTCAAGAGAGGGCGTGCAGGTGGGGCCGGGTGGGGCCCTGCACCCGAGGGGGACAGAGGCGCAGGGCCGGCCCAGGCAGAGTGGTGAGTGGGCGAGGGCAGGAGGGAAGGAGGGATGGAGGGAGGGCCAAGGGTCAGGCACAATCTGCCACTGACCGCGGGGCAGACCCTGGTGGCGGAAGGTGAAGCTGGCCTCGGCACGCCTCGAGGCTGCGAAGGGGGGCCCCCCACTTTATCAGTTTGTAGGGAAACCGTGCCAGTTCTCAAACAGCAAACGTGTCCAAACTCAGCTGGAATGCTGACGGAAACCTCCGTTGTGCGTACACGCAGCTCAGGCCCCAGGTGGTTTGGATTCCACTTCCTGCGGGGTGCTGGGGAGCTGTGACAGTTCCTTGGGACAGATCGAGGTCCGGAAAGAACACATTCTCTTGATTCGAGGCTCGGAGTCAGCAGGAGAGCCCAACAGCCCTGGTTAACACAATCCTCCCTCCGGCTGTGCTCGGTGGCTCTGTGGGATGAGTCCTGCCTTACTTACCACCCGGCCCCGCAGGCCCGCGGGGGCGCAACAGAGAGCCGGCCGGCCGTCCACCCCCGGGAAAGGCCTCAGCTGTGGGCTACGGGCAGTGGATGCCAGCAGAGACCACTCTCCCTGGGGACGTCTGGGGTTGCCACACCCAGGTCAGGGATGCAAGCCGGACTTCCCAGCAGCTCCTGATGGCCCCCAGCCCAAGCTGCATCTCCAGAGAGACAGCAGGGGCCGGCCAACCATGGGGGTGTGATGGCGAAGGCCTCGCTTACTCATCCCTGCCACAGATGTCTGCTGAGGGCCGAGCGGGTGCCAGGGGCTGCTGGGGGGCAGCGGTATGGTCAGCACAATGATGGAGCCCCAAAGATGCCCACGTCCTGGGGCGCCTGCATGGCTCAGTTGGTCGAGCATCCGACTCTTGATTTCGGCTCAGGGTCGTGAGATCCAGCCCCACGTCAGGCTCCGTGCTCAGCAAGGAGGCGGCTTCTCTCTCTCTCCCCTTCTCCCTCTGAGGAAGGGGCCGAGGAGTCCAGGTGGATGCTGGATGCTGGAAAAGGATTGCCTCCCCCCAGCCTCCAGAAGGAGCCCTGGGAGAATAAACCCGTGCCGTTTAAGCCACTCGCTTGTGGGACCTGGTGCAGCAGCTGCAGGACCCTGGCTGAGGGGCGACCAGTGAGCCCGGCCTCTGCTCTCCCGGAGCCTCGTCCCCCTCCCACGGCGCGGTGTGATGCCACCGGGGGCTGGGCCTGCAGGAGGGACGTCCTCGGGCTACATCACTAGACGCGGCTGGATGCGCTGGTTTATGCTTTGGCTCCTTGCCAGCTCGCGCCCCACGCCCGGCTCACCTGTCCACCTGGAGGCTGACCGGGAGGGACTGTGGCTCCTATGCTCTGGCCCCCGCGGACCCTCAGCAAGCAGGTTGATAAGAGGGGGCCACCACCGCCGGCCACCGGCAGCCCTGATGCATGTGGAATTTTGTCCCCTCCAAATCATACATTCCAGTCCTGACCCCCGGGGCACCTGTGACTGTGATCTTATTTGGAAATAGGTTCTCGCAGACGTGATCAAGTTAAAATAAGATTACACTAGACAAGGGAGGGTCCTAATCCACGACTGCTGACTTTCAGCGAGTGGGCAACGGGGCCGCAGACGCAGCACACACACGGGGAGGCCAGGGAGAAGCCGAGCACCATCGGGGGCACCAGAGGTGAAGAGGCAGGAAGGACCCTCCCCTCGAGCCTCAGAGGGAGTGCGACCGGCCCCCACCTCTGTCCCGGACTTGTGGCCCACACGACCATGAGACAACATGTTTCTGTGGTTTCCAGCCCCCCAGTGTCATCTCCTTTGTGCGGCCACCCCCGGGAAGCTAACCGGGGCCCAAGGAGGAATGCAGGGTCAGCCTGAGGGTCGTCCTTGCTCCCCACGGCCACGTGGCCCGGGAGAGGAGCACACTATGAATTTCGTGGAGAACACGAGATTCCTGGCTAAAACTACCCACACCGGGATCTCAGGACACGATTTAAAGGAGAACAAAGCCGTATGATAACGGATGAAAGAAACGCTGGAGAGCCGCACCTGGAGCCTGGAGAAAGAGTCAAACCCACCAGACAGGAGAGCCACTCAGGAGCGCGACCGTCGCAGTGACCCCAACTACCCAAAAAGCACCTTTTCCTGAGCGAGGATTCCGTTACTGCTCTAAGATCTTAGGGGCTAGGCTATGATTTTCATTTTGAATAACGATAAACCCTGTGGTTTAAGGACCAAACCCGCATTGTTGACGACCACTTGGAAGGGGGCCTCTAATCCCGTGGCCTGCGGCTGGTGCTGGCGAGGCCCCTCCCCTGCGCTGTGTGGATGCCCCTCCCGGCACAGAGGACGGCCACAGCCTCGCACAGACGCGCGGGGTCTCGGCTTCGGACCGTGGGGCACGTTCGTGTCTCACGTGACGATGGCGATATCATGACTCCGACAAGAGAATTCAAGATAAGAAGTGCAGTTGGAGTAACGTGCATTTTTTTAACAACAGAATCCAAGAAGGGCCAGATTTGATGTTAACTATTTTCCTTAACAGAAAGATGATCAGGTTTTTATACCAGCGGTTTCTCTGGCCTTGAACTTACACAGAATGCCCTGGTCCTGGAGAACTCCCCATAGGGGACAGGGTCCCCAGCCCTGGCGAGGCCGCCACGGGGCAGTCAGGGCCCCCAGCCCTGGCGAGGCCACCACAGGGAGTCAGGGTCCCCAGCCCTGGCGAGGCCACCACGGGGGAGTCAGGGTCCCCAGCCCTGGCGAGGCCAGTCAGGGTCCCCGCCCTTGAGGGGGCCACGAGGGGCAGTCAGGGCCCCCAGCCCTGGCGAGGCCACCACGGGGCAGTCAGGGTCCCGAGCCCTGGTGAGGCCGCCACAGGGGACAGTCAGGGTCCCTGGAAGGCCCTCACACAGGACAAGTGGACATTCCACCCGGGGGCAGTAGGCACAAAGAGCCAGCATCACTGAGACTCTCCTAAGTGGCTACTGACCCACCGACCCCCAGACCAGGCTAAATCTCAGCTGAGGAGCCCCCGTTACGGTGCAGTGTCCACAGCATGGACACCGGAGCCCAGGGACAGCTAGGGGCCTCACGCTCGGAGGCAGGGCTCTTCTCCAGGATTTGATCTAAAATCATATGCTCCAGAGTAAACAGGACCCTAAGCAGAAGACTCGGCCAGAGTGACCGGGGGGCGGGGAGCACCTGCTGGTCCAGATCCAGGCGCGGCCATCGCCAGGCCTCCCCTCCGACAGGCGGAGTGCTGAGCATCCAGGAGACCCTCCCTCGCCGCCCCACCCCCCCACCGTGATATCAAAGTTGCCGCGTTCTCAGGAATGCACCCCGCGGGCAGCCGTTCATCTGGGACAATAAATCACCTCACGGTTCTCCACGAGAAGACGGCTGTGCGCGAGAAGCCTGGGAGCACGCGTTAGCACATAGTTGTGCGCTGAGAACAGGAGCCTGGCCAGCAGTCACACCAGCAGGACAGGGTCATAAATACCTCAGCGCCCCCTCAAGAAGGGACTCTCCTGTCCCCCCCAGCTCAGTGACGAAAGCAGCAAAGGCACTGCTTTGCGCGCAATACAGAAGGAACCCCCAGGACGTCTTCTCTGGCCTACAGCGATGAACGGGCCGGGCCAGGTCACCCCCGGCCCCACCCTCGGTGCACCAGTACTGTTTAAGCACCTTCTGTATGCCCGGCACCGAGGAGGGAGCAGACAGCACCGAGCAGACGGGGGGGGGGGTTGCGATGAGGGGGACAGATGGGGGCAGGAAGGTGACGTTTGGGAAGACGTGGGGGACGGAGCACTCCACACACAGGCCTGCAGTGAGAGCAGCCGTAGGTTTCCAGAAGGCCAGCGAAGGGCCCAGGCCACCGACTATGCACGAGAGCAGCTGGACCCTGGGGAGGCTAAAGCGGCCCCGACGTGACCCAGGGCACCTGTAAATGGCCTCTCTGGGCACTGCACGGATAGCAGCTCGCGGGGCGGGAGAAGCAGGGCTGAGGTCCCCCCGTCCCGGGTGCGATGAGGCTCAGATGTGGTGGAGAGAAGAAAGGGACGGGACGTGGAGGCACAAGCGTTGGACGCGGTGGTTGACTGGTCGGGGAGGCAAGGGGGGGCATCTCCGGTGAGCCCAGGGAAGACGGGTAGGGGGTGCACGAGCCTGGCCTGGGCAGCACATGAGCTCAGGACGGGGATCCCCGGTCCCCCCACCCAGCTCTGCCCCTGGATGACAACGGTCCCCACCTCATGGGGCTGTTGAAGACACAGGGAAAGGGCCGGGCTGGAGCATTCTGTCACTGCCACCACCGCCACCCCCGTCAGCGAGCGTCACCACGTTAGCAGGTGCGTGAATAAGGAGGGGACAGACGCAGAGGCAACAGGACCAGGAATCGGGCCCTGGTTTCACCAGGTCCAGTGTCTCTAGGAAGGAACAGCGTCCTGCCGGCCCCGTGGGCAGCGGGGTGACCGCCTCTCTGGGTGGGTGGCCTGCTCAGTGTCACTGCGCTCCACCGCCATCAGGCCGCACTTTGAACCCTCAGTGCGCTGTCCGTGGGAGGCACTTCCTGCAAGAAGCTGGAACCCACGTGCAGGAAGGGCCAGGTCAGCAGGGAAACGGGGGAGCCCAGCCGTACTGCCTCCGAGTCCACAGGCCGGGCAAGCCGGAGCCCAGAAGCAGAGCACCGGGCTGGAAGCCTGCTTCACGTGCGGCCGGCAGCAGCGGGCTCCTCGGCTCCCGTGCACACTCGCGGGCAGGACGCTCTCCGTGTGGGGCCGGCCCAGGGGCGCTGAGCAGCACACCTGGCGTCCACCCCCCAGCATCAAAAATGTCCTCGGGGGCATCTGGGCAGCTCAGTACATTGAGCGTTCTCTTGATTTCGGCTCCAATCATGATCAGGGTCGTGGGATCGAGCCCCGCGACCGGCTCCACGCTCAGAGCAGAGTCTGCTTGGGATTCTCTCCCTCCGTCTGCCCCCTCCCTGCTCACGCTCTCTCCACCTCTCTCTAAAATAAGTAAATAAAATCTTTAAAAAAAAAAGTCCTCAGGTAGCCGCAGATGTCCCCGGGGGCAGAATCACCCGGGTCAGAACCACTGGGCTAGATGATGTACCGTTCTGCACCTCAGTCCCTCCACGTGTAAACAGGGCCTAGTGCTGATGTGGGGACTGGGGCACCACACGTGGAATCATCTAGAACAGCACAGCACACTGAAGGCTCAGGACTATTAGCCGCAAGTTACTGTTGTTCCGAGAGGCACAGAAATGAGGGCATCTATACCCAACGTGACAGCAGAGCAGCCAACACATAAACACGGCACCGAGGAAGTCGGGACACCTTCCAGAACCTTCCCAGAGCAGGGGACAGCTCGTTCGGTGGCGTCTGCTGGGCTCAGGAGGAACCCGGGAGACAGCGTCCACGACACCTCCACCATCCTGTCCTGTTCCTCTGCGGGTGGGGCCGCCCTCCCCTGCAATGACGGCACATCCGTCCCCGGGGCCCGGCTGCCGCTCTGAGGCCGGCGTGGATTTAAGAAAAACGCAGGAGAGCTGCCAGGGGTGTTCTCCCCAAACTCACAGAGCTTCTCCTGAGATTAACTGACACCGTCCTCCGCCCGGCCCGTCTCCTGTCCGTCGGCGGCACAGGAAGCCGGGGTCTTCCGGGGGCCCTGGGCTGCTGCCAGCCTCCCCGCCGCGGCCGGGGCTCGGCTTACCGGGGAGCAGGTAATAAAACCCTCGCGACGACAGGGCTGCCTTCAGCACCAGCAAATGAGCGCAATTACCGCCCGCAAGGGAAGGAGGGCTTCAAAGGGAGAGAGGGAGACCCAGAGGAAGGGGGACCGGGGAAAACAATCAGTCTGAGCCCGTCTTATCTCCGAGGGAAACACATGTGATGATTTTAGGGCCAGAGACACTCAAATGAATCCCCTGCCAATCACGGCATCTCAGTGGGTCTCCTGGCGACGACACGCCGCGCCATTCCTGGTCATTATTTCTCTAGCAATGACTCCCGCGATGAAAACGAAATCTAAGGACTTTGGAAGTCCCTTCCACCCAGCGGATCGAATCCTCTTAGGAGGGAATCGGGGGTCCACGGGTCCCTAGCAGCCTCCGTTTACCCAGCCCAGACATGGCCCCACGCTTACGTGCAGGCTTCCCCATGACCAGCGGCTGGCATACCTGGTCAGCCACTGCCGAAGGGGCCGAAAGGCCAGCTCACCGCAGTGAAGGGGGAAGGAGAGGCAGGTACCCGCCACCACCACGTGGTGAAGCGCCACGGAGCTTCCACGACGACTCAGGGCAGGGAGGAGTGGGGGAAGAGGGGAGCCCAGGCCAGGTCTCGCAGTCACAACCAGGACCCCGACAATGTCGGCAGGAACTGGGGGGCCCAGGGGTCTCCTCAGCCTTCCTTCCCCACTCCCCACCACACCCCAGCATAGGCAGGAATTCAGGGCTAACACTCAGAGAGACGAGGGGGACACCTCTGGGCCCTGACGGGACAGACAGATGGCCAGCCAGCCACACACAGGCGGGGGAGGGGAGGACACGGGGCAGGCATTCAGGTGCCTTCCTTGCCGTGCTGTACCACGGAATTACAGCCAGGCGGGGGCTCAGACCCAGCAAGCTGGGCGCACACCCCCACGTCCTCAGGCTGCCAAACGCTCTCTCTCCCTCCTCTTCCGATGCAGACCACCGTACACAGCGTCTTCCTCTCTCTGTGAACCCCCCGCACCCCCGGGTTACTCTCTCTTCCTGCTTCCTAAGTACCAGCTAATACCATAAACCTCCGTTCTAAGCCCGGTGAACTGTGTCCTGTCCCACACAAGCAGAGAACGACTTCTCGGCTGTTCATGCTAAACAGGAGAGCCAAGGCCACCGTCCTTACTAGGACCGCAAAGCCTCCAGATGAGTGAGTCCCACCTGATCCCAGACAGCTTTCCCGAACGCCAGGCTGCTCACGTTCGGGCCACTGGACCTCCGTTTCTCAGACGGGCTCTAATCTTACACAACCCGCGATGGAAGGTCAAGGCAAGGGCGTGCGTTTCTGCGCCGCTCTGCCTACATGTTTTCAAAAACAATCGTTGGCTGCCTCTGGACCCATTCATCTTTGCGTCTAGTCAGGGTGTCTCAGGGCAGAGAAGATGAGTCATCACTACAGTGACAACGGGGCATGAAAAACGAACACCGTCTCTCCAGACCCAAACGATTAACACCTCAGAACGTCTACCCGGTGACACTATTTACAATAACCAATTAAACCTGAAAGACGGGATAAAGTCCTTCCGATCTGAAGCCACTTCAGGGAGCACATGTCACTTAACGCATGTGGGTTTTTAGGTGGCTCTCATGCCATAATCTTCCTCATCAAGAGCGCAACTCCAGGGACGCCTGGGTGGCTCAGTCCATGAAGCGTCTGCCTTCGGCTCAGGTCATGATCCCAGGGTCCTGGGATCGAGTCCCGCATCGGGCTCCCTGCTCGGCGGGGAGCCTGCTTCTCCCTCTGCCGATCCCCCAGCTTGTGTTCCCTCTCTCTCTCACACAAATAAATAAAATCTTTAAAAAAAAAAAAGAGGGTGACTCCAATCCCATGGGGTCCACAGCGACCTCGGGGCGCTTGGCAGGAAGCCCACTTTCTGTCCGCGTGCCACTAAGGAGATGCCGCTCCCAGCATCACCAGGAAGCCACATGCCACATGAGCCCACGCCTGGCCTTTGGCCACCTCCCCGGGCAGGGAAGTGGACGGAGGAGGCAGGTCAGAACCCCGGCGTGGGGACCGCAGCCTGGCACCCAGCAGAGAAGGCCTGCCGCCCCACGGCCCGTGCCCGCCCGGCCCCCGGGAGCCCCACGTACCGGTGAAGTCCTCCAGACACTCGCAGGTGTAGCCGCCCTCGCGGCTGTGGCAGCGGCCGTGGACGCCGCAGGGGCTGGAGTAGCACAGGTCGATCTCCGTCTCGCAGTAGTCACCCGTGAAGCCCGGCGGGCAGCGGCACCGCAGCCCGGTGATGGGGTGGATGGGCCGGAAGAGCACGGTGGTGGAGCTGATGAAGGGCGCCGAGCTGTCGAACTTGAGCACGGACACGCACTTCATGTAGTTCTCACAGGGCTCCCGCAAGCAGATGTTGTCGTCGAAGGGCAGCACGCGCTGGGTGGACACGGCCGTCAGCAGCGTCCGGTTCAGGTAGATCTGCTCCTGCAGGTCCTCCGACGGGAAAAACTTGTCGCGGACGCCGCCGGGGAGCAAGGCCGAGAAGGTCACGTTCAGGATGTTGGAGCTGACGTCCGTGTCGTTCTGGATGTTGAAGACGAAGACGTCGTCCTTGGTGGTGGACAGCACCGTGGCCACACCTTCCACGAAGAGGGACAGCAGCGGGGAGAGGAACTTCTCCTGTGACATGTTCTCCAGGCGGACGGTGATGCTGTTGGTCAGCATGTCGTCCGTGATGATGGTGACCCGCAGGGTGCAGAGCGCGGCCACGCTGTGGATGCCATCTGTGGACACAAGGAGGGTCAGGGTCACTCGGGGTCCTGGGCCCCACCAGCTCCACCCGGGAACAGTCTCGGATGCGCTCAGCGTGGCAGAAGTGAGCCTGAGCACCCCCAAGCCCCACGCCCTACTCCACCTGTGACCACCCCCTTGACACCTGCTTCCCAGCCCCCATTCTCCCTCCACACCTGGCTCACTGAAACAAAGCTCCTGCTGAGTCTGTCTTGCTCAAAAGAACCCCGCGGACCCCCAACTGCTCAACAGGACATCCCAGGACCACCCACAACCCAGCCCCATGCCACCGGAGTCCCCCAGCTCACATGCTTTACTCCAGACCCATGGGGACACTGAGCCCCGTTTTACCACCTCCACACCTGTTCCAAACACCGGGAGACCCCACTCGGATCCTACCCATCCCCAGCTCAGCTCAGACCCCACAGTGTCCAGGATGGTGCCGTCCAGGCACGGCCTTGGTCTACACCCACATTGACGGTTTTTCTTCCCTTGGCTGTACCTTATGCATCCCTCTGTGCCCGGCACATAAGAGACGCTCAGCAAATGTTGCTTTAGAAAGACACATACAGGGGCGCCTGGGTGGCACAGCGGTTAAGCGTCTGCCTTCGGCTCAGGGCGTGATCCTGGTGTTGTGGGATCGAGCCCCACATCAGGCTCCTCCGTTACGAGCCTGCTTCTTCCTCTCCCACTCCCCCTGCTTGTGTTCCCTCTCTCACTGGCTGTCTCTATCTCTATCGAATAAATAAAATCTTAAAAAAAAAAAAAAAAGAAAGACACATACAAGACAAGGTCTACCTAGGCCAACACAGGGAAGCAAACCACGAAACGAGGTACTTAGGATGGTGAGACCGGAAAGGGTGGAATATTTTGGTTACAACGTTGAGCACGCCATCGGTTCTGAGCCCAGAATCAGAGGAGCTGGCCAAGGGCTGGCCACAGGGGGTGGCAGCATCAGCCTTCCCAGCACCCCTGACAGGTGCAGCCACCCCCCCAGGGGGCCTTCACCTGCTTCCACGCCCCGCCTCAAACGTGCTGTGGGACCCCGAGAAAAACCCGGCAAAGCTCACATCCTTCTGGCTCGACTTCGATTCTGCGTCCCTGCAGCTCTGCCCAATCCTCCCCGTCTGCTCCCCCAACCTGCTCCCTGCCTGTGCCCCCCACGAGCACACCCCCAGGTCCATGGGGCACAGAGCCATCTGTGTAGGCCAGTGAGCCCTGGGGGGACCCCGTCCTACCCTCTCGGAACTTGCAGCCTGGGGGTGCTCCCCCAGAGCACAGGAGCCATGGGGGGACCCTTCCCCACTTGTTTCTGGAAAATCACTGAGAGGTCAAGTCACACGATGAAACCCAGGGGTCACCTTGTCACTGTGGCCCCAGCACAGTCCCCAAAGAGCCCCAAATCATGGGGAACAGAAGCACTGAAGCTTGTGGACACTGGGACTTGTCTCTCAGGCACTGGAGTGCACGAGCCACTTCGGGAGGGTCACAAAACTTGTCCAAACAACAGGAGAAAGTAACTGCTCCCCAGTCACAGCACTTCCGGGTGCTCCAGCTGACGACCACGGCAGACCTGAGCGCCTCGGATTCTCAGAAAACCAGCATCCCCCACCGAACAGCCGTCCACGGACGGCAGCCGGCTCCGGAGGCCGGGCACCGGGCGCTCTGCTGCTGGCCCATCTCGTCCTCACGAAAACCCGGCAGGGCCAAATTCAGAAAGTGGAAACGGGACTGGTGTCACCTCGGTGCGGGGAGCCCGCAAGGGATGGCGCGCTCTGCCTACAGCTTCTACAGAGCGCCAGCAGAGCCGAGTCAGCAGCTCCCGTTCAAAGGGCCTGGGGCCAGTACAGTCAGGAGACGTAAATTATGGCAAAAGGAAGTGGCAAAGCGCGTGTGGCCGGGTGCCATCCTTTGCCTCCCTCCCCGACATGCAGGCCACTCCCCACCAAGAGGAGTGTTTACTCCCCTCCCTGGAATGTGGGCTGGACCTGCAGCTGCCTCCGTTTCCCCCTACTGTGGTCCTCACACTGCAGGCATCCTAAAATGCCCACCTCATCCCACCAGGCCCGTGGGGCCCCCAGTCGCTTCCAGAATAAAACTCATACCTCGTACTGCATCTGGTGGTGGGTCCTACGTGATCTGTCCCCATCACCCTCCACCTCTCTGCCACCCCACTCCCGCTTCCTGCCCCAGGGCCTTTGCACACCTTGTCTTCTGCCCAGAGTGCTGACCTCCTTGTCGGCTGGCGGGTGCACCCTCGGCCATCCGGGTCCCATCACAGGCGCCCTCCGTGTTCCCCATCCACACTCTGCCACATCCCCATTTTCCCGCTCAGGAGTGGCACGACCTGATTTTTTGTGTTTACATCTCTCCCCCGGGAGCCCATGAGGACTGAGAACCGGCAGGTCTCGTTCCTGCGGTACCCGCTGCTGGATAAACATTCGTGGGAGGTGGGACGTGGGCGGGGGAGGGGAGAATGAGCGTTTCCACCGGCAACTCCTCAACCCCAAGACTGACATTTGTGCACACAGCATCCGAGTCTCCAGTTTGCCACGTAAGCGGATTTTTTGGTGATGTCTTTCTTTCTTCCCGTCTTCCCATGGCCCATGATGATAATGCAGGAGCTAGGGTAGTGGCAGCTGTTACGAAACGTCTTTCTCATCTTCAACCACCGTCCCGCAGGCAGCCGGGAGGGCAGAGCACGGAGGAACGCCCAGGGACAGACCGCTCCACTCAGGGAGAAAGCGCCGACACACTAACTCATGTCGAATGTGCGAGAAAACTAACCGCTAACCTCTTTCAGACCAGCAATCATCCTGGACGCCCCGGGTGTCTTCACTCTGAACCGACGTCGTCGGGGCTGGATCTCTGGGCCTCCACGGCACACGCCTGACACCCATCCATGGGGCCACGGAAACAAAGTGGGCTGTCCCAACCACGGAGCGCGGCCCACTAAACCACAGCGGTGTCAGCGGGGCAGATCCAATGGCGTGATGCTAGGGAAAAAGTGAGTTGTTTCCACACAGACAAGAAAATGCGTCTGTACACGAGCCCAGAGAGCGATGGGCAGGGAGAGCAAAACATCCGCAGTGTTGACAGGGGATCTGCCCACGCCGCTGCATTTGCTTTAAATGAATTATTACTTTAGAACAGTTTCAGCTTTACAGAAATATCGGGGAGACAGCACGGAGTTCCCACATACTCAGCACCCAGTTTCCCTATTATGGTCAGGATTACGTTAGTTCCCTAGTTCTCCCTGCTGCCCTTTCCCTGGTCCAGGACCCCTTCGAGGACCCCACTCGACAGTCATCACGTCTCCTTAGCTCCTCCCAGCTGGGACCGCTTTTTGGAGAGTCCTTGTTTTTGATGACCTTGACAGCTCTGAGGAGGGCTGTCAGGTTGCTGATATTAGGTGACTTCTACTTTCCTCTCCATACTTTCCTGTACCATTCTATTCCCTCCAGCAGACTTATCACTGGAAAGCGCATTTTCACTCTGGAAGACACGGAGCTTGCCTGGGGCTCTCCCCAGCCTGGGCCGCAGGCATTTCTCCTGTGGCTGTAAACAGCTACGGGCCAGCCAGCTTGGCCCCAAATCAGGCCAGTGCAATTTCCACCGCTTTCTTCAGCAAAGGTGAGTCACCTCGTTGTCCGCAAGTCACAGGAGGACACAGAAAGAACAGATGGCAGAACGCGCCACGGCGGCGGTACACCCACCAGCAGGTGCTTCCCGCAAAGCCACAGATAATGCGAGTGAAGTATTGCCTCACGGGTCTTCACGGAAGCCATCCTCCACGACCTGTCGCTGGTGGGGGGCCCACCCCTGGGACACTGCAGGGAGAGGTCACACTGCGGCCTCCAAGGAGCCGGGAGCCTGCAGGGGGCAGGGGACAGAGCCACATTCACAAGACGTGGTGCCAACGCGAAACCCGGAGGCAGCGGGGAGGTGGGGTATCCATGGGGAGATGGCGGTCGTCACTCAGCTGGAGAGGAAACACCTTCCCGGCACAAAAAGCAACAAAGAGGGGCACCTGGGTGGCTCAGTCAGTGAAGCATCTGTCTTCAGCTCAGGTCATGATCCCAGGGTCCTGGGATGGAGCCCCACCGGCTCCCTGCTCAGCAGGAAGCCTGCTCTCCCTCTCCCTATGCAGCTCCCCCTGCTTGTGTGTGCAGAGCTCTCTCTCCCTCTCTCTCTCTCTCTCAAAATAAATAAATAAAATCTTTAGGAAAAAAAAAAGCAAAAGAGAGGCGAGGCAGGGCACGTCATGGGTGGGAGGGTGTGTCAGGGTCCTGGGGCTGCCGTAACAAAGCACACAGATGGGGCGGCTCAGCCAACATTCATCTCTCAGCCTGGAGGCCAGAAGTCTGAGATCAGGTGTCCCGGGCTGGTTCCACCTGGAGCTCTGACGGAGAGTGTGTCCCACGTCTCTCTCCCGGCGCCCGGCGGCTGCTGACAACCCTTGGCTTACGGGTACATCTCTCCGGTCTCTGCCTCGTTGTCTTGGGGCCTTCTCCCCGTGTGTCTGTGTCCAAATTCCCCTCTTAAAAAGACACCAGTCATTGGGTTAGGCCCACCCAGTGCTGGACGAGCTCATCTCAAAGCTTACCTCCATCACATCTGCACAGACCACATCTCCAAAGAACCTGGCATTCGGGGGTTCCAGGCGAACGTGAACTTGAGGGCATGCCAGTCGCCCCAGGACAGACGGAAATGTAGGGTGGGGGGAGACAAGGCTCCAGAGGCACACGGAGGTCCTCCACTCTGCTGGCCTCCGGGCTCTNNNNCATCGTCATGCTGTGGCCGCACACGGGCTCCACGGCAGCCTTCAGTGGAGCCAACGTCCCCCCCAGCACCACCCCGTCCGTCCTGTCACAGCCTGCGAGGGACACCGCTGCTGGCCCTCCACAAATGAGGACGCTGAGGAACAGAGAAGCTGACCGACAAGCCCAGCCAAGGTCACGTGGGCAGCAAGTGGCAGGCCCAGACCGACTGGGCTCCAGCCCAACCGACAGTGGACGGGGGCCCAGAGGACCGCGGACCTGGCCTCACAGGGTCCGCAAGCACACGGGGGGGAGAGGGCAGCTTCTCAGCACCTGGGGCGTTGCAGACGGGCAGCTGAAGACCAAGCCAGTCCCAGGAGGGGACAAGACCACTTGCCATGGGTCCCTGCCACTCACCCCATGCACCCCAGGGTCTCAGGGAGACAGGGAGACACCTCCAGTTCCTACTGGCAACGGCCTGCCAGGCCTGACGGGCACGGCCTGCGATGCCCGCTGTGGCCGAATCCCCAGGGCGCTGTTTGCTGTCCAGCCGGTTTGAGACAAAGGCTGCTCGCCTGTCCCTCATCCTGCCCCCTCCCGCAGCCTCACAACAGGGGGGACGGCCTGCTCGGGGCTCCCACCAAAGCCAGGGGACTTTGAAGGGGTTTTCGGGGCTCCTCTCTCGGCGGGGTTGGTCGTTTCTGAGGCCGGGCTGAGGGCGGACAAGAGGTGCGCTGTCTGCGCTACCTGGAGCGCGTCTGGTTTCTCCTCTTGGGGCAACAAACCCGCATCTCGGGGTGCGGGCTCACTTCACGGGAACTGGGTGACACGCGTGATGGGGGACAGCGGGGCAGACGCCAGTGTCAGACCCAGTGGGCCCCCGACCGGCGAAGATGCCGCGCCCCTGCCCCGTGCACGGAGGAGGGGCCCTCGCGTGTCCCACCAGCACCTGGATGCCGCTCACACGTGCTCTCGACACGTCGAGGGTTGGCTGTGAACCCGCAAGGCGCTGAAGGGGCCGATGCGCCTCTGTCTGGCGCCAGTGCCTGGGGGGTAAAGAGGGCAGAGCCGGCAGCACCCTTCTCCCTCCCCACGTATGAGTGGCCTTGGCCCGACGACAGGGAGGGAGGGTCCCTCATGATCCCCCAAGGCCGCCCATGGCCTGGGTTTCTCCTCCTCTGCAATCCCAGTCCTCCCCACCCTAAAAATCCACCAGGGGATCCTTCCCTCCAACTGCTGGAGGCGGGTCTTCACAGCCCCTGCCCCCAGGCCCCCCGACGCCTCCCCCACAGCCCCTGGTGCTCATCTCTGCACTCCTACCCAGGGGGCAGCCACACCCCTGCAGGGCGCCGAGCCTGGCCCCCCCAGTCACAGCACGCACCCTCCCCGTTAACCCCGGGCGCTCCCCAGTCCACTCTTCCTTCGCCTGAAATGACTTCGGGCCCCCCAGCCTCACCCCTTCCCCTGGTCCCCTCCTTCAGCCGAGCCCACCTGTGGGCCCAGGGCCTGCTGACTGCTCCTGCTGCAGCTCGCAACCCCTACCCAACCCTGACCTCGCTCACCACGTCTATGCGGCCGGAACCCTCCAGAGGTGAAATCATTACAGGCCCCATGAGCCCACGGGAAGCCCGGGCTACAGAAGCCGTAGGCTGAGACTCCGAGAAAGTGCGTGCTTGTCAAGGGAAAGAACTTCCACTCAAGAGTTAAGGGTTGGTTCCTCAAAAAACTAAACAGAATTAACAGATGACCCGGAACTCCACTCCCTGGCAGAATTCAAAAAACTTGAAGATGTAAATCTACACAAAAAACCTGGACACGAGGGGCATCTCACCACCAGTGCCCGCAGCACCCCCTGGAGCCAGAAAGGCCACCCCTCTGCCCCGTCCTAGGAAAACCGGCGAGGTTCCCTGAGGCAAGGATTAAACACTAAAACGGATCTGAAAGACCTAGTGAGCCTTGCCTTGTTCTCAAACGACACCCTCCAGCGAGACAACGGGGTCCCTGACACCTGCCCAGGGACACCCCATATTCTCCAGCCCTGGACGCGTCAAGGAGCGGCTGTGAGCCCAAGAGAGCTGTGAGCCGTAAAGACAAGATTTCTAACAAACACACCAGCGCAACCCAGCCTGCAGGCCGCGGAGCCCAGGGGCCCGCGCAGACCCTGCCGCCCACAAGCAGCCCACCGTCTTGGGAGGCCCGGAGCCAGGCTGGAAGCTCCCAGGCTCCGCGTCATCCACCACCCATGGTCAGCGTGGCGGGTGACCCTCGGGCTCCCTGCAGGTGGGTAACGTGT
The DNA here is from genome assembly GCF_017311325.1 of Ursus maritimus. NCBI lineage: Eukaryota > Metazoa > Chordata > Mammalia > Carnivora > Ursidae > Ursus > Ursus maritimus. The sequence goes on from NW_024424564.1 coordinate 53,729,892, forward strand.
GGGGTGCACACACGCGCCATTCCTCCTTTGCTCCTCTCCTGAGCTGGAGTTACGCACGTGCACACACACACACGCACACACACACTGATTCAAGAATGCTCCCTTAGCGTCCTTTAATACTGGAAGTTTCTATTTGCCCAACACATTGGGCTGGACTCACGTTTGGCCCTTGACCTTCGCACGCCAGCGGCGCCTCTGAAATTCAGACTGTCCCTGGGAACCACTGGTGACCAAGTTAAAGGTGCCCCAGCCCCAAGCCCCACAATAGCTCTGGAATGGGAAGGCCACAGCGGCTACCCAGGGTGGTGGGGGACCACAGTCTTGGCCTGGCTCTAGAAGCGTCATGCTCCTCAACCAGGCGATTCATCTTGGGGGAAAACGTCCTCTGACAGCACAGCGGCAAGCACACACTGTCCACAGTCTCCTGGGAGGTTCGAGAGAAGCAGGAGCCAAGGCTGCCTCTGGGCAGGAGATGTGGACCCTGGTGGCGGCTCCAAGGGACCGGTGGGCAGGACACTTCTTGCTGTCACTCGACACTTTCATAAATCTTACCAAGGCCATGTGTGGCAGGCAATATCATGCCCCCTACCCAAGAGGCTTGGTCTGAAAGCCTGGAACCTGCTAGAATGCTATGCTGCATGGCGAAGGTTAAGGTTGCTGATCAGCAGACCTGAAGACAGGGGAGCAGCTCAGATTTTCCACGGGGGCCCAATGTAATCACCGGGCCCTTACAAGTAGAGAGGGAGGTGGGCGAGAGACCAGAAGAGTGAGCTTGGACAGAGCGGGGTCAGAGAGACACCCAGCTGGCTGCGAAGAGGGAGGAAGGGGCCACCAGCCCAGGAACTCGGTGGCTGCAGGTGCTGGGAAGGCTGGGAAACCGGCTCCCCCAGGGCCTCGGGCAGGAGCACAGCCCTGCCACACCCCCGTGCCACCCCAGGGAGGCCCGCATAGGACCTCAACTCCTGAACTGCAAGAGAGTAAGTCCGGGTTCGTCTCCAGCCAACAAGTCCGTGGTCATTTGTGACAGCAGCACAGAACACGGTCACCTCATTCTGTGAGGTTCAAATTCAGACAAGGAGAGCGCGAGGAAGAAGAATTACAGGCCAACTCTCTCAGGAACACAAATGCAACACCTCCTTAAAAAAGGAAAAGGTCAAGCAGATCTAATAATACGAGACAAGGCGACCTATCCAGACCGAACTGGGTTTATCTCAGGAATTTAGCACCAGAAAAAAAGCACTTTCACACGACACCACACCTGTTTTAGAAAACATATTTGCATCTCAATAAGTAGAGGAAAAGATTTCAATAAAATTCTGTAACCGTTGGTAATAAATACTCTTGACAAACACGAGAGACGTCCTTAAACCAATGAAGGGGGCCACAAAAGCCCAACAGCAAACACCCAACGAGGTACCCACCATCCACATTCCTGTCCCATACTGTACTGGACGCCAAGGTCAGCTCAGGAGAAGAATGAATGATATGATGAATGAATGAATGAAAAAGCGGAAGACACAGCATCATCTTCAGAGATGTGACTGTCAGCATAGAAACCCCAAAGGCTCTATAGACCTGTCTGGACACACAGGAGCGCTCAGTCAGGCAGCCAGAGAGAAGAGCAACGCACAGAAATCAAGTGCACTTCTGTACACCAGGCTCGTAAGACGTAATTTTTAATATATCTTCTACAATAGCAGCAAAAATACACTGCACTTAAGAATAAATCTAATAACATGGGCGCCTGGGTGGTTCAGGTGCTTAAGTATCCGACTCTGATTTCAGCTCAGGTCATGATCCCAGGGTCACGAGATCAAGCCGCACGTCGGGCTCTGTGCTCAGCAAGGAGTCTGCCTAAGATTCTCTCCCTATGCCCTGCCCGCTCCCGTGCACCTATGCGTATGTATGCGCACGCTCACTCTCTCTCTCCCCAGTAAATAAACTCTTTTTAAAAAGAAGAAATCTAATAACACAGAAGCCCTTTATAAATAAAAATAAATAGATAAAAAGTATTATTGACAGAAATAAAGAAGAACTACCAAAAATCACTGATACAAAGAGCCAAGGTGGAAAAAGGTAGTTCTCCTGAAATTGATTTGTAGATTCATGGCCATTCCTACCAAAATCTCTACAGGGTCCTTCACAGACTAATCTGTCTATATGGAAGATGGGCAGGCCAGGAACAGCCAGGGAGGTCCTGAAGAAGGGAGGGGACAACGTCTATGAGAGGCAGGACTTGTCTTCATCCACAGCAGCTGGAGTATTGGCACGGAGCAAACGGACAGACCCATGGACAGCAGAGAGCCCAGAACAGACCCGTACGTGTGTGAAAACCTGACAGGTAGAGCTGGTGACAGGGAGCATGAAACTATTCCATAAAGGGTCCTGAGACCACTGCTTATCTATATGGAGGACGAGATGAAATTGGATCCCTACCTCACGCCGAACATAAAAATAAATCCCAGTGAATTAAAGACTCAAATGTGAAGGCAAAACCAATTTTAGAAGAGACCCTGCAAAATTACGTTGATGACCTTGAGGTCGGTAAGGATTTCTTAAGACACACAAAACACTAACGTAAAAGGAAAATGTATAATTTTGACAGTAAATACAAGTACTCTACCAAAAACCTCATTTTAAAAAACAAACGACAAGACAAGCCACAAACTGGACCATATTTGACCCTGAAACAAACAAACAAACAGAAAAGATGCTCAATGTCATTAGTAATCTGAGAAATGCAAACCGAAACCACAATGGGATACAATTTTATACCCACCAGATTGGCAAAAATTAACAAGCCAGGGACCAACAAGTGATGAGAAGGACAAGCAAGGAGAGGAAAGTTTGCTCCTTGCTGGTGGGAAGAATTGTTCCAATCACCCCGCAAAACACCAGAAGTTAGCTAAGAGTGGGTAACAGTCCCGTGCCCAACGGGACTGTCCTCCAGGGGAAGCCACGCCCTCACAGGTCAGGAGATGCACCCAAGAATACCCGAGCCGCAAGACAGATGGACCAAGAACCATACGTTCACAGGATGGAACGCCATGCAACAGTGAAAGTGACCCGACCACAACTGGGGACCCCAATATGGGCACGAAGGGAAAAAGGCGGGCTGTACATATAGGATGGTCCCATTTACGCAGATGCCAGAAGTGGCCAGAACAGAACGAGACAGGTCCAGAATCCTTTATTTGAAACCCCTGGGATCGGATGGCTCTGGGATTTCGAATCCGGAACACGGTACGTACGTGGCTGGACGCAGCCACAGAACCCGCAAGCAAATATGTAACACGCATTTGCAGCTGTCCTTTACATCGCACACGCATGTGTTTTATCACATTTCCACATCATGGCTGAACTCTTCCAAAACAATAAAAATTCTTTAGATGGGAATGGGGTGGCGTGGAGGATTACATGCGAAAGGGAAGAGGCAGAGGGGTTTCTGGCTTGAATGGGGACACTGCTCCCAGAGACAGGAAGCTCAGGAAGGATGTGACGTTTTCCCTGTCTGGGGCTCGATGGCTTCAAGAGTGTGGTGGTTTAAAAAAATGGCCACAGGTACTGTGACAACCCCCCACCGACAGGCGAGACCAGGATCCCTTTCCTCTTGAGTCCAGGTGGGCTTGGGACAGCTTCAACCAACAGAGGAGGGCAGAGTGCTGCCAGGTGACACCTGGGTCACAAACAGCCGGTCAGGAAAGGCCCCATGCGTCTGCCTGGTGCTCGCAGACACTCACCTCTGCGAACTTGGGCAGGTTCCCGAATCTCCCCGTGCCTCAGTTTCCTCCCCAGTATAACCAGGGTGATGGGATCTCCCGCTCCCTAGAGATCTGTGAGGGCTGCCAGAGCCACACACCAATAGATCCCACTCCCCAGGGACGAGGGACTCCCCAGAGAGGCTCAGGGGCTCCACAGCCTTGGAGTGATGGGGACGCAGGTTGCAATCTTCCTGCCACGGCACAGGGAGGAGGCCTGGCAGCCTCCACGTGTCTGCCCGCTGTTTTACACCAACACTTACAGAGAGAAAATAATTATTAACTGCAGAGGCTTAATGAGGAGAGGGAGCTGCAAGGACGTCTAATGCCAATAATTTGTACCTATTCAAGAGCAACGTGCAACAACAAAGGCAAGTGGGACCAACAGCATCAGATACTCCTTCCTTTCCTTCCAGGTAAGGACAAGCGAGCACAGGCAGCCCACAGCAAGACAGAAATCAGAACACCCCGGGCTCCCAGACCCTGGCCCAGCTCTGACGCATCTGTGGGCTCCCAGACCCTGGTCCAGCGCTGACGCACCTGTGGGCTCCAGACCCTAGCCCAGCTCTGACGCACCTGTGGGCTCCCAGACTCTGGTCCAGCGCTGACGCATCTGTGAGGTTCCAGACCTGGCCCAGCGCTGACGCACCTGTGAGGTTCCAGACCCTGGCCCAGCTCTGACGCACCTGTGAGGCTCCAGACCCTGGTCCAGCTCTGACGCACCTGTGAGGCTCCAGACCTGGCCCAGCGCTGACGCACCTGTGAGGTTCCAGACCTGGCCCAGCTCTGACGCACCTGTGGGCTCCAGACCCTGGTCCAGCTCTGACGCACCTGAGGGCTCCAGCTCCTGGCCTAGCTCTGACACACCTGTGAGGTTCCAGACCCCGCCCAGCTCTGACACACCTGTGGGCTCCCAGATCCTGGCCTAGCTCTGACACACCTGTGGGCTCCAGACCCTGGCCCAGCTCTGACACACCTGTGGGAAGGAGCCCCGAGGGCCTTCAATCCAGAAGTCTAGGGAAACGGGAGAAGAGACAGGGAGGGGCCGGTGGGCCAGCTGAGGCTGTGGGGAGCTGGTCAGGGGAGCTGGAATATACACTGTCCTCCCACCCTGGCTGCTCAGCCCCTGCGGGGCACAGGGCCCTCTGTCCTGCCCAGCCTGAGGTAGCAGCTGCCCGCCACAGGCTCAGCCTTCCTTAAGAGACTGCACAGCATCTGACAGGGACCAGAAGGGCCACCCTCTTGGCCCCCAAATGTCTCCCTGCTCAGCGGCCCTGAAGTCCCTTCCAGAATAATTTTACTGAGACCTCTTTTGAAATGCAAATAGCACTGAGAGGCTATATTAAACCCCTGACCCCTGATGGGTTAGGTTAGCTTCTCAGGTCGGAGGGCGGGGGGCCAGCCCAGGACTCCCTGGAGGCAGATGGCAGCTGCCCTCACACACTGAGACTCCCCCGAGGCCACTCCCCGCCACCCCTGCTCTGGCCAGGTTGGGGGGGGGGTCCTGCTCACAGCGTCAGTAAGCGCCTGCTGTGACCTCCCCCACGCGCTGTCTGTGGGACCAAACAGCCAGCCTGGCCACCTACCATCAGTGGGGGACAGCCACCCACCAACAGCAGCAGATCATCTTTGCTACTTCCAGGGACCCTCCCTCCAGTTGAGTGAGGAGCCGACAAATCATCTTCTTTTGGAGAAAAGATCAAATATTGGCCCAGACGTCTATTAATTTGCAACTTACATCACAAGGGCTGAGAACAGAAAAGAGAGGGTTTCTTTTTTTCCTGGTTAAATATTTGCTAAGGGAATTCCTATCCTAAATTTCAAGAGTCTGCCTGAGCATGACATTAGCGGGGTGAGACAGCCTGGTTTAGACGAGTAGCCAGGAAGCCTTGTGGAGGACGCAGGAAAGAAGTCACACCACCCTCCCGGTGAACATACATCTCTCAGCAAATACAGACACCGTGCCCCTTAGCAGCCTTTCCTCTCGTCTTCACCGTGTCCTACATGTGTTTCTTCAGTCGAGTCTTTCAATTACGTCTTTTGGGCCTCCTTGCCCTCCATCCAGATGGGGAAATTAGCCTCCGGGATTCACAGAGCAGGACAAAGATGCTCTTTCCCACCTCGCGTTCAGTTCTGGCGGGAGACAAGCCTCCTTCCTCCTATTCGCTCGCTCAGTGGGTCCCCCTCTGCAGGCTTTGTTAGCGGCCCCCCAAACTCCCTCCCCTGAAATTAATGAGCTAGAAGCCTATTCTGCAGGCGGTGAGCGAGGAGAGCCAAGGACGACGCGGAGATCCATGTGGACGGGCTGAGGCCGGTGTGCGAGGAGGCTGCATGGGGCGGAGGGCTCAGGATCAGGATCGGGACCAGGGGAGCCTCCAGGGGAGTGTACAGCTCAAGCGAAGCCGGAAATCACATCGGGCCGGCAGACACCCTGATTTCAGGACATGCCCGGGGTCTGAGCGACTCCAGGCCGGGCGGCTGACCTGGCTCCCCGTGCACAATCCCGGGGTGAACCCGCGGCCCAAGTCAGGGGAATGGGCCGGAGCCGGAGCAGCGATCGGCCGCCCCCGGACAGAGGGAGAACACGAAACCGCGTTCTGCTTTCGTAAACCAGAGCTGGTGTTCCTCACGACGGCGGCCCGCTGGGCTCTGCGCTCAGGGCGCTCTCGCAGAGCAGGGACTCCCCAGGGTCACACATCAGGACACGGTCCAGGAGCAATGCTCGCGGGGATGCATCCACACCCGAAAGTTCCCCCACCCCTACCTGTCAGCGCCATCCCCCAAAGGCCGGCGGGTCTCACCTCTGCTCCTCACCCTCGTAGGCCACCTGGCTGTCCAGCGAGCACCTACTGTATGCATGGCCACGGCCTCCAGCCCCTGCCCCTCGTCCACACGATGGCTGCGACACGCTCTCATATACACACGCTCTAACACACTCACAGACACGCTCACACATACATGCTCACGCGCTACACACTCACCCTACATACACACCACGCACTCGTCCACTCTACACACTACACACGTGTTCACATAACACACCACACACTATGCACGCATACGTCATACACATACACACACTCACGCACAGGACACACCCACACGCATGACACAGACACGCTCACACACTGCACACACGCGTACATGCTCACGCACTCACACTACATGCACACGCTAACGCTCATTACCACACACACGCATGACACACTCACAGACACACCCACACCTCCGAGGTTCTGCAGGAGAGCGCCAGCTCCCAGTTCGCTCTGGCGCCCTTAGCGTGGGTCTGAGCAGATGAAGAGATTAGTCTAATATCAGACAGCCTGTTATGAAGTGATTAAAAGTTGACTTGCAAGTAACAAAGTGGATTTCCTCCGCACGGTACCCGGGGTCCCGAAAAGGACATGAAAGCTCACTCAGGAATCACCACAGCGACTATATTTACAAATTCATGTATAATTGGAAAGTATTTGGTATAATAAGGCTTTTTAAAGAGTCTAATCTGCAACCTAAACTCAAATTAACTAATTAAAATTGTTTTCACTCATTAATTCAATAAATATGTGCAGCTGTCTGTGTGCTAGGCCCAGATCTGGGGCTGCCGAGAGGAAAAACCTAGTCCTGCCATCCTTAGCCTGGCGGGGTGACAGATGGGGCCACCATTAGGGTGTGGAAAGTGCCATGGGGAGTGTTCAGAGTGAGAATGATGGTGTAGAGGAGAGGGATGTCAGGGTGCTGGGGGAGTGGGGGAGGGTGTCAGGGTGCTGGGGGAGTAGGGGAGGGTGTCAGGGTGCTGGGGGGAGGGAGAGAATGTCAGGGTGCTAGGGGAGGGGGAGGGTGTCAGGGTGCTGGGGGAGGGAGAGAATGTCAGGGTGCTGGGGGAGGGGGAGGGGCCTGCCCTGAGCTTCAGCTGCAGGACAGAGCACTGCAGGCAGGAAGAGCAGCTGGGTGAAGGCTTGCGGTCACTACAGGCCCAGGGCTGGCATCCGTCCCTGTGATGTCACTGCACCTGGTGACAAAGGGCGCCATGCCTGCTCTCTCCCAGAGGCACTCACACAGAGCTACGCCACAGGCCCATGCCCTCCCTAGGCAGCCTCGAGGGGGTGGCCGGCAGGGACACAAGCATGGCCTGGGAGGCTAAAGTACCAGGTGGGGGGGGGACATGGCTGCCCGACCTTTCCTGCACCTGAGCCTCTGCCCATGCCCGTCACCTACAGGACTGAAGTGTGGCACACAGAAAATGCAGCATGTCGAGCATCCAGAGGCACCAATGACTCGTGTGTGCACACAGGTGTGTGCGTGTGCAGGAGCGCCTGCCCCTGTGTGTGTGCGTGTGCGCCTGCCTGTGTACACGTGTGTGCGTCGACCTGTGTGTGTGTGTACGTGCCTGTGTGCATGTGCGCCTGCCTGTGTGTGTGCGTGTGCGCCTGCCCGTGTGCACCTGCCTGTGTACACGTGTGTGCGTCTACCTGTGTGTGTGTGTGTACGTGCCTGTGTGCGTGTGCACCTGCCCGTGTACGTGTGTGCGTCTACCTGTGTGCATGCCCGTGTGCGTGTGCCTACATACGTGGACCCGGTGGAACCATTAGGGGGACGTGGCTTTAACTGCCGAGTCCCCAACCCCACAGGCAGCTTTTCAGAAGGGCAGGTATGCAAATGTGGCTGCGCCTGGCACGAGGGGGGACTCCCAGAGCAGCCCCCACGCCTGGCCGAAGGACACAGAAGAACACCAGCTCCCCCAGCCCCACAGCAGTACACGTTCCAGGAGCAGCGCTTGCTGCAGAGAGGAGACTGCTCCTTTGCACTTCGGAGGCACTTTCTAGCATGTGACATCTGGGGTCCCAGGGGCAGGAGGGGATAAATGAGCTCAGACCCCCAGGAGTGCCCACACCGCACAGCAGGGCCAGGCCACGTTCCTCTGGTCATACACTGACCTAGAATAGAACGGCCAGGATTTGGGTTCTTCCAAGGCGAGTAACGGTTTTCCGTTTGTACCCAGTCTCAGGGAGGCCCGAGTCCTTCTCTTTGCTCAGAATCGTTAACCAGCAAGTCACTGTTGTACCCAGTTCCTCAATTTGTCACATCAAAAGTGCCAGCCAGTAATGACTTCGGGGTCTTCTTCCCGGCCCGGCGGTGGGGGTCAGCGGCGTGCCTTCTGACATGGTACTTGTAACTCTTACCCTGAGGCCCGGCTTCCCCACCGCTCCTGCTCCAGGACAGAGCAAGACACCACCTTCCCCGGCACCGTGCAGGGCGTCCTGACGGCAGGAAGGCCCGAGCTCCAGCGCCCCGGCCTCTGCGGGTGCCGAGCAGCTGTCACGCCCTTTCTGATAAGAGGGGCAGCCACTGCTCGGCTTCTGAGGGACCTCTGCTGCCCCAGCCTCCCCCTCAGAGACGGTCCCCAGCCCAGGCCTCTGCGGGCCTACCAGCGCTGGGAGCAGGCCTAGCCTGCTCTCTCACAAGCCCCTGAGAGCAGCTTTCGGTCTGTCCAGGAAAATGCCAGTGTTTCCTACACCCTCTGGCCTCCAGGTTCCAAGGACAGCAAGGTCTCGGACCGGAAGTGCAGCCCAGACCTAGCACTACTCACCCTGGGCAGTGTGGAGCAGTCTCTTCCTGCCCCTCGTGGGCTCAGCTTTACACCCCGCAGGGCGGAGCGGGCCACGTGAGATGCTTTCCGAGAACCGCCCTGCCGAAGTGCAGAGCACCCTGAGCTCGCGTGGCATGTGCCCTCAGACCCACAGGGCCCCCACACCAACTCATGTCTGACGAGACAGGAGCTGAGAAGGGAGCCTCTGGGGTCGCCGGGAGCTCTGAGCCAAGCTGGGCTCCAAACAGGTGGGGACACCTGTGGCCGCCTCCGTCCACAGGTTCCTGCTCCCCGTCCATCTAAAGGTTTGACGTCACAATGAGAGACAAAGCAGACACGCGCCTGGGCACTCGAGGGTCACGATCATCTCCTCAGGAAACACTGTGAACCATGACCTGGAGGGGAAACAGAGCCCCTCCACGTGGCATCAGCTGCAGACGTGGGGGGCTGGGTTCACTCTGAAACGCCAGAAGAATCCACACCCATGTCCCGCGGGCCGTGCCTCTGCTCAACCTCGGGTCCAGTTTCCTGTCCCCCCGCCGTTCCCATGGACGACCCCGTCCACCCGAGCGCCCAGCTGGCTCGACCCGGCTCCAGGCTCCATCCTCGTCCTTCAGGCTGTCCAGCCGGGCGGCCTCCATTGCCCTTGTTTCAGAGACCAGGCCTAGAGGGTCAGCAGGTTCCACGACCTACCCGAGGTCACCGGGCTGGTTAATGACACGCCAAAGTGCAAACCCACATCCACCCAGGGGCCCCGGCCTGCGCCGCCCACCAAGCCCACGGCCTCTCGCACGCACGGGGTCTGCTCCTGTGCTGAGTCTGACACCACCGGTTCAAGACGCGCTCCCGGCACAGGAAGGGGCTCTGCTGGACTCCACGCTCCGTGACCTTCTAAAGCACGCGGTCTCTGCCTCAGCACTATGGACATTTGGCCTGGATCATTCGTTGCTGCATGGGGCTGTCCTCTGCACTGAAGGTCGTGAGCGGCATCCCTGGCCTCTGTCCATGAGACGTCAGAAGCACGCACACGCACACACGTGCACACACACACGCACACACACACACGCACACGCATGCACACGCACACCCCGCCATCCGTGACAGCCGAAATGTCTCCAGACACCACCAAACGTCCCTGGGTGGCAAAATCGCCCCCATCTGAGGAACACTGAAGAAACCCAGCCAGAAAGGTTTTTTTAAAGACGTTTTTCTTATAAAATAGCAACGAAGGAGAAAAAAACACAAAGTCACTCCATTTTTTTTAATAGTCGCAAGTAAGGCAGGGCCGAGTCACAGCGTCTGTGAGCTGTGACGCTACGTTGGACAACTCGGGAGGCAGAGGGGAGGAGAGGGGGATGCTGGGACCGCTACGACCCGCGAAGGCCAAAGCTGGACGTCCGCTCCAGACGCCGCCCGGGCTCCAGGCAGATCCCGGGGCGCACATGCCCCCTGTGCATCCCAGGGACGGACGGACCCACACGCTCCACGCTCACAGGTGAGCCTTGCCGCAAAACACGAGTCCCACCTCCCGTGATAAAATTCTACTTTAAAACGTGTCTGCCATCCGTGGTCTCAGCTAACGGGTCTGTTGTGTCGTTTACGTAAGTAAGCAACAAGGAGCCGGAGTAATTGTCACTCAGAGACACAGCCCTGTTCTGACTCCCCACAGTCTTCCCGCCTTAACTCCAACGGACGGAGATTACCTCCCTCCTTCTCTCTTCCCTACAGCCGAGCCCTTGCTTTTCAAAACCAGCAGTCTGTGTTGTTCTCACATCCATGTATGTTCTTCTGCACTAGAAACGGGCTCTTGGTAACAGGAGGAAGGATTAAAAGGCAAAGTGGACACGGAAAATATCAAATTTTCTCCGGGGGAGAGAAAAGTGTGTAAGAAAACAGACTGAACCAAATCGTTCTTTGCAGCCCATCCGTCAGGCCCGCCGGGCACCCACCATCCCCACGCGGAAGCCCGCCCACCGCGTGCACGCTCGCACGACCCCGAGGGAGCGGCTCCTCTAGAGACTTTGTTAGGCCCCAGCGCCTGTTCTGGGACAGAGCAGTAAACCGGGCTGGGGGTGATCTCCTGACATCTGGGTGCCCAGGTGCCCGGGAGAGCCACGCGTGACCACCGCGTGGGCCCCTTGCCTGCGGCCGTGGACCTGCCGGTCCGAGCAGGGACTGGCTCCAAGGTCTGTGCCGCTCCCCCAAGGCCGGCACCGCACAGAGCAGGGCGGCGAGCCTTCTCTCCCACGCGGGGCTCCTGTGGCAGAACGGCACTGAGCCTAACGCCTGCACGTGGAAACCGACACCCACAGCCCTCCTCACGAGTTACACTCGAGGGACTCTTCCTTCTTCCACCTTGAGGGAGAGGACACGCGAGCAGGAGTGGTGCCCATTTCCAGAGCTGCCTTTGTGGGAGAGCACAGGTGCAGGGTGGGAGTGAGGGGGGCTCCGAAATAAGACCCCTCCAAAGATAGTCCGTGCTGGAGGAGATTGGTTTTATAATTCCACAGAGACAGTGCCTTGGGAACTCTGCTCGGAAGACGGGATCTATTTTCACGGACAGAGACACACAGAGTGTATCTAAGACAGGGCGACATACAGCTTCGTATCCTGGAGGAGAGACTGGGGTAAACTGGTGACCCATGATGGGTGCAGAAGGACGTGGCGGACCAGCAGCCAAGTCAGGAAGATCACACTAACGGGATGGAGAGGCCACAGGTGCCGTGACACGCTGGTTGCCTTGGTAATTCCAATGACAGAAAACCTCCAGCTTCCCGTGATGCTCAGAAGTCGACTGCCAAAGGAAGAGAAGCGCCTGGCATATTTTGGCCGCAACAGGTCTCTCTGAGATGCTGTAAGACAGCTGCTGTCACTTCGATACCTTAGATCTCAACACCCTTAATCCTTGGCTGTTAGAAACAAGACATCACAAATCACATCTTGGCGACTCTGTGTCTTCAGGATCTCTATACAATTACAGGGGCTCGCAAATCTCTTCTCACTGTTAGGAGAAGACCTCACTCAGCTAGAATACGTGCGCACGCTCCACCACTATTTCCTCGGCTAATAGGCTATCAACGTTTGCACTTAGCACGTACAATGCATTCACTTCCCAAGAAGAGTGCTTCCTGCAGGAAGCCCCCATTCACAGACAGCCTGTAGAACTCTGCAACGCAGACCACACTTCCCGTGGAAACAACATAATTAATGATGATTACCCCTACCAGCAAAACTACGGCACATTTTGAGAGAAGGGATGAGGGGCAACAGTGTACAGAGAACTCACGTGTCCCTGGCTCACCCACAGAAGGGCCAGGCATGGAGAAGCACCCCTCACCAGCCACCATGCCGATCTGGTGATTGTTAACTACAACTGGTAACCGCAGCCAATGTCTACTAACTGATGGTGACCCCAGATCAGTAGTACACCTGGCACCTGCCAGAGCCCAACATAAATCTCTCTAGAGGAAGACAACAGCATCCTAAGCTTCATATTATTTCTACAATTATGAAAACACAGTGTCCAGCACACAAAAAGAACCAGGCATACAAAGAGACAAGACAAGATGAACAAAAACCAACAGGCGCCAAGACAACAAGAAACAGACCCAGAGAAGAGTTATAAAACACAGACCGCAGAATGGTGTGCTCACCACGTCATAAAAGACGAGACTAAGAGTTACATCAGAGACATGTAACCAAGGAAAAGGGCACGGCAGATAAAAATAACCAAAAGGAGTTCTAGAACTCATTAATACAATAACCAAAATCAGGGACTCAATAAATGGGTTTAAGAATAGATCACACCATGGGGCACCCGGCTGGCTCCGTTGGTGGAGCACGCAACTCTTTTTTTTTTTTTTTTTTAAGATTTATTTGTTTATTTCAGAGAGAGGGGGGCACGAGCGGGAGGAGAAGAGGAAGAAGGAGAGAGAATCTCAAGCAGATGCCAGGCTCAACCTCATGACCCTGAGAACACGACCTGAGCCAAAACCAAGAGTCGGATGCTTGACTGACTGCACAATGAAGTGCCCCATGAAGTGATCGATTCTTAAACAGATCTCTATACCCAGGGTTGTGCTTAAAGAGATCACTTAAAAAATAAAATCTTTAGCGCGCCTGGGTGGCTCAATTGGTTAAGCAACTGCCTTCGGCTCAGGTCATGATCTGGAGTCTGGGATCGAGTCCTGCATTGGGCTCCCTGTTTAGCAGGGAGTCTGCTTCTCCCTCTGACCCTCCCCCATCTCATGTTCTCTCTCATTCTCTCTCTCAAATACATAAGTAAAATCTTTTTTTAAAATAAAATTTTTTAAAAAAGAATAGATTATACCCAGTTTTTGAGAAAGTTAGTACACTGGAAGACAGGTCAAAAGAGAATATTCAGAATGAAGCAAATTCAGAAAAAAAGGCAGGCACAGACTATCCTCATGGAGTGTAATACAGCTCTGATTTCTTCATTTATTCCTTGTTACCTGATCAGCTGTGTTTTTTTTTTTTTTTAAGTAGGCTCCATCCCAACATGGGGCTTGAACTTACAACCCTGAGATCAAGAGTCACATGCTCTCTACCACCTGAGCCAGCCAGGCACCCCAATCAGTTGTGCTTTTAAACACGTGCAGTCTGTTCTCTGGGCTCTTTAGTCAACTCGGCTAGCTTATCTGGCTATCCTCGGCCACGGACAGACCCTCTTAACTACAGCGACTTTCTAATAAGCCTTGGCGTCCAGCAGACCAGGTTCCCCCACCTTGTTTTTTTTCAAGATTGACCTGGCTCTTCTCAGCCAGTTTTATTTACATGTAAAATTTACATAAAATTTTACATACATATAAAACTTACATGGGTTTTGGTTAGTATTGCGCTGAATCAGTACCACCGTTTATTTGCATATTCTTTTGGGTTTTCCTTGTATGTAACCGTATCATCTGTGTATAATAGCAATGTCATCATGTATAATAAAGCAGTGCTATATCTGGGTTTGTTTGTTTTTTTCTTGTCTTACTGCCTTGGCTAAGACTTCTAATACAATGTTGCATACCTGGCATCTAAAACAAAGTTTGTAAAACAGTAGAAATTACATGAATATTGACTGAGAATATAAATTTTCACAAGCTGCCAGAACTGAGCAAACCAATCACCAAGTAGCATCAGCACATGTCTCTCTGCTCAAGAGCTCACTATTGGACTTCATGCCAGGAGGTCCTAACCTGCTGGTGAACAAACAAACAGGGTCTGAGAGGGTAAAGACTACCTGACCACGAAAGAAGACAGAAAAAAGGCGGGGGGGGGGGAAGAGCTGAAAGAAAGAAACAAAAGCTACCTTATAAGGAATCAACACGACAGCTCTCCTAGAGAAATCGAGCGGCAAATTACTTTAATTAATAAGGGAGCTTGAGAAGGTGGTTAGGTGCAAAATCATAGGACAAAAATTCATCACTTTTCAACACCCGGCAAAAGCCAGTCAGAAAATGCAACTGAAAACAAGAGAGTCTTTATCGCAACAGCAGGAAAACCCATAAAATCTCTAGAAATGAACCCCAAGTGAAACAGGTATGTGGAAAACATGGTTAGTCTTACTACAACAAAAGATATTAAGGAATGGAGGAAGGTACCATGTTTCTAACAAGAAAAACATTGTGAAGAAACCACTTTGTTCCAAAGTGTATTAGTTTCCCGTGGCTGCCATACAAATTAACATGAACTCGTGGCATAATTACGGAAAGTTAGTCTCTCAGACAACGAGCCCAGAAGTCGGAAATCAAGGTGCTGGCTGGGCAGGACTGGCTCCTCCCGGAGGCTCGAAAGAGAGTCTGCTCCCTGTCTGTTCCCAGCTTTGGTGGTGGCTGGCAGTCCTTGGGTTCCTCGGCTTGGCGCTGCCCCATCAATCTCTGCCTCTGCCCTCACGGGTCGTCTTCCCCCTGTGCCCCCTCCCCCTTCTTCTCAGGACTTGTCATTGGATTTAGGGCCCACCCTAAGTCAAGAAAATCTCATCCTGAAACCCTCACTCAGCTTAACTATCTGTGCACAGACCCTTTTCCAGTAAGGTCACATCCACGGGTTCTAGATAACATGCATCTTTTGGGAGGACCACTCTTCAACCACTGCACAAAATAATCCATAAACACAATGTGATTCTCACCAAAATTTCCAGGGGAGGGGTGCCTCGGTGGCTCAGCTGGTTAAGCGTCCTACTCGATTTTGGCTCCGGTCATGATCTCAAGGTCCTGAGATCGAGCCCCACCTCGGGCTCGACCCTCAGCAGGGAGTCTGCTTGAGATTCTCTCTGCCCCTCCCCCTGCTCATGCTCTCTCTCAAATAAATAAATAAATAAATCCTTTTTAAAACATTCCCTGGGGATTTAATTCAAAAGACCTTTACAAAGTATTAAGTTCCCACAGATGAGATCCAGGGCGCCTGGGTGGCTCAGTTGGTGAAGAGTCTGCCTTTGGCTCAGGTCATGATCCCAGGGTCCTGGGATCGAGTCCCATGTCGGGCTCCCTGCTCAGCAGAGAGTCTGCTTCTCTCTCTCCCTCTGCCCCCCCCCCCGGTTCATGTTCGCTTTCTCTCTCTCTTGCAAATAAATAAATAAATAAATAAAAAAGAGGAAGAGAAAATCCATAAGCATGGCCAAGAAAATTATGGAAAAAACAGCTGGCTTTCGGAACACGCCCTAATGCACCTGTAATTCAAACAGCACGGTGGTGTGGGCTAGGAACGGCGACGCGGGACGCTGCGGGGCGCTGCCATTTGTGATAAAGGGGAGGGGCGTGGGGTCCGCAAATAAAGGTGTTGAGACAGTTGGGAAAAACATCATTCGCTTCACACCACCTCCCCCGCAACAGAGCCAGGCGTGACAGGGCGACAGGACTGGAAAACACTGAGCTAACACATTGGACACCCTATGGCCTTGGAGCTGGGATGCTCAACCCCAAGCGGAAACCACCTGGAAAGAGCCGAGGAACTGGCCACAGAAGAAACGCTAACGCCATACACACGTATTGGAAAAGAAGCTCCCCTTCGAAGGAATCCGAGAAAGGTAAAAACCGAACAATGGGTTATTTTTCACCCGGCAGGTGGGCAAGCATCTCAGACGGTGCCAACATCAAGCTTGGGAAAGAACACAAGCCAACAAGCCTCTGTGGCAAGAACGGCAATGTGTCTCTAGAAGACCATCTGGCGATTTGATCAAAACGTAAACACCCCATACACTCCGACACGGCAAATCCACTTCTGTGTGTCCGTCTGTTTTCAGGGAGCCGGGGTGAAGATGCACAAAGACGGCTGTCCAAGGATACTCACGACTTTGTTACAACAGCAAGAACAGGGACACCACCCCCCCAGGCAGGAGCACGGGGTGTTCCTTCCAAGGGAACTTGGACGCCCGGCGAGTGAGCACCCCCAGCACCCCTGGCCCAACGCCAGACCTCCTCTGCTTTCGCCTCAGGCCCCCAGGCCTCCAGGTGCACGGCTCAAGCCCCTCCTACAGCAAAGCCCTGCTCGCCCTCCTCCAGGCCACCCCCTCGCCCCAGGCCCACAGCGCTGCTCTAACGGGAAAACTGGGCTCACAGCCCCCGAGGGACGAGGGACGCAGGGGACACAAGGAAAGTTCCCGGGTCACAGCAGCAAAACCCCGGGTGCAGGGTTTCAACTCCTGCTGGAGGTGCCCTTTTATATGGCGAGGCTGCAGCCCCTCCCCCAAGGCTGGGGTCACATTCAGAGCTCGGCGGTAACCACGGAAACGAGCAGCCCCGCGTTGATGAGTAACCCTGGGGACAATGACAGCGGGCGGCTCAGGGCCTATTCAGATGACTGGGCGGGCTGAATGGAAGCCCAGCACAAAGGCCACTGGCAAAGTGACGCGGGCTCCCACTTCCAAAGGGGGTGTAAATGACGCCATAACTTGTCACAAAAGAACAGAGGCCCGGCGGCCCACACCTGGGCTTCTGGATCTTTGGGGGAATTTACAACAATGACTCTGCGGGCGCTCAGTCCTTCTCTTCTGGAAGTGTACTTTAGAACCATCCTGCCGTCTACACTCCAGGCCGCTTGCAGGCATTCAAGTGCACAATGAAACGCTCGCCTGGTGTCGGGGAGACAGGAGCACCCCAAGGGCCAGCAGCCACCATGCGTGACCCAGGCAAAGTGGCCCTGTGTGCTCGTCGGGCCGGTGGGGGCTGCTCAGAGCCCAGGCACCAGGCGTTCCCCAGCCACGTACCTAACGCCACAGTTTAAGACTCTACAAAGGGAGAACTGAAACGTTTTATTCATTTATTTTTTAAAGTATTTTTTTAAGTAGGGTGCAGGCCCACTGCAGGGCTCGAACTCACAACCCTGAATCACTCCACCAGCTGAGCCACGCAGGCGCCCTGGAAATGCCATTTTAAAACCAACATCGCCCTGTGATGTTTGAACATCTCCAATGAGAAATAACTGACCGCCTCTTTCTGGTAACTCAGGGACTAGCTCCCCAGAAAGAATTACTGCATATTTCTTTTTTTTTTTAAGATTTATTTATTTATTTATTCGACAGAGAGAGAGACAGCCAGCGAGAGAGGGAACACAGCAGGGGAGTGGGAGAGGAAGAAGCAGGCTCCCAGCAGAAGAGCCTGATGTGGGGCTTGATCCCATAACGCCGGGATCACGCCCTGAGCCGAAGGCAGACACCCAACCGCTGTGCCACCCAGGCGCCCCAGAATTACTGCATATTTCTTAAATCCCCTGCGGCATAACTGTGAGCTTCCTTGACTTGAAGAGAAGGTAAAATCGAATTATCGGGCCATCATCATTCAGGGAAGCACCGGTGAAGACACACAACGTCCGAGCGATTTGGGACTCGCCCCTACTCTCAGGGAGCAGGGCAAGCTCCTGACAGGTTCTCTCACGATGCAGAAAAGCACTCATAGAAAACAGGACGTTTTATTGGGCAATAAGCTCTAGAAATCACTAGTGACAAGGGTGACTCTCCCAGAGCCCTGACGCGGCACGGGGCATGGCCGATACTTTGCGAGACCCTTTGCAAACACCTGTGAAATGAGAACCACGGTCCCCATTTGTCACACAAGAAAATCAAGGTTCTGAGAGGTTACATGACAAACCCAAGGTCACCGGGTAAGTGACATCTGAACCCCACATCCATCCCCACCTTCTACTTCTGACTTTCCCCCCTTAATTTGAACTACAGAACAACTAGAAAAATCAGGAGGGAGATGTTTTTGACAGAACGCACGCTCCGTCGGAGGTAGGACAGGGAGGAGTGATGTTCACGTACTTCGAGGAGAGCCTGAGCCGTGCAGACACTCACACCTGAGCGGCTCCGTTAGGTACCTTTCTCAGAGCTCCCCGGAAACCCGCGCCCCGGGGCACTTGGTCAGCAGCTGAAGGCCTCTCACTGGACCTGCCACTCCAGTGGCAACTCCAGGACGCTCTCCCGTCTCTGTCCCTGAGAGGCTCTTTCCTGGTGACATCGTGGCTCTCGATGTACCGATTCTTCTAACAATACGGCAGCTCCGACCCCGGCAGGCTCAGAGCCTGACCCCCTGGGAATGGAGCCCTGCACCCACGAATCCCACCTGCCCATGGTCTGGTGGTATTTAATCAGTCACCAGGGCCTTTCTGCTGCCAGGAGGTCAGCCGGAGCCTGTTCTAGAAGATTCAGCATCTGCTTCCAATGCCTTTTCATGCCAGATGTCACTGGGCAGCTACAGGACACTGAGGCTGCAGGCCCGGAGCTGCAACCAGACTTTGTCTGCTTCCTAGTAGCCGGCCATCCGGGTGGCGAGTCGGCTGGAGGCTCCCTGTCTTCCCATCACCCCACGATGGGGCCACCGGTGGTCACTGCCGGAGAGAACTCGACCGGTGGTGGCAGCGGTCAGTTCCCAACAAGGAGCAGCCAAGGGGCCGGAGGCTAGGTGAGGTGCTGACGGCTGGACAACGTCATCTCTCCTGCACCTAGTCCTCAAGCAGCCCTGCAAGGTCGGCAGCTTTAAAAAACAGAAACTGGGGCCCAAGGAGCTTGAGCGTTGTCCCAGGGCACGCAGAAGCCATAAATGAAAATGGGTTTACAACAAAAACATTAAAGACCCACAGGGTCAGGTTGAAAAGATACCATCAATTACAAGAAAAATACAAAATTGCACAAAAATATGTGCAAGAAGTTAAAAAAATACAAACACGTATCAATTAAAGAGTAAATGTAAATCGATATATATCCATGTACTTGCAGGTGTATTTTAAATCTACAAAGAATACCTGTAAATCAGTAAAAGCGAAGCAATCTGTGAAAACAAACTGGCAATTTTCAGAAGGATTAGGATGATGGATGGACATGCAACGCTGCTCCTTTTCCCTAAAGAAGGACACAAATCAAGAAAAGAAGACATTTGTTTTTTGCCTGTAGGATTAGAAAAGATGAGAAAGACTTCTCTTTGCAATGACGATACAACCACCGAGGGTTTTCAAACACTGCTCCTTCTGGCGTCAATCACTACAAACTTTCTGAAGGCAATTTGACCAAGGTTATCCGAATACAGTGAGCAGAATTTCGGCACCAATAATTTCATGTCTAGAAATCTATTATTCAGGATAACCTCAAAGTCAAAAACACACACCCCACACTAATCTTTGCTGCAACACTCAGAGAAAAAGGGGGATCCGGAAACAAATATACAATAAGTGGCAACTGACCGAACACAACACGTTTTACTCACACAACTGCAAATGTCACCAGGACTGAGAAGAGCAGGGTGGATGGGTCCTCATATGCCGGGACGGGAGCCCACTGACTCGTGCACAAAGCAAGCTGCACTTGGGGGGCATGGGGGAAATGCAGAAACACTACACGTTTACACCCAGAGGGAAACGTATGCAGGGTAAGCAGAAAACGTTGGTTTGGTTTTCTTTTTTTTTTTTTTTTTTACTTAAATTTATTTATTGGACAGAGAGAGAGACAGCCAGCGAGAGAGGGAACACAAGCAGGGGGAGTGGGAGAGGAAGAAGCAGGCTCCCAGCGGAGGAGCCTGATGTGGGACTCGATCCCAGGACTCTGGGATCACGCCCTGAGCCGAAGGCAGACGCTTAACCGCTGTGCCACCCAGGCGCCCCTTGGTTTGGTTTTCTAGTCTGCATTTCTGATCATCTGAATTTTCACATCACCTTACTTTTTTTTTGATTAGCAAGATTCTTAAGAATGTTTTAAAAACAAAATAAATCTCTTTCACCCATCCTACCCCTGCCCCCAAAACGACATCACTGACTGCTGGTTCCCGAAGGACCGATAAGCAGAGCCTCAGAGCCCCTGTGCCCCTGGAAGAACAGCAGTCCCGACAGCCCAGCGGCTCCAGGGAGGAAGCCCGTCCCTCCTCCTCAGATGCCTTTGCTCCCCTCCATTTTCCAGACCCAGCTCAACCCTTCCCTTCCCAGATCTGAGACCATCCAGAGTCCAGCTAACGGGGGCCCGCTGAGCCCTTCTGTCCCCCGCCCCACCCAAGTCCCCGCAAGTGCAGACAGGTGTTCTACCCCCTGGAATTCTCACCCTCTTCCGAGGCCCCTTCCTCAGGGAGGATGTTCCTAGAACATCAACATTTAGGTTCTAGAACAGCCTTCGGGGTGCACGGCTCCCAGTGAGACACAGCCGCCGCGCCAAGCTGACGACACACAGACTGGCCAAAACCAGGAGCTGTGTTCTGACTCCGATCTCTGTGCCACCGTCCACGTGCAGCCAGACGCCAAGATCTCTTTGCAAGATGCCGGGTAACGGGGAACAGGGGCTGGGGCGGGGGCTTCCCGCTCGGTCGTCTGCACCGCTTGGATGCACCGTGCACACACAGGGCACGACTTCCAAACACCGGAAATCCAGCGCCAATGGACACCCTCCGGGCAGCAGCCAGGGGCCCCGGGAAGGCCTGCGGGGGGACGGGGTCTGTCAAGCTCCCAGTGCCCGCCGCAGTTTGAGGGGAGACCAGGAGTCACCTCGCTGACTTGTCTCCTGGATGGAAGCTTCTGGAAGGCAGGCCAGGTGCACCCGCTCGGTGCAGGACACGCGCTTGCAAGTACTCATGCATGGGGAGCTGGGCAGCGGGGCACCTGTCAGGTCAGACCTGTCACCTGCTGGTGTCACGGCCCCTGCCAGCCCCTCCAAGCCCCCCTGGAAGGGCCTTCATCGTGTGGCATTTCTCACATGCATGGGCCCCTCTCCTCCCTAAAGCACATCGCTTACTTGCCAAATTCCGAGTGTCCCTGACGCCCCTACCGCGGCCCCCCTTCCCCACCGCAGCTGCCTGCTTGGGTCTCTCCTGCCAGCCCCAGTTCCAGAGTTCGCTTCTCTCCACGGATCCACACGAGCCTCGGTTTGGCTGAAATTTAGAAACGTCCGATCTTGGACTATGTTCCACAATCTATAAACAGCACCTGCCCCCCGGGGCAGCTGGGAAGACCCCACCGACAGAGTGTGCCCTGGGAGCTGAGCCAGCCCTGCGTCTGGGGACCTGGGACACGGACGGGACCACAGGCAGGCCAGCCGGGCATCAGCTGCCTCCCCCGGCCGCATGGGACACGGAGAACGTGAGGACAACCTCTGTGTCCCCGGAAGGCTCCAGAACGCCGGGGCTCTCCCGGTGTCGTTTCCCTTCACTTTGCCACCACAGCCTCTGTCCAGGCAGGACAGCCAGCATCCAGTGTCTTCTCTGCTCCATTTTATTTTATTTTTTTTTTATTTTTATTTTTTAAAGATTTTATTTATTTATTCGACAGAGATAGAGACAGCCAGCGAGAGAGGGAACACAAGCAGGGGGAGTGGGAGAGGAAGAAGCAGGCTCATAGCGGAGGAGCCTGATGTGGGGCTTGACCCCACAACACCGGGATCACGCCCCGAGCCGAAGGCAGACGCTTAACCGCTGTGCCACCCAGGCACCCCTCTCTGCTCCATTTTAAAGACATCGTCCTAATGTGAAACGGCTCCCGGGTGCCCTGTCCCTGCGTCCGTCAGCAGTGCCCCCAGGATCTGCAGTGGGTGAGGAGGGGCTGGGGGCCAGGAGGCTGTAGACACCCCGCTGGGCAGCAAGTTTCCGGGCCAGGTCCTGGGAGTCTGAGCATAGCCAGGCTGTCCTCCATCACAGGGATGAGACGGGGGCACAGGAGGGACAGGACACGCGGGACCCATGTACTCATGATGTCCACACAGGGACACTCATCACAGCCCTTTACTGACGAGGAGACTGGGGCTCAGAGAGGGTGATGGGCACCCCAAATCATAGAGCCAGGTGGGGCTGGGCTGAGCCAGTGTCTCCACCTGGGACCCGGGACCCGGGGCTGGACCTCTCTTTGGTGCTTTACCATCCTGCACTGACGTAATGCAACCGGTCCCAGGCCAAACCCACCAGACCATACATACCGTGACCCCACAGGTTTCCTGGGGGCCCCCAGTGCTGGGGGCCAGGCCAGGCACAGAGGAGTCACAGGGTGACCCGACAGACTTGGAGCTGGCCCTCTGGGTGGGCTGCCTGGCTCGAGGGCAGTCATCTCGGTGTAGGGGGGCTGGGGACACGTGGTGACGTCTGGAGACATGTTTGGTTGTCACGACTCAGGGGCAGTGACTGGTACATAGCGGGTGGAGGCCAGGGATACTGTTCCAAATCCCACCACGGTGGGGCCAACCCCGCCACAGAGACCGCCCCAGCCGCAAATGTCAACACCGCCCAGGGGGGCAGGCCTGCTCTGGGGACGGACAGAGGCAGGGAGAGGAACTCTGTGGCTCCTGGGGAGGGGCTGGCCTCAGGGAGCCGGTGCAGGGAAAGCCCTCTGAGGGAGGGCCACCTTTGGGGGCTGACCAGGGGACAGCCCAGGGGCTGGTCCTCACCCGCACACAGCAGGCTGTCTGTTGAGTATGTGGCCCATCCAAGGAGGCGTGAAGGACCCCGGAGCCCTCCTCTCCTCCATTCAGTCCCAACCACGTCCCTCTCAGGGGACACTGCTGACCAAGCTGGAGCTTGCCGCCTCTTCCAGGAAGGCCCCTCGTCACGTGCAGCACCCGGGCCAGGGAGGAGAGGGAGCCCGGGAGAGGGAACGTGTCCCTTCCAGGGCAGTGGGTGACAGGACACAGAGACGCACAGGAGCTGGCTGTGTAACCAGTGAGCCGGGCTGGCCCTGAACCGTCCAGCACGCAGGGATGGGCCTCCGGGCGCTGTCCGCAGAGGCTACCTCTGGCCCGTCCGTTGAAGTGAAGCCACAGCAGCTAAGGTCTTCTGCTGTGAAACAACCTAATGACTGTTTCAAAGCGAGGGATCTAAGCCTGAACCTTTAAGCAAGAGACGCCTTGGCTGCCGGGCTCATCCCAAGGGGACTGGGGCCCCCCTCCTGGGGCGTCCCTCCAAGGTAATTAAAGTGAGCCGGACACACAAACCATCCTTCAGGGCCCGCTGTCCCGGGACAAAGGGACGGCCCTTCAGTGCCCCCGCCCCAGAGGTGCCCCCTGAAGGCTCAGGGAGGGCCGTCGCCGTGACGACCCTGCCCGCCAGGGCCGGAGGGAGGCATGTGGCCCATCCAGGATGAGCCCCAGGGTCACTTTCTGAGAAGCAGGAAAGCCACCTTCCTCTCGGCAAGCACACGGCCACGGCCACGGGAGAGGCCCGAACGCGCAGAGGAAAAACCGTGACTTAAACCAAAAGGTCAGTGAGGACTTGCTCTGTCGGGGCTTAGGGTTTGGGGTGATTTCCTGCTTTCTCCCTTATGCTTTTCTGTACTGCTAGAGCTTTCTAGAATGAGCATGCCTCTCGTTGTGAACGAACCAAACATGTTTTTGTTTCTGAAAACCAACTTCTATTAATAACCTCTAATAAAGCTTTAAAAAACTAAAAATAGATGGTGCTGGCCCTCCTCGTGATATGTCTGCTTGGCAGTCTTGTTGGTTTTGTTTTCAAAAATACGATTAATACAGAGAAAAAAACGCAGGCGACCAGCACAAGCAGGCACACCCCCAGGGCGCTCCTGGGTCCTGAGAGTCCACACAGCCCACCGCTGGTCACAGTGTCATGGCTCCCCCAGGCAAGCGGGACCTGGGGTAAACCTCTCCTTTTGTTCTATCCTGTAACACAATATTAACTGTGCTCTCTTTGGCATATGCTTTCGGTCATTCATTCAAAAAACACTGACCATGTCCTCACCTCGGGCGGGGCATCTGCAGCAACGAGAGCCGTGAGATGCCGGGGCCTGGGATGACCGGGGCAGTGGGGCTGACACTCTGCAGGGCCACAGTCCCCCGGGACCCCCGAGGCCTGATGGGGCAGCCCGGAGGTGACACTGAGGGCGCAGGGCGGAGGGAGCGGGAAGAGCGGGCAGGCAGGCGGAGGGTCGGGGGGCCCCGGGCGCCCTCAGCGTCCAGGCGCTGCCAGCCCTGCAAGCGTCTCTGGATAATTAGATCCAATTACCCGCCTCCCTTCTCGAAACTCAGCCCAGGCATTGAATGAACGTGTCCCCTTGCCTGGGCCACATAACTGTGGAGTGACGGATTCCTCCCTTTTTCTTCCCAACATCAACTCTTTCTGCCATGACACGCTTGGCATCCTGCTGCCTTCGGGGAAGGACAAGTCATTTCCGCCCTGAGGTCCCTGAGCTGGCACATCCCCGCCCCGAGCCCGGGGCCCCCGCCTCCAAGGAACCGCAGGGTCTCCCTGCCGATTTTAATCCTCCGTAAATCAGACGGTACGAGGGGAACCGTGTGCAGGACAGTCTGTAAATCGGCAAGGAGCTAAAATCCACGTTCAGAACCATTCCCGCACAGAGGGGCCTGAGTCAGGTTTCTCGGGAAGCCCGGGTCAGCCCCACCCGTGTCCACACTGACAGGTCCGCAGCAGTTCCACAAAACGTCTACGCCGACGCGGAGGGATCCCACTCACTGCAGTTCCAGCTTGCGCACTTGCAGCCACACCCTCCCCTTAAATCGTCAGGAGCAAAGATCATCGAGGGGGGCTGGGGGGCTGCTCGGCTGGACCCCCACCCCCTGCACACCAGCCAGGGCGGGCCGTGGCCTGGAGCACGCTTCCATCCTGTCCGTCTGTCCATCCCGCGCACACTCACCCGCACACAGACCTCTCGACGAACGCTCAATCGAACATCGAAAGCCACATGAAGACCATGCAGATGTCCTACTCACAGCTTGTCCCAGCGCTTCCCTTGGCGCCTCTACCCTTCTCCCACCTCCCAGCCACCAGCGCTGAGGACGGAACTTTGACGACGCACCTGCCCCCACCCAGCAGGACCCCGCACCACCTGGGAGGGGGGACTGAGACCCCAAGATGACAGTGCCAGGGGCCAGCTAGGGAGGCGCCTGCCTGTCCTAGTTAAGCCACACGTGAACTGCTAACCTGCGTGACACAGAAGCCCCCACCCTGAAACAGTCCCCTCTCTGAGGCCCAGTCCACGTTCTGATCCCGAGGCCTGAGCCCTGCCTGGCTACGAGTCAGAGAGAACCAGTCCTGGGGGGGCATATGGCTCAAGGACACCCCATGGGCATCGGTCATTAGCAGATCCCTGGGGGGAGGCAGGACGATGGCCACTCTCCAGGCCGCTCCCTCCAGCGTCCCCCTCCCAGCGTCAAGAGCGGCAGCACCTGCAGAAGTCCCTCTGCCCCGTGGGGTCCGAGCGAGGAGCCGGCTCACAGCTCGGCTATGCAGAAAAACGAGCCACGGCCCCGGCCTCACCGCCTGAGTCACCCCCACGCCTCCAGCAAGCGCGAGTCCCTACAGGAAAAGCCCGGAGCCCCCGCCCACCCAGGGATGCCTGCCTGCACCCGCAGCCCTCGAGCCTGGCAGGTGAGCACCCCGCTCCGCTCTGGGCCTCCTGGCACCCACTCGAGCCCCACACCAGAGCCCGTGTCGCCTTCAGAACTCGGGGTCACCATCACAGGCACGACCCCGTGGGACGGGGGGCCCACACAGATACCTCCACACTCAGCTCTCGGCTCTGCACCCCCGTGAGCTCCCGCAGAAGCCCTGCCCCTGCCGTCCCCAGGGCACGGGGTTGGGGTGTTTTCATTTCTCACTCGGATCTCTTTTGGAGAGTTCTGCTGACCTAGTCCAAGCCCTGGGGGGCACGGACAGCCCAGAGAGGGTGACAGCACCTGTGCCCAGGGCACAGAGGCGGAGACCGAGGGGAGAGAGGTGGCAGCAGCCACCCCTTTGCTCCTCCAGCCCCAATTCCCTCCTGATTCCTTCCCCCTCAGATCCCTTTCTGCTCGAAATCCCTCGGGAGGCTGTTTCCCCAGCGGACGCTGCCTGGTTCATCTGGTTAATAAACCCAGTTTCTGAAGAGCCGGAGAGTCTAGGGAATGCCTCAGAGAGTCAGGTTTTCCTGGGTGAAGTACTAACCCCCCGCCCCGGGATGCACGCTCACCCGACTGGCCTCACCCACCCGTGCAGAGCACATAGGTGTTACTGAGCGAGCCCGTGGGCGGACCGGCCAAGCTCTAGGATGCTGATGGCTGCCAGAAGGTCACAGGAAGGACACCTGGCTTAGAGTAGGCTGCCCGGGCAGGGCAAGGTCTTGCACGGGGTGATGGGGACAGCGGGGCGCAGGGCTGCTCACAAGATGACAAGGAGGCTGCAGGGGTTGCAGGGGCCGGCACCCTGACTTCCAGGCCGCCTCCGGGCATCCAGCCCGTGAACAAGTACCCGAAGGAAGGGTCCCGGTGACCCAGGTGACCCGGGTGGGCTTCCAGTGCAGGAGCTCACTGGGAGGAAACTCCACCTCGGAGCCAAGTCTCCAAGCTGGTGCTGACAGATCCACGGCTGAGGCTCTGGGAAGGGAGATACTGGGGGGCAGAATTCTATTTAGGAACAGGATGTGAAGGTTGACTAAAACCTCAGGCCCAGCCTTATCTGTCCAGTCCAGGTGGAAGGGCCCCAGGTGAAGAAGATGGGGGCTGAGCCACACGTAGGGACCAAGGACAGTCTGGCGGTTCCGGAAGGGGCCCCCCCC
>NW_024424564.1:53757210-53763093 GCF_017311325.1 Ursus maritimus
CCCCCCCCGTCAGCGCCCACTGGCAGCACCCTGGACTGAAGGCCCAGGGCTCCGATGCAGTCCAGGGCATCATGTGCAAGGCACCGTCCAGCTAGGTAACAGCAAGGAAACCCACCCGGCCTGCTTTGCCCAGGCCTTTCCCCATCGGAGCACTGCAGTCCCACATTCTTTTTTTTTTTTTTTTAAAGATTTTATTTATTTATTCAACAGAGATAGAGACAGCCAGCGAGAGAGGGAACACAGCAGGGGGAGTGGGAGATGAAGAAGCAGGCTCATAGCGGAGGAGCCTGATGTGGGGCTCGATCCCATAACGCTGGGATCACGCCCTGAGCCGAAGGCAGACGCTTAACCGCTGTGCCACCCAGGCGCCTCTGCAGTCCCACATTCTGAAGCCCCTCGGGGCCCCGGCAAACCGGGCCAGCCAGGAACCCCAGTGCCAGCTGAGCACGCAACGGATGGAGGCGAGACCCCAAGGTTGTGTTTCTGGCCCTTGAGGCAGAAGCTCCAGGTTCAGTCCCTCTGCAGACAGGCAGACCTACCCGGCCCTTGGCTACGGCCAGCCCTTCCAGCCCCTCGTCCTGGCACGCACCACCCCACGCCCAAGAATGAGGGTGAACACCCGCCTCCCTTCCCACCAGACAGGCACCCACTACACTGCTGAAAACAGCCAATCTCAATCCGTTGGCGTAGATCAGTCTTGTCCTTTGACCACACCTCTTCAAATAACAACAAAGTAAACCAAAAAGCATACAATTGGGGGGTAGGAAAATTTCTGGAACTTAACAGCACCGATGGTGGTGCAGGCTGAGTGAATGTCCACTTGGAGATGGCTAAACAGGTGCATTTCGTGTGTGCAGTGACCCGTCACACACACAAGTGAACAGGCCTGCCTCAGGGATCGGAAATGCAGCCGCTGTGGGCCGCACCGCGTTCCCGGACGCCGTGACCGACGTTTCCCATAAGAGTGTGCGGAGCCGACCCACGGAACACAACCTGCAGAACACGACCCACGGAACACGACCCATGGAACATCATAGGACCGCGGCCCCAGTCTGATCTCGTCAAACCAAACAGGACACGCTTTCAAAGCCCCTTCTGGCCCCGTCAACACCCTGGGGGTTTCCCAGACCCCCACTCCCGCGTGCTCCTTCGGCCCCCTGGGCAGCAGAGTCCGCTCTCTCAGGCTCTCACCAGGGTGCAGTGGTGGCATGTAAAAACAGTTTTCCAAACTTAGGCAACACCCCGAGGGCTGGGACAGGAAGCTGGGGCACTAACGACCTCACGTCTCTCCCTGCTTGCCAAATCCACCTGCCGCTGACCCCCGGGCTCCCACCCAAATCTGTGTGGCCGGGCTCGCCACAAGACGCTCTTTCCGGTCTTTCTAAGCAGTGGTTATAGGCGAAGACTCGGAGGCTGGGTTATCAGCTTCCAACAGCTCAGATGTCGAGATGCTGTTTCTGTGGAAGAATCCAGAATGTCCTGGCTGAGGCAGGCCCTCTCCGGATGGGCCACTGCACAGACAGGGGAAAACCCCTCCATGGGCTCCCCTGCCTCAGTTCCCCCGGCTGCAGGGAAAGGAGCTGGGCCCGCTTTCACACTGTTCCAACTTCGCTTTTGGTTCAAAAAACGCCAGGCCAATGGGCAGCACAAACAAGAGGAGGGAAAATAGAATCCCCACCACAAACAATGGATTTCCCAGGCAAACCGGGGACTCTCGGACAGCTGTCCCGACCCTGAAGCCCTTGGCTTCCTGCCTCCGGGGCTGCCCCAGGCTGGTTCTCCCCACAAACAGACTCATCTAGCACTTGTCTCTTTCTAGGCTCTAACTCATCCCTGGACTTCCTGCCCTGCACACACACGCACACACCCCTGACCCCCGACGGCCACGTGCCGGATGCATAGGAAACGGCTCAGAACAATAAACCTTAATATTTTCCATTCTCTCCTCTTTGAAGATTTGGGGAACATTGAATTACACATTAGAGAATTTTCCATGCTTAGGAGAGAGAGCTAAACTGAAAGGTACCTCCCACAGCTGTGTCACGTGGCATCGCAAAGGGGGGAAGGCAGGGTGTGCTGTCATCTCAGACCATGCCTACCTGCCCCGCGTCTCGGTGCTGCTGGTTCCTACTGCGCACGCGCACCGCACGCCGCTCCTTCCTGAGTGACGCCTGGAGGCGTGAGCACCCAGCCCAACGCCGCTCCCATCCCCCCGGTGATGTGGGCAGTGGGGAGCCCGTGTGAACACAACCACAGGGAACCCTACCCTGTGCGCTATTCGGTCTCAGGGGAAGAGTCCGAGGGGAAAAGAGGACAAAGGAGAAGGATCCCGATGGGCCACGTGGCATCGCAGTCAGGGAGACCGCTCTGGCGGCCAAACTGGGTCCCATGGCCAAAGCAGAGCTCCGTCATCCCCCTGAAAACAAAGACGTCAGAGCTACGCACCTGAACAGGCAGACAGGTGCTGTAGCGGGTTGAACTGTGTCCCCCAAAAACATATGTTGAAGTCCCAACCCCCAGTACCTGTGAGTGTGACCCAACTTGGAAACAGGGCCTTTGCTGATGTAATGGAGATATAAATTAAGGGGGCGCCTAAGTGGCTCAGTCAGTTAAGCGTCTGACTCTTCATCTCAGTTTAGGTCTTGATCTCAGGGTCACGAGTTCCAGCCCCGCACTGGGCACAGCACGGAGCCTTCTTAAGAAAGAGAGAGAGATAAATCCAGATGGGGTCAGAGAGGAGGAGGGTGGGCCCGAAACTCAGAAGGACTGGTGTCCTTAACGTGAGGGAAGATACACAAGCCACACAGGGAGAAGGCCACGTGACAACGGAAGCCTAGCTGGGGTGAGCCAGGGCAGGTCAAGACTCCTGGGGCCACTGGGAGCTGGAAGAGGCAGGTCTTCCCTAGGGCCATCCCTCTGAGGAAGACTCTGGAACTTCTCACTCGGGCCACCTCCTCTCCCAGGAGCTATAAAGCTACAGACAGAGGGCGTGCGCGTTGTTGACCCTGGTAAGTGTTGCTCCTCACCTCTCGGCATCATCCGCGGAGCTGACACCGTGTGCAGTGATCCCAAACAACCGCTCCCCCCATCTTTCCCAGGGAACATTCTGGCTTTCCGAGGTTGCTCCGGTACCTCTGGTGACAGACGTCACCTGTCCTCTGGCAGTCTGGTGGCCGTGGTAGGGTGTCCCAGGTCGCTAGCTCGAAAGAGCCGACATGAAGAGGAGTGAGGCACTGACGTGGGCACCAGACGGGCGAAGCCCCAGGCAAGGCGCTGGGTGAAAGCAGCCAGGCACGAAAGCCCACACAGGGGTGTGAGTCTGTGGCTCAGGCACCCACAGAGCCAGGAAGCTGACTGCTGCTTCCTCCCAGGGGCTGGGGCTGGGGAATGGGGAGCAACTGGGTCGCGTCCAGGGTCCCCCCTGGGGGTGACGAAAGGGCTTTAAGGGACAGAGGTGGCGGCGGTGCATCACTGT
Source organism: Ursus maritimus (assembly GCF_017311325.1). Lineage (NCBI taxonomy): Eukaryota > Metazoa > Chordata > Mammalia > Carnivora > Ursidae > Ursus > Ursus maritimus. Next base: position 53,760,686 of record NW_024424564.1, read on the forward strand.
GATTGCACCAAATGCCACAGAACCGTACGCTTTAACGTGGCCAATTTCACCTCGATGAAAATGAAAGAGGAGAAAGATCAAGCCCAGCTGCTTAAAAATACACCGAGACCTGTGCATGGACCAAGTGGTACTGAACCCAAGATCCGGTCACGTGGGGAGGGGGCCGGGGGACGGGGTGAGGCTGGCGGCGAGAGCCGAGCACCGCCCCCCCCCCCGCCCCACCGTGTGCAAGGACGCACAGCGGTCTGGCCCCCACCCTCGCAGGCCTCCTCCCCAGAGCAGTGGGCTCAGGCCTGCATCCCAGCCCCCAGCCCATCTACCTCCCTGCCCCTGCCAGCTGGGCTGCAGGGCACTGGGGTCCCAGCGCACCCAGCGCCCCGAGGACCCTTCCTCTCACCAGGGCTTTTAAGACAAGGTACGTGTTCATCGTGCAGCTTTTAACACACAAACACCAGAGAGATTTCACACATGTGCAGACACAAAAATGATACTGAAGTACCTGCCCCTTTGGCTGTTGGCGATGTCAGGGCGCCAGGGAGAATTCGGAAGCGCAGAAGGAGGGCCCAGGACAGGACAGAAGGGGCCGGGTGGGGCCGCTCAGCTCCGGAGGGAACGAAGCGTCTGAAGCCACAGGCAGGGACACGTGCTCCCACACGTCCAGCCCCTGACCACTCAGAACGGCTGCGTTTCGTTAGCTTGTGTGTGCGTGCGCGTGTGTGTGTGTGTGCACGTGTGTGCGTGCGTGTGTGTGCGTGCATGCGCGTGTGGTAAAATACACACAAAACTTAACACTTTAAAACGCTGAAGCATACAGATCAGTGGCATGAAGCACCTTCACGCCGCTGCGACCATCACCCCCATGGGCCTCCGGAACTCGACACCCTGTCCCCATCAGGCACCGGCTCCTGCTCCCGCTCCCCCCGCCCCGGCGGCCACGCTCGTGCCGGGCTGCGTGAAAGCCCCCACCCTAGGATCCTCATCACCTCCCACGATACGCGTCCTCGCACGTCTGGCTTATCTCACGAGCACGAGGGGTTGATGTTTCCTCCACGTGGTGGCACGGTCCCCACCTCCCTGCCTCTCAGGGCTGAACAAAATCGCAGACCCGCCTCTTCTGCTCATCCACGCATCTGCTGGGGACACCGGGCGCCTCCACCTTTGGACTATCGTGAGCCTGCCGCTGTGAGCCCCTCTCCCGGGCACCCCTGCACCCCCCTCCAAAGCAAAGAGACCTCCTCCACCACGCCGGCATGCTGGAAGCAGGGGGAGAGGCAGGAAGGACAGACGGACACAGAGGAGGAAAGGCTCCGCAAGGCGGTACAGCCGCCCTCGCAGCTGCTCAACCAACAGCCAGAAGGAAAAGTCAGGCCACAGGAAAGGGGATGGGCGGAGAGGCCAGCCACTCCTGCCACGTCCGGACAGCACACGCATCCCCCGTGCACCCTCACCACACCCTGCAGATGACCTCTGCTAGCCTGTGCCAGGGGAAACTGAGGCACAGAGCCCTCCACCACCCGCTCCATGTGCAGGCGGGGAGTGCCCCGTGGGGAGGGGGGAGGGAGGGTGGGACCTGGGAAAGCCAGCAGGGCCCCTCAAGGCCAGGAAGCCCCCCTCCCCTGGGCCACCTTGGGGGGTCGGGAACAATCCAAACACCCCAAGAGAGCAAAGCTGTGCCATCAACTCCGCGGCTGCTAGGAGCCAGGCCTGAAAATCCGACACAGGGGGACGGCAGGGACGGGGGCTTGGCCGGCTCGTGTCCCCTCTAACACTTCCACACAATGACAAAGCAGGCTATGCGTCCTTTCCCACCAGTTTCTCGCCTGGAAGGTGAGGGACTATCCCCTGTCCCACAAGATCGGCGCAGAAAGCACACCAGCCCAGGGCTTGCCTGCTGCTCACCTTCGCCGATAGCCCACTGTGGACGCAGCTGTGGAAAGCAGCCACGGAAAGCAGCCACGGAGGCCGCCCCTACAGCCCCCGTGGAGGACCGGCCAGGCACTGGACAGGCTGGACGTCCCATGTCCAGTGGCCGTGACCTTATACTAAAGGCTAGCGCGACCCCATTCAGGGGAGGTCAGTGGTCCCTGGTCCACTCTCAAGCCCAGCACCACGTCCCCGCCCCGAGGGATCACCACACCGGCCAACGTGACCCCACCACGGCTGCAAAGGTTGACGCGGTGTGTCAGGTCAGGGTGGCTGGAACAAACGCTTGTGCTACACAGTCTGCCTCCAAAGTAGTCAAACTGTGTGTCTGTGTGTCTGTGTGTACATGTGCGTATTTGTGTGTGTGTTTGCACACGTGTGTTTGTACATGCATGTGTGTACCTGTGTCCACGTGCATATGTGTGTCCACGTGTGTGCATGTGCATGTGTGCAGGTGCACACGTATCTGTGTGTGTTTGTGCATG
>NW_024424564.1:53763103-53776404 GCF_017311325.1 Ursus maritimus
GTGTGTGTGTGCACGTGTGTGCGTGCGTGTGTGTGCGTGCATGCGCGTGTGGTAAAATACACACAAAACTTAACACTTTAAAACGCTGAAGCATACAGATCAGTGGCATGAAGCACCTTCACGCCGCTGCGACCATCACCCCCATGGGCCTCCGGAACTCGACACCCTGTCCCCATCAGGCACCGGCTCCTGCTCCCGCTCCCCCCGCCCCGGCGGCCACGCTCGTGCCGGGCTGCGTGAAAGCCCCCACCCTAGGATCCTCATCACCTCCCACGATACGCGTCCTCGCACGTCTGGCTTATCTCACGAGCACGAGGGGTTGATGTTTCCTCCACGTGGTGGCACGGTCCCCACCTCCCTGCCTCTCAGGGCTGAACAAAATCGCAGACCCGCCTCTTCTGCTCATCCACGCATCTGCTGGGGACACCGGGCGCCTCCACCTTTGGACTATCGTGAGCCTGCCGCTGTGAGCCCCTCTCCCGGGCACCCCTGCACCCCCCTCCAAAGCAAAGAGACCTCCTCCACCACGCCGGCATGCTGGAAGCAGGGGGAGAGGCAGGAAGGACAGACGGACACAGAGGAGGAAAGGCTCCGCAAGGCGGTACAGCCGCCCTCGCAGCTGCTCAACCAACAGCCAGAAGGAAAAGTCAGGCCACAGGAAAGGGGATGGGCGGAGAGGCCAGCCACTCCTGCCACGTCCGGACAGCACACGCATCCCCCGTGCACCCTCACCACACCCTGCAGATGACCTCTGCTAGCCTGTGCCAGGGGAAACTGAGGCACAGAGCCCTCCACCACCCGCTCCATGTGCAGGCGGGGAGTGCCCCGTGGGGAGGGGGGAGGGAGGGTGGGACCTGGGAAAGCCAGCAGGGCCCCTCAAGGCCAGGAAGCCCCCCTCCCCTGGGCCACCTTGGGGGGTCGGGAACAATCCAAACACCCCAAGAGAGCAAAGCTGTGCCATCAACTCCGCGGCTGCTAGGAGCCAGGCCTGAAAATCCGACACAGGGGGACGGCAGGGACGGGGGCTTGGCCGGCTCGTGTCCCCTCTAACACTTCCACACAATGACAAAGCAGGCTATGCGTCCTTTCCCACCAGTTTCTCGCCTGGAAGGTGAGGGACTATCCCCTGTCCCACAAGATCGGCGCAGAAAGCACACCAGCCCAGGGCTTGCCTGCTGCTCACCTTCGCCGATAGCCCACTGTGGACGCAGCTGTGGAAAGCAGCCACGGAAAGCAGCCACGGAGGCCGCCCCTACAGCCCCCGTGGAGGACCGGCCAGGCACTGGACAGGCTGGACGTCCCATGTCCAGTGGCCGTGACCTTATACTAAAGGCTAGCGCGACCCCATTCAGGGGAGGTCAGTGGTCCCTGGTCCACTCTCAAGCCCAGCACCACGTCCCCGCCCCGAGGGATCACCACACCGGCCAACGTGACCCCACCACGGCTGCAAAGGTTGACGCGGTGTGTCAGGTCAGGGTGGCTGGAACAAACGCTTGTGCTACACAGTCTGCCTCCAAAGTAGTCAAACTGTGTGTCTGTGTGTCTGTGTGTACATGTGCGTATTTGTGTGTGTGTTTGCACACGTGTGTTTGTACATGCATGTGTGTACCTGTGTCCACGTGCATATGTGTGTCCACGTGTGTGCATGTGCATGTGTGCAGGTGCACACGTATCTGTGTGTGTTTGTGCATGTGTGTGTACCTGTGTCCACGTGCATATGTGTGTCCACGTGTGTGCATGTGCATGTGTGCAGGTGCACACATATCTGTGTGCATGCGTGTGTGTACCTGTGTCCACGTGCATATGTGTGTCCACGTGTGTGCATGTGCATGGGTGCAGGTGCACACATATCTGTGTGCAGGCGTGTGTGTACCTGTGTCCATGTGCTGATGTGTGTCCACGTGTGTGCATGTGCATGGGTGCAGGTGCACACATATCTGTGTGCAGGCGTGTGTGTACCTGTGTCCATGTGCTGATGTGTGTCCACGTGTGTGCATGTGCATGGGTGCAGGTGCACACATATCTGTGTGCAGGCGTGTGTGTACCTGTGTCCATGTGCTGATGTGTGTCCACGTGTGTGCATGTGCATGGGTGCAGGTGCACACATATCTGTGTGCAGGCGTGTGTGTACCTGTGTCCATGTGCTGATGTGTGTCCACGTGTGTGCATGTGCATGGGTGCAGGTGCACACATATCTGTGTGCATGCGTGTGTGTACCTGTGTCCATGTGCATATGTGTGTCCACGTGTGTGCATGTGTGCAGGTGCACACGTATCTGTGTTTGTGCATGCGTGTGTGTACCTGTGTCCACGTGCATATGTGTGTCCATGTGTGCGCATGTGTGCAGGTGCACACGTATCTGTGTGCGTGTTTAAGAAAGAATCACGGCCCCTCTCCAGGACGTCTCCTGACGCTCCCTGGAGTGATAGAACGATCAAGGGCTGGTGATGGGCTTTTCCCAGCTCTGGAATGTCCACACCCAAAAAGGGGAACCGATTACCAGGGTATCCGCAAGTCCTTACCTGAAGTGAAAGCCTGGGAATCAGCCATAGGAGTAGACCTTCCCCCAGGGCCAAGCCCCCAGCAAGGCACCGAGGGACCCAAAGTGGGGGGCGGGGGTGTCCTGTCTTCTGCGTTGGCCTCCGCCCGGTCCCCCGAGGGAGGGCAGAGGACCGCCACAGTCTCCGCAGGGGGACCCTCCCCTGGGCCCCTCGGGCTCAGTCCACAAACCACCCACAGCCAAGCACCTGCCGTACACGAGGCCCAGGCTTGCAGGGGAAAAGCAGACGGAGTCCCCATCATCCCCCACAAATCAAGGCCAGTTCCCTGACCCTGACAACCTGGGACCCCAACCCTGCCATAGGTCCTCAGGTCACCCCAGTGACCCTCCCAGAACAAAGGCGCAGAAAGCAGCGGGTCATTCACTCCACCCCTTTAGGATCCAGGAACCCTCGGGCTTTCATGCGAACCTGTGTGTTCAGGTTACAGGACAAGAAGAAACACCAGAAAACTATGACCCCCTAGGCTGTGAGCGGAGAAGAATCATGCCAAACTCAGGAATATTTTCCACATGCTCTGCCCCACACGATAAAATCTACTTCTGTTTGCATCCGAGTGCTGGCAGGGTGGAGGCCCGTGGCCCCGTGCCATACAACACACTGTTTGGGGCACGGCCGCGGCTGCCAGGCGCAGGCAGCCCCCGTCCCACCGACCCGGTCCCGCACAGGTTTCCACTCTCGGGCATCACCAGCGGCCGGTGTGTGCGTCCACCTGGCCCCGAGTGGACTTTCCAACAGGGGCACCGGGTCCTGGACGGAGCCTGGGCGTCGCCAACAAGCCACCAAAGCCAGTCGATTTCCAGACGTGATCTCTGGACCCCCCTTCCTCCTTCCAAGGGGCTCACCTGCCTGTGGCTCTTCCCACATTTCAACAAAGTCTCCCTGTCGCTCTAGGTGGTAGGTGGGACCACCAGGGGACTTCATGTCGCCAGGTAACCAGTGCTGAGGTGGGCTGCCCGGGCCCTCAGCAGTCCAGGCCCCCCTGTGGCCTTGGCCCCCCGCCCACCCTCCCCTGCTCCCCTGCTCCCCCATCACAGGTCCTGCGAGTCAAAGAGGAGTAGAAGCGACCCTCCCGGGCAGCCCCGTCTATACTCGGCGTGGCCACAGCGGGCACCGCACTGCCATCGAGGCCTCTCCCCGCTCCCAGGGCCCCTGGGAGGTGCTAATGCCCACACTAGGTGAATACCTGAGCAGACAGACAGAGTGACCGACGGCCAGCGTGGTGGTACGCGTTAACCCGTCAAGCCCTCCCAGCCCTCAACCCAGCCTGGGTCACCGCAGGCTCCACGTCCCCACGCCACCTCTCTGTCCTCAGCCTCGCCCCCTCACCCCTGCAAGCCTACCCTCTGCTCCTCAGAGTGGCTCCCCAGCCCCCCACCATTCTGGCTCTCACGGAGGCCACCAAGGACCTCTCTTTGGTTAATTCAAGCTACATCTCTGTCCCCAGGCTCCCTGACCCCCCCCCGTGACCCATTTTGGGACCCTCAGCCCCAGAGCCCCAGACCCTCCAGTTTTTCTCTTGTGTGTGGCTACTCCGGTCCCAGCTCTGACGGAGATCCAACCCTGCCCACAGGCCACTCGGGCCGTGGCTCCCATTCCTGTCACGCGCATCCCCTGCCCGAATGCCCTCACACCCTGCAGACTGCTCACTGACCACCCCCAGCCGCAGTCGTCCTCTCTGTCACTCCTGAAGCCATGCTGACCACCTCTGGGCAGGACTCCAGCTGGCCCCTCTGCCCAGACCTGCGTGTCCAACCATCATAGTGACAAAGGTCAAAGGTGCCCCAGACGCACATGGTCTCACAGTCCTCCCCCCAAGGCCTGACTCCCCTGCAAGGACCCCTGGCTCCGTGAGCGTCCCTCCCTCGCCTCTTCCTCATGCTCCCGGAGCCTGTTTATTCTGGAAAGCACAGCCTGAGAGAACATGGCTTGGAAGTCATGGGTTCAAACCCCAGCAAGCAGCTGCCGTCAAGCCTCCAGGGCCCCGGTTCGCTCCGGCAGGATCACGCCATGTGCAGACAGGTAGTGCCCGGGGAGGCCCCGGCAGGCAGGGCACAGGGGCCATCTAGCCCATCACCGCCCACACATCTGCCCATCTACCCTCACAGAGCCCACCCTGTCCACCCACACTCCTCGGCCACCCCTACGCTTCCCTCCACCCTCGGAGCTCCCCGCCTACAGCCACCTCCCCACCGGCAGCTCAGACACACCCGGTCCTCCCTCGAACCTCCCTGAACGGCCACCAAACCCTCCAGAGTCAGCCCTCCGCAGGTCTGGGGGTTTCCACCACACCCGCTCCCCTGCCAGGAAGGCACTTTGCGCTCATGACCGGAGTCCCCACGCCCCCCCTTCTCTGCATCTCCCTCCCCTCAATCTCAGTTCTGCGTTCATCTGCATTCATCTGATCCTCTGTCCCCCACCAACTTCCGGGAGAACAGGGCCACACTGGCTCTCCAGGGCCTGGCACACAGTAAGTGCTCAGTGAAAGAATAAACACACTTCTGGCTTGGAGCCAGTGTTTCTGAACGGACGCTAGCAAGTGACCATCCCAGAGTTACGGAAAGCCCTTCGATGCTAACCGGCCGTGAGAAGCCCCGAACTCTCCCGGGGCACTTGGAGTCACTGAGAACCCAACTCAAGAGCTACGACGGCTTCAGCTGGTCACCTTCTTCTCCCCGTGCGATCCGGGAAGGGCTCTAACAGCAAGCATCCAGGCGCTGCCTGGTACAGCGGCCACCCCTTTACTTCCTCGTCTGCAATCACCAACGGAAAAGTGCCCGCGAGATCCTGTACTGAACGGGGCAAAGACTTTCTAAAGCTTCCTCAGGCCTGGACGGCTTCATGCCACATACTCCCCACCCAGGTAAACCACAGAAAGCTGCTCAGTCTTTTTTATTTTTTTTAAGTAGGCTCCATGCCCAGCACGGACCCCGACGCGGGGCTCCATCTCAAGACCCCGTGATCAAGACCGGAGCTGAGACCAAGAGTCTGATGCTCAACTGACTGGGCCACACAGGCGCCCCGAGGTTGCTCGGTCTCGTTTCACCGCGTTGCACCATTTCCGGCGTGTCTGAGCGCCGTGTCAACTGGTCATTCTTGCCCCACACGTGCTGATATCCCCACATCCATGGGTGCACAACGCCCACAAACACAGGGTCGTTTCCCACTAAGAGCCACGTTCCACAATGCGTGGCCTAAGGCCCTAACCCCACAGGCACACACATGTTCCAGCTGGATGAAAAATGCCGATGTGGAAAACCGACATCCAGAAAGATCAGAGAAAAGTATGTGGTGCTTGAAGGGTCCCACTGGGTTAGTGGCTGTACCACTTTAAAAAACTCAAACATGGATTTTATACGACATCCATAAAAAGGTCCCAATCACAGAATTTTAAACCTCATTCAAAAACCGTCGCAGAGAAAATGACCATTTTGTACGGCTGGACATCCTCCAAAAATGGCAGTTATTGGAATGTGACTATTTCCGAATTCAAAAAACATTTTCAAAAGGTGTTTGTTCTCGGGCGGCTACGTAAAACCATCAGTATTATCCACTCACAGTCGAAACGCTCCTAGCACATAAAACCCTTGGCCTGGCAAAAGGCAAGGCCCTCCCGGTCCCCCGGCCCTCTCTCAGCGGCTCTCTTCTGGAACCACTCCCTCCTGCAGGCCCTTCCCCCTGCACAGCCCTCCCTCCCGGGGCCCTCCCCCCTGCCTGGCCATCTCAGGCCCTCCCCTGGAGCACCTTCCCAGCAGGCCGCAACCCCTCCCGGCCAGCCTGGCTCCCACAGAACCTCGAGGGCGGTAATAATGCATCAGAGGCTTTAGGGCACGGCTGTAATCCAGAAAAGCCAATAACACTTCAATGAAAACAGGGTGTGGGTCCCAAACTGCAGCTTTCTCCATTGTCCCTTTACAAAACCTAAGAATCCCCCTCGGCTCATTCAAAGACTGACCTTTCTGTCCTGTTCTGTTTCTGTTTGCAACCACAGATTTGAGAGTTCCCGGCCATCTGGCCTTTTGCTTCGCCCAAGCACTCAGCAGCGGTCAAGGGGTCTGAGGGTCGTAGCGCACCCCGAGAGGCCCACGTCAAACCCCAGCAGGGATTCAAACCCCAGCAGGGATTCGGCACTGAGCGAGGATTCGGCGCTGGAATAGTCAACACAGCAACGCATTCCTCGGGAAGCTTCTCGCAGGCGAGGATCCTGACACTGCTCACCTCCCAGTTACCAGAGGGATACGTGTCAGTGTCACTGCAAGAGTTTATAAATCTGCCAGCTATCCGATCAGAACCCAGGGGGAGGGAACCACTTATTCCTGGGGGGATCCACACAGGAGCCCAGTGCCTGAGTGGCGGAAGCGTTTTGTCACCGCAGGATCAGAGCCCGGCCCTGGGTCACCGACACCACAGAGACAGTCCCCTGCATAGCATGGATCCCCAGCCCACCTTCGACTGTGGTCCCGGCCGGGGGCCCTCCAGGTAGGCAAGCCAGCTCTCAGTAACTACGCTCTGGTGAATGAAATCCATCCTAAGCCCTGTTATCCGGCTGCCACAGGGGGGCCCACATTCCTGATGCCTCAGACACACACAGCATCCTTGCTTCCACACGCACTGTTCCCGCTAACGCCCCGTGTGTCCCCTGTGCAATCAAACCCCACGAAGTTGCCAAGGCGTCTCTGCACAGGCTGCTTTCCACTGTTTTATCTGGCAGTTCAAGCAGTATAAGGAAACAAAACTGTGCAAATGCAAATGGGAATTTAGGAAAGAGAGTTATTTTTTTTGTAACTGGTCATTGCTTGGAATACCCATAACCCTGGTTAACTACTTCCCCTAAGCGCCTCTTCCGTATTCCCTACGCATATGCACACCCTACAAAACCTAAAATATTCTCCTGCAGACAAACTATCAGCATAACCAAAACCCATGGAGAGGGACTGCATCACTTCAAAACTGGACGTGTACGTTCCGGATCTTACAAGCAAACACCTGGAACAGTACCTGCTTGCTACCCAACCCTTAGAGTAGAACGACTGATAATCCACTGTGAAAACAAAACAAATCAGAAAACTAACTTTTTAATTCTTGCAGGGCTCCCACAGTAACACTATGTTGTAATAACTTATTGTTTAAATAAGTCAACCGAAACATTGACTCAAACACCCACAGGTCCAAGCCTCTCTGGGTGATAGTTTGGTCTCATAATTAAGGTCACCTGTCTGCACCAGGCCCCCTTAAGGAGCTGCTGCGTCTCCCAATTCCCACACCCTCTATTAATATGTCCCCTCTCCCTGGCCCTACGGGTCCTGCCTGGCACTCGGGGGTCGGCAGCATGCAGCGCCAACTCTTTGCTGCCGAGCATTAGGCTGGCTGAGCTGAGACCACCTTGCTCTTCTGCTCACCTCCAGCCCCAGAGCGGGCCAGCTGGATTCCCACACTGGCTCCACCACCAAACTGGGCAGGCCTCTAAGTAACACCCAAATTATAAGCCCGTGTCCAGGAGCAGAAGCCAAGATCAAACGAGGCTATGCTTTTCAAAGAGCTCCCAGACAGACGAGCACACATAAGCTGGATTGTTATTATCTGGAGGAGACAGAAAAGAGACACCACGGGAATGAACTCCAGCCATATTACAGGGTGACTCAGGGAACCATCCAGCAATTTCCATCCAGCACGTGGGGCGGGCAGTGACCTTTGATCTTTCCAGACAGGCTGATGGCTGACTGCAGAGCATCGCCAAGCAAATGAGACAACTCAAAGATAACTGTGGAGACCAACTTCTAATAGCACAATCGGGAGCCACAGCCCGCTGAGGAAAGCGCCAAAGAAAAAGCCCCGGTCTTGAACTTGAAGCAGCCCAGGCCTGCTCCCAGCAAAAATGCTGAGGGCAGCAGTGCCGTACCCCTCCCACTCCCTTGGCTTAAGCGGGGAGCACGCCCCCAGCTCGCGGCACCAACCATCCAACCGGAGGCCACAAATCCCCAAAGAGTTGCCTGGACCCTGCCCAGATGCGCCCCGGCACGTCGGGCGGGCCCCCCGCAGGTCCCTGCTGCTCTCCGGGTAGCCTAGCAGGGGCCCTGCCGGCCACTCACCAGAAACAGACACCTCCATGAGCGCCTCCAGCGGCCGGTTGTTGTCCAGGTCCCGGCTGAGCTGCAGCTCGCCGGTGGCAGGGTCCAGCAGCAGCAGCTGGAGCTCATTGCCCTGCAGGAAGGTGTAGTTGAGGCTGTCGGAGAGGTCGGGGTCGTGCGCGGGGATGCGGCCGATCACGCCCGTGGGGAAGCTGTTGGACTTATTGGTGACGTAGTTGTTGAAGAGGATCTGGAAGTCGGGCAGCACGGGCGGGTTGTCATTCTGGTCCAGGAGGCGGATGTGCACGGTGGCCCGGCTCACCAGCGGGGCCGAGGTGGCCTGCACCACCAGCACGTACTCCCGCCGGACCTCGAAGTCCAGCTCAGCCAGGGCGCGCAGGTCGCCGCTCAGCAGATCGAGCTGGAAGACCTCGGGCACATTGCCCTCCACGATCTGATACATGATCTGGGCGTTGGGGCCTTCGTCGGGGTCATTGGCACGAATCCTTGCCACCACGGACCCCACGGGGCTGTTCTCCTCCACAAACAGCTCCAGCTCGTCCCTGTCAAACACTGGGGGGTTGTCATTAATGTCCAAGACGCTCACCTGGATATCCACTGAGGCGCTGAGGGGCGCGGGGCTCCCCCGGTCCACAGCCAGGGCCCGGAGGTTGTACACGGCCACGTTCTCCCGGTCCAGGCGGCGCTGCGTCCGGATCACGCCGGACGTGGGCTCGATGTAGAAGTCCCCATCACCATCGTCCCCACCCTGGAAGGTGTACAGCAGCCGGCCATTGGGGCCTGAGTCCCGATCTGTGGCCGAGATCTGCAGGACGCTGGTGGATGGCGGCGCATCCTCAAAGACGGAACCCTGGTAGAAATCCCGCAGGAAGCGGGGTGCGTTGTCGTTGGCGTCAAGGATGAGGATCTCCAGGGAGGTGGTGTCGGACTTTTGAGGGATGCCATTGTCCTGAGCGGTGATGGCCAGCGTGTAGGCGGCCTGGTCCTCATAGTCCAGCTCGGTCATGGTGTAGATGGTGCCAGTGTCCGGGTCGATGCGGAACTGCGGAACGGGGTCCTCCAGCACGTAGGTGATACGTGCATTCTCACCCGTGTCCTCGTCCGTGGCACTGATGGTGGCAATGGAGGTGCCCACTGGCCGGTCCTCACTGACACTCACGGTGTAGTGTGAGCTCTGGAAGACCGGCCGGTGGGTGTTGGCGTCGGTGACATTGATGAAGACCTGTGCGGTGTGCGAGCGGGTGCCGTCGGACGCAGTCACCGCCAGCACGTACTGCCGCTCCTGCTTGTAATCCAGCGGCAGCGCCAGCGTGATGAGGCCGCCGCCACTCTGGCTGCTGAGGGCAAAGCGGTTGCGGGTGTTGCCGCCCGTGAGCTGATAGGTGATCACGCTGTTGGCGTCCCGGTCTCGCGCCCGCAGGGTCAGCACGCTGCTGCCCACAGCCGCGTCCTCATTCAGACGCAGCTCGTATACCGGCTGCGTGAACACTGGGTCGTTGTCATTAACGTCCAGCACCGTGATGGACACACTGGCGGAGGAGCTCATGGGGGGGGAGCCGTGGTCCACGGCCTCCACCCCAAAGCTATAGTGCTCCACGTCCTCGCGGTCCAGCTCCGCGCACACTGTGATCCAGCCAGAGCTGTTGTGGATCTGGAAAGGGAAGTCCGGGGCAGAGGCAGCGTCCTGGGATGCAGGGCCGCCCCCACCCACGGCGGTGGAAGCGGTGTCTACCAGGCGATAGCGCAGTCGGGCGTTCTCACCTGCGTCTGCGTCCACCGCCTGAATGTGCAGCACGGAGTGGCCGAGGGGCACGTTTTCCAGCACAGCTGCCTGGAAGGGGCTGCTCACAAAGATGGGGGCGTTGTCATTCACGTCCAGCACCTGCACCAAGACCAGCCCCGAGGAATTGATGAGGGGAGGCCGGCCCCCATCCTGGGCCTTGATGCGCAGCGTATACTCCCTGATGGCTTCAAAGTCCAGCGGGTTGATCACATCCAGGCTGCCGCTCAAAGAATGCAGGTAGAACTGCCCCTTCAGGTTCCCGCTGACGATGCTGTAATGGATGGCCGCGTTCTGCCCTTGGTCCCGATCGGTGGCCTGCACGCGCAGCACAGGTGTGTTCACTGCCACGTCCTCGGGCACCTGCACCACGTAGCGCTTCTCGCTGAACTGGGGGTAGTTGTCATTCTCATCCTCCACCACTATGTGCACGGTAGCAGTGGCGCTGAGTGGGCCCGGGTTGCGGCCCTGGTCGTTCGCCTCCACCAGCAGCTGGTACGCAGCCGCTTCCTCCCGGTCCACCGCCGCCCGTGTGCGCACCACGCCCGAGCGCGCGTCGATCTCAAAGACGCCGCCCGCGCCTTCCAGCAGGCGGTAGCGCATATTGGCGTTGGAGGGCGCGTCGCCATCGGTGGCACGTATGGTCAGCACCTCGTAGCCCACCTCGAGGTTCTCACGCACGCGCTCACGGTACTCGGACTGCTCGAAGACTGGACTGTGGTCGTTGGTGTCGCTGACTGTGACGGTGAGGTAGGTGGCGGCCGAGCGCCGCGGTGAGCCGTGGTCCACAGCGCTCACCTTGAGCACATGCGTGTCCTTGGTCTCGCGGTCCAGTGCGCGGGCCGTGCTCACCGCGCCCGTGGCGGTGTCTATGAGGAAGTAGCCGTTGGAGCGCTCATCGAACAGTGCCTCCATCTGGTAGCTCAGGCGCCCAGCCTCGCCCTCGTCCGGGTCGTGCGCGCGCAACTCGATGACCGTGGTGCCCGCCGGCTCGTTCTCGGGCACTGATACTTGGTAGCTAGGCAGCGGGAACTGAGGGGTCGTGCTGCCGCCAGCGCCCCGCCGAGCCCGCCGCGCCGCCACGGCCCCGGCCTGGGGCTGGGGCTGGGTCGGCGGCGACTGCGACAGCGACAGCGCCGGGGAGGGTGTCCCCGCGGCCGCCTCCAGCGCCAGCTCCACCTGGATGGCGCCGGCTCCGCGCCGCAGGGCGCACAGCAGGCGCAGGCGGGCCGAGCCCCCGGGCCGGCTCCCCCCAGGGGCCGAACAATACGCGACGGGGCCGGGGGCGGGGCCCAGCTGGGCCGGGGGCGGGGAGAGCGCGGGCAGAGGGGGCGCTGGCGGAGCGCACCGCCCAGGCAGCAGCCTGCCGCCGGGGTCTGAGCGGCGCGGTGCGGCCCAGCCCGCTCCGGGAGCGCTGCCCCCGCCCTGCTTCGGGCCCGCCCCGCTTCCCACGCCGCCTGGCCGAGCCCGCGCTGGAACCACCTGGAGCCGCCGGGAGCCGCCGCCACCGCAGGTTGATGCGCGGCGCCCTCCCGGGACGCGCAGAGGAGCCATCTTGAAACCAACTTCGCAAACTTTCGCAAAGTGCTCTCGAAGTGGAAGCTGCGGCGGAGACCGGGAGCGCGGCCCGCGGTGTCCCCGCCGGGGCCCCCGGGGAGGCAGGGCGCGGGCCGCCCCGAGGGCCCGGCGCGGGGCGTGCGGGAGCCCTCCCCCGGCCGCGCCGGGTGGATGCGGAGCCGCGCCGGGTGCATGGATTGTGCTCGGGCGCCCGGCTCGGGCTCGAGCTCGGGCTCCGGGCCATGGCGCCGCCGCCGCCTCCCGTGTTGCCCGCGCTGCTGCTTTTGGCTGCGGCCGCCGCCCTACCCGCGCTGGGGCTGCGAGCGGCTGCCTGGGAGCTGCGCGTGCCCGGCGGCGCCCGCGCCTTCGCCCTCGGGCCAGGCTGGACCTACGCGCTGGACGCCGCGCGCACGCCCCGGGCGCTCCGGGAGCTGCTGGACGTGAGCCGAGACGGGCGACTGGCGGGGCGGCGGCGCGGGCCTGGAGCAGGGCCCCCGGGGCTGCGTGCGCCTGGGGGGCCGCCCGCTGCCGCTGCTCGTCCGCCTGGCGGCCCGCGGTGCCCCGACGGCACTGAGCCTCCGCCTGAGGGTGCGCGCGCATGGCCCGGGTTGCGGCGCCCGGCTCCGGCGCCGACCGCCTACCAGCGCCGAGCTGCGGGCGCGGGCTGTGCTCACGGTGCCGGGGCCCGGCGCAGTGCTCTGCTTCCCGGCCCCCGGCGGCGGCGGCGGCGACAGTGGCGGGGCCACGCTGCATTCGGCGCTCACGGCCCTGACCACCTTCCCCGCCTGTAGCTGCCCGCCGCACCCCGGACTCCGCTGCCCACGCCAATCCGTCTGCCTGCTGCCCGGGGGCTCGGCCCGCCTGCGCCTGCTGTGCGCCCTGCGGCGCGGAGCCGGCGCCATCCAGGTGGAGCTGGCGCTGGAGGCGGCCGCGGGGACACCCTCCCCGGCGCTGTCGCTGTCGCAGTCGCCGCCGACCCAGCCCCAGCCCCAGGCCGGGGCCGTGGCGGCGCGGCGGGCTCGGCGGGGCGCTGGCGGCAGCACGACCCCTCAGTTCCCGCTGCCTAGCTACCAAGTATCAGTGCCCGAGAACGAGCCGGCGGGCACCACGGTCATCGAGTTGCGCGCGCACGACCCGGACGAGGGCGAGGCTGGGCGCCTGAGCTACCAGATGGAGGCACTGTTCGATGAGCGCTCCAACGGCTACTTCCTCATAGACACCGCCACGGGCGCGGTGAGCACGGCCCGCGCACTGGACCGCGAGACCAAGGACACGCATGTGCTCAAGGTGAGCGCTGTGGACCACGGCTCACCGCGG
>NW_024424564.1:53776414-53783215 GCF_017311325.1 Ursus maritimus
CCGCGGTGAGCCGTGGTCCACAGCGCTCACCTTGAGCACATGCGTGTCCTTGGTCTCGCGGTCCAGTGCGCGGGCCGTGCTCACCGCGCCCGTGGCGGTGTCTATGAGGAAGTAGCCGTTGGAGCGCTCATCGAACAGTGCCTCCATCTGGTAGCTCAGGCGCCCAGCCTCGCCCTCGTCCGGGTCGTGCGCGCGCAACTCGATGACCGTGGTGCCCGCCGGCTCGTTCTCGGGCACTGATACTTGGTAGCTAGGCAGCGGGAACTGAGGGGTCGTGCTGCCGCCAGCGCCCCGCCGAGCCCGCCGCGCCGCCACGGCCCCGGCCTGGGGCTGGGGCTGGGTCGGCGGCGACTGCGACAGCGACAGCGCCGGGGAGGGTGTCCCCGCGGCCGCCTCCAGCGCCAGCTCCACCTGGATGGCGCCGGCTCCGCGCCGCAGGGCGCACAGCAGGCGCAGGCGGGCCGAGCCCCCGGGCAGCAGGCAGACGGATTGGCGTGGGCAGCGGAGTCCGGGGTGCGGCGGGCAGCTACAGGCGGGGAAGGTGGTCAGGGCCGTGAGCGCCGAATGCAGCGTGGCCCCGCCACTGTCGCCGCCGCCGCCGCCGGGGGCCGGGAAGCAGAGCACTGCGCCGGGCCCCGGCACCGTGAGCACAGCCCGCGCCCGCAGCTCGGCGCTGGTAGGCGGTCGGCGCCGGAGCCGGGCGCCGCAACCCGGGCCATGCGCGCGCACCCTCAGGCGGAGGCTCAGTGCCGTCGGGGCACCGCGGGCCGCCAGGCGGACGAGCAGCGGCAGCGGGCGGCCCCCCAGGCGCACGCAGCCCCGGGGCCCTGCTCCAGGCCCGCGCCGCCGCCCCGCCAGTCGCCCGTCTCGGCTCACGTCCAGCAGCTCCCGGAGCGCCCGGGGCGTGCGCGCGGCGTCCAGCGCGTAGGTCCAGCCTGGCCCGAGGGCGAAGGCGCGGGCGCCGCCGGGCACGCGCAGCTCCCAGGCAGCCGCTCGCAGCCCCAGCGCGGGTAGGGCGGCGGCCGCAGCCAAGAGCAGCAGCGCGGGCAACACGGGAGGCGGCGGCGGCGCCATGGCCCGGAGCCCGAGCTCGAGCCCGAGCCGGGCGCCCGAGCACAATCCATGCACCCGGCGCGGCTCCGCATCCACCCGGCGCGGCCGGGGGAGGGCTCCCGCACGCCCCGCGCCGGGCCCTCGGGGCGGCCCGCGCCCTGCCTCCCCGGGGGCCCCGGCGGGGACACCGCGGGCCGCGCTCCCGGTCTCCGCCGCAGCTTCCACTTCGAGAGCACTTTGCGAAAGTTTGCGAAGTTGGTTTCAAGATGGCTCCTCTGCGCGTCCCGGGAGGGCGCCGCGCATCAACCTGCGGTGGCGGCGGCTCCCGGCGGCTCCAGGTGGTTCCAGCGCGGGCTCGGCCAGGCGGCGTGGGAAGCGGGGCGGGCCCGAAGCAGGGCGGGGGCAGCGCTCCCGGAGCGGGCTGGGCCGCACCGCGCCGCTCAGACCCCGGCGGCAGGCTGCTGCCTGGGCGGTGCGCTCCGCCAGCGCCCCCTCTGCCCGCGCTCTCCCCGCCCCCGGCCCAGCTGGGCCCCGCCCCCGGCCCCGTCGCGTATTGTTCGGCCCCTGGGGGGAGCCGGCCCGGAGGTGCGCGGCGGGAGGATCGCTATGGAGACGCTGGGGCGCAGCCGGGGCGGGGGTAGGAGGCTGGGCCCTCTCCCCTGCGGCCTCCCCACCGGACCTCCCCGGGGGGCGTGGCCGAGGGACCCGGGCCGGGAAAGGCGGGGCAGGGGGGCCCCCCGGCGGCCGCTACCAGTGGGGCGGTGGCTCCGCTGGTCCCGCGCCCAGCGCGGTCCGAAGCTCCCCCCAGCACGACCACGCGGACTGATCCGCGGAGAGCGCCGCCCCGGCCGCAGCGCAAGTTGGCCCCGGGAGGGGAGAGGGCGGGTGCGGAGGTGCCCGGGAGGGGCCCTGATTGCCCGCCCCGGGTCGGGGACGGCGGCAACGGCCGGAGGGAGGTTACACACTCACAGCACAACGCGGGAGGCTAAAGTGCTTCACCCCGACAAAACTTTGAAACGCAATCGGCAACTAACCGGATTCGGGTCCCCTCGGGTTTAAAGCGCAACTTTTAAACAAAAAGGAAAACAGCCTGGGTTAACATTTGGGATTTGGAGTGGGAACACTGGAGGGGACCAGCCGGAGCGTTCGTGGACACGCGGTCCGGGTCCCAGGGCCTCTCGGCTCCTCCCGAAGCGCAGCGGCCGGGAGCGGAGAGCCACCTGCGGGCGATTTACAAGTGTGGCAGCACCCCTTTCACCACCTCCCCGCTCCCATCTCCTGCGGGGAAGAGCCGGGTGGGGGGTGGAAGGGAGCTTTGGAACGGACTTCCGCACCGCGGCTTCTGCGGGAAACAGATGGGGGTGGGGGCTTTAGAACTAAGCGGACGCCCCGCCCCCCCCCCGCCGCCTCCGGCGGAGCACGGCTTAGAGGGCGGGGGTTAGGACTGTCGGACCCCTCACCTCCCGAGCGGCCTTAGGACTGTGCCATCCCAGGCTGGGAAGATGCACTCGCCCTCAGTAGAGCTCGGGGCGCCGGAACTCCTCTCCAGCCCCTTGGCCCTTCGGTCTTCATCCCTGAAGGCTCCACCGGGTCGGTCCGGTAGGGAGACAAGGGTGAGAGATGTTTCAAGAAGGTCCTTTGGACACGGGAGGTTCCGGCCACCACATTTCTAAGCTGAATGCAGATGGGGGTGTGGGGCGGCAAAAAATTAACTCAAACAATATTGCTCAAAGTTGCCGGTTACAATGTCTTTAGGCTAAAGCCAAATACGAGCATTTTCTTCCCCTTGGCAAGACTTAAAGAGGTTATTATTAGCCTTAAAGGTAGATTTGCTTTAGAATCTTTTAATCTGGGAGTTTCCACTGGCAAGCCCTTTCGCGGAAATGTGTGCGTGGAGGGAAGAGAAGGAAGGAGAAAAGTTCATCCTTCAAGTGTAAACGTCCAGGACATCCCGGGTCCGTCCTTCCTCTTGGTTGGGGAGGATCAGAGGGCAGGAGTTTGAGGGTGGGGAGGGCAGGGAGCACCCGGAGGCTAGAGCTTTGCAGTGGAAATCTCCAGGCCAGGGTGAGGGGACAGCAGGGGGACTCACGCTGGAGAGAACCCCAACGTTCCTGTCTCTCAATAGGACTTAAGCAGGTTGGGTTGGGTTTATATAAACAAAAGGTTCTGTTGCACTGTGCTTGCTGGTGTTTGAAACTTAAAATGCAGTGAACGAGTTTGGGTGTGGGCATGCCTTCCTGGAATAAGACACCTGCAGCCTGCAAGGTAACCGCAAGGACTGCTCTGCGCCACTTCCTGGTCCCAGGGACGGGAAGGAACGCGTGGACAGATCTCGCTAACATGATGTCCGGGAAAGGCCAAGAGACAGCGCTGTTCCAGTCACATCCGGGTCCAAAGCAGGCCCAGACTGTGTGTTTAGGAATGCATACCAGCAGGAGAAGATTTGGGAACTGCAGGGGGATGACCTGAGCCAGGTCAGGAGCGCTGGGGAGCAGGGACACGAGGGGTCGTGGAGTGTGGGCTGTATGATCATACATTGAACTCTGCACACATGCTTGACGCACCTCCCCATGCGCATGCGCGCTGTGTCCACAACGTGAAAGAGTAGGAATGGGGGTAAAACAGCTGCAGCTCCTGCCGGGTCGCAGGGACGCCAGCTGCGTGAGCAGCACAGCACACCTCTCAAAGGGCTGGCACCTTGCAGGGGTCACGTTCCAGTTCTAACACTAAGTACTTCTGTGACCTTCGCCAGGGCCCAAGTCTGGAGGACATACTGGAGTAGGCTAGATCCCTAGCGTTGTTGCAGGATTATTAAGGCGGCAAAGGGTCCCTAGCCAGCTCAGTCCGTGGACCGTAAAACTCTTGATCTCGGGGTTGTGCGTTCAAGCCCCATGTTGGGTGTAGAGATTACATTAAAAAGAAAAAGAAAAGAAAAAAAAAAAAAAAGACTGCATTAAGAGCCTGGCACAGGCCTGGTTCGGGTGGAGATCTACCAGGGGCTAACCTCTCCTGCTACTGTGTCATTGTCCCTGAGCACAAGGTCATGGGTCATGGCTGTTTCATCACTGCCTGGGTGCTCATGGCTGAAATGGTGAGCTGAAGGCCGCATGCCCGTGTCCCTGCTCATGGAGAGGCAGAGGCTGTGACTTTCATCCCGTTTCTGGGCGGGGGATGCTATCTGTGCTCAGCCCCTGATCCAGTCCAGTCTGTGTTCACAGAAAGTGAACTGAGGCCCCGCCGTGGCAGTGGGGGCACCCCCCCCCAAGGCAGATGCCTGGGGCTTCAGGAAAGGGCTCCCACATCTGGTGGCCTATCTGGCACCAACTGTAGGGCTGTGGGACTCACCAGCCCTCCCCCCAGGGGGTGGCTCCAAGTACTGTCCTCCCTCCCCCCCACCTGCCCACCATCTCTGTGGACCAACAGCCCACTCATTGCCTCTGGGGCCCCTCCGGGCAGGGGTGGGGCCTGTGTCTGGAGCGGGAGGTCTAATGCTGTTCTGTGTGCCTGCGGCCACTGCCCTTCCCCAGGCTCGGGGCGCAGTGAATGTAATTGATGTTTATATTTTGCACACGCCCTGAAATGCTTCACGGAAAGTGAGTGCTTTAAAAAAATTTTTTTTGAAGGCAGAAGCTGTGGCTCTCTAATGTTGTACGTGTTCAGAAACGCATCTCGAAACACTTTTTGCTAGGGGCTCGAACCAGAACCCGCATGAATTCCGGAATCTGCTCCTTACACAAAAAGTCCATGAGCCGATCTTTCAATGGTGAGGAGGTCAAAGAAACACCCAGCGGGAAAGCCGAAAAGCGAGTCCAGGCTGGGCCCCCGCTTTGCCCTGTTTTTGGAATTCAGAGGGAAAAACCTCTTGCAAACAGAGTTGGTCGAGCCCCTCTTCCCACCCCCAGTGGCCCTCGCCTTTGGTGGGGTTTGATTGGTGGGAAATCCTGAAAGTCAAAACACAGAACAAAGAGGAGAACTTGACAGAATCAGAATGTTGGAAGAAGCAAGAAGGGGAAGGAGATTTGGAACCCAGTCAAGAACTTTCATGTACTAGAGCTCCCCTGAACGACCCAGATGTCATTAGGACAAAAAATAAAATTGTTGTCCTGGTTGGAAGTTGCCAGAACCTTCTAAATAGAAATGCTGCTGTTTCTTTCAGGCTCCCAGGCCCCTGGACTGGGGTTTAGGGCCCCTGGGTCCCCTGGGTGAAGGTCCCTCCTGGCAGCTTGACTCCCTCAGGTGCTCCCTGAGAGGCCAGCACCTAACCAGTCTGCACCAGGCCCGCCTCTGGCCAGGCCTCAGCTCTAGGAAGGTTTTGGAAGGCTCTGGAATCTGGCTGGGCAAGCCCCGCAGTCCCAGT
Organism: Ursus maritimus; assembly: GCF_017311325.1. Taxonomy (NCBI): domain Eukaryota; kingdom Metazoa; phylum Chordata; class Mammalia; order Carnivora; family Ursidae; genus Ursus; species Ursus maritimus. The sequence continues at coordinate 53,781,825 of NW_024424564.1, forward strand.
CTTCAGGCTGATTGGAAGCACTGTGAGCACAGGGTGGTGGGCACAGAACTTGTGGCCCCAGGCAGCCGTGGCATCTCCGGGGAGCCTAGGGTTGGAGGCAACAAGGGACCTCGGCCCCACTCTCGTCCCCAGGCGCACTGAGCCAGTCCTGACAGGCCCACCTGGGCCCCCTCGGGCTGCACTGGCCTCTAGTGGCCAAGCACAGTCGCTGCCGCACCGGAGACTCCCTCCCTGCACAGGGGCCCAGCTAGTGACCTCAGGGAGCAGATGGCCAGATGGCAACAGGCCCAAGCATGGGCTCCGGTACGCACACAGCTGCTGCAGCCCTGAGAGCATGTGGTCTCTGCTGGCCCTGAGCCACCTGGCCACACGGCCTCCTGACCACACGGCCACGCTGGGGCTCCGGGGACTCTCTGTAGGTGAGGGGGGCCCCTCCCCCTCTGCTGGACCGAAGCTCAGAGCGCGTGCCCCATGGGGTGGGAGGGCAGGTGCTGGAATTCAAACTCAGACACCTCGGGTCTGGTCACCAAGCCCCGGAGAATGACCTGAGCTGGGAGACCAGGAAGGGCCAATCCAGTCCGAGCCCCTGCAGGGGACGGAAATAAGGCCGGAGGGGGCTCCCAAGGACCGAGGAAGGCCTCCAAAGGCAGGACGGAGCCAAGCGGAGACTGCTTTGGTGGTGGGAGAGGGGGATGCAGGTGCCCCCCCCCCAAGACTCAGCACTTGCCTGGCACAGTGTGGAGGTACTTGCTTCTGTCATTTCCTGCCCCCGCCACACACCCCCACGTCTCGAAGCCAATGCGGGGAAGCACATCATCTTCCTTGATTCTTCTTCCCCTCTGCATATCTCCCTTCTTGTTCTTAAGGGTATACTTTACACAGGGGCGCCTGGGGGGCTCAATCAGTTAAGTGTCTGCCTTCAGCTCAGGTCATGATCCCAGGGTCCTGGGGTCGAGTCCCGCATGGGGCCCCTGCTCAGCGGGGAGTCTGCTTCTCCCTCTGCCTGCTTCTCCCCTGGCTAGTGCTCTCTCTTTCCCTCTCTCTGACAAATAAATAAATAAAGCCTTTTTTTGAAAAAGGGTATATTTTACACAGCATAAAATTCACCCTTTTTAAGGTGTATGACTCAGTGTTTTTTAGTATATTCACGAAGTTGTGCAACCATCACCACTCTCGAACCCCAGAACGTTGTCATTGCCCTGAAAAGACACTTGTACCATTAGTAGCATCCTGCTTAGCAGGGAGTCTCCTTCCCCCTCTCCCTCTGCTGCTCCCCCTACTTGTGCTCTCCCTCTGTCTAATAAATACAATCTTTTAAAAAATAAAAATAAATGAATAATTTTTTAATTGCACACAAAATCTTTTTTGAAACTATTCTTTTTTTTTTTTTT
>NW_024424564.1:53783225-53789333 GCF_017311325.1 Ursus maritimus
TTTTTTTTTTTTTTAAGATTTTATCTATTTATTTGAGAGCAAGAGAGCATGCACTGAGGGAAAGGAAGAAGGAGAGTCCCTGCTGAACGGAGCCCGACACGGGCCTCAGTTCCAGGACCCTGAGATCATGACCTGAGCCAAACGCAGACGCTTAACCAACTGAGCCACCCAGGCACCCCAAAATTACTCTTTATTTTTATATTTTGACATTGTGACCCCAACCACCCTGTCTTCAATGGCTCACAGGGGACTTTCCTGGGTCCCTACTAGGTACAGGGAGGGTCACTAACGCTGCCCCAGGCAGGATTGGCAGAGTGAAGTGGGAAGCCCCCCCAGGACCCTCCCCTGTGGGGGAGGGCTCCCCCCCACAGCAGCCAGGTGGCCAGGGTACTCCAGGGGCCTGGTATGCTGCCCCTGGGGTTCTCCTTCCCTTCTGTGTGCGTGCAGCTGCTCCCTCCTCCATCCATTCACTGTCCATTCAGTAGCACGGCTAACACAATGGGCACCGTCCTGCCCTCACGGAGAGACTATCCTCTCAGGAGAGTACAGACGGGAAATATAAGGAAAGGGGCCCCTGGGCGGCTCAGTCGTTAAGTGTCTGCCTTCAGCTCAGGCCATGATCCCAGGGTCCTGGGATGGAGCCCCGCATCGGGCTCCCTGCTTTGCAGGAAGCCTGCTTCTCCCTCTCCCACTCCCCCTGTTTGTGTTCCCTCTTTTGCTGTCTCTCTCTGTGTGTCAAATAAATAAGTAAATAAATAAAATCTTAAAAAAAAAGGAAATATAAGGAAATATTCTGCTTCAGAGGAAGAAAATGAAGTAGAGTAATGGGGACAGAGTGGAGGGAGGGCTATTTGAGGTGAGGTGACCTGGAAAGGCCTCCCAGCCAGGTAACAAAGGGGCCTGGGGAACATCTAGGAGAGTCGCGTTCCGGGCAGGACCAATAACAAGTGCAAAGGGCCTGAGGCAGGTGTGTGTGTGCTGGGGGTGTCTGAGGCCACGGTGTGGGGGAAGGGGAGGGAAGGACAGTAAGTGGCAGGGGGTCACATGGACCACAGCCAGGACTTTGGTTTTTTTTGTGCGTCTGATGGGAAGACCTCAGGCAGCTGAGCGCAGGAGATGCAGTGATGCAGGTGTGGGCCTTCCAACCATCACTCTGGCTGATCGGAGGTGGGTTTGGAAGGCCACGGCCACGGTCCAGGCATCCTGATGGGACTGGTGGGGCCGTGGAGGCAGGAAAAGTAGTCAGATCTGACCTGGGCTTTGGAGGGGACCCTTGGATTAAAAGTGGGGTTGGGGGAAATAGAGCCACCAAGTTCCCCCCAGCGATAAGGCCCGGCAACGGGGCTCCTCTCACTCTTCCCCACTTGCACAGGGTCTCCTTCCTCTGACTCACCCAGGGAGCACACCTGGGGCCTTCTTCCTTGAAGCTTTTTTGTCTACAGAAGGGCCCCCATGTGCAGGATCAAGTGTTTAGGTGAGAAGCACTGTGTGCAGCGCCCCGTGGGGCTGCGGGGAGGTGGGGATGGAAAAGGCTCCCGTGTTTCCCTCTGGAAGCTTCTACTTCCCCATGTCCCTCTTGGAGGGAAGAGGGTGACCCAGGAGGCACCCCTCCTTGTTTATTTCTCCTGCTCAGCTTGCAAAACATTCTCAGGGTGCAGGGAAGATGAGCACGTGACCATGGGCAAGCATGATTTCATCAGTGACGCTACAGAAACGGGAGAGACCCAAAGTAAAGAAAGTCCCCAAATCCTAATTGTATCTTCTTAAAAATTAAAAAAAAGAAAAGAAAGCTCTCTGCACCCGGGTGGCAAAGCCTGGGAGCCAACCCTTTCCCTCTGCCTCCCCCTGCATGAGTTCCCTTCCCAGGAGGGACCTCAGTGTTCTTGTCGCAGAGACAAGAGCATGCTGCAGGGAGAAACATTATGCCCAGGAAGGACCAGATCCTGTGAGCAGTGGCTGAAAGATTGGTGCTATTTTTGCCAGGATGGAATGAATGTCTGCTCACCCCAGCTCCTTACCACTCAACACCGGAGTCCAGCCGCCTGCCATGTGCACGTGTTGGAAACACAACACAGGCCTCCTGGCTCTGGTCCCCCAGAGGACAGGGGAGGGCGCCGGCCACCCTGGGATGTGGGGGGCAGAACATGAAGCAGAAAAGCCTGAAGGATCCCACCACCTCTGTGTTTCCCCCAGAGCCTGGGGGTGCAGTCATCTGGCCTCCAAGGGAATCTCAAATTCGAGGAAGCATGGAAACTTCGGCTATCTGGCACCAGGGGGGTGGGGGGTGGGGTCTAAGACCCACGTGGCTTCCAGGCAAGAGGTACCAGCCCTGAGAAGCCGCCAGTGCCAACAGGCTCCTGCCCCCAGACCTGCAAGGAGAAAAGGCATGTCCTCATCCTTTCATCCCAAGGGAAACTCTCTTTTTTATAGAGAGGGCAACCAAGCTCTCCAGGGAAAAAGCTGGCCTGAGGTCTTGGAGGCTCTTGGAGTCATCTGGGGGATGCGGGGACACAGCCCGGGCCCTGGGTCCCACCCAGGCAGCAGGGGAGCCCCAGGGCCCCACCAGCCCTGCTGGCAGGGGAGGGCCCTCTCAGGGGCAGGAGCGATGAGTCATGCGTTGCTGGAACTTGGTGTGCGTGCTGAGACCTGCAACTCGTCAGGAAGCGTAGACCCTGCCCTGATCAAAAGGAAAAAAGAAGGGTGAGGACACCATAAATAGGCAAGAGCCACTGGGCTTGGCTCCGGACACAGGAGGTGCACTTCGTGCTCTGGGCGCCCACGAAGTTACAGATAGCAGATCCAGTCGACATCCATGGCTGGCCGCCACCGGCTTCAGGGGGACCAGAGGACAAGGAGGGGCTGTTGGCAGAGCCCTCAGTTCCTGCAAGTTCCAACTTTTGTCGAAACCGGTGAATGAGTCGCTTTGCAGGATTCAAGGCACGCATGCATCCCTGTGCACCAAATTCACTCATTTGCTGCACCCAGAAAAGTGCATGTGGCGTGTTTCCGCAGCCTCACACTGAACGCAGAATCGACAGCGAGTGTCTGCGGGGGGCTCTCCCTGTCACCCGAGGAGGAGGGTGGGCAGGGCCAGCAGCACCGGGCAGTGAGTCAGAGGCCTGGCGGTACCACTGGCTGTGGGCTTGGGCAAGCCCTTCTCCTCTCTGGGCCTCAGTCTGCTCCTCTGTGAAATGGGCTGTACCATTTCCTGTGGCTGAGGTAAGAGCATCCCACAAACTCCACGGCTTAAAACAACACACGTGCTCTCCTGCGGGTTAAATCGAAATGTCAGCAGCGCCCCACCCTTCCTGGAGGCTCCGGGGAGAACCCGTTTTCTTGCCTTTCCCAGCTTCTTGAGACCACCTGCCCCCCGTGGCTCGTGACCCTTTCCTCCGGGTTCAGAGCCAGCAGCAGCCAGTCTCCGCGGCCTTTCTCACATCGCAGCGCTCTGAAGCCAACTCTCCTGCCTCCCCATTCCATGGTAAGGATCCAATTACATTGGACCCACCCAGGTGATCGAGGGCAGTAGGGGTTGAGCTGGGGGCTTCTGCGGGGAAGCCCTGCTCACACAGCCCGCCAACGCCAAAGAACAGGGTCGTGCTGTCCACAGAAGCCCGAAGTGTCCATTCACCAGTGGTCACTCCTGACCAGGGTGTCCTGGGAGAAAAAGGAGGCTTTTGCTCCGGAGTGGAGGACAGGGAACCCAAGGCTGGCCCTCTGAGGGATTGCACCGTGACCCCCAAACCTTCACCACGCTTCTACGGAGATGTTTCCTGGAGCCGAGACTCAGGGGAGGGTGCTGCATTTCATCTGGACCACATACCTCTGCTGCCCGCCTCCCCGTGCCCAGCTCTGTGCTCGACATGGGGCCTATTTAATCCGATGTGCTGGCCCGCCCTTGCCAAGTTCAGCCTACGGAGCGCATTCTCGTCCAAATCCTCTGGGATAAAACCAAGGGACAGGGTCACTCCGAAGAGAAAGTGTTGTCTCCCCATTGGGGGGACAAAGGTGTCTGAGAAAGCTTTCTGGGGTAGATGGGTTTTGAAGTGTGAGTAGGAGTTCACCAGCTAGATGGGAATGTGGAATTCTAGCTGGAGGCAACAACTTGTGCCAAAGCATAATAGAGGAACAGAACACTGTGTGTGGGGGGGAGTATAAGCAGTTCAGTATTACTGAGGGTGAGATGTGGGGGGCAGGAATTGGGGATGAGGCCAGAGGTAGGCAGGGGCTGGGTTAATGAGTCTAGCCTTTACACTACAGGCAATGGGGATTTTGAGCTGTAGAGGGACATGGTCAGGGGTGGTTGGGGGAGCAGCGGGGATTGGGGCGGAGATCGATGGACAAGACCAGATGCCCATGCCAGCATTACCTTGATCCCAAAACCAAAAACAAAGACCCCTTCAAAACAGAGAATTACAGACCAATATCCCTGATGACCATGGACGCCAAAATTCTCACCAAGATACTAGCCAATAGGATCCAACAGTACATTAAAAGGATTATTCGTCACAACCAAGCGGGATTTATTCCTGGGCTGTAAGGGTGGTTCAACATTCACAAGTCAATCAATGTGATACGCTACATTAATAAAAGAAAGGACAAGAGCCATATGACCCTCTCAACTGATGGGAAAAAAGCATTTGACAAAATCCAGCATCCTTTCTTGATACAGTGCAGGGATAGAGGGAACATACCTCAGTACTCTACGACCCAGCGATTGCACTACTGGGTATTTACCCCAAAGATACAAATGTAGTGACCCGAGGGGCACCTGCACCCCAGTGTTCATAGCAGCAATGTCCACAATAGCCGAACTGTGGAAAGAGCCCAGGTGTCCATCAACAGACAAATGGATAAAGAAGCTGTGGTCCATGTGTACAATGGACTATTACTCAGCCATCAGAAAGGATGAATACCCACCATTTGCATCGACATGGGTGGAACTGGAGGGGATTATGCTAAGTGAAATAAGTCAATCAGAGAAAGACAATTATCATATGGTTTCACTCATATGTGGAATTTAAGAAACAGCACAGAGGACCATAGGGGAATGGAGGGAAGACTGAACAGGAAGTCATCAAAGAGGGAGAAAAACCATGAGAGACTCACCTCTAGGAGACAAACTGAGGGTTTCTGGAGGGGAGGGGGATGGGAGGATGGGGTGATTGGGGGATGGGCATTAAGGAGGGCACGTGATGTGATGAGTACTGGGTCTTATATGCAACTGATGAATCGTTGAACACTACATCAAAAACTAATGTACTATATGTTGGCGAATTGAATTTAAAAAACAAAAAGACCAGATGCCCCTGGTGAGGAAGTACCCAGAGAATGCGGGTGCAGACGGCTCAGCCCGGGCTGCAAGGATGTCGCTCACATCGGCACAAGAGGCCCCAGGCTGGCACAGGGAAGAGCTGTGGCCTCCCAAAGCCCAGCCAGGAGTTTCGTTGGAGCAGGGAGGAGGTGATGTGCCCCAGGAGAGTTCTGCTGTCTTGTCTTTCCATGGACAGAAGTTATGGCATTTGAGAGTCACTCCTTTGACTAGCATATTGCTCATGAGCCCACGGTGCAACCTAGCTCCTCCGGGAGGCCAGCGTGGTGGTGGTGGCGGGCAGAGAACGGGACTTGGCAGGAGCAGTCTGGATCCGGGTTCCAGTTCCGTGGGCTCTCCGGCCGTGCGCACAGGGAAGGATTCCATCTCTGTCTCTTCCACCGGAGGGGTGTCTGATTGGACTTTTACCCACTCTTGCTGAGACCTCACCACTGCTCAGCTCCATTACCTTGATGATACTGCCCAGCGGGGAGCCTCACTCACGTGCAAAGGGGCTCACAGAGGCCAGGCAGCCTGTCAAGGGACACGCAGTGGGCACTGGCTCGAAGCCCCTCTCTCCCTGCCACCTCGGAGCACTCCAGAGCCTGGGAGCTCTCTGAAAGCTTTGCAAACGCCCAGTGTGGCGAGATGGCCCAGCCACGGCTTACCTGCCGTAGGCTCTGTGTGCCCTGGGCTCGAGTGTCTCTGGTCAGGTTTAGCTCTGGTTTCCCACAAGGAAGGTGGCAGGCTGCCATGTGGCAAACCCAGCAGCTAGAAGCCCCCACGGCCCCCCCCCC
>NW_024424564.1:53789763-53879088 GCF_017311325.1 Ursus maritimus
CCCCCCCCCCACTGCGAGGGCCAGTGACTTGTCCTTGTCTGGTCTGTACCAGAGAGGCTCAGCGACAGTTATCAGAGCAGCCAGGGTGCACGCCCCGGTCCTCAGGCTGCCTTCTTTCCACCGACCTGCACCTCCCCCGGGACCAGGAGCTCCCATGAGCCGCCTGCAGCCTAGTGCCAATGAGAAAGGGGGCCTGGAGGGGAAAGAGGACCCAGGGGTGCGGTGGGGGCGCCCAAAGTGCTGGGGCGTGCACAGAGGGCGGGCGTAGGGCTCACTTGAACCTTCCCCTCTTAAGCCCATATGCACAAACACACACAAACACACACACATACGCGTGTGCTGTGTGAGCCTTCTCCTGTCCCTCTCTCCTCCCACTCAGCCTCTCTCTGTCCCTCCTTCACGGCCTCTCTCTGACCCGTTTGCTCCGCTTCCCCGTGTACGGGGATTGGCCTCGGCTCCTGAGCGCAGCTGGTGCTGACCGACGAGACTCTGCTCTCCAGTCCCAGTTCCTGAGCTGGCCCAGGTCGGGGGGAGCATCCAGTGTGGTCAAGACATTAGGGTGGGGTGGAGTCACGAAGGTTCACACAAAGGTGTCCGGCCAAGTGGGGATTCCCTGCCCCACATGCTGGCACAGGGAAGGGACCCTCACCCAGGCTCGGCGGGGGACAGAGGACTCAAGGTCCACCTTCTTTGCCCCCTTTACATGCGTGCATGCAGCAATGTGACCTTTTAGCTCATCGGAAGGTGGACCCTATCTCCCCACAGTGAATCTGGCAGGCGACCTTATGACTAGTTTTGGCCAACAGAATCCAGTGGAGGTGCCACCGGGCCAGTCCAAGCCTGGGCTGTAAGTGTCCCATGCCCTCTGCCCTCCACCCGAGCCGTGCACACCGTAGGAACGAGCCCAGCCGGCCTGCTGGCAGATGACAGAGCAGGTGAGGCAGAGAGAAGCTGGCCCAGCTGGAGCCTGGGAATTCAGCCACAAGAGCAAAGCCACGGGACTGACCCACAACGAACCAGCCTGCAATCTCCTGGGAAAGAATAAACAGTGGTGCTTTAGGCCACTAAGTCTGGGGGAGTTTTGTTACACAGCTATAGACAACTGGTACAGGTGCCACCTGGACCACCAGGAGCAGTGCTCAGAGGCGAGGGCCCTCCCTGGGACTTCAGGAGGGACCCCAAATGTGCCCACGGCCCCTCAAGAGGAGAAGGGTCATAGTGGTCAAGAACATGGCATGAGTGCCCAGTACATGGACCTAGGCTTGAATGCTCAGCATGGTGGCCAGTCTCCAAAGATGGCCCGCAGTGAACCATGCCTCCTGGTGCCCCCACCCGACTCAGGGCCTCGCACGCCGGATCTGGACTGGTGCAAATCTCACAGCCGAAGTGACGCTGTGCCAGCCAGACCGAAGCCTTAAGAAGATCTGCAGCGTGGGACTCACATTCTGGGAAGCCCGCTGACCGTCCTGACGGAGAGAGGCCACGTGGGGAGGCCTGGCAGCCGAGCCGCTGAGGAGAGAGAGGCTAGCTACAGGTGGTCGGGCTCCAGGTAAGTGAGCGAAGAGCTGCTTGGACATTCCATTCCTGGCCCCCACCTGACGGCAATGGCTTGAGAGACCCTGGAGCAGAACTAACTGCCCCCAGCCCACCCACGGAACCACAAGAAATAGGAGCAAAGTGCTGCTCGAAGGCCTCGAGGTTGGGCTGGTTTGTTACGCAGCGACAGATAGCTGACGCACACAGCTACCAGCCAAGTCATTCTCACAAACGCTCCGGCCCTTCACAGTCTGTGACCCTCAGGCTCCCAGCCCAGGAGGGTGGCCTCCTTACCCTCTTCAGCCACAGAGGTTTCAGAGACATGGGGCTAGTCTCAGTGAAGCCCGGAACGCATCTTCCCAGAATGCACCCCGAGGTCACTCCCTGTTCAGGGGTCCTCACTGGCTCCTCACCTCCTGGCCTTTTGGGGCCTGCCCTGCCCGCTGGGCCAGCTTCACCTCCTGCTCCCCACTGTCCCCTCCCCCATTTGTGCATGCAGCAAGGTACGGCTCACACTCTACCTGCACCTTGAATGTTGCCTCCTCTGGGGGTCCTCCAACACCATCCCCAGCCTCTGAGAAGCCCAGGGTGTGTGCTCTCCTGTGTTTCCGCTGCCCCCCTGCATTTGTCATTATGGTTGTTGGCATCCTCTACTGCTGTCCGTCCCCAAAGATGACCTCTGAAGACCACGTCCGGCTCTTTCCATCTCGTGGCACTGAGCGGAGGGCCTGGTACAGAGGACAGGATCAACAAGTACTCATGGTATGAATGAGACCAGGCCTGTCTTCATGGAAGGAGCATCTCCAGGGACCCTGGGGATGCAGGTCCAAGCAAGGCTGGGCCAGAGACAAGTGGATGTGGACAGTGTGGGACAGAGGGTGCCTGGATGACAGGAGGAGGGTGTGAGTGGGGCTGGAGAGCCCTCGGGACAACAGAGCCCAGGCCTGTCCTTGGGGACGGGAGGGACGTGCATCCAGTCACTGTCATAGAGTTTCTTTCATTATGGGCCGTCTTTGAAGGAGCTCAGATAGGTTGTATCCATGCTGCCTGAAACAGGGGAAATCTGGTCATTTTCTAGATGGGGTCCAATCAACATGGCCAACTTGAACCATTCTGGGGACCTTCCGATGACCAACACCACCAGCGTCCCCTCAGGACTCCTCCAACACACGCCCACAGGCAAACCCACCATGCTTTGTCCTGTGCGTCCCAGCTGGCTGTCCTTGTCCTCCAAAGCGTCCACGAGGTCCCCGGGAAGGTGGTGCTGCTGCACGCCTCTGATGCCTGGAAACGGGCTTTCCTCGGCGTGAGAGCTGAGGAGGAAGCAGGTGTAAGTCAGGCCCCATTCCGTGGGTTGGTCACAAAATGACCCCTCAGAAGCGAGGTGAGAATCACGCCAGCAGCCAAGGGTACAACGCCCAGAAGGAGTGGCGAGTTGACTTGCCTTCTGGCAGCATGGCGACCGGATATCCTGGATGCCCTGCTGCGGCCAGATTCTGGATCAAGGTCTGCAGACATAACTTTATTGCACTGCTGAGCTTATAAGAAAGCCCCCCCCCTTCCAAAAAAAAGAAAGAAAGAAAGAAAGAAAGAAAGAAAGAAAGAAAGAAAGAAAAAGAAAAAGAAAAAAGAAAAGAAAGAAAAACAAAAGAAACACAAAAGAAACAGCTGGGACCCATAGATGAGCAATAAGCATTTTCCCTGGGTGCTCATAAGAGATAGAGACTGAGCTGTTGCAATGTGGTGGGTGGTCGGGGGGTGACCCTAAGACTCCATCTAGCTGTGGTCCTCAAAGAGGGCGACCACCTGCAGGAGAGAGTGGTAACAACGGAATCCACCTGCCGGTTAAAGGGACGCTACTGGGACATCCGGATGTCTGATTCAGGGCTCCAGATAGAAGATATTTAATGACAGTGGGAATTTCCCTTGAGAATTTGCAACCATAGCCGAGCATCCGAATAAATGTTTTTTCAAAGAAAACATGCAGATGCCAGCAGACACATGAAAAGATGCTCAACATCACTCATCATCAGGGCAGTGCAAACCCAAACCGCAAGGAGCTACCGCCTCACACTTGTCAGAATGGCTAGCAACAAAAAAACCAGCAATACCAAGTGTTGGCGAGGATGTGGAGAAAAGGTAACCATCGTGCACTCTGGGTGGGAACGTAAATTGGTGCGGCCACTCTGGAAAACAGTACGGAGGTTCCTCAAAAAAATAAAAATGGAGATACCGTATGATCCAGCAATTTCACTGCTCGGCATTCACCCAAAGAAAATGAAAACACGAATTCAGAAAGATACCTGCACCTCTGTGTTTATAGCAGTGTTGTTTACAATAGCCAAGACATGGTGACAGCCCAAGTGTCCATCGGGTGATGACTGGAGAGCTAGACAAAGATGTGGTGTGTTTCTACGCCATGGGATATCACTCAGCCATAAATACAAGGAGATCTTGCCTTTGCCGCAACGTGGATGGACCTGGAGGGTACTGTGCTAAGTGAAAAAAATACAGAGAAAGACAAATACCGTATGATTTCACTTTTATGTGGAATCTTAAAAACAAAACAAATTTAAAAAAACAGAAGCAGAATCATAGATGCAGAGAACAGACTGGTGGTTGCCAGAGAGGAGGGGGGCTGGAAGGATGGGGAAATGGGTGAAGGGGCTGAAGAGGTACAAACTTCCAGGTATGAAGTAGGTAAGTCACGGGGCTGAGAGGTACCGTGTGGGGAGTACAGTCGATAACATCGTAATGACCTTTTACCGTGACAGGTGGGGACTACACTTACTGCGGGGAGTGTAGCTTCACGGATAGAATTGTTGAAGCCCTATGTCGCGCACCTGCAACTAATATAACGTTGTGTCAGCTTCGATTTAAGTCAGGTTGTACTTCAATTAATTAAGTTAAATAATTAATTTAATGAAGTTAATTAAGTTATACTTCAACTTAAGTTAAAAAATACAAACAGCATTTGCAAGCACAGGTCTGCTCTCATGTGCTCGAGTTACATTTACTCTATCCTCATAGACGAGGAAATCCCAAGTAAGAAATTAAATTGAAACAGGGGTGCCTGGGTGGCACAGCGGTTAAGCGTCTGCCTTCGGCTCAGGGCGTGACCCTGGTGTTATGGGATCGAGCCCCACATCAGGCTCCTCCGCTATGAGCCTGCTTCTTCCTCTCCCACTCCCCCTGCTTGTGTTCCCTCTCTCGCTGGCTGTCTCTATCTCTGTCGAATAAATAAATAAAATCTTTAGAAGAAAAAGAAAGAAAAGAAATGAAATTGAAACAGTCCCGGGGCGCCTGGGTGGTTCCATTGGTTAAGCGTCCAGCTCCTGGCTTCCGCTCAGGTCATGATCTCGGGGTCACAGAACTGAGCCCCGCATCAGGCTCTGTGCCCGGCGGGGAGTGTGCTTGACATTCTTTCTCTCCCTCTCCCTCTGCTCCTCCCTGCCCTCTCACAAAATTAATAACTAAATCTTAAAAAAAAAAAAGTCCTAACTGGGAGTACACCCTTGTGACTGGCAGAAACAAACAGATCAATTTAGGCCTTCAGGATTCCTGCGGGTGAAAAGCAATCAAATAAGAACTCACCATAAAAAGACGACAAAACCCGAGAAAACAAACCGTCACGAGATGAGAGTCAATCCAAATGCCAAAGATTTCGATGCTCAAAACTTCAGACGCTTGAATGTCTGAAGTAGGTAAACAGTAAAAATGGTATGAAGAAGAAGAGGATAAAAAAAGCAACACTAAATATTTTAAAATGTAAATGACCCGACACATTTGGAGAAAAAAAAACAAAAATCACTCCTACAAATGAAAATATACACGTTGAAACTTTAACCTCCATGCAGTGAACAGCTGAAGAGAGAATCAGTGAAACGGAACATAGGTCTGGAGGAACTTCCCAGGAGGCAGCAAGAAAGATAAGGAGACAGAAAATATGGAAGAGGGGTAAGGAGGCCAGGAGGAGAGAGGGAGTGTCTAGCGTGCATGCAATCAGAATTCCGGATCTGCGGGATGAGGGGAAACTCATTGGAGGAGGGAGAGAGGTAGCAGGCTGTTCCAGGCAGAGGGAGCAACATATCCCACAGCCCTGAGGAACTCACCCAAAGCCACTGTGTTAGAGCCCTTGCCCTGTTGCCGGCCTCGTGCAGGACGATGCTGGGGCACAGAGGTCTGGACACCCTTCCTGCCCAAGCAGCAGGAAGTCTGGTGGGGAGCCAGCTGCAATGAGGGGACAGCTGTTTTGATGCTTGGCCAGCTCGATCCCCCCCTTTGGCTGCTAACTGCACCCCTTCTCCCCCAGTCTCAGGTCACATGGTCCAGAGAGCGCTAACCCAGTCCTTCATGCTTCAGGGGAGCACATAGGACCCTGGCCAGGTGACTCACAACCAGTGAGGCCCAGATCTGAAATTTTTGTTGGAACATTGGGCAGAGGAAATCTCGGGCTGCTGACAGGGGAGAATGTTGGCCTGGAAGAGCCATAAGATGACGACACCACAGAAAGAAGCAGAGCCCTTTGAGCCCTGGATCCAGCCGTGCCTGAAGGACACCGTGGACTTGGCAGTTACGTGCATTAATACATTTCCTTTTCTGCTTAAGCTGGTCTGCATCAGTTTTTCTGTCCCATGCAATTCCTTGCTTCATCGGCAAGCCCCAGGACTGGAGACCCCATGGAGACCCCCGGCCCAGCCCAGAGTAGGCAATGGCTGGGCCAGGCCACGATGGCTGTGTCATAGTGAGCTGTCAGGTGAGTGGTGTGCCCAGGCAGGCTGGCGTGGGTGTTGGCGGCCGTCCCGGGAGTCAGTGCAGCTCACTGTCTCCTGGGCCAAATCTCTGTCCAGGCAGGCCCTGGGCTCCCAAGTTGGCTCTTAACAGCACCTTATTATGGCCTTGGGCCTTGGCAAGGGCTGGAGGTCTGTCGAGGGGATGACGCCTCAGAGGCACTGCATGGGGGCGGGGCAGGCCAGACCTCCAGGGGTCTTGCCTCATGGGTCGTGTTGGCGTGCAAAACCCCAACCTCAGGATCCAGCCAAGGTACGTGAGAGGAGCCGAGTGGGGAACCCCTTAGCCCACGCCTGTCCCTCCCCAGTCCCCAGCTTGGCCAGAGCCGTGGATGCCTCTCAGGGGAAGTGCCAGGCAGGTGCAATGTGCAGGTCACCAAACCAAGTGGGTTTAACGGTCCACCGAGTTGTGCAATGAAGTCATTTCAGACCCTTGGTCCTTGCAGACTTAGCAGCCAGCACCGTTCAGACGTCTGCAGACCAACCAGCAATCAGTGCGCTTCACATGCTCTGTGTCTGTCCCTGCCAGCCTGTGCCTCCATGCCCCACCTAAATGCCCCCTCTTCCAAGAAGCCCTCCCTGACCACCCCAGAAGGGCTCCATCCTGCCTCTCACGTCCCTTTGAACCCGGGATGCCTCCCAGATTGCCAGTTCCAGGCTATTGTGGGATGTGGTTACTTGTGCATTCATTGTATTTTCCTTTGGTTCATCTCTGCCAACCCAGGGCCAAGCCAGGACCTAGGACCAACACCTGATGGGTAAATTTTGGCCACATGAACAATGAGTAGTTGGATGAAATCTCGAGTTTCCATTCGCGTTGCACTTACCATGTGCCAGGCCCTGGTTTAAATCTTTATAAATGCTGGCTCGCTGACTCCTCATAATGATGCTTACTGCTGTCTTATGTTCGATCCCTACTTAAGCGGCGAGGAGACTCAGGCTCGAGCAGGCTGCTAACTTGTCCGGAATCACACAGCCTGTAGGCAGCGCACCCAGGACTCAAGCCCAGGCGGCCCCGTCTCAGAGTCCATGTTCTGAGCCCCACGGCCACTCCCCGTCATTTCATCACCCCAGGGACGCTGCGAGGCCACCGAGGACCAGGAAAGAGGAGGGACTTGCCGAAGGCATTGTAGCCAGTGGCCAGACCCTCCTGCCTCCTTGTGTGGCTCTCCCCTCCTTAACACAGGAGCCTGGGCCCTCAGAGCTCCAAGGTCATGCACCTGCCCCCAGCCTGCTTTGGAGGCCGCAGGCAAGCTCCGTCCCACAGAGACAGAGTCCTTCCAGGCCCCTCCCCCCTTCTCTTGGGGACAACCTGAGGACAAGAGTGGGGAGCTGAGTTTGCCGTCTGTGGGTGTGTTTCAGCGAGTGTTGGTTGATGGGTTCAGCCTCTGGGCACGGGAACAGGAGCTGGAGAGAGACTGCCTGGGCGGGGCCCTGGGCCTAAGACCCGGGAAGGGTGGAGAGGACCCTGGCCCCGGGAGGGCTGTGTTGGGGGGTGCTGGCTCCCCCACTGATGGGCAGGGTGGGCTGTGCGGCAGGGCTCCAGGAGGGCCTGGAGGGGGCTGAGTCCTGTTTAGCACTCGGACCCTGCCCTCAGCCCTCTGCACGGCACCCAGCGCGGTGTTCCGACTTGAGCGAGGCCCTTGGTGCCCGAGCGTGGTGCCCAGGGCTGCAGGCAGCCGTGTCTGACACCACTTGACTGTGCCTCGCGGTCACATGACCCAGAGGGGGCACCCCAGAGGTCAGCCCAGGACCAACCACAGACAGTAGAGTGAGCAGCTGACCAATTGGATTCACTCCCTGGGGACCCCAGCTGGACATCCCAGAACAAGGCAATGCGGACGGAGCTTCCTGGAGGGTTGAAGATGGAGAGGGAGGCCTGAGGCCTGGGGGAGGTCTTGGGGGAACTGGAAGAGCCTAGGGGACTTTGGGAGACCTTGGGGATCTGGGCCCTGGGGGATTTGGGGGGCCCTGGGGGTCTTGGAAGACCTTGGGAAATCTTTGGGTCCTCAGGGAGCTGGGGAGGAGCATTGCGGGGTCTGCATGGCCTGGGGGCATTGAGAAGCCGAGGAGGGCCTTGATGGGTCATGGGGGTCTTGGAGCATCATGGGGGTAACTTGAGGGTCTTTGGGGGCCTTGGGAGACTCACGGGTCTTGGGATCCCTGGGGCCTTGGGGGACCTGGGAAGTCTTGTGAGACCATGGGAAATCTTTGTGAATATAGGGGGCTTTGGGGGGTTTTAGGGGACCTTGAGGGACCTGGGGGCTTTTGACAGGCCTGGGAATGGAGCAGCCCCCCAAGGGCCCAGGTCGTGCCAGTGGCTGTGTCCTGGGCACATAGCTTCACCTCCAGGGGCCTTGGCTCTCCTTTGCGTGATGGGGCGATCACAGGCCCGCCGGGGTCCCGTGGGGTTGAAATGGACAAAGGTGGCAGGGCTGTTCTTCACGTGCCCTTCCTTGCTGTCATGTCTGGACGCTCTGAGGCCAGACCACAGCACCCCACATACTCCTCCTCCACACAAACCTGCTTCCCACACCCACTGAGGCTGTGGGTTACACGGGTCTCGTGGGGGGTGGGGAACCAACTCCTGTCACAGCCCACCGCAGGAGGCATCTCCTTGTCCCCAGAGTTCCTCTCACACTGGACACCAGGTGAGGTGAGAGAGGCCCCGAATTAGCTTAGATGGTCTCTCCAAGGCCATGGAGGCTTTCCAGCCAGGGACTGACGTGACCAGGATGGGCTCAGTCCTTCAGGAGGTTGGTGCTGGCTGCTGGGGGAGGCTGATGCGGCCTGACCAGAGCTCTGGTGACAGCTGGACGGGGGGTGGGGGAGCAGAGTTGAGTGGGAGGTCCAGCTTCCAGGCCATGGACCCCTCTGCAAGGCCTTGAGGCCTGGCCCCCTTCCTGGCCCTGTGGACGGTGCAGTCTCCCACATCTGAGCCACCTCCTGGCCACCACGGACCATGGATGCCACCTCCAGGCCTGCACAATGGGTCTTCCCAGTTCCCTCCATCCCCAAAGTTGCTGCCTTGCTTCAGGCCACCGTCCCCCCAGTGGACAATGTCAGAATTTTCCATCTGGTCCCCTGTCCCCCAGCCTGTCCTGGTTGCTCCGCTCTATTCTCCTCCAGCAACCAGAATGATCTTTTTAAAATGTAACCCTGCCCTCCTCGATCTGCCCCAGACTTGCAGCCACCTGCCCTCCTCCTTCTGTACAGAAGGCCAGTCCTGGCAGGGGGGCCTTTGGGCTCCTCGGAGCTGCCCAGAGCACCCGGCCCCGGCGGCTCCAGGAGCTTGTGCTAGAGTCTGTGTGGACGACCACTGCTCCCTTCGCTGGAAGACTCTGCTGGAAAATGTCAGGGAGCTGGGCAGTGTGTGTGGAGCGGGTGCTCTGCGTCCTGACCAAGCCGCTCATCCCAGGGTGGGCCAGAGCTGACCGCACTTGCCGCCCAGCTGCCTGCTTCACGCATGCTCTGGGCTGTGATTGGCCCAGGTGGGCATGCGACGCAGCTCTGGCCCATCGGGGAAGGGAGGCAAGGGAGACAGCAAGACAGGCCTCTTGTCACCCCTGCCTCCCGGCCGATGCTCATGCTTGGGGACGACCAGGGCCCTTGAGGGTAGATGCCGACCACACCAGGCACTGTGCTGAGGGCTTTACAGAAGCCAGTGCACTCAGTCCCCTGGGAGGTAGGCACAACCACTGTCCTGATTTTACAGATGAGGAAGGAGGCACAGAGAGACAGAAAGGTCTTGTGCCCTGGTAGCTGATGGAGCAGGGATCAGACCCCAGTCTGCGTCCTAAGCCCCTGCAGGGCCCTGCCCCATCAAGCCCTGAGCCCGCTTGGGCTCACCTTGGTCACCGTCTCCAGTCGCTGTGCCACCTTTCAGCTCCTTGAATGTCTTTCCCACCTCAGGGCCTTTGCACGGCCTCTTCCTTCTGTCTAGAACAATTTTCTCACTGATTGTCTCATTATGGGGTCTCAGTTCAAATGTTCCCTCCTCTCAGGGGTGTGAATGGCTGGGGCTGGGAGTGAGGTGACTTCCCCGGGTGCCTTTGTGCCTTTTGAATATTGAACCATGTGACTCTATCACCCACTATCTCAGTCAGCTTGGCCACCACGAGAAATACCACAGTCTGATGGCAGTGCGGGGGGGGGGGGGGGCTTGAACAAGAGACATTTGTTTCACAGAGTTCTGGAGGCTGGAAGTCTGAGACCAGGGTGCTGATGATTCGGTTCCTGGTGAGAGTTCGGTGGGTGTAGACGGCTGCCTTCTGGCTGGGTCCTCACGGGGCCCTTCCTCGGCGCTAACAAACCAGCGACAGAAAGATTTCTTTCTCTCTCTCTCACGTCTTAGAGGGCATGAATCCCATCATGGACCCCACCCCCAAATACTATCACACTGGGGGTGAGGGGTTCAACATATGAATTTGGGGGGCACACAGAATTCAGTCCATATCACCTACTCGAAAAATGATTAATTAAAAAACATTTATAAAGGCATATCACTTCACACTCTTTAGGATGGCTATTATTATTATGTTTTTGAGAGAGAGAGAGTGCACATGAGCAGGGGTGGGGGGCTGAGGGAGACGGAGAGAGAGAATCCTAAGCAGATTCCACGCCTGGCACGGAGCCTCATGTGGGGCTCGATCTCATGACCCTGAGATCATGACCTGAGCTGAAATCAAGAGACGGACGCCCAGCCAACTGAGCCACCCAGGCACCCCATGGATGGCTATTATTTTAAAAACAGCCACAGAAAATAGCATTCCATCGGCAAGGACATGGGGAAACTGGAACCCTTGTGCATTGCCGGCGGGAACGTAAGATGGTGCTCACGGTGTGGAAAACAGTCCGGCAGTTCCTCAAAGGGTTAAATATAGGACTTCCCATATGATCCAGCAAACCCACTCCTAGGTATACACCCAAGAGAACTGAAAGCCAGGACGTGAAGAGCTGTTTGCACACCCATATGTGTACACGGATAGCAGCGTTATTCGCAATAGCCGGAATGTGGCCACGATCCAAGTATCCCTCAACAGATAAACCAAATGTGGTCCATCCATACAATGAAATACGGCTCAGCCTGTACAAGGGAGGGATTTTGACGCCTGCTACCGCATGGATGAGTCCTGAGGACATGACGCTCCGTAAAGTAAGCCAGACACAAAAGGACAACTCCTACAGGTTCCACTCACATGAGGTACTTAGGGTCGTCTGACTCATAAAGACAGACCACAGGTGGTGGCTGTCAGGCGCTGGGGGAGGGGCATGGGGGTGCGTGTCTGATGGACAGAGCATCAGTTCTGCAAGATGAAGACAGGGTGAATGTGCTTCGGGTTGCCGAATTGCACACCCGGACATGGTTAGGATGGTAAATTTTGCTATGCGTATCTCACCACCGTAAAATTATCTCAATGGGTGGGTAAATCTAAGCAAGTATTAGCTGCATAAAGTAAAAAAATTAAGTTCTCATGGTGCTTTAAATAGACTAATGTCACTGTCAGAACGTCCTCCTGAAGGGTACAGAGTGAAAGTAGGAAAATTACGTGGGTGACGGCTGAGAAAGCCACCCTCAGTCAAGTGACCCAGGTCAACGTCACGTCATGGGGATCCGTCAGGCTGAGAGCACGTGCCTGAAGGGATGGCACGAGGAGGGGCACTTGGCCTCTGCAGTCTTCTTCCCCAAACCCGTGACCCCAGTCCAACCCCGAGAGAAACATCAAACAAATCCCAGTCAAGGGACTTGCACAAAAATGCCCAGTCCTCCTAAAAACCATCAAGAGCGGCAGAAACGAGGAACGAAGGAGAAGCGGTGACAGCCCAGGAGAGCCCAAGGAAACAGGACAACTGGATGCCGTATAGTGTCCCTGGTGGGCTCTCGGAAAATAAAGTCCGTCTGAATAAACTGAAGTAACTTTAGTTAATAATGGTGTATCGATACTGACGCACGTGTCGTAAGAAATGCACCAGACCAAGCTAGGATGACAACTGGGGGACCTGGGTGGGGGTACAAGGCAACTGCGTAGAATTGTTGCAATTTTTCTGTAAATCTAACTTTTCTGGAAAAAAGTTATTTAAAAAAAGAAAAAAAAAAGCCTCTGTCTGGACAGACCTTCCCCGCACACCAGGAGAAGGTCCTGCCCTCATTCTGGGCCTCAGCACCAGCTCATTCCTCACCAGCAGTCACAGAAACCTGGGGCTGCAGGGGTCCACCCCCCCACCTGCTAGAAGGGAGCTGAGGGGGTGCTGGCACCACATGAGCTCCCAGCACCCAGCATTTCCCGCACCCCAAAGGCCCTGTTCTAAGACACCCTCCCTCAGGCCGAGTGCCCGGAAGCTGGAGGAGCCGGCGTGCCCCCTCTCAGGGCTGTGCTCGAACCTGTGTGAGCGACATGGGGTCAGCCACTGCTGGAGGAGCAAGGAACACTTTGCAGGGGACACAGACCCGACCCCCCATGTCCCACCACCTTCGGGATATGGCCAGCTCAACTGAAGAACCGAATTCTTCATTTATTTTCATTTGAAGTAATTTTAATTTTAAAGCAAATAGCTGTGGGGGGAGTGGCCACCATCGGATTCAGGTTCAATATTTTTTTTTTAAAGATTTTATTTATTTATTTGACAGATATAGAGACAGCCAGCGAGAGAGGGAACACAAGCAGGGGGAGTGGGAGAGGAAGAAACAGGCTCATAGTGGAGGAGCCTGATGTGGGGCTCGATCCCATAACGCCGGGATCACGCCCTGAGCTGAAGGCAGACGCTTAAACCGCTGTGCCACCCAGGCGCCCCAGGTTCAATATTTTTTGGCAAGACAACTTCATGGGGGGGTGAGTTTTCTGTTAGGAGTAATCATAATGTCAGATTTCTCTCTTTCTGTGGTTTAGGATGCACTGCTGGTCATTGCCCGTCGCTGCCCTGGACCCCTTCGTCCAGCGGCAGGTGCAAACGGTGATACTCCAATTTTACCACTGTGGCTTCAATTACTGGCTGGAATCCTGCCAAGAGAAACTTCCCCTTATCAACTATTCGGCCACCCTAAGTTACAGATCCCATAGGAAAGGTAGGATAAATGGTTGAGTCCTTCCCTTTATTTACAAGTTTCAGAATAATGAGTTGATTCCCTAGTATCCTGTGATCGTGAGCTTTTTTTTTTTTTTTTTTTTTGGCATCATTATGAATTGATGGATTTGAGCCTATAGAAGGTGCTTCAATCCCCTGAAGTTACCATCCTTACTGCTGTTCTAACTGCCCTGTCCCTGGCCAGTGGAAGACTGTTCTGTGGCTTCTGGGTGGTTCGGGCGTGACCTCCTTTGATAGCTTCTTGCTTTCTTGGTGTGACAAGACGTTCCAGGCTCACCTTGTACATTTCCTGTCCCAGACCTGGAACCAGCCTTTCTCCAAGAAGTTCTGGTTCCTTTTAGGGGAAATTAGAGACCACAGATCTCCCACTAAGGGTGCCCATTTCCAAGGGGCTGATCCTTGTTTCTAAGGCATTTCCATTGGACAGAGCAGACAAACATTTGTTTCTAAAGAAATACACCCTGAGTTGACACTGACACTTCCTACTTATTGTCTGGACGAGAGAATTTTTACTTAAACTCGTTGACCTCTATCTCCTCTCTCTTTCACCTGAACGACAAATAGCACATCAAGAAAATAATCCCTCGTGTGCTTTGCTCCACTCTGCACACACAACAATCTCAGAAAAACAATACCCAATACCAAGAACAGCACCAACGTGATCCTTGGAAGGAGTTAAATATTTTGTACTTCTTTTTGTCCTGAAGTTATAGACCACCAGACCTGTGCAGACACATTATTGTGTTCGACGTCACTTGGAATACCTCTCCTCTGTGTGCTGAGGTTGCCAACTAAATACACAATTTAGGTTCATTTATTTCATTTTTTGTTTTAGGATTTTTAAAAATCTAACATCGTTTCTCCAGTTGATCTACCAAAGTATTTTCAAAGAAGTGCCCTGTTATTTCTCTCTTCTTTGAGATAACAGTTTTAAATTTTTTTGAATTATCTTTTAATTTTTTAAGAATATGAAAAATAATGTTTGTACCCCTCACTTTTTTAGATAAATGGTTGTCTTTCTCTAGGTAGCTTGTTTTATTTATTCTTTTTATTGTATTTTATATATGTTATAATTACTTTATGTTTATACCTTTATATAATATCATTGGTCCACTGCCTGCCTTTCTTCCTCCTTTTCTTTTTCCCTCCTTCCCTCCTTCCCTCCCCTCTTCTTTCCCTCCCCCTTCCTTCTCTCCCTCCCTTCCTTCTCTCTCTCCCCCTTCCTTCTCTCTCTCCCCCCTTCCTTCTCTCCCTCCCTCCTTCCTTCTCTCCCTCTCCCTTCCTTCTCTCCCTCCTTCCTTTCTTCTCTCCCTCCCTCCTTCCTTCTCTCCCTCCCTCCCCCTTCCTTCTCTCTCTCCCCCCTTCCTTCTCTCTCTCTCCTTCCTTCCTTCTCTCCCTCCCTCCTTCCTTCTCTCCCTCCCTCCTTCCTTCTCTCCCTCCTTCCTTCCTTCTCTCCCTCCTTCCTTTCTTCTCTCCCTCCCTCCTTCCTTCTCTCCCTCCCTCCTTCCTTCTCTCCCTCCCTCTCCCTCCCTTCCTTCTCTCCCTTCCTCATTCCTTCTCTCCCTCCTTCCTTCTCTCCCTTCCTCCTTCCTTCTCTCCCTCCCCCCAGCAAGACAATAATGAAATTAGCTGGTGACCTTCGATTCCTTCCCTTTTCTTCCTTTTCTCCATAATCTGATTCAAAATAATATTTTTTATGTCCAGTTACCTGTAAGGTAAGTGGGAAGCTGACCCTCCCTTGCACACCCTCGCCCTGTTCCTGCCCAGGAACCATCCCAGTTATGGTTAATTCTGAAGAGCACTCGGTGCTCGTCATCCACCCTTATCTTGCTGTCTCTCCATTTCCACTTCCGATGCTCGTTCCCTAGCAGGTTCCTTCGGGAAGGGCTCGTCAAAGCAATAATCCTCAATAAGAGCGGCTTCTCGGCAGCCTTTTGACTGGACGTAATATTCTGGGCGCACATTTTCTTCCCTTGGATCTGGGAACTACGCCTTCGGGCCTAAAGCGTGGCTGTCAGCAGTCCGCAGCAATCTGCTGTTTTTTCCTTGAAAGTGACGGGAATGTTCTCACCTGGGGGTCCAAAGGATTTTATTTTCTTTCTCTTTAAAATTCAGTGGCTTCACTCACCCACATCTCGGAGTTAGTCATTCATTCCAGGCCCATTTTCCTAGCGTGGGGTATGTTCTTCTGACACGTACTTTCACAGTTGTTCATTTGTTCTAAATTTCAGGAATGCCTTCTTGAATGAGTTTCGGTGTTCACGCTGGCCTACTGACCTGGCTTTCTGGTCGGGGATGCTACCATCAGTCCCATGCTAGAACTTTCCTGCCTGCCTTCCCTTGCTTTCCTCTAATCCCTTACCCCCCACCCCATTTCTTTATGATTTAAAAAAGTCGCCTACTTTTTATCTCCCGCCCCTGGTTGCCTTTATTCCTTCCTGGGACCCTGTCAGTTTTGTCTTCATTCCTGGAATTACTTTCTCATTTTTTCTGATTATTCTCCACACGCGTCACACTCAACGGTTCTTTTCCTCTCTAACATGGATTTGCTGAGTTTTCCTAATTCTGAATTATGTCATTCTTTGGTGATTTCTATCATTTTCTTCATCGCCTGGCCTCGATGGAAAACACGAGGGTCCAGTGTTCATGTGTTTGTGGGCCCATCTTTCTGACACACTTTCATTCCACGCAGTGCTGTCCCACGGCGTAGCGCCACTAGCCACATTTCAAGTGCTCCATAACCACGTGTGGCAACTCCCCTGGACTGTACAGATATAGAATATTTCCGTCATTCTAGAAAGTTCTCTCGGACAGAGCTGGTCCATAGGATCACAATTCTCTGCCTTACTCTCTTGTTCTTATAACAACCTTGGGTAGGTTCCGACGGTCACCCTCCTCCAGCCTTCCCTTTACAAATCCCTGCACTGGCCACCCGGGCTCACCAGCCCCCAGGCTCCCGCCCACCCACCGTGCCTGCTCAGCTCCATAGCTCAAGGACAGAGAGGGCTGTCCCCCGTCCACCACCTCCTTCCTCTGGCCTCTGCCAGGCCTGCCTTCCCTCAGGGAGGCCTGAAAGCACCTCCTCCAAGAAGCCCCCAGCCCCAGGCTGTGGCAGATCCTAGCCCCACTGACCACCTGGGCTGGTACCTCAGGTGCAGGTCTTCCTCCCCACAAGAAGGTCTAGGAGGACCAGGTCTGACGAATGCCGGCCTCCGCATGGCTGCGAAGTAGGTGAGGGAAAGAAGGAGGCCTAACCACCACCCCGCAAGGTAGGGAAACTGAGGCACACAGAGTGGGAGAGGCTTGCCAGGGCCACACAGCAGGTAAGACAGAGTCCAGATTAAGATTAGCGGACCCAGTCTCCTTCCAAGAGGAGGCGGAAGGCGGGGCTGCCAGGGAGGGAGACCCTGCCCACGCAGGGTCTTTGGGAGAGGATTGGGCAGGGCGGAGGCTGGGCGGGCCTCCAGGGCGCCCCAGGGGGCGTGGCGCCCGGCCCCTGCACTGCCGCCTGCTGCCACGAGGTGGCACGCTCCGTTAGTCTCAGAAGCCAGAACCTAAGTTAATGCCGCAGGCCCCCTTGTCCCAGGCCAGTGGCTTGGAGGGGGTGGAGGGTGGGGGTGTCCGTGCTCTGTCGCCTGCCCAGGGCCTGGCTAAGCCCTGCTAAGGAGCCGTGTGTTCAGGGCCCCCCTGCAGAGAACACACTCTCCCCAGGGCCACGAGCTAGGGAAAGCCCTTCACACCCTGCATTTTTCTCTGCTAATTCCCCTCGGAGACACTCAGTTGTTCCCACCTTCACCTTTCTGAGACGCTGAGGCAGCTCATAGCAGAGGAGCGTGTCTGACGCAGCGCTGGGTGGTCCATTTTTTCCTGAAAACGGTTATTAAGTTGTTGGTGCATCTGACCCAACAGCATTTTATTAATTTTTTAAAAAGTTTTATTTATTTGCAAGAGAGAGCACAAGCAGGGGGAGCGGCAGAGGGAGAAGCACACTCCCGGCTGAGCAGGGAGCCAGATGTGGGGCTCCATCCCAGGACCCTGGGATCATGACCTGAGCCGAAGGCAGACGCTTCACTGACTGTGCCACCCAGGCGCCCCGAAACAGCATTTTAGAGTCAAGGAAATATGGAAAGAAAGTTTCTGGGTGTCATCTGACCGCTCAGCCATAGCACATCTGCTGAGTGCCTACTATGTGCAAGGCTCCCACGTACTGAAGTGTAAACGTGTGTCGAGTCCCATAGGACACGCAGAGCCTCCGACCTTCAGCCCCCTGGACCTGCAGGCATGCACCATTTATCCTGCTCCAGACCCTTCCTCCGAGGCCTTGCCCACCCTTGGCCTCCCCGACAGGCTGCCTCTTGCCTCTTCGGTGGTGGACACACCCACCTGGCAGTGGGCATCTTACTTCTTCCCTTTACAGATGAGGAAACTGAGGCTCAGAGGGTTAGGTGGCATGTCCAAGGGCACAGAGCTAAGGGCACATGGAGGTCTCATGGGGCTGGGGCCACAGGTCAGAGCCAGCAGCTGGTGGGGAGAAAGCAGGTCCCCAAGAGAGATGTTTGAGGGCCGGAGTCAGTGCTCAGAGCCCAAGGTGGGGGAGCAGCTCTGCTGCTTGTGTCCAAGGACAAAGGGTCAGCTACCTGGGGGCAGGGTGGCCAGGAGGAAGGGAAAAAAGAGGGGCTCTGGCCCAGGGCTGGGGTGAATGAGGAGACCCCAATGGCAGAGGGCTCTGGCTGGAAGGGACGTCTTGGCAGGCTGACTCTTCTAGAAGAGTCCAGGATGGACAGAGTGGCCCTGTAGGCGCTCCGAGAAAGGAGCAGGCAGGGAAGGCTTCCTACAAGAGAGGGCACTTGAACTGGGCGTGCCTGAAAAGAGCACTTCTATGCGAGTGTGCGAGGTCAGAGGCTCAGAGAGGAACCACCGTCCCCAGGCTTTCAGAGAGCCACACCAGCCCTAGGCCGGGAGGCTGGAGGGGGCCAGCCGTGGTCCCCGTCCTCAGGCAGAGCACAGGCTGACAAGAGAGACTGTCTCAGAGGCAGAGGCCACGCCCACGTCTTGGTGCTGGGATGCGGGCAGCGAGGCTCCCGGCTGGCTGATCATATGCGTCCCTTGGCGTGTGCCATGAAGTGCTTGGTGCAGGGAGGAGAAGAAAGGCAGAAGAGGTAATCGGAGTGGGCCTCAGAGAAGAGGCGGCCCTTGAGCGTGGCCCGAAGAAGAGGCCCAGGGTGGAGCCCTGCGTCCCCCATGTGGCGGGCAGGCAGAGGGGCAGCAGGTGAGTCTTTGGGGTGGGGGGGCTGTGTTCCCACAGCAGGTGGCCCAGCAATGAGGTGGGCACTAGGACTTTGGGTCAGAGAAGCCAGGGTGGCAGGCGGGGGTGGCAGGGACTGTATGGGTCCCACCTGCCTTGGTGTGGAGGTCGGGGTGGGGTGAGGTGGCTCTGAAGTGAGGACTCGGGGCCCTACCTGTGGGCCCAGGATGCGAGGGACCGGGTCTGCCAGGCACAGAGCAAGGCAACGGAGGGAAGGGTGGAGAAGAGGGATTCAGGGATGGTGCTCTGGGGGTGCCGAGGGCCCAGGGAGTGGGGGGACGGGCACTACGGGGTCAGAGGCAAGTTGCCCAGGCCTCCCCCTGACTTCTTTCTGCACGCCTGTTCTTGGCCACCAACATCCGCTGCTTCTGCTTGTCACCCAGGAGTTCACTTGGGCCCAGCTGTCTTGCCCCCAGGAAGCTCTTTGGGGCTCTGAGGCCGGGAGACTGGTTCTGGGGGCTCAGCTGGCTCCAGGTTGAGGGGGGACTCCAGGCCACCTTCTCAGAGCTGACAGCACAGCTCAGAATTTGTCAATGCCCACTCAGGGCAGTTTTGAGCAGAGGGGTGGGGAGCTAGAGGTGGCCTCACCAACCACCCGCGGTGTGGCCTTGAGGAGGGGCCAGGTGGCTGCTCTGAGCCCCATCCTTGCATCCTTGCGGGAGTTCGCTCAGTGTAAAAGCACAGACTGGGAAGCTGGGGAGGCTGGGACAACAGAGATTTATTTCCTCACGGTTCCAGACGCTGAAAGTCTGAGAACAGGTGGGCCGGTTCCTTCTGAGCCCCTCTCCTGGGCTTGCAGACGGCTGTCCTCTCCCTGTGTCCTCACACGGTCATACCTCCGTGTGTGTCTGTGTCCTGACCTTCTCTTCTTATAAGGACCCCAGCCAGACTGGGTTAGGGCCCATCCTAAGGACTTCATTTTAACATAATTGCTTCGATGAAGACCCCATCTCCAAACACTGTCCTATTCTGGGGTGCTCGGGGTTGGGGCTTCAGCCTGTTAATTTGGGGGACGGACACAGGTGAGCCTGGAGCAGCCCCCATTTGTAAATGAGGTGATAGGATGGCTCTAGGAGCCACAGAGCATCAAGCACCCGCTTTGAGGGGGATCCGGTCTGTGCCCGTGCACCAGGTGGGACCACATCTTTACAACGGTTTGCTCACCGTTGTGGCCCCACTAGCAGCGGCAGGTGCAGAGGGGCCCCCAGCAGGGTGGACTGAACATGAGGGATCCTGCGGCGGACCCAGCAGTCTGGTTCAACCCCTTCCCTTCTCCCCAGTTTCCCTCCAGCTCCTGCCTGCTCCCCAACCCTGGCCACGTCTGTCTTCAAAAAATACTCTTCAGGCTCGTGCTCCGCGTGTCATGCTGGGGTGGCGAGCAGTCCCCTGCAGCTGTCCTTGCCCCTTTCATGAGCAAATGGATGCCCTTTTGGGCTAGTTGGAGGTGGATTTCTGTCATTTTGTGAACAAAAAGGCCCTGACAACTATACTTAGCCTGGCCAAGGTCCTGAGGTGAGGGCGGGGTGGGGGGGAGTGGGAGGAGTGACTCACACAGAAGTAATCTGGGTCTTTCCCCAGCTGGGCTGTGGGGAGAGTCCGGGGAGGCAAGAATATAACCAATAACAATGCAAACAATTACGGTGACAGAGACAGGAGGTGGCAGGTACTGGGCGGGGACTCCTGGGCGCTCCGGGTGTGTGGGACGCCTGGATTGTTTCGGGCCAGGCTGGTCAAGGGGTGCACGAGGAGCTGGGGGCTTCGGAGCTGGGCTGTGCAGGTGATGTTAGCTCCCTTACTCTGAAGTCCTTTGGTTCCCTATTCTGCAGAAAGGAAACTGAGTCACGGAGAGGGACCGTCTCCTGCTAGGAGCTCACCTGAACATGCTTGCCTCTGACCCTGGCCCATCAGGGCTGCCTTCCCAGGCAGAGAATGCTGGAGAAGGACAGCAAAGGGGGCCCCAAATCTTGCCCCAGGGAGTGCTTCAGGGACCTAGGGCCCTGGAGGAACCGGTAGGACTTTCCCAGACGGAGGGGAGGCTGGGGGGTGGGGTGGGGCAGGAGAGTAGAGGAGAGTTCTGGATGTGTTGAGTGGGAGTGCCTGTAGGACTCCCATGCTTGTAGGTGGGAGAGTGGGCTGGAAACACACTTGGCAGACAGCAGCCTGGAAGGGCAGGGCAGAGCCCAGATCACTCAGCTGGGCAGGGGAGGTCGAGGAGGCTGGGTGACAGCCTTCAGGCCTTCTCTATTCTCTGGGTTCCCCGATCCTCCTAGCCCAACCTCCAGCAGCTATATCCTGGTCAGACCTGGGTGGGGAGCTGATAGTGGGTACCCCCAACCCAGGGTTCTGAGGGGGTATTTTCCTCTATCTGTGCATTCAGCACCGTCTTGTGAGTTAGACAGCCTCTGGTCCTGGAGCCAAGGTGGGGGCAAGGTTCTCCCGGGGGAGGGGGTCCCAGACCCAGGGGCAGAAGCGCTTAGAGTGGGACCCCTCTTCTGCTGCCCTGCCCCATTGTGTGGTGCTTGGAGAGATGCAGGAGTGTGGAGAGGAAGTGGCAGGGCTCCTTCAATGACGAGGGTGAGATTTGGACAAAGTGGGGGTGAGCCCAGAGGCCCAGATCCTGAGGCTAGGCAGCATTCCTGGGCATAGAGGGAGCCCCTGCCAGGTGTTGGGAGGATAGAGGGAGTGCGTACCCCCCTCCCCCAACCGTGGCCAAGCAGTGGAGGTCACGGGAAAGGCGTTTCCCTATGGGATGAGGGTCGCCACTGGCAGTACAGGCACCATCTCGGAACCACTGGCGCTCCCGGCGCGTCCCCTGGCTGTCCCGAGTGCGGGCCGCGGGCGAGGTGACAGCAGCGTGCGTGCTTGTGCGTGGCCGTACCCGAGACTTTTGCCGTGACGGAAGCGCGGGAACGCGTGGCCGCGGCCGCGACTGGCGGGCCTCCGTGCGGAGGAGCCGCTGCGCGTGCGCGTGGGCGCAGGTGGCGGGGACGCACGTGGGCCACCCAAACAAAAGTGGCGCCGCGTGACCGAGCGTGCGCGCGCACGCGGCCCCGCCGGGACAGGCGCGCCCCCGCGGGTCCCGGAGCCAGCCGCGTTGGGGGGGGCGGGGCGGCTCGCTGCGCGGGGCGGGGTCAGGCGCTGGGCGGGACGGCGTGCGGGGCAGGAGCGCCGAGGCAGGGCGCGCGCTCCTGGTGAGCCTAGGGCGCACCAGACTCCGCACGAAAGCGGGACGCCAAACGCGCGACACAAGCTTCTTGCCTTATCGCCTCACGCTCGTGACTGAGGGCCCGCGAGGTACCTCCTCGGGCTCCAAGCACCCGCTGGTTCCGGGCGGGCAGCAGTGCCGCGCTAGCCGGGCGCTGGCGAGGAGCCGCCGGCGCGTGAATCGAGTTAGCCCCGATCTCGCACCCAGAAGTAGCGCTGGCACTACGCGAACGCCCACGGACCTCGCGGACCACGCGACACGCCGCTTCCCGGCAGAAATCAGCCCGAAGCCGCGACCGCTTACGCTCATATCATCCCCGGTGTCCGAGCCAGCGGCCTCTCGAGAAGACCCCCGCGCGCAGGCGTACCCCACACGCCCAGAGTACCGCGGGAGGCAGGCGCGCGTCACGGCCCCACCCCCTCGCTTCCAGCTGCGCGCGCCCACAGCCGAGCGCCCGGTCGGCCTGGAGAGGACGTCCCTGAGACTCAGGGGCCTGCCTAGGCTTGGTGCCACTGGGTGGTCTCGCCCGAGTTGAGGAGGTCGCCGAGCCAGGCGGGAACAAGGGGCTCGCGGCTGAGACACGTCGTCTGGGACCCACTCTCTGGGGACTGGGGAGGAAGGGAAGAGGGAGGCAAAGCTGACCTAAAAGTTGTGTACTTGCCTTCACACTTCTTTTTTCTGCCTTGTCTGCTCTCCCTTTGTTTGTGACTTCTAGCTAATGGGGCTGCCACGGAACCAAGCCGCCTAGGCAAGCATAAGAGAGGTGGAGAGTGGGTAACAGTCCCCAGCCACAAGGAGTCTAAATGCTCAGAGCAGAACCAGCACCCCTGTCCAGGCCTATGACCAGGAAAATGGGGAGGCAGAGACGAGGTGGTGGAAGTATCAGCTGACAACAAGCTCCTGTTGGGAAGCAACAGCTTGAGCCTAGGGTTGGAGACCTCCGTGGATGCCCCATGAAGCCAGGTTGCTCTTGGGGCTGTTGCCAGCTCTGAATTTCCAGAGGCAGGGAAAATGCATTTTGGGGGAGATCTCTTGCAGGATGGAGTTCTCTTCTTGCCTTCCCTGAGCAGGTTGGGGAGGAAATACAGAGTTCTTAGCCTCTCCCACACACACAAATTGTGGCTGTTGGGTCCCAGGCCCTATAGTGGCCCAGCTCTGGGGGTTGTTTTTTTAAGTCGGGGCCTGGCAGGATGGTCAGGGGCAGGGGTACGCACTAGTTAAGAGAGAACTTTGGAGTCTTGTTCTGTCGTGCATCTGCTCTGTGACCTTGGAGAGGAAGGCATTGAGCCTCCCTGTGCCTCAGTTTCCCCACCAGTAAAGGGAGGGGGGGGCGATAAGAGTATTACATGAGGCACGCCCAGGGCAGAGATCAGAACACCCTGGTGAGGCTGGCAGTGTCCTCTGCCCCCAGGCAGCCAGTTTCCCTGACCGCACCACTTGTGTCCCAGGCCCATTTGAGGTCACATCTTCCAGCTGGGTGAGTGTGTTCCAGCTGTTGCCCTTCCCCTGTGCTGGGATGAAAGCACATCCCACAATTGTTAGCCGGGACACCTTGGATCAGGGACCTAAGGAGACCTGCCCCACCTTCCTGCTGCAGACCCTCCAAAACCTTTTGCCTGGTCCAGGTAGGGGACCTGGCTTGCCTGGCCTTCTCCCTGTCTTGGCCGTGGTGTTGATCCTTCTGTAGCACTTTGTGACCATGGGGCAGGGCCCTTGAACTTCCCCAGTCTGGATAGTGTTGGACTGATGGCAGGCGGTGGGGGTGCCAGCCTGGTCCCGGGGACTGGGAGGTAGGGGGTCCTCAGGGCCTTCGGGTAGGCACACCTCCTCTGCTCTTCTTCCCTCTGAGCTGCCCTGGCTGATGGGGTATGGGGTGTGGCTGTCCCAGTGGTGCGGCCCGGGGACGGGCAGGGCCTGTCCTTGTGATGTCTGTGTGCTTGCACTCGGGAAAGGCATTTCCTGGAAACTGATTGGGAAAGTCTTAAACTTGTGGTCTGCTTGGCTCTGGCCCTGGCAGTCTGTGTATTCTGTGTTTTCTATGGAGGTGGGCGGGGGACCCCTCATGGGGGAAGAACCAGGTGGTCTCTCTCTGGACCACCAGCCTGCAAGGCCCCCCTCCGTGCTCTCCTCTTATCTGTCGAGTCCAGCCAGGAGTGGGTGTCTGGAGACCAGTGGTTGCCAGCTCCGGGTGACCTCCACTCCCTGTGCTCCCTAGGCCTCACCTTCACCAACTGGAAACGAGGAGGAGAATCAGGCCTGTTTTTCCTGAATCACCATTTTTGCTCTACGACAGAACAGAATAGAATCGTGGTTCAGGCACAATGAAACAAAGTGCTATTAGATCCCAGTGAACCCTGTTGCCAGGGGAGGCTGCGAGCCTGCGGCCCATCCTCTGTGTGTAACAGCGATGTTACCGATGTGATAGAGACGCCAGCACCAAGCCCAGGCCGCTCTTGATGGAATCCGTGTAATTGGAGAACAGAGGGACTGCCTTGATGCGTCCGTGGTGTGACCCATGGTCGTGGTCGTGCCATCGGGTATCCCATCACCTCAAGGGCCCCAGTGGACCCCTTCCGGCTCTCCATGTGTTGTGGTTTGGGTGTTTCCGTCCGGAAGCTGGAGCTGCACGAGCTGCGTGAGGGAATGGGGTTCCCATCCTGGAGTGGCACGTCTCCAGCCAGCGACTCCTTTCTGGGGGCGGCCCTCTTGGGGCGCTGGCATGTCTCCCCTGGCACCTCACCTCTGGTGTTTGGCTCTCTGTGTGTCAGGATGGGGGGTCCTGCCTAGCGGCCGTGCTGGGGGCTGGATGAGCGTTAGCACAAAGCATTGCTAGCTAGGAAGACACTGGTGGCCAGCGTGTGGCCTGGGGACCCTTCTCCGAGCTTCTGCCTCCTTCCCTTCGGGCGGCTGCGGCACCTGTGCCAGGAGTACCTGTGCGTGCTCGGCCACATGGGGCTGTGTAGCCGCGCGTCCCTGTGCTTGAAGAATTTGGAGATGAACTGGGGGAGAAGAGACGTGGGCTGTGGAAGTGAGCAGTAGGAGGACCACAGATGTACTTGCTGGGGAAGCGGCTTCTGTTTCCTCAGCCCAGACAGCGGTGTCTGTGGGAAGCCGCTCAGGGAGAACGTGTCCACTCCCATGGCGCTCGGAGGAAGGGCTCTGGGGAGGGGGGACTGGAAGCTGACTCGGAGGCTCTTCAGCACTGCCGTGGCTTCAGGTCGGTTTTTTCCGTGGCTTTTTGGTGGCATGGCAGTGGGGACTCTCGTTGGGTCTTCATCCTGGGCAGAATCCCAAAAATGGGGGCGCCTGGGTGGCACAGCGGTTAAGCGTCTGCCTCCGGCTCAGGGCGTGATCCCGGCGTTACAGGATCGAGCCCCACGTCAGGCTCCTCCGCTGGGAGCCTGCTTCTTCCTCTCCCACTCCCCCTGCTTGTGTTCCCTCTCTCGCTGCCTGTCTCTATCTCTGTCAAATAAATAAATAAAATCTTTAAAAAAAAAAAAAAAAGAATCCCAAAAATGGAAAGGAGCGCCCCCGGCTGCACCAGACTGCCGGGGACTTGAACTCTTACCCCCTCTGCGTGGGGTATTTTTGGTCCCTGAAGATGATGGTCGCTTAGTGAACAGTGTGTCAAAGGCACAACCCTGCCCGGGTTTGGAGTCGGCCCGTGAGGTCAAGAAACGTAATGGGTTAACTTGAGAACCTCAAGGCAGGTCTCTCCGACTTTCCTTACAGAGACAGAGCAAGAGAAGGAGGGTTCCCTAACTAGAGAAAACTGTGTTCTTTCAGCCTTTGGTGTCTGTGTGGGGCCTGCACGGAGGGGCTGGGGGGAGACTTTGGCCCCCTCCTTCTCCACTGATGACCACCGTCTCCCGAGGGCTGTTGGGGTTGTTGGGCATCTGAGTTCTAACCATGCTGTCATCGTGTTTGAGCCCTGTGACCCAAGTCCCCTGCGGTTACACTGGGGGACAGGAAGTATTGGCCGTTCGGAGAAACTTTAGTAACAGTGACAGAAATCACTCAGTGTAGTGTCAGATGTGGGACCAGGTGTTCTCCACACATTGTCCCACCTCCACCCCACTGAGAGAAACTGAGGCACAGAGAGGCGGGCTGGCCTTTGCCCCCATTTAGTTAAGTAGCGGGGCTGGGATTGGAACTTGGGTTGTTTGGGCCCTAAGGCTGTGCTCTTGACCTCACCGCCTCCCCGATAACCCTGTGGAAAGTTCAGTTACGTCTCTGGGGGTTCGTGAGAGACATGTGAGCAGTAAATTTAGAGTCGTGGTGGGAGGTCTTCCTGCTGTCAAACGTGCAGCAATAGTGAGAGCGTCCCTTACCCCAGGGCTGACAGCCTTCTAAGCACTTTATGTGATCGATCTTTCTAGCAACTGGAGGTAGGTGATATTATCAGCTCCCTCACGCAGATGAGGAAGCCCCAGCTCAGAGAAGTTAAGTAATGTCCCTGAGGCCACAAGCTGGTGAGTGGCAGAGCCAGCTTTGAACCAGTGGTCTTTCTTCCTAACCTGTAGCAGGGGGGTTAGGTGGAGAAAACTTGATCTTGCTGCTGTGTGTTCTTGGTCAAGATGCTTAACTTCTCTGGGCCTCGGTTTGGTCACCTGTAAACAAGGGTCTTGGTGTAGGATACGGAAGCCAGAGGTTTGAGAGCACTCTGCCATCCACAGAAAGGCCTGGCCAGCTTCTGCAGGGAGGGGGGAGGTAGGGGGAAGATGGTGGAGGCGAGTGGGCAGTGCTCGCCATCCCCAGCATGGACTGGTTGTGAGTAGCCGTGGTTGGAGTCAGGGCGTCTGGGTCTCTCAGGGCTCTGTCCCGGATCCGAGGAGAAAGATAGGTGACACTGGGGGCCATTTGTTCCCCTCTTGGAAACCGTAAAGCACTGTGCTCAGTGAGTTGTTACCTGTCCCTCCAGCATGAGCGATGGGGAAGGGGGCTCTACCCAGAGCTCCTGTGTGCCACCAAACCCAAGTTAGCTGTGGGTAAGAGAAATCGAATGTGCTGGGCACCATCGAGGGCCCTAGAGGTGGGGGCAGACAGCTCCCCCTCTCTCGGTCAGGTTCCCCACCATCTGTGGGAAGTGCTCTGCTTCGAGCTGTCCCCCCGTGGGCAGGGGCTTGCGGCTCTCTGGGGGTGAGCATATGGCATGAGGAGGCAGGAGCCCCTCCCCAGCCAGCATGGAGTGCAGGTGGGGGGCACATCTGAGCCCATCCCGTGCCCCAGCACCCTCCAGGACAGAGAGGCGTGCAGCCTCCATTCTGACCCACCCATCCTCCCCTTCTGCCTCCCTCTCCGCCTGCCTCTTCTGCTCGAGGTGCCTGCAGGGCTGGCAGAGCCCTGTGTCTAGCACAGCTCTGCTCCCTTCCCCGGCCAGGGCGGCCTCTGAGCACTGGTTAGAGAAGTGCTCCCTTCACTCCACTCCTTCCCCCGCCTCGCTCCTCCTGTGCCTCTCCCGCCCCTCCCTGCTTGAGCTCCCAAGTCTGTGAGCCATAGGGAAACGAAGGAATGGATGGATTTCCTGCCCAAAGCGAGCACAGGCTGGAGTGCTGTGCTCTGCCCTGGGGAGGGGGCGCTCCTGGGAACCTGGCTGTGGGAGCTGTGGGAGCTGTGGAATCGGTGGAGCCCGTCGGGGGGCAGGGCTGGGCAGGCAGAGAGGCGGCTGTTTTTAAAATATCTTTATTGAGGCGTAATTTACATGTCATACAATCCACCCATTGCAAGTGTGCAATTCACCGAGTTTTAGCATATTCGCAAAATTGTGCAACCGTCACCACAGTCAGATTTTAGAACATTTCCATCACCCCAGAAAGAAACCCATGTCCCTCCGCAGTCAGTCACTCCTCATCCCCGCCGCTGGTTATGGGGTCTGCTCACTGAGCAGGATGTGTTCCGTCTGTGTGGCAGTGTGGGTGCCGTTTCTGAGCTGTGGCCTTTTCTGGACCGCCTTTCTTACAGGCTTAGTGGGCTCACCTTGCCTCTCCAGGCTCCAGGGGTCTGAGCTCATAGCCCCTTCTGTTGCTATGGCGTACCCACTGTGTGCAGGCACCTTGAGCCATTTGCATACCTACCACCTCCAGGAAGCCTTCCTGGCTTTCCCCTTCCCACAGGGTTTGGACCTCATGGGCCACCGTGCTGTTGTGCTAGTCACCCTACGTGGGCTTGCCTGTTTACTCACCTGCCTTCGGAGCTGCCAGAGGACAGGGGCCTTCCTCTTTATTTTTTGCTGGCCTCTTTGGGGACCGTGTCTGGGGGTGAATGGTTGCAGGTGGGGGGTTGTGTGGTGGTGGGTCCATGAGGCTCCCTCCCTGACTTCCCTACTGCCTCTGTTCCTTGATTATTATTGTACGATGGCTTGGTTGTGAAACTGCAGTTTGTGTCCTCTGGAGCGCCTCAAGGGGAGGGTCTGTCTGACTGTGGCTGTGGGTGTTGGGGATGCTGGGCGGGGGATGCTGGGCCGAGCTGCCAGGAGGCCCGCCGCCCCCCCCCCCCCGCGTGGCATGCTGTTTGTTTGCATTTTAATAGACTGTTTTTTAGATCAGGGTTAGATGTGCAGAGAAATTATACAGATAAGGCCGAGATTCCCACCTCCTCACCTGTCCTGCAGGTTCTCCTGTTGTCCGTATCTTGTTGGTGTGAAACATTGTTAAAGTTGGTGAACCAGTGCTGATACATTATTAACTACAGTTGGGCTTTCCTTGGATATCCTTAGTTTTAACTTCAAATCTTTTTTCTATCCCAGGACCCCATCTGGGCTATCCTATGTGTGAGTTGTCATGTCTCCAGAGGCTCCTCTGGGCTGGGACGGTTTCTCAGACTTTTAAAAGTTTCTGATGACCCTGGCAGCCTGGAGAAGTACCAGGTATATGGTAGGGTCCCTCTACACTGGAATTTGTTTAGACAACTGGAATTTCTCTGTTGGAATTTGGATGTGTTCCTTGAGGGTGGACTGGGGTCTCAGGGTTGGGAGGAGGCCCACAGGGGCAGTGCCCTGTCATCTCACCGAGTCGGGGCACCTGCTGCCAGTCTCACTGACCCCCGCCGTGTCGACCGCGGTCACGGGGCAGCGGCGCGTCGGTCAGGCTTCTCCCCTGCGAAGCCCCTCCCTGCCCCGTCCACGCTGCCCTCTGAAAGGGTCTGTGTGCACAGCCCACGCTGAGGGGGTCCTGCCCCAGCTCGTCCAGGGCGGAGTTTCTTCCTACTTTATTGGGAATTTCTCTGTGTGGGAGCCTTGGGTCTTCTCCCCATTTACTAACTGATTCAGTCTTTCTTGTATCAGCGTGGACTCCCGTCCCATTCTGTGTTTTGAGTTATTTATCTTGTTGGAGGACTTGTGCCAGCTCTGGCCCCCATCCTGGTAGGGGGGTGAGCGCGTCCTACGCTCTGGCCCTGCAGGTGGCTCTGGGCTCGCCTTGCCCAGGTCCTGCCCCAGCCCTGCGGTCGGCCGCTTCTCTGAGGAGCCCGGCTCCTCCTCCCGGAGCCTGGTGTTAAGACACAGGGTCTGGGCGCACTTGTTGCTGTGTGAGTGGTTGCCCTGCGTGCTGTCAGCTGATGGAGCGGCAGACACACTCGAGTATCTCACTGTGGGTCTGCGTGCGTCTCTGACGACTTCTGTGAGTAGCCATCTGTGTACATATTAAGTGAAATGTGAGTTCATCCTGATGATACAGTCTGCTCATTACCACGTGGATCCTTCCGGCCTCCTGCTCTCGCTGATCAATAAATTCCTATCCTGCGGTGGGAAACGGGCTCCCGTTTGCCATCCATTTCCTTAATTGTCCCATTGCGGTGTGCACGCAGAGCGGGCTCACAGTTGTTCTCCTGGCCGCGGGAAGCGGCTCTCTGGGCCTGGACGCAGCACATGTCCAGTTCCCTCTCACGCTGTGGGGCCCCTGGCGAGCTGTCAGAGCTCAGGCTGCAGGGGGGTCGTGGGGCGTCACGTCTCCAGGAAGGTCTGTGGCCTGCAGGGAGAGGGAAAGAGAACAGGGGGCCCCTGGCTGTGCCTGGTCAGCCAGCCCTGCGGGGATGGGCACAGACTTGGCATCCCTTTGAAATTTGAAAGCAGGGCTGACTTTGAACGCGCCCCAGCGGTCTGGCCTCGGCAGCGTGGGGTAAAGACTGCCAGCCGACTCCTCGGAGCTCACATGCATCTTGGACTATGATCCTGGCGGGGCCTGGCTCCTCCCCACCTCTGAACTCACGCCTGAGCAGGGGGTGGCCCTTGAAAGGAGAGCACACGTCTGCACGCGGGCACGCAGCTCAGCAGAGCAGCAGCTGAGCCCTGAGACCAGTTTCCTTTCTGGAAAGGAGAGAAGCGAGGCTCTGTGTCGGCTTCCATTTCCGTGTGGGGTCTGTCTGTGGCACGTGTGGGTCCTGTTGGCAGGGAGAAGGGCTTCCGCTGGGAGCTTCCAAGCCAGGCGGGAGGCTGGGAGGCAGAGAAGGCGCCCTGAAGTTGGGTGCCTGCACACGGGCTGCCGCCCCGAGGGGGTGGGCAGGGGCCGGCGCCAGGGTCCCAGGGCTGCGGAGGCCCGAACGCAGCCCTGGGGAGGGGGAGGTTTTTGAAGAGTGGAGTGGCCAGCTGGGCAGGCTCGGAAGAAGGCTGGCACAGCAGTTGGCCCTGTTGAGAGAAAGCGGGGCAGGATGGAGGGAAGGACAGTGGGTGAGTTGGGTTGGGCACCAATGAGAACCGTCGCTTGGGGTGGGCACACAGGTGGGTGGACGTGCCATGCCCACCATCCTGTCTGCACTGTCACTGTGCTCTTTCCCACGCAGGGGGGTCTGGCTCCGAGAGGAGCTGGTCTTGTTTTCTCGCTCGTGGGTGAGCTCCCACGTGGACCCGGGAGGGCTCCGGCCCACCCGCCCAGCCCACGGCTGGCCTGTGTGCCGGTGCCGGGAGCCCCGTCTGTCTTCTCGCCTGGCTGATGAGGACCTGCTCTGTGCCAGGCACCAGGCAGCAGGGCCTGATGAATGGAGTGCATGGTGGGAGGGGGACCAGGCCAGGCAGGAGGGACGACAGAGGTAGGGGCTGTGGGACAGGGCTGCTGGCCCTGCCTGGGGGTCAGGGAGGACCCCTGGAGGGATGAGAGAAGAGACCACAGGAGCCCATTTGGCAGGACACAGGGGGTTTAGCCTGAGGAGGAGTAAGGAGGGGCAGCAAGCCGGGCTAGGCCTCCAGCCACCACTCTGCCCTCCCCTGGGCCAGCTCTGGTGGCGTGGGCGCCTGCGGGGTCAGTTACCAAAGGTCAGCTCCTGTGCAAGGCTCCTGTAGACCCAGCCAGTGTGTGCCTGTCCCCTGCTGGGGCTGGGCCAGGCCCCGAGCCATGTCAGGGTGCTGTGAGCTGTGTGGCTGGCTGCCTGTGCCCCAGGCTGGGCCTCCCGAAAGCTCCTTGCTCCCTGCCGTGGTCCTGTGGGGGGTCTGAGGAAGTTGGTGGAACAGACCAGGGGCTCAATGAGTGGGGGCTCTGTGGGGCTGGGGGTGCTGTTGTCCCCGAGTGGCCCTTCCTGGGAGTGAGGCTCTTGGGACCCAGTGGGGGACCAGTGTGCCACAGTCCTGCTGCCTGTTTCCCTGCTCGCCTGGCTCCCCCACTGGGTGCCCCCATCCCAGGACCTTGCTGTGCCACACCGGTGTTGCCCCTTCTTTCTAGGTGGAGGTTTTGGGTCTGCTAGGTCCTGTGCAACAGCTTTGGGGATGGTGCTGGCCTGGCGATGGTGGCAGAGCTCTGGGATGACTGGAATCACTTGGGGGTCATGGCTGCCCGGCGTGGCTGCCTGGCACTCGTGGTCTGGGGTGCGTCTGTCTGCCTGGAGGGGAGCCTGTGCTGCACCACCGGGGTGAGCCTGGCGGGGCCAGTGAAGGCCGGTATGGCCTCGGTCCTCCTGCCCACAGCCGAGGGAGCGGGAGTGGAGGGCTTCCCTCAGCTCCGAGGATGCTCCGCGG
This sequence comes from Ursus maritimus, assembly GCF_017311325.1. Classification (NCBI taxonomy): domain Eukaryota; kingdom Metazoa; phylum Chordata; class Mammalia; order Carnivora; family Ursidae; genus Ursus; species Ursus maritimus. Next base: position 53,821,623 of record NW_024424564.1, read on the forward strand.
CCGAGACTGGAGGATGCTGTCGGCTTTGGTCCCCGGCTGGGAAGTTTGGCATTTAAAACTCCGAAGCAACTTGAATGGTGAAAAACACACAAACCTTTAATATCACCGAGCTCAGACTCTCACTCTCAGAAGAACCAGGCTAACGTACCACCCACAGGGTTCCCACAAATTCCACGTGCCGATGGGTGTGCCCTGTGGCGGTGAGGGCTGTGATCCAGCTCAGGGCCTGCATCCCCGAAGCAGAACTATGAGGTTCGGGTGTGGGGTGGGGCGGAGGGGTGCTCAGCTGTCCCGACTGACAGTGCCCACTGGCTCTGGGGGGTTGAAGCTGCGCCGTGTGCTCCTTCAAGGCCCCTCTGGGCATGTCCTGGGGGTCCTGGGCTGGCCTCAGCACCCAGGTTGGTGTCCAGGGCTGTAGCTCCTTTCTAGTTCCTTCCAGAGAAGAAAGTCCGAGTCCCTGCTCAGGGTCTGACAGAAAAGGTGAGGAGGACGACATGTGTCTTTCCCCAGCAGCGTCCCAGATGGGCGGCTGGGGTGGACCGGACGGGGAGCTGCTCAGGACTTGGGGCCCGTGCCTGCTGCATGGGGGGCGGGGGGCAGCGGCGCATGCGGCCAGGCCCTGCCTTGTCCTGCCAGATGGGTTGAGCGTATAGCGGGTATGCCGGGCACATCCTGGATCAGAAGGAAAAGGAGTACTTTGTTCAACAGCCAGAGCTTAAGAATGCAGGGAGATGTGTGAATCACATCAGAAGTATTCCGTGAGGAAGTTAAATGAGGTGTAAGCATCTGTGTGTGTGTGTGTGTGTGTGTGCACGCACGCGCGTGTACGTGAGCTCGCGCAGGGGGGCGGTGAGCGGGTTGGTGTGGAGGAGGAGGAGGGATAGCGGTAGGGACCCAAAGGTGCCGGATCAGAAGGTAGAACCGAGGGAGTGGGATTCGCTGGTCCCTGGAGCCCAGCCTGCCAAGCAGTGGGGGTGCAAATGAGTGACTCCTGGCTGTTGAGCGTGTTTGGGGGAGAGGAAGTGAGCTATGAGTCAACCATCAGAACACCCTGGGCATCAGGCTGGGTGGAGCTGCTGGAGGCACTGGAGTGAGGACTGGGAGGGGAGGGGAGGCCGGAGGGGCCATCCTGCTGCCTGTGCCCTGCCCTGCCCGCCTGTGTCCCACGGTCATGCCCCTGCCGGGAGAGGCTAGAGGCAAGGGGTCCGTGCCGGTCAGGAGGGACGCAGGGGCTATCAGCCGCAGCTGAGCACCACTCCTGGGGTGGGGGGAGGGCTCTGGGAGATGCTTGGGAGAACCGGGATTCATGCTGGTGTCTGCGGGGTGGGCCAGGCCGCAGGGAGCCCAGGAAAGGGGAGCCATGGCCTCTCACCAGCCAGTTTCTCATCTTTGAGAAGCCCCATCCTGGGTCTTCCACAGCCACATAGCTCCCTGCTGCACTGGGGGAGTGGGAGTCTTCAGATACTCCCACAGTGGGGAAGCAGGTGGCTGGAGTTCTTAAAATGGCCCTTTCCTCTCTCTGGGGTTCTCCACCAGGTCCTGAGCCCCACACCACTGTCACACGGGCTGGACCTTTCTCATGCCAAGATGTAGGGGACAGACTGGGCAGAGCCTACATGTGGCCCAGGCCCGGCTGGTGCTGAAGTCTTTCCCCGGGTCACGGCTTCTCTGGGAGGCATGGGGCTGGTGGCTGAGCCTCTCCTTTAAAGCAGAGTTCCTGCTGACCCAGGGCAGGGACCACAGGGCGGCTGTTGTGCTGGGCAGGGGCTGGGCACGCAGCAGGGGTGGCATCAGTGCCCAGCGGGTGCCTGCGGAGTGAGGAGGCTCTGCCGGCCTTGCTGGCGCTCCAGGGAGGAATCCTTCAGGAGCCACAGCCCTGGCCCCGGCGCCCTTGACCCCTCAGCAGGGTCGCCACAGGCACAGCCCTGGCCCTTGCACCCTTGACCCCCAGCAGGGTCGCCACAGCCACAGCCCTGGCCCCTGTACCCTTGACCCCCAGCAGGGTCGCCACAGCCACAGCCCTGGTCCTGGTGCCCTTGACCCCCCAGCAGGGTCGCCACAGCCACAGCCCTGGCCCCTGCACCCTTGACCCCCAGCAGGGTCGCCACAGCCACAGCCTTGGCCCCTGTACCCTTGACCCCCAGCAGGGTCGCCACAGCCACAGCTCTGGTCCTGGTGCCCTTGACCCCCCAGCAGGGTCGCCACAGCCACAGCCCTGGTCCTGGTGCCCTTGACCCCCCAGCAGGGTTGCTGCCATCTGTGGGAAAGCCCTGAAGCCCCTTGGGGAGGGAACCTTGGATGCTGGAGACCCATACCTCCCGTGGCCCAAGCACAGATGGCACGCTGGGGGGGCTGGTCTGAACTGGGGGTGGGGGGGCCTGGGGAGGGCTGCCCGAGGGTCCCCCAGGGGAGGGTGAGTGGGTGGTTGCCACACCCCACAACAAAGCTGGGAGGGGCTTCATCGTCCCCACTTTGCAGATGAGTTCAGTGAGGGTTAGAGAGGTCCTGATAAGTGGCTAAGCCACTCTACTGCCCCCAGGGCCTGTGCCCTTGTCTGTGTCCCACCTGCCACACCTTTTGGGTCCATTTAGGAGTTTTACATGGTTGAAGTTATCCTCTTTTTACCCACTTATGGGCCTCATGTGGACCCTAAACTCTGCTTTTGGGGTGACCCTGCCCCTTCATGCATGTGTGCACAAGGGCCCCCTTCGCTCTACACAGACCTCGGGCCTCCCCCTACCTCCCCAACCCTCTCAGGGAGGCTGGGGTGTCAGATTCCTCCCCGACCCCCCTAGCCAGCCCCCAACGCCTCCCCACCGCCACCTGGCACTCGACGGGAGGGGGTGGGTCTCTTCTTCTGGACTGTGAGCTCCTTGAGGGCAGGCTTGGGCCTGGCCGTCCTGTGCACGTGCCTGCCACACGTGGCCTGTGAGAGCTGGGGCCAGAAGGGGACCAGTGCTGGTGCTCTCTGTGGGACCTGCCCTTGCTGTCTGTCCCTCAAAGCGTGGGGACGGGGGGCGGGGGCAGGGACCTGCAGGAGGGTGCAGCCCAGGGTCCAGCTCCCTCTTGCCTTTTGTTGCTCTGCCTTCTGCAGGCTTCTGCAGGCTTCTGCAGGCTAAGCCAGCCCAGGGGGCGGTGCTTGGAGCAGAGGCGTGGGGGGCGGGGCCAGGGAGGCCTCCGTAATCTGGGCTGTCCCTCCCCTTGGAGCCTGTGTCACAGCCTACTGAGAGGGGCAGGAGCCTTGCTGGGTGTGGGGCAGGAGCCACAAAGGATAGAACAGCAGGAGGGCTCGACAGAAATGCCGCCTGATGATGGGAACAGTGATCCTGGAGGCTCCCCGGCCGCCCAGGCTTCATACTCATGGTCTCCACTGGTAATGGCCCCGTGTGAGAGCTGGTGAGCCCGGCGCAGAGAGGTGAGGTGTCTCAGAAAAGATCACGCAGCCAGAGAGATGCGAGGCTGGGTGATTCCAGAGGCCACTGTCACCCAGGGCCCTGGCATCTACATCAGCCATGGTAGCCTGAACAGGCCTCGGGCCCTGGGTTCCTCCCAGAGGCAAGAGGGGCCGAGCCTGGAGTGTGGCTGGTGCAGCCCTGAGTCCAGGCCTCTCCGTCTGCTGTCTCTGTGTCCCCCAGGAGCTGCAGGACACCTTGTCTTCTGGCACAGAGCTGAGGAGGTGCTGGGGGTGGTGGGGTGCCTATCCGAGGAGGTGGTGCTCCTGGGGCTGGGGCGCCGTCCCTGTGTGTGTGTGTGACACAGGCCTGGTGCTGCCAGTGCGGATGATGCCGGGTCGGTGGGTGTCTGCTGGTCGCTCATGTGGGGCCTGGCTGGGGGTGGCTTGTCAGGGCGAGGGGAGGAGGAAAAGCCAGGGCTGGAACCAAGTGCAGGCCAACTGCCCAGGAAAGGCAGGTAGGGCTGAGAGGTTGGGAGGGAGAGCCCGCAGCGTCTGAGGACAGCTGAGGAGCCGAGGTTTCTAGTTTAGAGACAGAGCTGGAGAAGGTGCGGGTCCCAGAAAGGGAGCCAGGTGCTGAGAACCCACAGGGCAGGAGGCAGGTAACTGCGTCCTCCCTCTTCCCAACGCGTGACTGTGAAATCCTGCTTTATCTTAACATTCTCTGATCCCAGACTTAAATGAACTTTGCTGCTGCATTGGAAAATGGACTGTTGGTTTACCAACATTTACCAAATCTGGAGGAGGCCCACGCGTTCAGAGTCGTAGCTGCTGTCCCGGGTTCCATGCCCCAGAAAGGTGTGTGCCCCACCCCCTGCACTCTACAGTTAGCCGTGGCCCACGGAGGGGCAGGAAGTACCAGGGGCCGGCACCTACAGCTGCAGGCCCCTCAGGCGGGCAGGGAGCGTCTCCGTCACCTGAGTGTCCCCGTCACTTGGCCGAGGGCACTTGGGCGTGTTGAGGAGGTGATGCCTGTCACCTGCGTCCACCCTCCCCAGGCCGGGTCAGGCAGTGCACTGGGACGGCACCCCCCCACCAGCTGACTCAGATGACAGATCAGCTTCCTTCTTTTAAGTCAGGCAAACGTGTGCCTTTAAGTCCTTGAGTGCTTAAGTGTGTGATGAAACGTAGCTTGGTGAGTCGTCGGTGCCGAGTCCTCGCGGCTCCCTTGCTCATTCACGGCGGGTTCACGGTCTCTCCCGCATCTTTCCCCCGTTCTGGTTGTGGTTGGAGGGCCGGGGCCGCATGTAGCACTCCTGCGGGATGCCCGAGTCCGACACAGGATTTCCATCCCCAGGGTCCCTGAATTCCAAGCCTCCCATGTCTGGGGACCCGCCCGCTGCGGGCCCTCGGTGCGTAGCGGTTGGCTCTGCGGTGTGAGCCTCAGACGTCCTGGCAATCAAAGAGCCTATTGTGACCTATTTATAAAGTATTCCAGAATCACTTACATGAGTATTTTGTCCTAAATTCTGTATAATTAGGAGATATAAACCCTACTCCGTGATTATTTTTGTGCACTAGCGTAACCTAAATGAGAACTCTCTCCGTGTAGGTTTTGTAAAAAAGAAGCCATTTTAACAAAAACATAAAAGGAATTGATTTCATCTGCACCGTTCTCCCAAAGGCTTGGAACTCGCGCGTTGGCGTGAGCAACCCGGAGACCTTATTGACAGTTGTCTCATTTGCAGACCCTTCCATTTACCAGCAGCAGAAAGGTAAACTTTATGGAGGCGTTTCCAAAGTCCTTGTGAATTCTGGCTGCTGAGCCGTGGCTGGCTTCCCAGTGGCCCCGCTTTTCCCCCTAAACTGCAGTTGAGGCCGGAGGCTTGCCTGCAGGTGCTCCTGGCTGCGGCAGGCTTGGGGTGCGGTGTTCAGACGAGGGGGAGGATTTGTGCCGGCAGTGCCCTCTTGGTGCCCTTTGGTGGGGAGGCAGGTGTGAGGCCGAGTGTCTGTGGCAGTGTGCGTGGGGCCGGGGGAGACTTTTAAGAGGGGAGACTCGTGGGCCGAGTCTTTTTCTTCTGGGCCTCAGGCATGTAGAACTAGAGAAGGCCCAGCCCTCGGATCACGGGTGCTGCCGTCAGCGCTCGTGCACGACCCTCCTGTCTGTTTGCTCAGCTCTTTCCAGCGTCCCAGGTGCCCTCGAGCTCGCCACCAGAACAGGAGGTGGGACCTTGATGATAACCCCGTGTAACAAGTGTTCTCCCAGCCGCCGTCTCCGGCTCCCTGCCCCGTGTTCCTTGTTTCTTGGCGGAGGCCTCTCTCGGGCCAACACCACGCTGTCTTATTACTGCCGTTCATCCGTAGGGCCTGACATCTGCCCCGGAGCGTCCCTCCTCCCTGCCCCTCTTTGTGTGACTGAATCTTGAAGGACTGGTAGAAGTGGTCTGGGCGGACCAAGAGGGTGGGAGGTGGGGAGGCGATACCGAGCATTCTAAGCCAGGGCGGGTATGAAAGCACACAGGTGTGAGGGGCCAGGTGTGCTGGGGGGGTGGGGCGGAGGGGAGATGGGTAGTGAGGAACCTCTGAGGGGTGAGCCCCAGGGATGGCAGGTGTTTCCAGAAGTCTCAGGTGTGGAGGTGGCCTAGGGTGGGAGAGGGCCATCTGAGGCTGGGAGCAGGTCAGGGCTGGAGGTGGAGGCTGGGACCCTGGAGTGGAGGAGAAGGTCAGAGCCCCCTGTGACCCTGAGGGGGTGAGGGGCAGCATACGGAGCCCCTGGGCCGGGAGGGGGCTGCCATAAGGGGAAGCATCAAGGGAAGGGGGTTCCCTGCTCACTTCCGGCCTACAGCCCGCAGACCAGGCCCAGAAGAACACACCCTGCAGCCCAGAGGCTCGCTCAGGCTATCGCAGCCTCCAGGGAAGTGAGGTGCAGAGGGGAACTGAGCACCTCAGGTTTCCGGAACAACCGCAGAGGTGATGTGGGGGAAGCTGGCCATTGGGACCGGGTTTCATGTGGTCGCCTTGGCGGAGATGCGCCTTCCGACCTCGGTGTCCTGGGCTGTGAGTCTGCCTTTATTGAGGCGTTTCCCCACCCTGGGGTCCCTCATCTTGTAGCCACAGGTAGGAACTGGCTCTGCTTCTGGGAAACTGAGGCAGTGCCCCTGACTTCTGGGTATGGTGGAGGCGCTGGTTTCCCCGAGTGGAGGACCTCGAGAGGAAAACGGGCTCCCGTCAGGCGGCTCAGCCCTTGGCCAGGGTCAGCTGCCGGGAAGACCCCTTTCCTGCTTCGACACCCCTGCCCCCTCCCTGTGCCCACCGCACAGACCAGGCTGCCGTGGTGACTGTCCTCTAAGTCATCAAGGATCAGCGAGGCCAAGAAGCAAGTGCACGGGAACCTTTGAGCTGCGCTGCACAGACAGGTGCTCCCTGTCCCACGGAGGTGGGGACCGTGGATGACGTCACAGCCTGCAGGTGAGCTGGGTCCTCCGGCTCTCCTGTTCTCAAATGTGTTGCCTTTTTCCTTCCTTGGCTCGGTTGATGGGCTCTCCCAGGGAGCTGGAAAGGAGCAGGAGCCAGTTTGGGTCCTCGAAGCTGGTCAGCACGAGCCTGCTGTCCTGGAGAGCGGGGCGGGCCACCCCCGTGCTCTTCTCGCTCCAAGAGCTGACCCACCGTACCAGGTGGATCGACTTCACCCAAAGGCGGTTTGTGGATGCTGGTGGGATCGTTGTGCGCAGGTGTGGCGCTCCGAGGGCAGGTCAGGGGTATGTACCTACAGGCCCCCTCTGCCCCTTCCTCCTGAACCGGCCGGGAGGACGCGGGGAAGGGGCCCAGCTCCCCGCAGAGACCCAGCCTGGAGTGTTACTGTTGAGGCGGCCCCAGTGAAGCCAGAGACAGCAGTTTCTTTCTTTTTTTTTTTTTTTAAGATTTTATTTATTCATTTGACAGAGAGAGAGACAGCCAGTGAGAGAGGGAGCACAAGCAGGGGGAGTGGGAGAGGAAGAAGCAGGCTCCCAGCAGAGGAGCCTGATGTGGGGCTCGATCCCAGAATTCCAGGATCACGCCCTGAGCCGAAGGCAGACGCTTAACGACTGAGCCACCCAGGCGCCCCCAGAGACAGCAGTTTCTGCAGGCGTGAGTGTGCTTGGAAGGACCGACGCAGGGCGGTCTTTGCTGTGGGGTCACCTGTGTGACGGCTGAGGGACTCTGGCCATCTCTCTGTGGGGGGGAGCCGAGCCTCCCCGAGCCAAGGCGGGTATGCTGTGCTTGGTGGGGGCTGCCGATGGTCTGTCTTCTCAGTGAACCAGTTGATGGTATCTGGTTTCCTTTTGGAATTTGGGGGTCATGCCCGAACAGGGGACCTGTGTTTCCTCTTGGGTCTTTCCCACCATCCCCGAGGCCTCCCCGTTGCGGCGTCTCGAGGCTGTGGGATGGACTCAGCTGCTGTCCCCGGGCAGGATGGGAAACCACCCTCCTTGGCTGTGCCAACCTGTCCGTCTGGTTAAGCCGGGTCTCCACGCCTGCTTTCGGTGCGTCCTGCCCTCCCCTGGGAATCCACGGCCAGACCTTCGGACCCCTTGGCTGGGACGAGCGCTGGGGGTGGCTCCGGCGGGATCGCAGAGCTGGGTGCCGGCGGCCGGGCCAGGTGTGGACACGCGGTGCGGGAGCTGCCGGGAGGCCGAGAGCCGGGCTGTGGCAGAGACTGTGGCTGGTTCCCCGGAGCCCGCGGCCCGTGGGAATGAGATGATGCGGTGAGCTGGGACCTTGGATCGGGGGACTTGCTGAGTGACGTCTGTCTCACGGTTTAGGTGACGTGCCCGCAGCGTTTCCGTGAGGACAGAAACTGGGTGGTGGCCTCTTCGAGGGCAGGTTTGCGTGGAATGTGGGTTTCTGTCCATCCTGTCTTGGCACACGTTCCCCTCCAGGTGCGGAGGGTGCACGTTCTGATTAGTTGGGTTTGTTTGTTTCCTGTCAATTCAGGATTTGGCTTTGGGCCTTTTTTGGGTCCAACTTTGATGAAGATTTGAGTGAGATGCTTGGTCCTCTTCTGCTCCGGTAAATGGAGGCAGGAACATGGCCGTGGGGGGCGGGAGGGGTGGTCCTCTTGCTCCTTGGTTGTGGCCGCCTGAAGATCCTTGTTTCAGCAGGTGTGGGACATCGCTGGAGGCGTCCCCACAGGGCCCTTTGAGGGGCTTCCTCCCCGACTCTAAGGGACGGTTACTGGTCTGATGCTGGATTCTGGCCGCTCGGGGGTCCAGGTCTTTGGGGTCTGGTTGGCTGAGCTGTGGGGGCCCGCCTGGGGCAGGAGCGCCCGTGGTCAGCTGGGACGTGGGGGTGCAGCGTAGCCGTGAGTTCCTGAGGGGCAGGTGTCGCTGATACGGGGAAACCGGAGCTGCTGCCCCTTATCAGCTGTGCTGAGTGGCCAGAACGGAAAGAGGAGCAGTGGGCCGGGGATGGGAGCGCAGGGGGCCCGGCAGGAACAGCGGCCTCCCTCGAGGGCCTGGCGGGGAGGGCTGGGGTGTGAGCTTGGCTGGGGGGCGCCTGTGGTGCCCATAGTCTGGAGCTTCGCATCCCCGCAGCCCCGCAGGAATGGGGACAAAGCAGACTGCGATGTGGGGTCAGGTCAGGACACTAGGAGACTTAGGGAGAATCCCTAGCACAGGACAAGTCGGTGTTTGGAACCTGTGTCAACAGACTGGGATGTGGATGGCGGTGCCTGCGTGTGTCAGTGGTCGCGTTACTTCCGTAGTGTGGGGACGGCCGTTGGCTCTCCGAACTCAGCCGTGGTTTTCATCCTTGTGCTTCTCGGTATTGATTTTTCCCACACTGACCGTGGCCTCTCGCTTCTCCGTGGAAGGAGATTAAAGCCTCTTCACAAATCAGCCCCGTTCAGCATCACGGCCCCACAGCCCAACGGGTTCTGGCCATTTGTTCTCGCTGAAGCAAATGCGTGGTGTGGGTTTTAACCGCTTTTGCCGAAGAGTGACCTTTTCCCACGTGGGGCCGCCCTCTTGAGAGTGATTGAGGAAGATCCCGGGGCCTCTTGCTACGAGTGGTGAGTTCTCCCCGGAGAACTGCCCAGGAAGCCGATGAGCGCAAATCCCACCTGAACCTTAAAGGTCCCAGGAAAGCTCACTGTTTACAAAATGGTTTGTCAGAGGGCCCTGCGGAGCGAGGGGTCCTGCAGTCCTGAAATCATTTCTTCTCAAGCAACTGTTTGTGAGATGGACCGCTACACGTCTGGTATCTCACAGCCGGTGATGCCCGTGGTCTCCGGAGAGCGTCCCACCAGCTCGAGAACAGTCCCTCAGATGTCACCCACTCCTCCTCCTCTCCCTCTCCAGGGTGTCCCGCAAGTGCAGAGTCGCCTTGTGTGCCCCGCAGGGAGGGGTCCACCGCAGGCTTGCTGACACATGGGGCCTTTGCTGCTCGGGTCCTGGAGTGGGGGGTGTGGAGCTGCTGACCTGGGGCACTCAGGCCCGGGTCTCTGGTTCCCCTTCTTTCTTCTGTTTGTTTCCTTCCCTGTCTCCTCTCCCTCTGCTTTACCTGCGTTCCACGTATCCTCAGGCAGGCCACCCCCAGGAGGCAGCACCTGTGTGCTCTGGGCTCACGCAGTCCTGTTACCAAAAGGCTTTGAGTTGCCTGCTGAGCTGCACTCCAATGTGGGGGGGTCGGGAGACCGGCTGCTGGCTGCTGAGAACCAGAGGCTGTGTGCACGGGGTTGCAGAGGCAGGGTGGGCGTGCAGACGGCCCTGTGCAGGGCAGCGTGTGTGTGCATGCACACTCAGGTGTGAGAGCCCAGGTGCCCCGGGGCGTGGGTGTGCACGGACTGAGAGACACCTGTGGATGAGGACGTCAGGGAGGGCTTCCTGGAGCAGGAGGCTCTGTGGCCCCTGAAAGGTGCACAGTACCCAGAGACAGGGAGGGTGTTTGTAAGCAGAGGGTGGGGAAATGGTGGTGCGCTTGGGGACCTCCTCTAGTCTGAGCCCCAAGGGGTGAGGCAGAGGTGGAGGAGAGAGGTGTAGCTGCTGGCCTGGCTTGCCTCACCCCTGCTGCCCGGCTCTGTGCCAAGTCTCCTTACCTGTAAGGTGAGGGCGCTCTGCCCTGCCCCTCTGAAGTTTCTCTTGCACATGTGGTGACAGAGCAGGCAGGGCTCAGGCCCCGCCCCCACTCCCCCAGTCTCCTGCCCCACGCTCCATTGCCCCCCACCTCACCCCACCCCTGCCGGGCCTGCGGTCCAGCCTGCTGCACACCCGCCCTGAGGCCCACTCTGGTTGTGCCTGTGGACATGGCTCCCTGCCGGGGCCCAGCTGCCACCCCTCAAGGCCTAGACTGGGGTCAGGGGGAGTCGTGGGCCCACTGGCCTGTCCCCGAATCCCTTCTCCAGGATCAGTGGGGTAGGCTGGTGGTTCTCAGAGTTGATCTCAGAGCCCCCTTATAATCTTTAGTTCATGAGGTCACCAGAGGACCCTTATTGACGTGGGTTGTCTCTGTTGTTCTTTACTGGATTAGAAAGTAAACCTAAGAAATTTAAAAATATATATATTTTTAAAATATTTTATTTATTTGTTTGACAGAGAGACAGCCAGCGAGAGAGGGAACACAAGCAGGGGGAGCGGGAGAGGAAGAAGCAGGCTCCCAGCAGAGGAGCCTGATGTGGGGCTTGATCCCAGAACGCCGGGATCACGCCCTGAGCCGAAGGCAGACGCTTAACGACTGAGCCACCCGGGCGCCCCTAAAAATACTTCTTAATTGATCAAAAACTGCCAACTATAAACCCATTACATGTTTACATAAATAGCATATTTTATTTTTTAAAAATCACCATTCCCCCCACCCCCTCCCCAGACAAACAAGAAATGAGTGAAGGGAGCACTGATGACATCGCAGGCCGTGGCGGGTCGGTGATTGAACACAGCCGGGTGCTGGGTCCTGTCCCGCCCGCCGTGGCGTGAGAGCAAGCGTGGGAAAGTAAGAGCCTTAGTTTTGACCTCGTGGGTCCCCCAAAAGGGGCTCCTGGGCCATAGTCTGAGAACCACCAGTTTAGCCTCAGGAGACCTTTCTCTGATGTGGTGAATGAAGGTCTTTGTTCTGTTTTTTCTGCTTTAATATTGAAAATCCTTCTTATCAAAAAAAAATCCTTATCTTTTATTTAAAATATTTAATTTTAAAGCTTTGTTTGCTGTGGAATAGTCAACACATTCAGGACTCAAAAGGGGTTGAAGCTCAGGCTGGGTCTCCAGTGCTCCCTCCCCTCCCCCCTCCTCCCCTCCCCCCTCCTCCCCTCCCCCCTCCTCCACCTCCCTTCCCCTTTCTCTCTGGTGCTCCTTGGCTGGGGGGGGGGCAGGGGGGCTCGACACACTGGCAGGTAGCAGTCAGCCCCACTGTGAGGTCTCCAGCAGGGTGTGTGTGGGGGGGTCCTTCTTGTTCAAACTGTGGGGGCTCCCACGGGTGGCTCCCCCAGCCTCTTTATGCTGTTCCAAAAACAACGAGGCAGTGAAATGACCTTGCCTGCACATCATTTTGCAAGTGTGAGGGGTTCCTGGAAATGAAACAGTACCGTTACTGGATGTTGCAAAATGGCCCCGTGCGCCGCACTCCGAGTAGGGGACCCTGCTCCCCGGCCCCTGCGCCCCCGCGCCGCGCATCTGCTGTTAGTGAAAAGGGCTTGTCCATGTGATCTCAGTTTGTATCTCTGTCTTTATAAGTGAAGATTAATTGTCTTTCCATATGTTTAAGAACTGCTTGTTTGCCTTTTCTGGGAGCCGTCGGCATCTTTTGCCCATTTTTCTACTGGGCTGTTTATGAACATCGGACAAATTAATCCTTTGTAGTATGTGCCGCATTTTCTCCTAGGTTATCATTTGTTTGACTACCGACGGAGGTTTTTGCCTGGCAAAAATTTGCTTTGAAAGTAATCTGTGTTCTTACCGGGGCTTTGTGTCTTGCCTGGAAAGGCCGGGTCCATCCTGAGGTCCTGCACCCTGTCCTCTGCTCCCCACCCCCTCCTCCCCCGCCCGCCCGGCGACTTCCAGTGTATTTTGGGAAGGTGTGAGGTGTGGCTCCAACGTTATCTTTCTCCGCACAACTCCCCGGACATCCCAAGTCGTTTGCTGTCAGTGTGCCTCTTCTCCTCTGCTGTGAAATGCCACTTTGATCCCCGTGGGGGCTGGGTCTGCTTCGGTACATTCTGGTTTGTTCCGAGGCCCTGTTGTGTGTTCACGCACCCTCCCCAAGCCTGTGGGACGGCTGCAGCGGTATCACGTTCTGTTACGTGGCAGGGCTGGTCACCCCACATCACTTCCGCTTTCCAGAATTTTCCAGGCTATTCAGCTTGTTTGTTTTTCCTTATAAACCTTAGACTTACCTCGTTTTGCTTTCTCTAAAATCGTTTTCTAATTTTTTTTAGGGGAATCCCATTAGATTTATAGATTATTTTATTTTTTTAATTTATTTTTTTAAAGATTTTATTTACTTGACAGAGAGAGAGACAGCTAATGAGAGAGGGACCACAGGCAGGGGGAGTGGGAGAGGAAGAAGCAGGCTTCCAGCGGAGGAGCCTGATGCGGGGCTCGATCCCAGAACACCAGGATCACGCTCTGAGCCGAAGGCAGACGCTTAACAACTGAGCCACCCAGGCGCCCCAGATTTATAGATTATTTTAGAGAGTTTTGCTCAGGCTTTCTCCCTGTGTATTTCTGTATCACTATGATGGGGTCTACGCAACAGGATGTATACATAACGTGCCTTATAATGTGATAAAGCCCGTTATTACGTAAAACGTACCATTTTGCCCATTGTTGCGTGTACAGTGTGGTGGCATTGGGTATATTCACGTTGTGGAGACCATCCCACCATCCGTCTCCAGAACTCTTGGCGTCTTCCCGAGCTGAAACCGTCCCCAAGGAACCCTGACTCTCCGTCCCCTCCTCCCGCCCCAGGTGCCCACCATTGACTTTCTGTCTCGTGGATGTGGCTCTTCTGGGGACCATCTGCGTGGAATCCTGCGGAGCCTGCCCCTTTGTCCCTGGCTTATCTCACTGAGCAGGGCGCCCTCCGGATCATCCGTGTTGTAGCCACTGTCAGGATTCCCGATGGTCTTGAGGCTGAATGACACGCCGTCGTGCGCACGGGCTACATTTTGTTGTCCATCCGTCCGTGTGTCTTCGAGCCCCAGGTGTCAGTCCTTGGGGTGTATCCCCACAAGCGGGGTTGCTGGGTCCTCTGGCAGTCCTGTGTTTATTTTCTGGCCTTGGGTGCTGGGAATCAGGCCGTGTTTCCTTGGGATCTGGCGAATGGATCGCTCTGAGCCAGGCCATCCCGGGGGTCAGGCAGGAGTGACGGGGACCTTACTGTGGCCTGGCCTTCATCTTCTACCCAGGCACGGCTGCGAGTCCCTGCGAACCTCAGTGTCCTCCTCTCTGTAGAAGGGGGACCCCAGAGTCACAGCAGCTGATGTTGACGACATCCTTAGTGCCGGCCTGGCCCAGGACTCCAGCCTCCCAGAGGAGGACAGGCGGGGATCAGATGTGGGGGGCGGAAGGCGTGAAGAGCACGGGCCGTGTCAGTGTGGCTCTCTGCGCAGCTGCTGGAGGCAGGGCCTCCCCGGGCGCCCTCTGTGCCGCGAGTCCGTTCCCCCGGAACAGACAGAGTCCCTCGCCCGGCCTCATCTGCCGCCCACAGCCCCACTGTTTCCTCTGCCCTTCCTGCTGTGAGGCTCCGTGCTGCTCCCTTTCCCTGGGGTGTCTTCCCCTGCAGCCCGTGGCTGGCTCCTGCAGCTCCGCGCGGCCTGGCCTGGCCCGTGGCCCCGTCCCCCCCTCACCCGGCTCCCTTTCGTGGTTGGGCAGCGCCAGGGCTGTCAGTGTGCCTCTTCTGCATTCCCACACTGGATCGCATCTGGTACATAGTAGGTGCTCATTAAACACCTGTTGACCGGCTCGCTCGTCGCTGTGACTCCCCAGTGTTGGCAGGTGACGTGCGCCCCCGCCTCTGTAGCCTCTGCCCTGTGACCCCTGCTGCACAGTGAGAGGTGGTGCAGCCCGAATCCCCAGGGCCGAGTGCTGGGGCCGATGTGCTGCTGGCTAGTGTGGCCCGCAGAGCCCACCTGCCGCCAGGACACCCCGAGTAGAGACCAGACCGTCCGGCGGCCACACTGGAGCTGGCGGTTATCTGGAAGGCAGGTGCAAAGACAACTTTGAGGGTTCGGGTGTTTTTAGTGTTTTTTTTTTTTTCTTTTGCCCTGGATGTGAGCTTTGCAGCAGAGGCCCGTGGAGGGAGAGCTGCTGAGCGCCAGCCGGCCCCTCTGCCGTCACGCCTTGTCCCGGCTCGGGTTGTGTTCCCTTCTGGGCCTGCGGAGCAGGAAATGTGAGTTCCACCTTCTCCTCGCTGTGTGTTGTTTTAAACATGGACATCCTTTTGTGGCATGCGGTGCTTGACGCCCCATGAGGGCCTGTGAATATTCCAGGGCCTGGCCTGGCGGGGGAGCCCTGGGCCCGGCTGGGTGAGATAAAACAGTAAAAACAGAGTTGCCTCCCAGCAGAAGCTCTTTTCGCCTCAGGGGCTGTTTAAAGCTGTGGGTTTACCTCGGTGCTGGATTTGCCTGGGGACCTGGGAGGTCTTTAAAATGCACCTCACCCACCCATTCCCTGACTGGCTGCCAGAGGCAGGTGACAGCCAGGTGAGGGCCAGGTGACAGCTGTGTTGGGTCTGGGGTGGTAGAGTTGAGTGCTCTGGAGAGCGGGGCAGTCAGGGGCAGTGGCTGGAGAGCCTTCATGAGGACGGGATGTTCCAGGCAGGAGGTGGGGCCCGAGCTGGCTCCTGGGGTCATGAGGGCTTTTTCATTGTGCTCTTTGTCATTGCAGAGCAAGGGTCACTGGCCTGAGACCCAGGGGTGGCCCTCCAGGGTGGGCAGTGCCTTCCACCCGTGGCTGTTCACAGCTGGCTCTCCTTCCAGCTTCCCTGCCTCAGTTGGGATGTGGGGGATGTGGGGAGAAGCCCCTGGCCCACGACTCAGGTGTTCGGAGATGGGTTGGTTTCCCTCACCAAGACCCTTCTGGCCCCAGGGAGCGTGGAGACTGTCCAGGCTGCCCCAGCGTCGCCGTGGATCCCCTCTTGCCCCTCACCCCTTTCCTTAAGAAGGTTGGATGGTGGGGAGGTCCACGCACAAGCACGTGATGCTCAGGCGACTGGCAGGGGGACCCCCGGGCTCAGCAAGGGCCCAGGTTCCCTGTTCTCAAGCCAGTGAGTACCGCGGCCTCTCTTAGAGTTCTTGTTCCGCTAGGCATCTATCGCCGTAGGACAGGGGCAGGAGAGCCTGGCCCACGGGCCAAACCTAGCCCACTGCCACCTGCTTTTGTAAATAATTTTATTGGCCCACAGCCACACCCATTTTGTGGTACAGCAGAGTTGAGAAGTTGGGGTGGGGCGTGCGGCCTGCCAGACCCATTTCCTACCTGGCCCCTTGCAGAACAGGCTTGCCCGGCCCCGCGCCTTGTTGCCACGTCTTAATGGTGAATTGCCTTTGGAGAACAGCCTGTTTTCAGACAGCTGCGAGCCACGCCCCTTTCTGCTTTCAGGAACTTGGGCCCGGGCCATGGCAGGAAGTCATGCCTAGTGCCTGGAATTTGGAAGGTGTTTCCTACCAGCTGTCTCATTGGCTGGATCTTCTGAGGTCCTGGTTGCAAAGAGTGATGGAGAGAAATCGAAATGAATTTGTGTGTGTTTCTAGTAGCTTATTCTATTTGCTTATGTGACCCAGAGGTTTTTGTCTACCCACTCCTAAACGTTAGGTTTTCTCACTAGCTTTGTTTTGTTTAAATAAACATTAGTGTGGCCACTCTGCCAGGTTCCCGACTCAATATGCTAGGCAGAGGGGCCTGGGAGCTGTCATACAGGGAGGGCTGTATTAATAGAGGCATGTGCTAGGGAGGGTGGAATGGCTGGGTCTGTCTGTGGTTAGGGCAAGCACAGGCTCTGGAGTCCAGCGAGGTTGGTTTCTGTTTCCGATGTGCCACTTCTCTCTTATGCTGCTTCCCCAAGCCTCAGTTTCCCCTTCTATCAGTTGGTTTAACAGGAGCTCTTTCCTCACAGCATTGTGACTGGGACATATGACACTTGGGGTGGGGGAACTTATTGCTCTTCCCTGTGATTTGGGGCCCTGCACAGGAGGCCTGGGGACAGTGAAACCACAGTGCTGGGGCTTTATCCTCCCCTGTGTTGGGGTCCTGTAAGCACTCCATAGCAGGTGCTCCCGGCCCCCGCCTGGGGCTTCCTCTCGGGGTGTGTGTCTGGGCTTAGGCCCAAATGCCTGGAAACAGGTCCTTAGGTGGGCCCAGCTCACACCTGTGACAGGTGCTGCTCTTTCTTACTGCCACTTTAAAGACCAGGAGGGCTGGGCTTGACCTGGCTGGTCTGCCTCTGTAGACCTCATTGTTGATCCTTGGGGCCGGTCCCCAGCTGGGGTCAGAGGGCACAGGCCTGCTTTGTGCAGGGCAGGTGGCAGGGCTGAGCCTTGGTGCTGGAGCGCTGGCCAGGGGGTGCTGTGCCCTCTGAATCGGACGCCTGCCCCCGGGGTCTGGTCTGAACCCTCCCTTGGTGTTTCGGGCTCTCTGGCCCTTGCTTCCCACTGCCTGCAGGCTCCGCTCACCCGCCAGCCCTTCCTTTCCCACCTGTGGAGGGTTTGGAAGCTGCTGATGGCTGGGTGGGAGGGGGTCTCGGGTGTCCTGGATCCTCTTACCCTGGCTTCCCCCATCTGTCATGCAGTGATGTCACCACAGTGCCGGATGGGTAAAGTGACAGCAGGCAGGGAGAGTGACGTTTGTTGAATGTGGTTTTGGAAAGTAGGATCTGGGGTTTTGCCCCCATTACTTCTGGTCGCCAGGCGACGATGATGGGGTCCTTCCACGCACAACTCAATGAGGGACTACCATCAACATGCTTTTAGAACCAGAGACCGGGCACAGGGGAAAGCAGTGGGACCCACACGACGTCACACAGCGTGGCAGGTGCCGTCTTGCTCTGGGCACTCAGGACCACTGCACTCATGCCTTGATGGTGAGGAGAAGCAGCTCGGATCAGAGCTCAGCACACAGTCTGCTACCAGTGGGTTCTCCAGTGGGAACTGCCCCGTACAGGCCCGTGTCCCCTGACTGCGCCCCCTCAGCTGTGGTTGGTATGTGGACGATCGTGCTGCAGGACGCCTGAGTGGGGGTGACCTCACAGAGGGTGGGAGCCACTTGGCTGGGCGGGCAGGTGGTGCCAGGCCAGAGGTGAGAAGAGTGAGGTCGTCACCCGGTGGCTGGGAATGCCTTGGGGAGCAGGAATTTTCCTGGCGGGGTCCCAGGGGCCGGGGGCGGGGGTGGGGACTCTCGGCACCTCCTATGAGGACCCGAGGGGGCTGGGATGGTGAGGACGGTGGGCGGGGTCTGGCTCGGCCGAGTGAGCACGCTATCTGGCTCCCACCTCCAGGACTGTCTGTGGTCTCTTTGGCCCTCTCAGGGGCTCAGATTTTGCATTTGGACCTTGGCTCCTGTTCCGTGCCTCTGTCCCTGAGCCCTGCGGGGGAAGAAGGGCGAGTGGGAGGCTGAGTTCCCTGGTGTTTCCTGAGCCCGGTTCTTGGGTGCCTGCAGCATTGTGAGGCAGAGGGAGCAGGTGTACCGGTCATACCAGCTCGCAGGCACCGTCAACATTTGATCTGGGCAGCGGGCCGTTAATAAAAACGGAAGCCTGTGAACTTAGTTAGTCGAACACCTTATGCTTCGAATTCATCTGAAATCCCTCGTTTCTGAATTACGTCATTACTTTTATGGTCCCGAGGTGGTTTGTGTCCGTCGCGTCAGGATGGTGGAAATCCTGGGTCACGGCGGCCGCAGCGTCGGCCCCAACCACGCGCTCACACCTGCGTGTCTCTGGCGGCTTGCAAATGGCCACGGTGGGAGCACCCATACCACAGAAACGGGCAGATGCTACGAATCGGGGCTTCACTTCTCGTTTTATTGGTTGTCTGGGCTTAATCAAGTGATGGAAAAACGGGGTGTGTGTGTGTGTGACGTGTGTAGCCGCTCACCGTGAACGGCGCAGGAAAGCCGAGGCCACAGGCCTCCGCTCTCAGAAAGCTGTCCTGCCCTTGGGCAGGGGAGTCCCCGTGTCTGACACCAACGCACAGGGCTCTGATGCGGGCCTCCCATGTGCACCTCGTCCGTCTTGCTCACATAAACAGCATCATAAGCCGGCGTTCCTGTCTGCCCCGAGCTCGTCTGCCGGTTGTGATCGTGGTGGGCAAGGGAGGCGGTGTTCAGGAAAAGTCAGAACATCTGTGAGCCGCACCGGCCACGCGGCTCCCCCCCGAAGAGCGCCGCATGTTTTACTGTTATCTGTGTGCGTGCAGCTGTGTATCCGTGTGGTTTGCAGTAGTCGTCGGACCTACGTCTCTGCACACGGTCCCCCGGGCCACTCCCTGCGCAGTCACGAGCTCTCCAGGCCGGGGGCGTGATTAACTTGGCATTAACTTTTCCACAAGTGTTTATGCATTTAGGGACTGCAAACCCCAGCAGGGCTGCTGGGCAAAGTCCGTGGCCGGCCCTCTGCTCTGAGGGCTCGGTGGGAGGGCAGCTCTTCGCAGCTGTGGCTGGGTGGCCCGGAGCCGGTGTAGGGCCCCAGATTTCCTGGTGCCGAGTCCGGTCAGCATGGCCCTGCCTTTGTGCATCACTCGTTCATTTGCTGGACAAGGGTTTGTGACCCCAGCACGGGCCAGGCCTGCTGAGGCCGACCCAGCATTGGCTGCCTCTGCCCTTGGGGCCCGTGTTCTTACTGGGCGGGGCTGGGGGCCCAAACCTAAACAAGAGAGTTAGGTGGAGAAGTGGGATGATGGCTTTTAAGGTGGAAGACTTGGAGAAGAAGGCTCTGGGAGGGGACACACCCCAGAACCAGAGGTGCTGGGCCCCACAGTGGGAGCAAAGGTGGTGGCCAAAGGACTCCCAGGGGCTGGACAGGGGAAGCGCTGGGAGGTCTGGTTTCCTGCCACATGGAGAAGGGGCTCCATGAGGTGCTGTGCCCCATGCTCTCCTGGCCCCAGGCCCAGCCGGGCAGGAGGGTGGGGTCGGGGTGGGGAGGCAGACCAGTGTGGGGCCTGGTTTGGAGAGGGTGGCCGTGCTTGCTGCAGGTGGCCGTGGAGTGATCCGTGATTGAGGGCTCCTTCAAAGGCTGTGGCTTGAGCAGCTGGTGGGTACACATGCCATCCAGCGGGAGGGCGGCCTGGGACTCCAGCTCCGCGCTAAGCCAGGCAGAACCGAGCTACTGATGAGATGTCCAGCAGGAAGGCAGCAGATAAGCCAGAGCAGAGCCCCGGGGGAAGCCAGTAGGCCCTAGGTTGGGAGCAGGACATGTGGGTACGGACGCCAGGAGCATTTGGGGTCCTGCTGCCTGTGCCCAGTCTGGCAGGACTGAGCTGTGAATCTGGGGTGAGAGAAGTGGATCCCACACAAGCCTGTGTTTGGGGAACCCTGGGGGTCCTCCGCTGTGAGCCAGCATCTTGAGCCTGGCATGGGATTGGGGACAGGGTCAGTGGTCTCCATTGCTCACAGGGAGTGCCCAGCACAGGGCCCTGCGGGGCTGGACGGGAGTTATGTGTGCACTGGGGATCTGGGGGTGAGGCCTTTGGGGCGTTGATTAGGATCCTTGAGTCTGCGCCTCCTCCCCGGCCCTCCTGTTCCCCCCTGCAGAGCCTCAGAATCCGCAGGTGCCCTCCCAGGCCACTCCGACCGCGGGGTCCGGGGCTGTCTTCCCAGAGGATGGAGAAGACTGGGCCATCTCTGGGACTGGCTTGGGGGAGGGGGGAGGCGTGCAGTTCTCAGCATCTGTGACTCCCCAGGAAGAAGGTTAGGACGGGGCTGCGTCCTGTGGGAAAGTGGACACTGTTTATCCTCGGATCAGCAGGAGAGCCACTAGATAATCGGGGTGGAAGCCAGGCCGGGGAGTGGTGTGCGCTGCGGGTCGAGGGAGATTGGCTGGGACATGGCAAGCGCCGGAGACCAGGAACCACTCTTTTTAAAAATCTTGGCTGGGAAGGGAAATAAAGTCCTTTGTGGTTTCCAAGTCCAGTTTCCCTAGACACTGCCGCCTTTGTGCACCCAGAAGCCATTCAGCGGGTTTCCAGAGCAGCACGCTTTGTGTCCCGGGGCCAGCTCTGCTGGACTCAGTCCTGTGTGCCGGGGACGCAGAGCCTGGCGGGCGCTGCCTGGAGCCGGGCGAGCCCCGCCACCCCGCGCCACAGCACCAGGTGCCCCCGCCGTGCGTGTTCCCGTCTTGCCCGCTCCCTGTGGCCGACGGTTCCAGGGTCCCCACAGAATGCCCTGGCTCTGAGCAGGGATCTGGACTAGCCACGGCCAGGGGCCCCTGCCCAGAGCGTCTGCTTCCGTGTGGAGGTAAGGGGACGGGATTCCCTCCGACGGCGGCAGGGCCAGGTGGTTCACCTTGGGGCAGGGCCTTACGGGAGCTGCCTGAGCTGCCTGGGCCGGGCCTGTGGGTGCTTGTGGAGGGGCCGGTTCTGGGGAGGGCATCTGAGGAGGTAGGGTTGGGGAGTGGGGGGCTGGTGGTTACAGGGAGGGCTAGCTGGGGGCTGGGGACTCATAGCGGCATAACCAGAATGCAAGGCGCAGGTAGGATTTGTCGAGAGGGCATCCACTCGACGTGGGCTCCACGTGGAAGGCTTCGCTCTGGGTCACACTTGGTGTCCAAGATCCGGCCTGCTCCGTGTCTGAGTCGAAAGTCCGTACTGGTCCTCCACCTCCATCTGACAGTGGGGATGTGAACAGGGCCGAGTGGTGTGTCCTCCCCAAATTCCCATCCACCCGGATTCTTACTTGGAGCAGAGACTCTGCAGATGTAATCGGGATGTGGTAGTTCTGGGGTAGGGTGTGCCACACTTCAGCCCAGCGTAGGGGTGCGGCATGGCTCCCCTCGCAGCCTGTACCTGTCCCCGGGTGGGGTGGGCGGGGAGTCCTGGTGTCTGGTCCTGAGCTGACAGCAGCATGGATGGTTCATCCTTTTGAGGGGCCCAGGGAGCCTGCGGGAGCAGGGGGACGGGGATGGGAGCAGGGCCCTGGGAGCCCCTCGGGTGGGCTGCATGTCTGGAACCCCCCACCCCCCTGTTGCAGGCTGATGTGAGGAGCCAGAAGGAGGAGCCCAGGGCTGGGGTGAGCTGGCGGCTGGAAGGACGCGCCCCTGGCTCGCCGAGGCGTGCATTGCGTTCTGATGGTGCAGGGCTGGACACTCGGTGCTTTGTCCCCTCTCCTGCTGCTGCCACCTCATTGGCTTGCTGGAGCTGAACTGGGAAGGAAGGCAGCCCCAGCTCCAGGGCTCGTAGAGAACCCCAGACGGCGAGAACCCAACCAGAGCTTGCAGGAGGTGTGGAGCTTGGCTGGCATGAGGCCAGCCCTGAGCCCTTTGGCCCCAGCACAACTCAGCCAGGTGTCCCTGCTCCCGAGCCGCGGTCCCTGCCTGGCCCATCCCCTCCACCCCGCGTTCCTCTGATGGCGGATGCCGAGGAATCCCTCAGGTCTTTCTGGAAATGAAAGGAAATAGGTTTTACATGGCTATACTTCCCATACCCAGGTTTTTATTTTTGTAGCTTAAAAAGCAGTAGGAATGCATTATAGGACATCTGGAGAGAAGTCTTACAAACCACCCCATGCAGGGTCCTGTGTTACCTTTGGTCTTTGTAGACACCTGTTTGCCGTCCTGATGCGTGGGGCGGCAGCATTTGTCACTCGGGGCCGGAGTCCTGTCTGAGTCCCACGCAATGTTCAGCACGCTGTGCCTGCCCCGTGTGGGGCCGGCCGGGTCGTGGGCAGTGCTGCTGGGTCACATCGCGCCGTGGGGGGTTCGCGCTCAGGAGGCAGCATCGCCCGCTCCGAGGGCGTTGCGTTCACGGTTCCCGCTGCCTTCTGCCACGCGGACTGGCTTGTGTTTCCTTTTTAGGGAGGGTGGAGGTTTTTGCTGGAGTAGTGGGTAGATTTCCTCTGGCTGTGAATTCCTCTGCTCAGAGAATTTGCCCGTCTGTGCACCAGGGTCCTGTGGCTTTTGCCCGCGTGCTGGCGCGGTCTCAGAGAATAGGTTAGTGGTCCTTCACGAACCACCTCAGCTACACCCTGGCTGCATTTTTTTTTTTTTAACAAGTGGAAGTTTGAGGGCGCCTGGGTCGCTCAGTCGGTTGGGCGTCTGCCTTCTGCTCAGGTCATGATCCTGAGGTCGTGGGATGGAGTCTTGCATGGGCTCCTTGCTCAGTGGGGAGCCTGCTTCTCCCTCTCCCTCCGCCCCTCCCCCCGGCTCATGCGCGCTCTCTCTCTCTCTCTCAAATAAATAAATAAATAAATAAATCTATAAAAAAACAAGTGGAAGTTTGCTTTTGTCCACCTGACCGTTAGACTCTTTCATGCTGTGATTATTTTTGTCATTTCTCTTAAACAGACCGTTATCCCCTCTCTGGGGACTTGATCAGCACGAAGTTCTCTTTTCTTTAGGTTTCTTTTTTTTTTTTTTAAGTTTACTTACCCGTTTTGTCTATGTGGAGCTCACAGCAGCTGTTTTTCCAGGTGGCCGGCCTGCGCCCCCGCCCACATGCAAGAGCTTGCTGCCCTGGCCCCCCACGGCTGCCCACGGCCACCCTGGCTCCCCACAGCCCTGCATAGCCGCCCCAGCCCCCACGGCCTCCCTCAGCATCATGCACTTCTGGGCTCTCCTGGGTCCTGGGGGCTTTGGGCATTGGGTGTCCTGTCGTTTTTGCCACCAGGGCCACACCCGGCCACCTTGTAAGGGCTCCAAGTGAGCTCTGAGAAGCATCTGCCCCAGGAGCCCGTGCAGCCCCTCCCTCCACATGCTACACACCCCTGCTGTTCTCATAGACCGGAGCGAGTCCTGGTCCATCTGGCTGGAGTCTTAGGAGCCCCACTGTTGGCATCACTGCTCGGGGCAGGAAAACTTGCTGGGGGGGGAGGGCGGAGGGTCCTTGCAGGGCTGGGGCAGACACCCTAGACCGTGATTTAAGAGTCCTTTGAGAGGTTTTGTGCCTGCATGGTCCCAAACAGGAAGTGCTTTTCCCTGAGTTTGTGGTTCTCCCTGAGACATCCCAACTGGGACAGTTAGGGCCGAGTTGATGGATTCCATCCTGCTTAGCCCCCTCCCTGCCCGCCTTGCGTGGAGATGCTCGTGTGTTTATTGGGGCCAGCGTCAGGCTCCCGGTGTGCGTCATCTGGAGCTCCCAGAACACTGGCCTTACTGGTGGTGTTCCTTCAGAGGCGGAAACCGAGACCCAGAAAGGTGGTAAGCAGCAGAGCAGGCCTTGAGCCCCGTTGTGTCCAGGGTCCCCACCCTCCTGCAGGGACCAGGGCCTCTCACAGAAGTTGGGAGGCTGGGGCTTGTGGGAGACCCCTGATTTGCAACCCTGGGCCTAGGAGCTGTGTGACTGGGACTCGGGTTGCAGTTTGTGTCTTTTGCTATGGGCTTTGGCGTGAGGTTGGCTGGACGTGCAGATGAGCCACTCACATTCTGCCCCCGGGGGTTTTGTGGGGCCAGCTTGCCTCTCCTGGCCAAGTTGGCGCACAGATATGGGGCACTCTGCTACAAGTCCATCTCTGGGTGAACATTCGTGTTTGAACTCACACGTGTCCTCCCCTCCTTGTGACCCCACAGCAGGTCTTTGCTGCAGTGGTTCCAGGCTGGAGAGGGCAGGCAAGCAGCCTTCTTTCTGGCCTGAGGTCTGGGGCTGTGCTGGGGAAGCAGGCGGGTGGGTGCTGGGCTCCTGACCAGCCCGTGTGTGGAAAGACCTCTCTGAGCGAGACCTCAGCAAACTGAGTAAGGGCTGACCAGGCGAGCAGGAAGGTGCTTTCGGCACACAGAGCAGCCTGGGTCGTGTCCCTGGGAGTGGGGACCAGGCCGAGTCAGGGAGCACGAAGCCAGGGCTCTGCTGGGTTCAGAAGGGATCTGAGACACCCTGATGCCGAGCATTCCAGCGGTTTCTGGGCGTTTGCTGCTGTCTGGGCGGTGTGCATAGCTACAGCTTGGACCGCGTCCTTGATGGTTGGCTTGTTAGGAGGGCTTCTGAGGAGTGGTCAGCCCTCCTCCCCTTCTCTTTGAAGCATTTCTGCCCTAGCTTTCCGCAGGGTCTCTGGCCTCCCTGTGCACCAGGCTGGCTGTCTTTGTGGCCGGGAAGGTCCTACTGAGAGACTTGGCTTCCTTCTGCCTTTTGGGGCACATGGGGGGAGGCGACTTTGGTGGGGCCAGGGATGGGAGCTTGGCCAGCTGAGTGGGAGTGATGGAGGGGCCCTGGCTGGTGGGTGCAAGGTGGGAGACAGTGGGCCCCGAGTCTTCCTTGAAAAGCCAGACTGGCCACTCCTGATGGCAGGGCTCAGCCACAGGACCGAAGTGTGTGTAGAAGAGCCGTGTGCTCAGCCTGGTGGGTGCGCCGTGGGGGCAGGTGGCCAGCGGGCGAGTGACCGAGTGACCGAGCCTCTTCCTTTCTTCTCTTGCAGGGACCCCGACCGTCATGTTAAGGTAAAGCAGAGGGGCTCAGTGCTGAACATGCTAAGGAGGCTGGACAAAATCAGGTTCAGAGGTCACAAGAGAGATGACTTCCTCGATCTAGCAGAGTCCCCAAACGCCTCGGACACCGAGTGCGGAGACGAAGGGCCCCTGAAGGTACCTCGGACCTCGGCCCGGGACAGCGAGGAGCTGAGGGACCCGGTGAGTGCGCCGTGCGGGCCTCCTGGTGGCGGGAGTGTCCCCCCCTCTGTTGGCCTTGGCTCCGGGTCCTGCAGTGTGAGGCGAGGGGCTGTCCCCCATCCTCAGATGGCCAAGCTGAGTGTGGACTCGGCAGCCGTGTCCTGCCCCGTCCGGCTTCTCCTTTGTCCTTGTCTTGCTCCGTGCTGGCCCTCACTGGCAGGGGCTCGTGCCCCCGACCGACGCTCACACGGCCCTGCCTCTACCACTGGTCTGTCTAGCCGCTGGATTTCTTTTCCTTCCTCGTCGGCTTCCTGGGAGGTTGGCAGACTTCTCGTGGCGAAGTCATGCACAGACCCCAGCCTGACATCCCCGACCCTCGGCAGCCAGCTGAGCCCAGGCTGGGCCCTCATCGTCCCAGGTGGAGGCAGAGCTGGCCCCTGTGGGCTGGTCTGCAGGGCGCTCTTTAACGGGGCGGCAGACTCCCATTGAGCAGCCTCAGCCAGGCAGCATGGCCGTGCGGGAACCGGGTTTGAGTGGGCCCTGCCTTCTGGAAGCTTGTGCCTCTTCAGCTGGGAGTGGGGAAGGGGTGGGGTGGGCTCTCTGGCCAGATGTGATTGCGGGGCTCACCATCGTGGGCACAGCTGCCCGAATGTTCCTCTTTGCCACTGAAGGAGCCCAGAGCCATCTTGCCTGGTGTGGATGACCAAAGTTGGTGGTCCTTTGGTTTCCTCTCTGAGCACTCGAGCCAGCTTTTCTTCCCAGGTGTGGCCTGTGAGCGCTCACCTTCTCTGGCTTCTTGTATTATTAATGCCTTAGAGAAGGGACTGCGAGATTGCCCCTGGCAGGAATGAATAATTTACTGGCAAGGCTCCTAGGAGCCAGGCTGCCCGACTAGGTGGGCCAGGTGCTGCAGAGCCCAGAGTGGAGGCTGCCTGGGCGTTGGCCGCTGTCCCCTCGCCTAGGTGGGCTGGTCCTCCAGCCTGGGGTTCCTGGGAGGCTGGGCCCTGCTGCGGGTCTCCTGGTGCACAGTGTGGTGCAGAGCTCCACGGGCTTGTGTTGCAGGGAAAGTGGTGTCTTTGCTCTTCTGGCCAGTGGCAGCCTGGGGCACCGTGAGCCACAGTTGTCCGTGGCGGTCCTTGGGCCGAGTGTGCCGCGGCTTCTCAGAAGCACGAGTCCCCACACGGGGGTCTGAGCTCACCATGGGGTGTGACGGGGGTCCTGCAGTGGACCCGTCTGGCGCCATGCTCCGTCTGTCTGTCCGTCCTGCCGGGGCTCTGTGGCCACTGCCTTGCTATGGTTGCTGTCTCGGTAGAGACCCGGACTCGCCCTGGAGCACAGCCCCCTGTATGGGGATGGCGACCGACAGGGCAGAGGATCTGCAGGGCCGTGCCCGTGCCCCACTCTGGGGTCGGGTCTGAGGCTGCGTGGAGGTCTGATTGGTGGCAGCACTGGAATGTGCCATCGACGCGTTGACCGCTCCCCGCCGAGGGACCCTCTCCCATGTGGCACTCATCCCCTGCATGGGCGTGCTGGGCCCGGGCTGTGTCGTCCTGGTGGCTGTTACCAGGCCGCCCAGCCGCGGGGTGCAGTTTGTCCTCAGACGACCTGGGGTGTCATCCCCGCACCTGCCACGGCCCCAGCGTCGTCCCCATGGCTTCCTGCTCTGCCGGCCTGACGGGTGAAGAGCGTGGCCACGGTTCATAGCTGTTTTGTGAGGGAGGCCGGTCATGTTTGTGCTTAGGCTTTGCTCTTTTTACTTTATTTCTTTTTCACTGTGGTAAAACATCCTTAAACTCACCATTTTGGCCCCTGTTCGGTATACAGCTCCGTGGCATTAAGTGCATTCACAGCGTTGTGTGACCACCACCTCCGTCCAGCTCCAGAACGTCGTCCTCACCCCAAACGGAAACCCCGTCCCCATTAAACACCGACCCCACGCCGTCCCCCAGCCCCTGGAGCCCACATCTACTTTCCGTCTCTACGGACCCACTCGTCCAGGGACCTCCCGCGAGAGAGTCCTGTAGTACTTGTCGGTTCGTGCCTGGCCGGTCTCAGGGTGCTGGGCAGAGATGAATGGACGCAGTGGCGGAGGGGAAGGGAGTGGGCAGGAAGGGGTCCTGGGCTGGCAGACAGGCTTGAGGAGGCCCAAGACGGCAGGGTGTGCGGGGAGAGGGTGCAGGAGTTGGGGTGATGTCCAGGGTGTGGCCGGGGGGTAGGGCCACTGCAGGTGAGGACGGGGGACCAAGGCCAGGCCCACCCAGGTGGTCAGTGACAGGCCAGTGAGGAGAGGTGTGACCAGAGCCCTAGAGTGAGGGCAGACAGTTGACCCCATGCTCAGGAGGCAGGGGGCAGACTCCTGCCTGAGGGGCTGCAGGGGAACCGAGAGGTGGGGAGTTGGAAGAAGAAGTGGGCCAGCCCCGGTTTCATGGCGGTGATACTGCAGCCTTGGGGGTTTGTTCAGCCAGGTCCCGCCTATAGGCCCCTGACTCCCAGCTCAGTGTCACTCTCGAAGTCTGGCAGGTGTCAGCTGAAGGGACTCGAGGGGCTCACAGAGGGGCTCAGACCTCAGAATTCCAGAGTGCCACCCCTGGGGCCTGCCTTCCCCATCGGTGCTCTGCTGGCTGGTCAGCTCCCCGGAGCAGCTCCTCCGCACCCCTGCCGTCCACGGGGCTCTGGCTCAGAGCTGCCCTCAGCATCGAGTCACCCCAGAACCCTGAGGGGCCCTGGCGCTCTTAGACCCGAGGGGGACCCTACGGGGATTCTTGATGCTCTCGGGCAAGTTCTAGACAGACTTCGTTCCGGCGTCCTAGAGACGGATGGACGTGCATTATAGCCTCCGAGGACCTGGATTAGTGCGTTCACACGTGGCCCTGTGAACCTGCTCGCTTTTGGGGAGGAGTCGGCAGACCTGGAGTCAAGTGCAGAGCTGCCTTTCCTGGCCAGCCTCTGCTCACCGCCTTGGCCGGCGAGGTGGGGGATGGGCAAGGGACGGATGAGTTTGTTTGCAGGGGCGAATGGGTCGTCTTCCCTGTGGCAGGGCAAGTGGAATTAGCCTGCCTTCCACCCCATTCCCCCAGTCCCTGTGCCCACTGCTGCCAGGCCCCTGGGGGCTACAGAGAAACATGGGAACTCGCCCCAGTGGCCAGAGGAGCTCAAAGTCCAACAGGTCAAGGGTCCGGGCAGCGACAGGCCAGAGGGTCTTCCCAGAACCTGCTGGCTTCCTGACGTCAGCTCCTCCTTCCTGAGATGTGGCCTCAGAGCAGGCGACAGTATATGGAGGGGTCTGTCCTGGACCCTGTCTGGGCTGTGTGTCCCCTTCTACCCTCACCTGGCCTGGAGGAGGGTCACACTGGGAGTCAGATCCCCCCTTGTCGCATGGGGAGGCACACGGGTGCCGCTTCTCGCCAGCTCAGCATTAGGGTGCAGCTGTGGGGGTGACCGTGGAAGTGTCCAGTGTGTGCGTCTGGGCAGGCCAGGTGGTGCTGGCCTGCGCTGCACCTCTGCCCCTCCTGTCAGCAGGACGCAAGTGGCTGCCTGGGCCAAGGCCCTGGGCGAGCGGCAGCAGGCAGCTGTAACCGGAGCCTACCCCGCACCCCTCGGGACGTCAGCCCTCTGTGGACCAGCACAGGCCCCTGTTTGGGGTTTGCTCACCTCGGGGAGCCACTGTCCCTTCAGACTGATGCATCCTGGCCTGCGGATGTGCCCTCCCCACCCTCCTGGAGTCCTGTCACTCCAGCTCCGGGTCCTGTGGCTGCGCTCACCCTCCTCCCGGGAGGCCAGTGCAGGTTTGGGTGGTTGCCTTCCCTCCGAGCCGAGACTGGTGTCACTGCTGAGCGGTTTAGCGTCACACTTCTGGTTTTCATTTCTTTTAATCATTTCTGAAAGCTGCCCTCACCGGACTCCAAGGATATCCACGGTGTCTGAGATGTCCCTTCCAGCGGCAGGCGAAGCCAAGGTGACCTGATGCGGGCTTTCTGGCTGAACTATGCCTTCCTTGTTCCCCAGGGGCTTTGTGGGCCCAGCCCTTGCAGATGAGGGGTGCTCGGGGCACCCCTCTGAGAAGCAGGGTGCTTGGAGCTGGCTCCTCTGAGCTCTTGGTGTTTCTCTTGCAGGCTGGCTCAGGGACCCTCATCATGGCTGCAGGAGTCCAGGACTTTAACCGGACAGAGTTTGATCGATTAAATGAGATCAAAGGTCACCTGGAAATCGCCTTATTGGAGAAACACTTCTTACGTGAGTACCCCAGAGTGGGGAGGTTCGGGGGGAATGCCGTCCCGCGGACGTGCAGCGGGGTGTTGGGGCTGGTGACGCCCCCTGCCAGCTGTCACCAGGCTCGCTCGCACTGGGGACAGGCGTGGCCCCGTGTGACGTCTGCAGAGGAAGCTCCCTCTGCCCCTCTCGTCCGCGCGCGGCGTGAGGTCTTTACTCTGGGGAAAGGACAGTGTCCCAGGGAGGCAATAAAAGGCTCCCTGGGGATTTTGCTGCTTTTAGTGGATCTGGTATGTTGCAATCCCGGCGGTCAGCTCAGAACGCAGCAGAGCCTCCATTCCGTGCTCTGTGTGGTTTCACATCGAGGAGGGAGGGGGAGCCTGAGGGGCTCCTCTTTGGGTGGCCGTCCGCCTCGGTATGTGGGCCGCTGCTGCAGCCACTCGCGTCCCCTGCCGCTGGGGTTCTCTTGCATGGAAATGGTAGGAACTGCTGTGGAGACGTCAGCCAGCTCCTTGCACAGATGATCCCGTTTGACTCTTGCCTTCAATCTCTGACCCCCTGTGTCCCGCTCCACAGATAGGAGCTGCAGGGATGAGGGGCCCTGCGCAGGGACAGCCCTCTGGCTAGGAAGGGTTTTACAGCAGGCAGATGGCACCGGCACGTGTGACCCACTGCGCCATGTGGTGCTTCCACGACTGACCCAGGGTGAGGGCAGAGCTGCTGGGGTGACACAGGGAGGGAGAAGCAGCCTCTTGGCCCCATGCGCCCGGAGCTGGCCGAGAGCTGCCAGGCCAGGAGGAAGGGGGCAGGACCTGCGGGCAGGTCCCCTCCCTCTGCTTTCCTTCCCCTGCTCCGCTGGCCTACAGACACCACTCCCTCGGTGTCCCTATTGGAGCCATCATGCTTGTTGTCCACGAGGGTTGTGCGAACTCCAGCGGTGGGGCCCCAGCTCTGCAGCCGTGTGGGACCCTCGCCTGCACGTGACAGCGGGTGTCTGAGCCGTGGTGGGGGCTGGCCCTGCCTTATTCTCCTGGGAAACAGCTGACTTGGCTCTCCCTGCATTTCTGCACAGTGTCCTGCCACCCAGGGGCCACAGCCCTGCCTTCTCTGAACGCCTCTAGCCTGTCTGCACTCCCCTCGGCACAAGCGCCAGTACACACGTGTGTGTACAGGGTCATCGGCTCCGTGTGTGTGCAGGTGTGGTATCTTCCCTCTGCCAGCCGGGCCTGAGCACCAGTAGTTCTGAGGAAAGTGCTGTGGAGTGACTCAGTCTCCCCACAAGTCCAAGGTCGTCGCCGAGCCAGCTCAGGCAGGCAGGGCCAGACGGGGTCAGCCTGGGGCTGCAGGCCGTGATGGGCCCGCCTGATTAGGTCCTGGTGACCTGGTGTCTGTGACCTTGGCCCGTGCTGAGCTCCCGCAGGGAGGTGGGAATGAATGGAGGGGTGGGCTGTCCCGCTGGTTCCCTGGCCAGTACAGCAGGGCGGGACAGACCCTGCCAAGGCATCAGCTGGGGGAGCCTTGTGCAGTTCCCTTTGTGGATCAGGCGGCCAGATGTGGGTGGTTTCTCGGGGGCTTGATGAAGAGCAGAGCCCAGTGCTGTGCGTGCGAGGGCGTCTGACCAGGGAGCCCCAGCCAGGGAGGGGAGCAGGAGGCCCCCAGGAGCAGGGGTGACCTGGCAGGGGCGGGGTGGGTGGGGTGCAAGTATGCGTCAGGCCAACAGGCAGGCAGGACGGCTGGGACCCACCGGGATCCTCTCTGGGCCGACCAGATCCGCGTCGAAGAGAAGCATCCGCCCCGCTGTGGCGCGGCTGGCGTCCTCGGTCCTTCCTCGGTGTTTGCCGAAGGAGCGTCTTGTTGACTCTTGGGCGGCTCACGTCATAGAAGCGTGCGGTGCAGTGACGACGGCCCGCGGGGCACCAGTTATGGGCATTCTCTTCAACTACGGAACATCTCAAGCAGACGCCCAAGCAGAGCGTCTCACGTGCTCACAGCTTCGGCAAGAGGCGGCCGGCGGCGGGCAGGTTACCCCCTCCACCCCGGCTTTGGAAGCCAGTCCCGGCCAGCCTCCTGTCCATCTGTACTTTTCCGTGGGCAGCTCGTGGCGTTTCAAAAATGAAAGCCACGCGTCCTGTCACAACTGAAAACATCAGGTTATCGTTTCAAATCATCAGACCTCCAGCCCGAGTTCGGATTGTCCCAGTCGTCTCCTCACTTCCTTGCGACTCCAGGAGCAGCACCCGAGGCCCCATGTTCAGTGGCTGGCACCTCTCTTCAGGCTCCGGTGGCGCCAGTTCTCCCTGTCCCTTGCCTTTTGTGGAGGGATCCAGGCCAGCTCTGGGGGTGCCTCCACCCCGGACCTTGCTCAGGGCGACCCCGTGGGCTCCTCGCGGAGCCAGCGTGGCCGCGTCCCCCGACTGCTCTCTGGGAGGACTCCCTGGGTGGCGGCTTCCCTGCGGTGTTTTCCATCCTTGGTCACATGGCTTCGATCTGTCATCCCACTGGAGGTTACAGAACGATCATTTTCCACTCCTCCGTTCTTTCTCCATTTGCTCACTGACCCATTTCTGAAAACCTAACTACTTGGTTGTTCTGAGGGATGGTTCCTAGAGCGGAGGCAGGACACAGGCTTGAATTTTCCCCTTTATTGCCCCGTTTCCAAAATCAGGGGCCGATTCCCTACTCAGAGTGTCCCCCAAAGGTGACCAGTGAGGATGTTGAGCTGTTTAGTGTCCTCACGAGATCGTGGCCTTAAGCATAGCTGATGTGTCTTAGCCGCTGTGGCTGCTGCCCGCTCGGTGCTGAAATAGACCCACTTCTGGGCGGCGGAGCCTCTTCTGGTTTGCTTCCGAGTCCCTTCGACGTGAGCCAGTCCTCCATGAGCAATCCCTTGCTTTCTGGTGTGACAAGACACTCTGGGCTTTTCTTTTGTTTTAAAGATTCATTTATTTGTTGGAGAGAGAGTGTGTGCGCACGTGGAGGTGGGGGAGGGGCAAAGGGAGAGAATCCCAAGCAGACTCTCCAGCGAGCGTGGAGCCCAATGCAGGACTCCATCCCAGGACCCCGAGATCACGACCTGAGCTGAAATCAAGAGTCCGATGCTCAATAGACTGAGCCCCCCAGGCGCCCCCTCCCCCAAGACTCCTCTTAAACATTTCCTGCCCCTGTCCTGCAATTAGCCATTTCCCCTGGCTCCTTTTGGTTGAAAGTGGTGTTTAGAAGCTAAATGAGGATTCTGGGGTACTTACTGCTGTTAGTGTTTCTAGACCTTTCCAGTGGACAGAGGTAGGGCATCCCGAGTTCATTCAGATAATTTGAATTCACTTCCAAAAGCATGGGGTTTTTGGTTTTTTTCTTTTAAAAAAAATTATAAAGTTTACGGATGATCTAAAATTTTCAATCTTAACCATTTTGACGTGTGCCCTTCAGTGACGCTGACCCGTTCACGGTATTGTGCAGCCATCACCACCGCGTAGCCGTCTTGTGAAACTGAAACCCTGTCCCCGTGAAACCACGGGTCCCCCTCCCCTCCCCCTGCTTGGCGCCACCGTCCGTCTCCGTGAATCTCACTCCTCCGGGAGCCTCGTGTACGTGGAACCTCACGGTATTTGTGTTTTCGTGTTGGGCTTACTTCATGGGGCACAGTGTCCTCTGGGTTCGTCCGTGTCTCTCTGTCCGTAGGTCAACAGGCCCTTGCGTTGCCTTCCCCGTGTGGCTGCTGTGAGCGCTGGTGTTTTCTCTTCGAGCCCCTGCTTTCAAACCACGAGATCTTTACTCAACCTCGTCAG
This sequence comes from Ursus maritimus, assembly GCF_017311325.1. Classification (NCBI taxonomy): domain Eukaryota; kingdom Metazoa; phylum Chordata; class Mammalia; order Carnivora; family Ursidae; genus Ursus; species Ursus maritimus. The sequence goes on from NW_024424564.1 coordinate 53,854,716, forward strand.
ACTGTTCTCTGACTGACTGTCCTGCTGCCAGTCCTGTTCTCGCGAGCAACACGGGCAAGGCCTCGCTGTTTTATCCCCAGGTCACACACACAGCGGCCTCGGGGTGCGGCCCCCACGTGGCCCTGCTGTGTTCACTGGTTCCTCTGCACTCCGGGGAGCCGATCCCACGAGGGTCGCACAGTGACGGGACCGTGAGCTTGCCTTTGCAACGACGTCTTCAACGCAATACAGACTTGTGTGCGTGTGTTCCTCGTCACTTTAGATCTTGAGAGATCTTGAGAGATCACTCTGGTTTCCTGTTCACTTTTTCTTTTGACCCAATTTCAAATTCACAGGAAGGTTACAAGAAGAATACAAAGCATCCCTGTGGACTTTTCTGCCAAATCGTCCCCAAGGATAGCATTTTACCATGTTTGTCCGCCTGTCTCTTATCCTTCCTTCCATCCACCTGTGTGTTTTATTTTCTGACCCTGTTTGGTGGCCATTTGCAGACATGATGTCCCTTGGGCTCTGACTGCTTCTGTGTATTTCCTGAGAAGCAAGCATATTCTCTCACCTAATAGTCCAGGTATCAACGTCTGGAATGAACGTGGATACCAGACAATTTTCTGACCTAGGACCTATTCCCAGCTTCACTGTGTTGCAGTGATGTCCTGGAATTTCTAGCAGAAGGTCCCCAGTCACACGTGACATGCAGGTGTCCTGTGTCCTCCGGCTCCTGTCACCGAGCAGTGACGTGGCCTGGCTTCGCGCTTCCTGACGTTGACATTCTCGAAGAGCGCAGGTCCTTCCGTTTGGGAGTGTCTGATGTCCCCATGGGGGGATCGGGTCAGGAGCGTCACAGGAGTGATGGTGTAGCCTCCGTGCGTCCATCAGGAGGAGAACGATGTCATTTTGCCCTGCTAACATGTATTGTAGAGATCTTTTCATTCTTTAAATTTTTATTTTAAAAACTTTTTATTTGAGAGAGAGAGAGCGGGCGCACTTTAGCAGGGGGAGGGGCAGAGGGAGAGGGAGAAGCAGGCTCCCCGCTGAGCAAGGAGCCTGAGCGGGACCCGATCCCAGGACCCTGGATCATGACCGGAGCCGAGGGCAGACGCTTCACCGACTGAGCCACCCAGGCGCCCCTAGAATTATTGGCATGGTTGCAAAGTCAGGGTACGTTTGGCGAAGTGGAGTTCGTCTTCCTGTACACCCTTTTTGCTTCTCTTCTCTGTGACAACCAGTTGTCTTTGATTTTGCGGTTCATCCTCCGCGGACTCTTGTAGGGTCTTGTAGAGGCAAATACGTATGTTTGTCCTTACCTTCCCCCTTAGATAAATCTTGTCTGGTCTCACTTTCTCCACACTTAATCGCGTCCTGGAGGTCCCTCCAGATGGTCCTTAGATGTGTTCCGTGTCCTGTCTGCTGTGTGGACACGGTCTAACCTGCCTGTGCCCTGGGTCCTGTGTCCTCCGTGGCCTTAGCTCTCCCATCTGCGAAATGCCCAAGTGCTCAGTGTTAAAATTCCATTCAATTATCTCTAGTGCTTTCTCTCCGAAAGCAGACGATTATTCTTCACGGGGAGGAGGAAATGGCCCAAGTGTCCAGCGGCTCGCTTCACCGTGAAATATTGAACAGTACCGATGTCCCCGTGAGGAATGACGCAGGGTGGGGAATGTGAGGTGGAAGCGCGCTCTGGCTCGTGACGGGAGGCAGGAGCCCGAGTCTGTTAAGAAGCCCATAAATGAGTTAAAAGCATCCGACATTTTCGTTCAGCGGCTGCTGCTCTCTGAGCTCACGCGCACTGTTCTCGTGTCTGTGCATTTCTCCATCTCCTGCTGGGTGCGGGCCTGGGGAAGGAGGGTCTTCAACCTCATGAGCTGCACATGCAGGCTTGCGCCAAAAGTGACTTGGCGTGGAATTTGGATCTTGGGGGAAAGGCTTCTAGGGCCTCAGGTCCGGGGGCTGCCTGGTGGCCTGGCTGAGCCTCTCTTCCCCGTGCGCGGGTCCCGTGTTGCCGTGAAGGCCTGTGGCGTCCTCCCTGGACGTGCCGGAGGGTGCTTTCGCAGGGGGCCGCAGCCGGGGGTCTTGAGCCCTCGGGGCAGGGACCATCCTCATTGGGCCACTGACACCCACTCGGTGCCAGATGCATGGCATTCCCTGAGGACGCAGGGGTGGTACAGCAGTCTCGGGGAGAGCGTGCCCTTGCTTCTGTGCCCCGTGCTCCTGCAAGCTCCCCTTGCTGCCCTGATACATGGCGGGTCAGCGTGGCTCCCTGCTGCCCGTGTGAGGGGGCTTCCCAGAGAAGCTGGTCAGGGAGGCGAGCCAGTCCAGTCCTGCGGCCCGAAGCATCTCTGAATGCCTGGGTTTAGCAGGAGGGCCCGGGAAGCTGCCCACGGCCTGCTGCCGGGGGACAGGTATCCAGACGAGGTGAGGCGGCCACTCGAGGCCTGCGGGCGGCAGGGTGAGGTGTGGGGTTCCGATAGCGGATCGGGGCCTGCAGAGGTCCATCCGGGGGTCTGGCTTTTTGGTTGTTCAGCTCTGCTCCTGCTGTTAATTGGCTGATGTTCAGCGGAAGGTGAAGACAGATCACAGAGGCGAGACTGGGTGTGCGGATCAGCTAGGATTTATCTCCGAAGGAATGGAATTGGCCCTAAGGCTGGGCGGGCCAACATTCCGTATTTCTAGATCTCTTCCACTGCCCGGTGAGTCTGCCCTTTAATTACTCATTGCGAGTGTTCAGCCGCGGCTCCTCGTTGAGCACCGAGGCCAGCTCAGCACCCCAGGCTGGGTCGTCCAGAGCACCCCGCCTGCCCAGCCCACACTGAGAGGAGAGACCCCTGGATCCCGCCAGTGCTGGGCCTGCTCCCTGGGACCCAGGGCTGCGGGAGTCTTGGGGCGAGGGGTGAAGTCGGGGAGGAAGCTGTGTGTGGGATGGCTCCGTGTCCAGGGCCTGGCAGTGCCCTCTGACGGGCCCTTTGGAAGGTGACAGAACTGAGCTGCGTGGGGAGCGTTAGGGCAGGGGCACGCGGAGCTCTGGGACAGCTGCACTCAGCGGGGAGCGTTAGGGCAGGGGCCACGCGGAGCTCTGGGACCGCTGCGCTCCGTGGGGAGCGTTAGGGCAGGGGCCACGCGGAGCTCTGGGACCGCTGCGCTCCGTGGGGAGCGTTAGGGCAGGGGCCACGCGGAGCTCTGGGACCGCGCTTCTTCATATTCTGCCTCTCCCCCACTGAACACCCCAGCGACTCCCTGGGCTCTGAGAAAGGTCAGGATGTGATTCCCACTTACAGGGGCACACCCGAGCTCCCGCGTGTACAGGGGGGAGAGAAGCTGCTGGGGCAGCGTGCCTTCCCCGTCCTCCGCTGCCTCCTGGCCGGTCCCCTCCTGCGGAGACCCTCGTCGGTGTGCATGAGGCCCAACTGGCAGAGGAGGCTGTCCTGGGATGTGGGGTTGCACGACTTTCCAGCCCTGTAAGGGGGCTCTTCCTTGTCCACGGTTCATCTCCTCTACTGAGCTCGATTCTTGTGTGACGGAGTGAAGGCGGCTGCTGCCTTCTCTCTGCTTTCCCACAGCTGGGGAGTGCGGGGAGGCGGCTGTGGGCTGCTCCGCGCGTAGCTGAATGGACGTTCTCTGTGCATGGGTGAGTCCGTGGGGAGGTGAGTGGATGGGTGGATGGACAAAGAATGTTCCTTCTGCTGAGCATGCTTCTGCACGTCCTTCAAGGCCCTACTGGGTGCCTGCCCGAGCTCTGGTCCTCTAGATATGCCCTTCCTTGCCCCCATCCTGTGGGTGTTGGGCCTCTGAGCACGTTTCATGTGTGCTGCATTTGCTTCCCGGTGAGCTCAGCCGCTCAGAGACGCGGCCTGCTCTCCCCTTGCTGGGGAGCAGAGTCCCCGGCTGCCCCCACCCCCATGCTGGGTGGGGAGCAGGTGCTCAGCACAGCTCAGTGCTGTGGGCTCGTACTGGGGCCGGAGGGCTCAGCTGCTGGCACTAAGTGCTGCGTTGGAAAGAGAGAGGGTCTGTGTATGGGGGACTGGGTGCTCACATATGCTGTGTTTCAGAGCTGGGCCCCGGGTCCCCGAGTGGGACCGTGGGCGGCCAGATGAAGCACACCCTCTTGGCTGCAGGGCTGTTGGTTCCTGGGATAGGCTGGGATCCTACTTCTTATCAGTTTACATGGAAAAAATTTTAACACACTGCTTGTTCACCCAGACCCCCAGTCGGTTTCCTAAGACGCATCGAAAACACTGTGCTAGGCCGGTGTCTCAGCAGCCCATCTCGATGGGTGAGCTGTTGGAGGCAGGGCTGTTTGCTGGTTAGCAGAGGGCACGGTCGTTGAGGGCTCGTCCGTGGCGGCGAGTAGCATGGCAGTAGGGAAGCCAGCATCAGGGAGAATGTGCGGATGGACGTTGACCGTAGAAGCCAGGCATTGCCCGGCATGAACCGTGTTTCTCCAAAGAGAGGCTGAGTGGAGGGGAGGAAGCTGTAGTGGCCACTGCTTCGCTGGTCATCGAAAGTAAAGCTGTGGCCTTGGCTTAGAACCTGATAACTTGTCGCAGTGGGGAGCACATGGTCCTAGCTTCTAGAAGGGTCCCTGGCGGTGGCCAGAGGGGTGAATTGGGCTGGCAGGCAGCTGCTGGAGAGGGAGGTGAGGGGGCGGAGCCTGGGGCCCCCAGGTGTGCTGGCCTCCCACCTGGCCGGGTGGCAGAAACAGCTTAGCTTTTCCAGTGGTCTCTGTGTTTGCAGGCCTGGCTGGTGGGAAGGAGTTTTATTTAAGGATTATCACTTGATTTTTATTTTTGGCTGTGGCTGGGCCTGTTGAATTATGTGCCAAGAGGACTCCTGCTTGAGAGTTCTACTTTTACAGGTTTAAAAATAGCCTGGAAGCTGGTTCCTTCCTCCCAGTGACTTCCCTGGAGGCTGGGGTGCTGGGTTGGGCTGTGGCCCATGCTGTCTGGGTGTGTGGTGGGCATGAGCTAAGGTGTCGTGTCTGTCTCCCTCTGAGCCAGGGTGGTGGTGAGTGGTGGGCTGCTGGTGGACGAGGTGCCTGGAGTGACTGGTCAGCATGCCGACCCTGCCCTTCTCTCAGACCGGGGGAGGCCTGCCGGCTGGAGTGCATGGGTGACTGTGCATGACACGCTTTGCCACACAGTGCTGCTGTTGGCCTCTTCGCGGGGCTCCATGTCTGTGGCACGTTTGCCGTGTCCCTTTGACAGCAGCGGTCAGTGGTCTCTAAGGAAATGGGCTGCGAGCACGACCAGATGGTCTTTTCCTTGTTAGGGTCCCTGAAAGTGCCTATGTGAGCGGGACCTGGCTTGTTGGGACCTGGGGCTGCAGGAAGGGGGCATTTTGGATGAGGACATCAGGCATTATTAGAGAGTCAAGACGGGGGCGCCGGGTGGCTTGAGAGGTTGAGCGCCCAACTCTTGATTTCGGCTCAGGTCGTGATCCCTCGGTCCTGGGATGGAGCCCCGCATGTCAGGCTCTGCACTTGGCATGGGGACTGCTTGTCCCTTTCCCTCCCCCTCGCTCCTCCCCCCCAGCATGCGCCAGTGCTCCATCTCTCTCTCTCAAATGAATAAATAAAATCTTTTAAAAAAAGGAAAAGAGAAAGTCTGCTGCCCGGCTGCTCTGGTGGGAGGTGGGTGGCGACAGGCTGCGTTCCCGCGGAGCCGATGCCACACACCTGGCAGCCTTGCTGTGCTCACGCGGGCGATCCGTTCAGCAGGAGCTCAGAGTGGGCATTAATGAGTTGTGGTGCTGACTTCTCTCTCCCGGGGATGCCCTTGCGCCCTAAAAGGTTTGGGGATTCAGACTCAGTCCTCGGGCCGGCATTTTGGCTCCCCCAGCCTTCCACAGGCTTCCAATGGCCCCTGGGTGTCGATTCCAGGTCAGCAGAGGCCACAGGGCCCTGAAAGGGAGCGAATCATTGTGCTGGGAACCTCGCTGTGTTCCCTGCAGCGGTTCGCCCTGCAGGGCTGTGACCTGGTGGTCTGACGTGCGGGTGTGGCTCCCATTCCGGGGAACCCCGCCCGTCACTTAGTATGGACGAGTGGGCGGCGTCCCGGCCCCCTTGCCAGGGCAGCTCCCTGGGCCCATAGGCAGGCCAGGTGCAGCCTGCCCCACACGGAGGCACAGAAGGGCTCAGAACAGCCCGAGAGCAGGCAGAGTCCCAGGGACCCCCGCTGGGCCAGGTGAACGGAGGGGCTCATCACTCCCTCCTGGGACCAGCATAGCCTCCTTGGACGCAGAGTCTTGTCTCAGGAAGGAACGTATCAGCGACCTGGTCACCAGAACCTGTGACTGACTGTGGTCACCTGGCGAGGCACGAGGAGCTTGTAACCGAGCTGAGGATCTGGGTGGGGGAGTTCTCCTGGCTTACGGAGGGCTCAGTCTCGTTACTCCCTGGAGACCTCCTGAGAGGGAGGCAGACGGTCAGAGGAGATGTGACGGTGGAGTCAGAGGTCACCATGATGTCATTGCGGCTGGGGGTCACCAGCCGAGGAGCGCGGCGCCACTTGAAGGGGGGAAAAGCAGGAGACAGATTCTCCCTGGAATTTCCAGAAGGAGCCAGCCCTGCTGACACCTTGGTTTTAGCCCGGTGAGACCCTCTTTGGCCTCTGATCTCTAGAACTGTTAAGATAATAACTTTGGGTTGATGATGTAAGCCGCTGTGTTGCAGCTTTTTACAGCAGCAATAGGAAGTTAACATGGGGGCTCTTGGAGCGTCTCTGTCGCCAGCCCCACCCTGCGGGACATTCTCTGGGCCCCCTGACCGAGGGAGCAGGGCGTGCACGCGGTCCCAGGCAGGCCACAGGGTGGGCGCTGCTCTGCCTGGCCCGTGTTGTGGCATCAGTGAGCACTCGGGACGAGGCGGTCTGTGCTGAGACTGGGGGAGCCCGGTGCTCTGGCAGCGGAGCGTCCAGACCCGGGCTCTGCGGGAAGAAGGCTGGTGACCGCTGGTGGTCTGGGCTCTGAGGTCGTAGTGTCGGGGCAGGAGTGGCTGAGGAGAGCCCCAGAGGTCAGGGGTAGCTGTCGCAGGCCGAGCGGCTCCCCGTCCCTGTCCTGTCCCCATCCCGTCCCTGCCCGTCCCCATCCCATCCCCGTCCCCGCGGGTGGGAGGTTGGCGGGACGGGCCACCTTTTGAATGACTAACTCAGCACTTTGTGCTGAGCAGGAAATTGGCCCTCCTGTTTCTGTCTCACTCTGAGAGGAGAGAGAAATCGATGACTGGGGGTTTGTGCGGCCTTGTCCTGTGCTGTGTGCCCGCGATGACCTAAATATGTCACCACTAGGGAAGCGGTGGAACACCCACCGTCGCTGGGTCGAATCACAGTTCCAGGCTCTGGGCGGGAGGTGCTGGCCTCGCGGGGAGCCGTTTGTGAGAACTTATGGGAGGGAACCGGCCAGAAATGCCAGTTGGTTTTATTTATGTAGCCGTTTATGCCACCAGGAAGGGAGGCACCGGAAAAGGTGGAAGTCTCCTTGTGGCTTTGCCAGGAAGCAAGACGAACAGGTTTGCGGGGCTGCAGCCAAGGGTTCGCTCTGGCTGGTGGGTGGGCTTTGCGTCTGGGCGGGGGGGCTCTGGGCAGAGCTGGTGGAGGGAAGGAGCGCTGGGGAGGGCTGGGAGCGTGGGGGCAGCTCTGGGGCTGAGGTTCCCACCTCCACCATGGGCAGGGCGGGGCGGGGCCCGGGGGGGCATCGTTGGGGAGGCCCTGATTAAGTGGACATGGCTCTTGGCCACCTGGGGCCCCCGTGTCTCTGACATGGCCTGTGGTTTTGAGCCTGTCCGCTCAGCACTCCTGCGGGTCTCTGGGAGAGTTCTGTGTGTCCACACGTGTTCCCGTGGGCCCGGCTGACGGTTGCCACGTGGCAGAACCCGGCCACGTGTCATGGGGAAGGGAGTTCGGGGGTGGCCACGTTAAGGAAAGTGTGGTTTCCCACTGATGCTGCTGGAGGGGCCGAACGTCTGGACGGAGGAGGTGTCTGGGGCTGCCTTGACCTTCAGATGGGGCTGAGATCCACGGAGACAGTTGGGGTGCGCATGGGTGTTGGTGCTCAGAGGAGCAGATGGGAAAGCAACAGAATCCCCCGACCGGGGCTCCCAGGAGCAAGGCCATCATGACATGAGGTCCCTCACCTCTGTTCCCCACGAGAGCAGCCACTGCCCCCCACCGTCCCCACTACCCCCCACTGACCTGCACTGTCCTCACTGTCCTCCACTGTCCTCACTGCCCCCCACTGTCCCCCACTGTTCCCACTGCCCCCCACTGACTTCCACTGTCCTCATTTTTCCCCACTGCCCTCCACTGTCCCCCACTGTCCTCACTGCCCCCCACTGTCCCCCACCATTCCCACTGACCTCCACTGTCTTCACTGCCCCCCACTGTCCTCACTGTCCCCCCACTGTCCCCTACCGTCCGCACTGCCCCCGACCATCCCCACTGTCCTCCACTGTTCTCACTGTCCCCTACCATCCCCACTGCCCCCAGCTGTCCCCACTGACCTGATCACTGTCCCCCACTGTCCCCTACTGTCCTCACTGTCCCTCAGTGCCCCCACATAAAGCAGACAGTGAGAGGGAAATCTCCTTGGCTCTCTGCAAATTCATCCAAGCCCGGTCTTGTGAGCCGCTCACAGAGCTGACCCCTGGGGCACTTGACCAAGCCGTGGCTCCTCCCCTTGGAGAGAAGTGCTCCCACCCTGCTTGGGGGCTGTCAGCCCATGAGCACTTGGTTGACAGGTCACCGTGGAGGCTCACTCAGAGGTTCATGCACTGGCTCACCCAGTGAGTCTCGGCTGAGCACCTGCTTATGCCAGGCCCACCACAGGAGGGTCAGACTGAGCCAAAGTGAGTCCAATGGGAGGAGCCAGAGCAGCGCTCTGCAGGCACACGGGCGGAGAGAGATCTCCCATTGACAGTGGGCGCCTGCCCTTTTGGAAGAGAGTCCCAGGGCCCCGCCTGTGTCAGGACAGGAGACCCGTCTCCCGAGGGGCCCAGGATCCAGCGGGGAGCTGTGTCCAGGCTCGCCCCCTGGGGCCAGTATACACACGAGATGTGCTCGCAGGGGCCCCCAGGATGTCCGCCCTGGCCAGGGTGTGGCAGCTTTGTCGGGGCAGTGTTCCCACTTCGACAGAGCCCGGTGCACAGTGCTTGCACGGTGCGTGTTTGCCGAGGAAGTTGTATGCAAGCAGGTGGCCGCTCCAAGCAGCTGGGCTTCGTGTGGGGCTGAGAGGTGGTCCCATAGAGGCTGGGGCTCTTGGGCTGAGAACACGTTAGGGCTGTGGGTCCCCAATCACCTGAGTACCCCCTGCCGCCTCCCCCAGATGCTGTGCGTGCCAGCAGCCTCCCAGGCAGGTTCTCCAAGGTCAGAGTCCCCAGGAGCCCTGGCACAAGACTGGGGAGGGCTGAGGCCTGAAACGTGGGGCCTGGGTGCAGATGTCCTTCAGATGCCCCCCACCACCACCAGTGTCCTCGCCGTCCAGCTCCCAGCCAGTCCTCTGCTCTGGCTGCTGGGCGTGTTGCATGGGAACCTGCTGTACCCTCCTTGCTCACCTGCTGTCCATCGCCTGTGTCTTCAGTGGCTTCTCCTGGAGCCAGGCTGGGTCCGGGGCTGTCGCAGACAGTAAAACAGATGGGGGCTGCGGGCCCAAGTCAGTGCAGATGAATGTAGACTTAGAACTGAGGACCCATGATGTCCCCGACAGTAAAGATCAAGATCCATGAGAGAACGTGACAAAATGCCACGTTCGGTTTGTGGGGAGTGTCAGGGAGGGTCCTCAGGGGAAATGGCGACTTAGGATTGAGGGGCAGGGAGGGGGCATCTGCACGTACAAAGGTCCTGGGGCAGAGTTGGACCATGGGCATTTGAAGACCTAAAAGGAGGTCCCGGTGGGTTGAACCCCGAGAGCCGGGATGAGGGGAGGGAGAGGCAGACAGAGCTGGTGAGGTGGAGTGGAGACACTTGCTGAGTGGTGGGAATTATCACAAGCCCCTGCCGACTTTTAGGCAAGACGGAAGCAGGTTCTGACTTATGCTTTCAGAGGAACCTCTGCTGTTTGGAGCCAGATTCGGGGGTGAAAGGGGGCCAGTTGGAAACCAGGGTAGGAGCTGAGACCAGCAGAATGCATGGGTTTGGGGATATTTGCAGGACGTCCCAGCATGTGTGGTCACGTGCCTGACACAGGTGCCCTTGGCCATAAAGGTGCCTGGCTGGCTACCGTGAGAGGGGTGGGGCCATGCAACTCTGTCAGCGAGGCTGGGGGCCTTGGCTGGGCTTCCTGCAGCCCTTCCTGTCACCTGCCTCCCTGGCCACCCCTCGCTTGCTGCCTGCCCTGGGCTGGGCCGTTTCTGGGTCTAACTCGGAAGTGTCTGCAGCACTGGGCAGAGGTCAGCTCCTCCTCTCAGATCTGCCCTTTGCACGGCCCCTTCATGGACCCTGTTCTGTGCCCCAGGGGAGGGTCAGGAGGCCTCAGTCTTCAAGTCAGCCTAGCTGTGGGGGGCTACCCTGCTTCACCCCAGGACATCGGGGGTCTAGGGGGGAAACTGGCTGTGGGAGCCAGGAGGAACCACTCCCTGCGGGCTTGGCGTGGCATCCTCCAGGCCCCCTGTTTGGATAGGGCCTTCTCCCGGTGAGTCTCTGGAGGAGGGGCAGGGTGCTGCAGGATGCTGGGGCGCAGGTGCCGGGAGAGGGGTGGATCCCAGCAGGGTGGATGCCTGGGAGGGCTCCGAGCACTGCAAATATTTATGGAGCCAGCAGATCCTGGCACTCAGCAAACCTCAGTGCTTCTCACTGCTTAGTGACGAAATCCAGCGAGCCATGACCTCCCCAGGCAGGTGGTGTGGCTGGGGCCATGCAGGCTCTCTTGAGGCAGGACGGTCTTCTGACCTTGGGCATCTTGGCCTCCCTATGTGCCGTCTGGACAGGGAGTCCTGCTGCTCACACCCTGTTGTGCTGTAAGCCCGTCTGTGTCTGGGGCCTCCGGCTGCCAGACTGACCTTGGCCTAAATTTGGGGGGCTCAGGCTCAGCCGTGTGTCCCCAGGCCTGACGAGGCAGCCAGGACCAGAAAGGAAGCTGTTAGGTCGCCCTGAGTACCTCCCTGCCCCCCGCCCCACCCAGAGAGAAGGTTCCTGGCCAGCAGGTCTTCCCTCCAAGCCAGCCGTCCTGACTGTCCACGTCCCTGAGAGGGCGGGCCTTTGTTTGGGTCACTTCATCACAAGGTCCTGGCGCACGAGGCTGTGTGGTGCTCATTTGTGGAGCAGTGGATGCAGGTCTGACACGGGTGACCGCTGACCGCAGCCACTCCCAGGGCTCAGCAGCCTGCTTCAGTCCCGCCTGCGCCCCGGTGGCCCCAGCCTCAGCAGATTTGTTTGGCGACTTTAACTGTTTGCCATAAAGGGGAAATGGGCTCATCCGCTTCCAGCCGATGCTCGTGGAGGAGGCTGACCTACAGCCCGGCCCTCAGCAGCCCAGCCCGCGCGGACAGTGTCTGTTCGGGCTGTGTTACTCTCGGGGGGGGTTCATGGCTGGGCCACGGCATGTGTCGGGAGCTGCTATGGCCGTGTCCCCCCTGCACCTGCCTCTCCCTGTAGGGCAGTCGGGGCATCTCACCAGGCACCTGTGTCCTATTTGGATGTGGGGAGCCGAGCCCAGCCCAGCGAGGCAGCCGGTTCTCCGCCCCTCACATCTTCATGGTCCATCTGTTCCCTGTGGGTGGTGACCCCTCCGGAGTACGATAGAGAACCTCAGGAAGTCAGGGCTGACATCCAGAAAGTGTGTGTGTGGGGGGGTGGAGCGGAGAAGGGGTGAGCCCTGTGTTGTCATGGGGTTGTGACGAAAGCGGCTCCACCACGTGCCCGGTTTAGAAACAAGAGAGCCATTCCCAGTGTGACTTGGGCCCCCATCTGCAGGAGCCTTAGGCCTAAAGGAGATGGCCTAGGATTTCCAGATGGACTCCGTTGGACTTTATCATGATACAAACGTTCTGTAATTGGGTTTGCAGAGGACTCGGCATTGTCCTTGAGAATTGAAAAAGTCGCCAGCAGCCAGCTGTCATTCCCCAAATGTTTGTGGGTGACTGAGTGGCGGGGGGTCTCTGCAGGATGGCAAAGGATCTGCCCGCAAGGGTAGCCAGGGTCCCGTGCTCCTGGGCGGTGCCCACTGACCAGAGTTCACGTCTTAGGACCAGTGCAGAAGGCAGGGCCCCCTTGCGCTGCTGCTTCAGAGCCTCGGAGCGGCCCTTGGGTCACAATGGAGCTCAGTGGAATGGGGGGGGGGGGCTCTGCAGTGCGGACGGGCTTCAGGGTGAGCTGGAGGGCTGGCCAAGCAGCATGGGGACACCTGAGAAAGACTGAAACGGGGTGGGCAGCCTGACTCAGCACGGTGTCCTGGCCAAGAGCCTGGCTGGGGCCAGACCACCGGAGCTCAGGCCCTGCTGTGGACTGCGTCCCCCCAAATGCATATGGGGGGTTGGGAGGCGGGGCCCCCGGGAGGTGATCGAGGTTAGGCAAGGTCGTGAGGGTGGGGCTCCCAGGATGGGATTAGTGCCCTCAGGAGAAGAGGAGGAAACACCCGAGCCCTTTCTCTCTGCCGTGTGAGGACATCACCAGGCTCGGCCGGCACCATGACCCCGGACTCCCAGCCTCCGGAGCTGGGAGGAATCGGGGTCTGCTGTTCAGGCCCCCAGTCCATGGTATTTTGTTCTGGCTGCACGAGCTCAGACATACCCACCTGCATTACATATGGTCTCAGAAACGGGAGGCCCCTCCTGTGCGTAGACACTAGCTGGCGGTCACCCCTGGGACGGATGGAGGATGGAGGCGGAAGGCGTAGGGGCCTCTGCGGGGCCTGCGATGTGCTGTCTCCGGATCTGGGGTCCAGCGTGTGCAAATGCAGTGAGATATCCACTTAGGATCGGAGTCCCCGTGTGGGCTCCACTCTGTGGGCATTCCTCTCGCTGCTGTACCAGAGACCGGGGGCCTGAAAACAGCATGTTTATTCTCTTACAATTCCGGAGGCCAGAAGTCCAGCAGAATGGGGGTCATGTGCCGGCACGGCTTTGCCCCTCCCCGGAGGACCTCGGGGAGAATGTGTTCCCCTGGCTTGTCTGCTTCGAGAAGCCATCCGCAGTCCTCCCCTCGAGGCCAGCAGCCTGGCACCTGCCGGTCTCTCCCCTCTCTGACCTCTGACCCTCCCGCCTCTTCTGAGGACTTTACATAATGGTGATTATGATGGGCCTGGAGAACCAGGGTAGCCCCCCATCTCCAGGTCCTTCACCTGATGACATCTGCAGGGTCACTTTGTCCGCGGAGGAGACATAACCCCAGGTCCCCGGAATTAAACTGGGACCTCTTTGGGGACCGGCCCTCAGCTTATCACGTATTAGAGTTAAAACCACAGCTACGTGGCCCTTGGTTTCCACCACTCCTGGAATAAACGTCAGGTCCTCCTGGGTCTGCATGCCCTGCCCCCGCCCCATCGCATCCGTGACTCCTCCCCTCAACTCCCAGGCCACTCCTGCCTCAGGGCCCTTGCAAGGCTGTTGCTGAGCCTACCACATGCTCTCCCCCCAGCAATCTGCTGCCCTGATATTCAGCCCACCCAGGTCCTGACTCGGACTGCAGGAACACCCCGGCTGCCCTGCCACTGTGCTCCTAGGTCCTCAGCACCCAGCTGGTGGGAGCTGTCTGCCTGCCCCTGGCAGGGGCTCGGCTCTGTGGCTGAGGCCTCCAGACCACACCTGGTGCGTGTGCATGTGCGTGTCCAGGCGATGTCTGTTGGCTGACCAAGTGCCACCAGGATCCGTTTCTCTGGGGCATCCCGGTGGTGGCAGTGATTTGGTGAGATGCCTTTCATGTGTGTGATTTGCACCTGTTTTGTTTAGTATAGAACTCCTCACTGCTGCTTCGCCCCAGCTCTCGCCCCCACCGTGTAAGAGGAGCCCCAGTTAATAGTCCCCCCTGCAGGGGAGCAGGAGAGCTGCGCGGCCCGGCAGGTGCAGACAGGGTTCCCCGTCCAAGTGCTCTGAAAACCAAGCCCGCCCTCGACGCCTCTGCCACTGGAGGCCAGAGCAGACCCGAGCACCGGTGACCCGGCTGTTCTCTCCGTACAGAGGAGGAGCTCCGGAAGCTGAGAGAAGAGACCAACTCAGAGATGCTTCGGCAGGAGCTGGACCGGGAGCGGCAGCGGCGGATAGAGCTGGAGCAGAAGGTCCAGGAAGTGCTGAAGGCCAGGTGAGGAGGGGTCCAAGGCCCCCCACTGCCCACTCAGACACTTCCTTGCCCGTGAGCCCCCCACAGGATTCAGGCACCCCTCCTCGCGCCATCCCACTGTACACATTTACCTCCGGGTTCACCTGCCACGAATGGTCACCCTCATCCCAGAAGGCTCCCTCCATCCTGGGGGGTGACAGGTGCCGCCTCAGCTTCTGGAGGGGATGACGTGGGCCCTGCTATGGGATGGAGCTGTCTCCGTGTGTGGCCTCCTCTTGCACCTCATACCTCTGCCCACACGAGCTGGGGTCCTTCCAGAAGGGTATTTGTAGGTTCTGAGAACTCTGCTCTCCCTGTCCTGATAGAACCCCCAGGAAACTCCCTGTCTGTCCACACAGCCTGCAAGCTGGTGGCCTGGCAGACAAGGCCACTGCTGGGACAGCCCAGCCAGAACTGGTTTCTCCGTGGATGAGGGCACTGTTACTTTTGAGTGTCGTCTCCGGCTCTGGCTCTGAGGACACCCACACTCCAGGCTCCTTGATGCATGGGGTTTAGTTGGTGGAAAGGAAATACCTCCTTCTGTTTCACGGCCAGATGCTGGCTTCCTGTCAGGTCTTACCCATGGTTGTCGGCTCCTGGGAGCTGGTGGCATCTGCTTCTCTTTGGAGGAAGGGTTCTTTGTTCCATGCTCTGTAGGCGTTTTTGACAACTCTTACGTGCTTTTCGGCAGCCTTGAAGTAAGGCCGTCTTGCCTGTCCCCGCAGGGCTGTTGTAGGGTTCTCTGGGGCTCCGTGTGGGGGCCTCGAGCTTGTTAGGGGAGGGATGCACCCTACTTTCCCATTCTGCCCCAGCTATGAGGCCGGCAGCCCTTCTAAGATGTTGGCACATGGGCCTCAAACTTGTTGGACCTTCTTCCGTGGAAATCTGTAGATGTTTTCATTATGCAAAGGGGTGCAGCTGGGGACCTGACCCACAGATGCTGAGAGATCCAGGGACTGGCACTGTCCCAGGTGCATGGCCAGCTGTAGGTGCCTTTTCCACCTGCCGGCCGCGGCCAGCCTTCCATGGCACGTCTGCCCACCGTGTCCCCGACAGAGCGTGCTCTGTCCGGTGCAGATGTGCGTTTCTGTACAGCTTTGCCTGGAACCATTGGCTGGAGGAGGCACTTCCCTGGGGGTGTTGAGAGGTGCTCGGCTGAGCTGAGCCCGTGTGCCTGCCCTCTCCTTGTAGGGCCCACGCGCTCTGCTTCCCACCCCCTGCGCAGCCCGGCCTCCTCATTCCTTCTGCAAAGCCCCTTCCAGTTCTGAGGACGCAGAGAGACCAGCTGGGTGGTCACAGTAAAGGAACAGCAGGACAGGACCGAGGAAGCTAAGGGTCCTGGGATGCACTGACTGCTCCTCTGCTTTACGTGGGTGTGGGGTTTAGGAACCTTCTCGAAATGCAGACCTGAGGGGGGGGGGTACAGGGAGAAACAGGTTCCATGCAAGTGACGACCTGTTCTGTTGTCGCCTTGATGTCTGGGGTGCCCGTGGGCCGTCCCTGGTGGGTGAGTATGTGGAGGGGACCCCCTTCACCCCCACACACACACACACGCACACGCCCACGCCCTCCCAAGCTGCAGGTGAGCTGCAGGATTGAAACGTGGTGATTAGAGTCTATCTAAACCTCTGTTTTGCTTTTAAAGAAAATTCCCAGAAAATCACCTTGATTGAAGCTTCTCTGTTAGTAGGCAGAGGCTTTCTCTCGTTAGGGGTCCAAAAGCAGCACGGAAACACTGCCCTTTTGACGTGTACCATCTGTGGTCGGGCCATGCCTGCCACTGCCCCTCTGCCCGTCCTGCTCCGGGGCTTCGCTGGCACATGCTCGCTGGGGGCCACTGTGTGTGGGATGAAAGGGACCCTGGTGACTGGTGTCCCCAACCTGGGGAGGGGGGGTCGGGGGCAGAGCGACCCTGGTGCCCGGCCCTGTCATAGCGCTTCTTGTGGGCTTCAGTGCCCTCTGGCCTCCGGTGGCTGCAGGCCAGAAAATCCTACTTTAGAAAAGCAACTCAGGCACGTTCCGTTGCAGACTTGTTTGGTTGATCATTGGACATCGGTGTAGGGTTGTTTAGAAACATTTCAAAGAATCCGGTTGTTAGAAACCCTTTTGTCTGATTGAGGTCACGTGGCATTTATGTTTCCCTGAGGTCACCCTGCTCCCTTCCTGCCTTCACGGGAGCTGTGGGTGGGACTGCGCACCCCGCGTGTCATGGGCCGGAATGTCCTGGTGCACCGTTCGCCCTGCCGTCCATCCGTCTCTGTCCAGCGCACGGAACAGGCACTTACCATTCCGTGTTTGGGGTGATGGGAAGGGGCCACAGTTCCTAAAGCTTCCTTCCCCGAAGGAGCTCGCAGCCCATGAAGGTCTAAATACCTGTGTGTTTCTAGTAGGGAGCGTGTTGGAAAAACTCCACAGCCAGGGACTGCGCATACCAGAAGCCCCCACCCATGTCCCTCCGGCGTGTGCGTCCTCTTAGCGCCCACTGGGGCCCAGGCTTGAGCGGAAGACGGTTCATTAGTGCCTCTCAGATGAGCCGCGTCTTCCAGAGCCTGCAGACTGGGCAGAGACATCGTGCTGTGATGCATGCCCGGGAATGGAGGGCACTCGGCCGGGTCCTGGAGTCTCCCACATGCCCGGAGCTCCTCTCCTGTTCTCAGTAAACCCCCATTTGTTGGTGGTCGCTCTGGGTGTGGACAGTTGCTTGGGCAGCCTGGCCACAGGGTGGGGCGGGGGTGGAGGCCCGGCCTCTCCTGGACCGTGGCTCCCTTCTCGGGGACTCTGCGTCTGTCTTGTGTCTTCCCTGTCCGTTGCTCAGTGAGGCTGCAGGCCTCGCCCACCTTGCTTGTCTCCCAGCCAGCTCTTCCGTACCTCCCGCTCTGGTGACAGTTGAAGCCTGCAAACCAGGTCGGTTCATGGAAGTGTGGCGTGAAGTCCCACTGTGTGAGCAGAGCAGAACCCGTGTGCCCTCCTTCACTGCAGCCCAGGGTGTGCTCGGGCCGGGTCTCCCAGCTCTACCATCTCTGTCCTGGAAGAGTCTTCTGTGCCCCCCCAAGACCCTGCTGAGGTTTGCCTGGGGCACCACTTTTCCCACATCCTGGGGTCCCTGCTGGACTGGGAGCCCCAGGAACAGTGTGGTGCCTCAGTGGCCTGGGCCAGTGCAGAACAAGGCGGGCCGGTTGGCCGAGGCACGAGATGCGGCCTGGCCAGAGCTCCACCCAGGGGCCGGGGGCTGGGCCAGCTGTATCAGGCTCCGTGGCTGAAAGCCGGTTCAATAATGGGGGTCCGGCAGGTGGACAGAAACTCCAGGAGAGCGCTCTGAGGCCGGGTGACTGCTGTGGTCTGCGGTGGCTGGGCCGCAGGAGCAGAAAGCCAGGCAGGTGGCTGGCACAGGCCGAGCTGGGACCTGGGCACAGCTGGCCAGCACAGGGGGTCCCCCAGCCTGTGGCCTTGTGTGCTGCTTGCTGAATATGTCCACTGATAAGCATCTTTTCATCAGGAGGCTGGTTAATTTGTATAAGGGCTGTTTATTCTGAACTTAACATGAAGAACCAGATGTGTTCGTAGGAAAGGACAGAGTTGTGTGTTTGAGACATTTTTTATTTGGTCGTTAGAAGAGAGTGTGCCCATCGTGAGTGCGGCTCGGAGCCGCCCAGCCTGCCCCATAAGCAGCGTCTGCGCCCTGAGCTCCCAGAGGGGGCCCCGCGAGCTGGAGCAAACGCTCGCGTGCGGCAGGCTCCCTGTGAGTGCTAGCATCTTCCGGAGCCCGCCCTCATGCTGTGTTTTGAACTAACAGGATTCTTGCTTTTTCCCCTCTTTAAGAACCGAGGAGCAGACGGCTCAGCAGCCTCCGAAGGGACAGGCCCAGGTCAATAACGGAGCAGGTAGGCCCCTGCGGGCGGCTGGGCTGGGCGGTGGGGTGCGGGCTGGTCCTGCGCCCGGGCAGGCCCGCTCATGCTGGGGGCTCCTCCCGTCGGGCCGGCGCAGGCGTCTCCAGTCGTGAATCGGCGAGCTGTCACAACAAACGCAGGTCATTCAAAGAGACGTGATTTTATTTTCCTGTAAGAAGACCACGCGGCCCCTGTTTCAGCCCTTGCTGACAGAGAAGTAGTGTCAGTGTCGTCACGCTGGCTTCTTGGCCACTGACCTGGTGGCCCGGGTCCAAAGGCTGGTGGTCCTGATGAGGGACGAGCAGGCAGTAGGGGCCACTGAGGTCGGTGTGTGCCCGGCCCTCCCCATTCAGGATGCACAGTCCCTTTCTCTGCACCTTTCCTCCCGCCCTGAGCCCATTCTTTGTCTTACCCCCTCTGCCCTTCCTAGGGCTGTCCTAGCAGCATACTGGATCTTCTGTCCAGCTCTCTAGGGGTCCGATCCGTGGTGGGCCTGGCCCTCCCGTCTCCCGACCTAGGGCCCGTTCCCACAGGCTGTTCCCTCGTGCCTGTGCCGGGAGCGCACAGCTACCCCGGAAGGGCCTTAGGGCTAAGCCCGACTCAGATACAGGTGAGGAAACCGAGACCCAGGAGGGAAAGCCTCTTCAAGGGGCACCCGCCACATGGAGGCCCAGCTCGGACCTGCGGGCAGGCCGGTGCAGGTGCGGGATTGGCTGCTGTGCCCCTTGGGTCATGGGCTCCACTCCTGAGACCCAGGATCCAAGCCAGGAGCAGCACCAGAGACCCCAGGGTCCCCGCTGTGCCCCGTGATTGAGGACTCTCCTGCACACGTGGGAAGTGCAGAGGAGTGGAGGGTGGAGACACTCCGGGTGCCCAGGCTGAGGTCCGTTCTGTAGCAGTGGTCGCTGGTGTGGTGGGAGCCAAGGTGGGAGACGGGGACGGTGTGCTGCGTGGTGCTCCCCACCCTGCAGCCAGGGCGGACGGCGGAGGGGATCCGCGGTGCCTGAAGCCGGTCTGCTCAGGCAGCAGGCCCGGCCTAGACCTGGGGTTCGACACACTGCAGCCCCCCGTCTAACTTCACGTGTTTAAAATATTTTTACATTTTTAAACTGTTGGAACATACCAGACGGATATGGATTTCACATTTCAGCATCCAGAGTGTGGTTTCAGGGGAACACGGGCAGGCCTGTTAGATTCTATCCTGCCCAGGGCCGCTTTGCAGCCGTCAAGGGGGCTGTCTACCCACCCGTGCCCAGCCGCGCTGAAAACATTCACGCTCCGGGTAGGGGTGAGAAGCCCCCAGGCCCTCCCCATCCCTTCCCTCCCTGAGAACCCTGCTTTTTCTCCCAGCCTGGGCAGCTCTGTGCACACAGAGCTTAAGCATCTGCAGGGGACCACCTCCGTGCTCTCCCTCTCTCTCGTGGCGGGACAGCGCCCCCTGCTGGCGACTCCGTGCCCTGCAAGCACTCATGCGCCGTGGTTTCCTCCTGGTTTTCTGAGTCTGTGTTGTGGGTCCCTCTCTGAAGGGCTTGGCCATGCTGAGCAGAAGCCACTTCGTGCCCTGGGCCTCCCCCCAGGACACAGCCCCCGGCCCACATGCCCCCTGGCCGTGCCTCGGGTCCCTGGGGTCCCTGGGAGTGAGTCCACCCCCCCACCAGAGAGAGAAAGGGAGGGTGACGCAGACCCCAGGGCTGGGAGCCGGTGGGGGGCAGCTCGGGTTGGGTGTGACCACGGAGATGCCGTGTGGTCTGTGGCGGCTGTGCCAGGCCTCGCGGTGGAAGCGGGTCAGGCTTGGTGCCAGGGAGCGCGTGTTCACAGCCCTCTGTCTTGTTCCTCGCTCCCCCCACCCGCCTGCGCTCACCGGGACCCCATCCCCGCAGACCGGCGGAGCCAGGGGCTGTGCCCCCGCGTCCAGAAGTGGTTCTATGAGAAGTTTGGGGAGTACGTGGAGGATTTCCGGTTCCAGCCCGAGGAGAGCACCGTGGAGACGGAGGAGCCCCTCAGTGCCCGGAGGTGGGGGCCCTCACGGCGGGGGGGGGCAGCCCCCTGGGGGGGTGCAGTCACCACACGGAGGCTTCGGAGCCAGGCCTGCGTCTGAGCATCGAAGTGGCTGCTGCCAGGGCTGCTCCAGAGCCTGGCTGTGCCATCTTCCTGATGGAGACGCCTCCTTGGGGCGGCGAGGGCAGCCAGAGGTGGGGGGGCTTTATGCCGGGTGGCACTGCCGCCTGTCCCTCCCGCTCAGTGCTCTTATGACCGATGCTTTGTGCTTTGTGCTTTGTGACCGATGCCATGTGGGGACAGTGGTCTGGGGGCCAAGTGCCCATGGCCCAGGCCTCCCTCATGGGGTCCACACCCACTCGGTAAACAGCTTCCTGCACCAGGCCCTGCTGTATGCTCTGGGGGGACCCAGGTTCTGGGACGTGGGCAGGAGATGAGGGACGGTTCCGTAGGTGAGACCCCCCCACCCCAAGTTAGGGAGCTGTGGTCCCTGCATCCCCGGTCACGCTGTGCTCCCCACGAGCCAGCAGGGGGTGGCGTCGGGGACGCGGGTGCACGGGAGCTGGCGCTCACCTCGCTCTCCCTTTCTCTTAGGTTGACGGAAAACATGAGACGACTAAGTGAGTACCTAGTGCATCTGTGAGCGGTGTGGGAGCCGGTGGGGCCCCTGAGCCGCGCACGGGTGGTCAGCGGAGTGGGGGCTCGGCAGTCCTGGGCTAAACGGGACGTCTTTTCAGAAAGATGTTCCCTGGGAGTTCCTTAGGAAGAAGGCTGCTGTTGGAAGCATGTCCGACGCCCCACCCTGTCGATCTGGAGCAGGACAGGATGGGGCCAGCGCTGGCCACCCGGCCCCAGGCCGGGGGCACAGTTTCCTTCCAGGCCTGGAAGCCCCCGTGCAAAGTGGTGCTTTCCCAGATAGTTGCCGGGGCCCAGGCGATGCCAAGTAACACCACCCCCCCCCCCAGCTGCCCCTCTCGTGTCCGCAGCTCAGGCATGGGGGTCAGGGAGGAGACAGCCGGTATGTCCCCGCGGGGACAGTGGATGGCGCGCAGCACCGGGAGTGGCCGGGGGAGTGCCAGCAGAGGGTCAGGTGCACCAGAAGCCTGAGTCGTTCGGGGCTCCCTTTGCTCGTTTTGGCGCCCCCCTTCGGCTGCTGCTGCCCTCCTGCCCTCCCGGGTATGCCCGAGCGCTGGCCTCAACACAGTCTGTTCTGTCCCTAGAGCGCGGCGCCAAGCCCGTCACCAGCTTCGTGAAGAACCTCTCTGCCTTATCCGACTGGTACTCCGTCTACACGTCCGCCATCGCCTTCACCGTGAGTGCCCCCCAGGGTGAGGGGGGGACATTCCGCCAGCCCTCCAGGCAGCCAGCCAGCACCGTCCCTGAGGTTTCCCTCAGGACACACGCGCCTTAGCTTCTGTCTGGAAAGTGGGTTCCGTGTTGCTGCCCAGCCACGGGGTTGCTGCAAGGATCAGGCGAGGGTGTTGGGGGCGCCGGGGGCCGGCCCGTGTCTGCACACAGACAACCCGTGGCCGCACACGGACAGCCCGTGGCCGCGTTCTCAGGAACAGCCCCGCCCGCACTTTAGTCCGCCTTCCAGGACGAGTCAGGGAGAGGATGGTGGGGAGGCTTGTCTGCCTAGGGGGTCCCCGGGCTCCTCCCACTGGGTACCTGGGGGAGGCTCCTGGCAAACGCCCGGTAGCCTGGGGGGCACGCCGGGCCTCTGCGGGCCAGCAGTCCTGGGGGAGGGTGGGAAAGCAGCGGCCCGGCATCGGGGTGTGCTCTGGGGAAACTGGACCCGGCTGCCCTGCCTGAATGGCCCCATGGCGGCCATCCCCAGCCCGCACCAGGAGACCCTCTTGTCACTCAGAGGAGGGCACAGGCCGCCCACCTGCCTGCCAGGCCCCGAGGCCGGAGAGGGGTGGCTGCAGCTTCCCAGGTCCCCATCTCTGCATTCCGGAGGGTTCTGAGACCACTCTAAAGTCCACAGCCTGGCGCCACCTGGGCAAGCACACACAGAGAACAGGACTCAGTGGCCGGGCCCAGCCCTGGCTTGCCCCCGGGGACCCCGCCTTCACCCTTCTGAGGCCTCTGCTCTGTAAGGCCTTTGTACCTCGGTCCTGCCTATCATCGCCAAGGGATGTGGCCACCATTCGGACCCACCTTCCAGGCCTCTGCCTGAACCCCACTGCATTCCCTTCTCTGCCCCTTTCTGAGCATCTGCTCTTTGCTGGCAGCTTGCGCCAAGTCCGGTGGGCCCAGAGTGAAGGGCCAGAGGGGCACTTGGCCTGGCACACGGCACGTGGTGGGTTCTCAGCAGGCGGTCGGTCAGCTCGCTCGGCTGTGCTGAGTCCTGGTGATGCTGCGAGCTCCAGCACAGGGGAGCCACACCTGGGGCTGGCAGGGACCTCTGCATGGGGTCCGCTGTCCTCTGCCCATCCCAGGCCACGTCCAGTGGCTGATTCACTGGGACTCACCCCTCCCAACCCCCCCAGAGCAGCTTCTCTGTCCCACCACTGGCCTCTCCTACTGAGAAAGCAGCTCCTCCCAGGGCTTCTTTGTCAGGCGTTCCCTCCTTTGGAAAGACTCTGGGGCCTGGGCTCCCCACCTCCCAGCATGGCTGGCCTGCCTGGTGGACGGGGGGAGAAAGGGGGGGGGACACGGCCCGTCAGGCTGCCTGACTGTCTCTCTCCCACCCGCTTTCTCTCCAAACCTGCAGGTGTACATGAATGCTGTGTGGCATGGCTGGGCCATCCCCATGTTCTTATTTCTAGCAATTTTGAGGTTATCCCTCAATTACCTCATAGCCAGGTGGGTGAGCTGCTTTGTCCTACGTACGTGGCAGTGCCGGCTCCCTACAACACACGGCCGTGGCACACCTGAGCCAGGGCTGCCTCCCACGCGGGTGTTTGGGAAGCGGTCCTCTGACAGGATAGGCTCCCAGCCCCCAGGAGCATGCCCACCCCCACCTGGTCCGCGGGAGCCAGCACTGGGTGGTCGTCAGACTCCCCAGCGGCTCTTTCTGTCCGAGGCCAGCAGGCACCTGCAGGGGGTCACCCCCGCCGCGCCTGTTCAGCGATGACATCCCAGGGGGCTTGCTGGGGCTGTGGAGTCTCTGTGCCCTGGGAGGCCCTGGGATTCAGAGGGAGGGTCCTTGCCATCACCAGGCCCAAGCAGCGTCGTCTCCGTGCCCTGTGAGCACCCTCCGGGGGACTCTGTGGGGAACCCCTCGTCCCCGGCTGCCTGGTCTGTCTGAACCCGTGGCCGCAGCGGCCACGAAGCTCGGCTTTACAGCAGGCCTGAGGAGGGCCCCTGCAGTCCTGATTTTTTTTTTTTCATTTTAAGATTTTGTTTATTTGGGAGAGAAAGTGCATAAGTAGGGGGAGGGGCAGAGGCAGAGGGAGAAGCAGACCCCCGGCTGAGCAGGGAGCCCCACACAGGGCTCCATCCCAGGACCCCGGGATCATGGCCTGAGCCGAAGGCAGACGCTTCACCGACTGAGCCCCCGGGCGCCCCTGCAGTCAGATTTGTACTCAGCTGTTCAAAGTTCGCGCTCTCACGTACGATTTTCCCGGCGCGTGTCTGTGTCTGCTTAAGTTGGTTCATTTGCAAACGTTTTTTGTAGAGAAGAAAGTCTTTACGTACCCGGGACGGGGTCGTCTGTGCCCAGGCCAGGCGTGGGCAGCGACAACACTTGCCCTCACTGCTGCGCTGCCTTATTCTGAAACACCCGTCTGTCCCACCTCTGGGCCCCCAGGGGAGGGGCCATGAGGGTGACCTTGAAGTGTCCACTCTCAAGAGCCGGGGCGCAGCCCTGGTCTTGGCAGCAAACAGAGGGGTTCCGAAGCCCCTTCTGTCCCGCACTCCTTCCCCGTTGGGAGCACAGGGCTGGGGATTCGACGTCCCTCTGTGAAAGGCATGTGACGGTCTCCTTGCAGGGGCTGGAGGATACAGTGGAGCATCGTACCTGAAGTGTCTGAACCGGTGGTGAGTCCTGGGAGGGCGAAGGTCTCTGTCTCCACCTGGTCAGATTCCCTGAGTCTCTGGGTGCAGCTGGGTGGATGCCGGGGGGAGCCCTGCCTGGCAAGTAGAGGTCAGGGAGCAGAAGGCCAGCTGCCCCCCAGCACAGAGCCCTCGACGGACGGCCCACTGTGACCCCCTGCCAGCCGACACCCCGAGTGCCCCTTGCTGGCCCCGGCTTGGCTGTAGAAGAAGCAGGTTGCCATGTTCCCGGCCCGTCCTCACCCTTCCTGGCAG
>NW_024424564.1:53879098-53880327 GCF_017311325.1 Ursus maritimus
GGGGGGGGGGGGGGGGGGGGGGGGGCACCAAGGGGCCCCCGAGACCAGACGATGAGTAGAGCCAGGATCAGCAAACTGTGACCGCAGCCCTCCGTCTGGTTTTATAAAGTTTTGTTGGCATATAGGGAAGCCCTTTCACTTGTTCTGTGCTACGGACGCTTGGGGCAGCCGCGGCTGAGGTCCGTGGCTGTGGCAGAGCCCACGCGGCACACAGAGCCCCAGGGGTTTACCGTCTGGCCCTTTACGGAAAAGGTTTGCTGACCTGCGCTGGAGGGAGGCTGTGGCCCGTGGGTGGAGCTGCCAGGCACGGGCAGGAGGGACGGCACCCGCTCTGCGTGGAGCTCACGGGGTGCTGGGTGCAGTGGTGCCCACGGGGCCCCTTTAGGCGGGGGCCAGGGAGGGAGTCTCGGAAGGCAGGCCAGCTGTGTCTGCTGGGCCCCAGCATCCAGGAGGCCTGCCGGAGGTTCTTGTTGAATGAACTCATACAAACAGGCGGAGGTCATGCATCCCCTTTTGCCTCAGTTTCCCTCCATGTAAAGTGTGGGGTGGAGGGCTGCGTGGTCTCAGACGCATCTTTGAAGATGAGCCGTTGAAGCGCGACTCCCTGCTGGCTGTGGGGGCGGCCACTGCCCGCCCACCCTCAGGCACTAGGGAGTGTCTGCCGGGACAGCCGGCCCCTGCTGTGCGGGGCAGCAGAGTGACCCTGCTCCTGGGGCTGGGAGGCCTCTGGGCTGTTCCTGTGAACCATTCCTCTGGGCGGCTAAGTTTTGGTGGGAATTCTCCCCCCTTTGGCTGCAGGAGCCTCCAAAGGAAGACCTGACCGTGTCTGAGAAGTTCCAGCTTGTGCTGGATGTCGCCCAGAAAGCCCAGGTACCGCTCTTGGGCTCCGGCCCGGGGGCGTCTCTGCGCCAGCCTTGCCCAGTGGGGGTCCCCAAACCCCCAGAGCCCCAGGCCTGGCTTGTCTATTGTCAGCTGACCTGCCATCAGCCTTCCCGTTGATCCCTTGGCAGCAGCCAGGACGGCCCCGATTGGCGGGAGGGTCTCGGCTGACGGCTGGCGCCCTGGAGGGTGGAGACCCGCTGAGCCCGGCCGGGGGCCGGCATCTGTGTGGTTCCCTGGGCTTCGTGGGGACCCACCACCCCGTCCTCAGCCTGTAAGTGGCTGGGCGGGACATCAGGGCTCTGCGTCGCCCGCGGCTGTGGCCTCACGGGGGCGGCACCTCTGCCCCC
>NW_024424564.1:53880337-53896134 GCF_017311325.1 Ursus maritimus
CCCCCCCCCCCCCCCGATGTCCCCGTGTGGATGACGGGGCCTGTGGTGACCGCAGCTTCTTCTCCACACAGAACCTCTTTGGCAAGATGGCCGACATCCTGGAGAAGATCAAGAAGTAAGTCCTCGGCCCCCAGCCCGCGGTGTCGGGGGTGCGGCCCCGTCCCCGGCTGAGCCCCCCTCTCCCTTCCAGCCTGTTCATGTGGGTCCAACCTGAGATCACGCAGAAGCTGTACGTCGCACTGTGGGCCGCCTTCCTCGCCTCCTGCTTCTTCCCCTACCGCCTGGTGGGACTGGCCGTGGGTAAGGAGGCGCCTCGCCCCGGGTCAGGGTTGCTGCGCACAGTGGGGAGGGAGGCGCGGGGTCCTGACCTGCTTCCCACCAGAGCCTCCGCCAAACGCACAGGCCTCCCGGAGGCCAGCTGGGAGCGCACGCTGGCGTCCCTTCCTCTGCGTCTCGGCCGGTGGCTTTTTATCAGAACCTTTAAACTTGGGAGAAATGAAGCCCATCAGAACCCCAGAACCATGATCACTGTTCCTTACAACAAGCTCATCATCTGCTTCCAAGGGACTCCCCACTTTCCCACCGAGCAGGGGAGCTGCTGGTGTCGGGTACGGACAGTGGTCAGCCAGCTCCGAGCGCTCGCAGGGCCGTGAGGGGTCAGGTCGAGGGAGGAGTGACGGTGTGGGGGAGAGGTCATGGGGGCGGTGGCCTCGATTCCGTGCAGGGTGAGGTCCGAGCAGAGCGCGAGGTTTCCAGAGTCTGCATTGGACAGGTCAGGAACAGCCCTTGGCCGGGGTGGAGGGGGCAGAGCAGTGAGGGCCGTGAGGCAGGCAGGTGGGTGGAGGTTCTGGGGCCCTTGTGGGGCCCTGCGTTGTGCTCAGAGCCCAATCCCAGGAGTTGTGGTTGGATGGGACGGTCGGGGAGGGCTCAGGGTTTGCCCTGAAGGGCTGGTGTGATGTTGCCGTCCAGGGCCACCAGGGAATGGGAGGGGCAAACTGATGTAGGGTGTTCAGAGCTTCATTCTGGGGTGGGGAGTGTGCAGAATTCAGGAGCCACTGGCCACCGGTCTGAATGTGCAGGACTTGGCTTTTGCCTGTATTTCAAACCCTGGGGTGGCAGGATGACTTGAACTCCCCCATGGGTTCGCTGGAACCCCTGTACCCAACCCCTGCCTGGGGCTTCTGCCGGGAAGGGAGGAGGGTGTGGGCAGGTGTGAAGGTCACCCCGAGGCCAAGGCCATGGTCTTGAGGCTGCCAACATACTCAGCCCGCCTACTCCAGGAAGCTGCACCCTTCTCCCCAGGCGAGACCCTGAGCCCTGACCCACTGTGGGGCCTCGGTGTCCCCGGCCTGGAGCGGGCACAAAGCCCGTCTGCAGTGCACGGATGGGGGCAAGGGTGGAGGGCTGGATCTGAGCTGGGGCGTTGAGCTCGGGGGTTGCACAGTGTGGGGGCCATCCCCAACTGCCCACCCCCCCCCAGCATATCGCTGGGGCCTCGCTCTCTCATTGGCCCTCCCCCTGTATGCCTTGCCCGGACAAGCAGGGCTGGCCTTGGGGGAAAGGACTGATACCAACCAAAGTGAAATGCCCTCAGTCCCGTTTCTCGGGGGGCCTGGGTCGGCACACGAGCTCTCTGACCTGGGGTTTGGAGGGTCTCCCCGGCCGTGACGGCTGCAGGCCCACCAAATCAGAGGATGGCAGGCTGGGGGTGGGTCCCTCACGCTTTCCTTCATGTCTCTCTTGGGGGTGTTGAGTGGCGGGCTTGTTTGCTTGTGAGGTGGTGTGATCGGCAGGGGCCACCTGTGGGTCCCAGGTGGTGAGACACAGAAGCGGACCCCCCGTTGGCTGGGTGGCCTTGTCCTCTTGCTTCCCTTGCTCTGCGCTGGCCAGACCTGGGTTCTGGGAAGCCGTCCGTGTGCCCTGGCCAGAACTGGACTGTTGTCTCCTGTCCCCAGGACTCTACGCCGGGATCAAGTTTTTCCTCATCGACTTTATCTTCAAACGCTGCCCAAGACTGCGAGCCAAATACGACACCCCCTATATCATCTGGAGGAGCCTGCCCACGGACCCCCAGCTCAAAGAGCGCTCCAGTGCCGCCGTGTCCCGCCGGGTAGGCTGGCCTCAGGCTGGGGCAGCGGCCCCCAGGCCCAAGCTTGCTGCTCCCAGTGCGTGCGGAAGCTGGTGTCGTTCCGATTTTGTGGGGCCCTTGAAACAGACACAGTGCGGCGAGGATTTCCCCACTGCCCGGCACTGCTGTTGCCGTGGGTGTGCCGCTGGGGGAGGCCGTGCAGTGCTTACAAGCCAGGCTGCAGGCTCCCTCCTGCCTCAAGGCCCCTCAGACCCTCCCACGGACTTGCCTGAGCCATGCTGGCCCCCAGGCCAAGGGCAGGCAGGGTGCGGGGTGCTGGTCATGACTGCCCAGAGCTTGGGGGCCTTGCGAGTAGGGAGCCCTGGGAGCTACTGTCCGCCTTCTGTTCCCCGGCTCTGAGGCTCGGGCCTGTGTTGTGCTCACAGGTTGGCACTGGTCCTGTATGTTGTTCATGGTGGAAGGTCTTTGTGGGTGTGTTCGGCCCTGGGTCCCAAACCTGGACACAGAGGACGAGCTGGCCTAGCTGTTCTCCTCAGGGTCTCACATGAGCCTGGGAGGTTCTGGGTCCCATAGGACTCTTGCGGAGGTGTAGGAAGGCTTCCTGAAGGAGGTGGCATTGGATTGCTGTGTTGTGTGAGTGTCATCTGAGGAGAGGGTGTCCAGTGACCCGGTGATGGGCGGGAAGTTCTGGGTCAGGAGTGGGTCAGGCTCCCCAGGTGCTGGGACAACAAAGCTTATTGGGATCCCAGACTCACCAGGAGGCCGTGCGGCTGTCCGTGCACGAGCAGGGTCTTCGTGAGCCCGCAGGGGGACTCTGGTCACATGGTGGAGGTGGGCCCGAGGGAGGAGGCGCAGAGGCGGGCAGCCTGGCTGCCTGAGGGCGTGGGAGGAGATGAGGGGCCTGTCCTCGCCCTGGGGGTCAGGACAGGGCCTCCACTTAGTGCTGGCCAGTCTCAGGAGAGACCGTGAAGGGGAGCGAGGACGTGGGCTTCCCAGGGGGCGGGGGGGAGGGAGACCGTGCTTACAGACCGGCTCAGCCACTGTGTGTGAGCTCGCGTCACGTGGACCCACTTTTTCTCTTGGTCACGTGTGTATCTGTTGTCTCCTTTCTGGCCAGCTGTCAGGGCTCGACAAGGTACGGTGTCCGCGTGGAAACCCCTCCTCTGCGAGGACCTGATGCTGTGCGTTGCTGTGTTGTGACTGTTTGACCTTTTAATGTCGCTTTCTGGGGCCTGTCCCGGCCAGTTCCAATTTCAAAAGTGCGTGGAACGGCCTCTGTGCCGAACACCTGGCGGCCTGGGGTCTGGACTGCGTGTGCCCGCTGCCGGCTCCGCCATGGCCTGTTGGAGTGTGGACGCTGCTGGGGGGAGGGGCTGTCCCCGCGGCTGCGGGGCATCTCTGCCCAGGAGGAAGCAGGGCTCCTGGGGTGTGGAGTGGCCCCAGGGAGGGGCTTGGGGGTCCGCACCCCGCATCTGGGCATCCGTACCTGCTGTTCCTCTACAGTTACCACTGGGCGGGGCGGGGGGCGTGCACGTCCTGCCCCCCACCCCCAGCTGGCGTGGCTGACGGGGCCACGTGCGCTCTTGGCAGCTGCAGACAGCCTCCTCGCGGAGCTACGTCTCCAGCGCGCCAGCCGGCCTCAACAAGGATGAAGACACGGGTCGCTTTCACGGTACCAAGAAAGGCAATTTCCACGAAATCTTCAACTTGACGGAAAACGAGCGACCACTCGCGGGTATGTGTGCGCGGAGTCTGTGGCCCGCCCTGGCCGGGTGGGGGGCTCACCGCCATGCTGGGCCCCGCGGCAGGGACAGCCCCGGGGGCCCGGAGGGCTCTGGGCAGGCAGGTGGGAGGAGCGGGGTGTGCTCCCGGGCTGCTCTGGGAGCCCGTCTTTTCTGCTGTGGGTGGTTGAGCGGCAGGACTTCAGAGGGTCCCCCAGAGCGCGGCTCAGAGCTGCTCCCCAGCTTGACTGTCGCAGGGGCAGGTGCTGCCCCGAGATCCCTCCCATGACCTGTCTGCAGGGCCGTGTGCTGCAAGGCAGCTGGGCTCCCAGGGAGCTGGGCCCTTAGAACCGCCTGGCGGCCGCAGTGCATAACCACCAACTGCAGAACAAAGGGCGCGCAGACGTGTTCCCTGAGCCTCACGGCCGCAGGCCGATCCATTTGCACAACCGTGTGTGTCTCCTCCGAGGGAACCAAAGTCCCGGCCGACGCGCGCAGGAGCAAACAGCTGCTCTCCGGGAAGACGGGGCGCCGGCCTTCCTCCCGCAGGCACTACCGGAAGGTGGGGAGTGTGTGGGCACATCAGCCCGGCTGATGGGTCGCTTCTGTCCCCACTAGTGTGCGAGAACGGCTGGCGCTGCTGCCTGATAAACCGGGACCGGAAGATGCCCACCGACTACATTCGCAACGGGGTTCTGTACGTGACGGAGAAGTGAGTGTCTCCGCGGGCCCCGCCACCCCGTCCCCCACGCTCACCACGGCAGCCGCGGGCCGTGCCTCCCCGTCTACCTCTTGCTGAAGGGACGGGCCTCAGGGACAGTCCTGGCGCTCGCGGAACGCCCCCAGCGTGCGTGAGTCAGACGCAGTGTAGGGCCGTGGGGTCAGTCCGCAGAAGCGATGAAACCCTCTCTCACAGTGAAAAGCCAGTGTGTGGTGACAGGCGGAAGGGGCCTCTGCTTGGGGGTCGCAGCAGCCCGGGCGGGCGTCCCTGTGCCGTTGCTGGACCGCGCCTCTGTTCCTTTCTCCTCTCATAGTTACCTGTGCTTTGAAAGCTCCAAATCCGGCTCTTCCAAGAGAAACAAGGTCATCAAGTTGGTGGACATTACAGACATCCAGAAGGTCAATGGGGCCCCCTCCCCCCCTTCTCCCTTACCCCTTTTGGATTCCGGAGGAGGGAGGCCACAGGGCCATGAAGCTGGTGGGCTTTGGATGGAAGTCAGATGCGTTCACAGTGAGGGGGTGGTGCCATTGGGAGGGCTCCCCTTCTAGAAGACCTCCATGCAGAGCCCCCTGGCTCCCGTCAGAGAGTGTCCACGTACCCAGCTCACTAGAGAGATGTAGGGTTGCTGGGACTGGGGGGCATCCCCCATACACACTGCCCTCTAGGGAGATCCCGTCTGGTTTCTCAGTCACTAAGTCAGTCTATCCTTCCATGGTCAGGAAGGCAGGGCTCCGTGGGGCGGGCTGGCTGTGGGCCCCTGGGAGGAGAATGCCCTGGGGCCTGCGGAGGACTGGCCCTGATCCTGGGAGGGGCCCATGCTGACGGTGTGCTGTTGTCCCGCAGTACAAGGTCCTCTCTGTCCTCCCGGGCTCAGGCATGGGGATCGCTGTGTCAACGCCGTCAACCCAGAAAGTAAGTGCTGGATGGGAAACGGGGGAGAAGGCAGAGTGGCCGGGGGTGTGGCTCTAAATCCCTAGGGCATGCATGCGTGGAGCCACCAACCAGCTGGGGACCTGAGGGGCCCCCTCTCCCTCTTTCCCTTGCTGCGGCCACAGCAGCCTCCTGCCGCTGCAAGTCCGGGTCAGGTTCGGGGCTGAGGGAGGGTGGCGGGGGGGGTCCAGTCTCCTGCCTCTCGGTTGGTCCTCCTGAAGGCCGGGGGCCTGGCCTCCGGGTGGGAGGGGGTCTGCCCTCATGCACCAGACCCTGTGGGGCTCCGCTCGGACTTGGCCTGGCGCCAGGCAAGGCCTGTGTGTCGGGGCGTCTTGTCCTCACGCCAGCCTGGCCGCGCGGGGTCACCACGGCGTCTCCACCCCGCCAGCCGCTGGTGTTCGGTGCCATGGTGCATAGAGACGAGGCCTTCGAGACCATTTTCAGCCAGTACCTGAAAATCACAGCGGCCGCAGCGTCTGGCAGCGACAGCTAGTGTTGCTTCTCCCGCGACGAAGCCGGAAGGGTTTTGTTCTGTTTTTTTGGTTTTTCTGGGTTTTTTTTTGTTTTTTTTTTTAACAATTTGATAGTGGAAAAACAATTGGACATCCTCCTGATCTTTTGCAATAATTCCCCTCGATCTGTGGTTTTTATTGTGTTCACCCTGCGTCTCACGGACCCCTTCACGCAGGGGTGGGGCCCTGAGACGGTGCCCGCCCATGTGACGGGTGAGGCGCGTCTCACGGACATGTGGACACAGAGGGCAGGGGATCCTCGGAGGCCAGTGGAAAGGAGGACACACAGGACACACCTGCCCCCACCGCCAAGTACAGCTGCCGTGTCTCCGTCCCCACTGGGCAGAGACCCCACGCCAGCCGTGCAGCCAACCCTCCAGAGGCCGACGCTCTTCCACACCAAAGCCATAGCCGAGGAGCTTTGCTGGTCCCGCTTCCCGGGTGTGAAGGATGTCGGTGATGAGCGACTCAGAGGCCCCTTCACTGACCACCCTGAATGGGCCAGGGGGTCTCACTCCTTCCTCTGGCGAGGCCTCCCGTGGCGTGTCGTCAGAGCGGGGCCTGGGATAGGGGCGCGGCTCGATCTGGCTTACGCTCTGTGCTGACCCTCCGCGGGGGCCGGGAGGCTGGCCAGGTTGGGCCCCACCCACCACCAAGGCCACTGGCCATCTGGGCCTAACAAGCCACCAGGAGGCCGGGAATCGGCGACCCACGTGGATGTGGAGTGGCACGCAGGTGGAAGCACGTTTTTCTCACATCTGCTCTTTGGAAAGTGCCGGGGAACATCTCCCAGGGCTTTCGGGGGCGCTGTGAGCCTGGGTTCTCAGATGAAAGGCCACCGCAGCACGGCTGGCAGCAGCTGCCTGGGTTGGTGAGGGAGGGGCTCTGGGGCCCTGGGGTGGGAGCAGCCCGGACACACGGTGGGCCAGGCGTGCAGCCGGTCTGCCCGTGGGAGCTGCGAGGAGTGACCGTGAGCGGAGCCCAGAGGCTTGGGGCCGGACGGTCTGCACCCCTGACGTCTGACGGCGTCCTGGCGGGCACCCCCTGGCCAGCACACACCAGGGTGGGAGCCAGCCACCCCCTCCCTGCGCCCAGCCCAGTCTGGGCCTTGCCCGGACGCCGGCGCACTCATGGCTGAGGCTGAGGGGCCGGCTGCAGGCAGGGTTCACCTGGGGACAGGCCTGTGACCTGTGTGAAGGACAGGCTGAGATTGTGGCGGTCAGCATGACTGCCTTCCTGGTCAGCACACTTCCAACTCGAATCAGTTCCTCGGCTTGTCCTGAGTCCTTTGGGTGTCACTGAGATTGTTGTTTTTTGAAGAAACAGAAGATTATATTTTTTACAGAGAGCAAGCTGTTTTTCTTATTTTTGTATCATTTTTCAGATGTAATTTTTACCTTTGCTCCAATCCTAATTTGCTGGTTTGGGTGAGGTCTGGTGGCATTGCTCACATCCCCCTTCACGGGGGACCGTGGGGCCACGTGCCGGGGCCTGGGCAGCGCTCCCGGGGAGCCACGCCGACCAGCCTGATGAAGCACACACCCCGCCCAATCGGTGAGACCTGAGGGCACCCGCGGCACCCAGCGCCCCGGTCCGGCTGGCATGGTGTTCGCAAGATCCCGCAGGACGGCCTTCGTCAGACCGGAGGCGGAACCCACTCTAAGTCTGGGCGTTTGGCTCCCACCGTGGGCACAGGTGGACTGGCTCTCATGGGCCCCGTGGAGGCTTCAGGCACCCCTGGGGACCCACCCTGGGGACCCTCCCCGGTGTCTGAGGCGAGGCGGGCTGGGCCTGAGCGGCCCCCAGAGACAGGCTTCAGGGTGACGCCCGTGGGTGCCACTCACGCCCCTCCCCGGGGCCTCTGAGGG
This sequence comes from Ursus maritimus, assembly GCF_017311325.1. Lineage (NCBI taxonomy): Eukaryota > Metazoa > Chordata > Mammalia > Carnivora > Ursidae > Ursus > Ursus maritimus. The sequence continues at coordinate 53,888,179 of NW_024424564.1, forward strand.
GTCGGCGTGGTGGGGCTCGCCCTCGTCAGCAGAGCGGGTGGTTTGGTTCGAGTCCCTTCTGAGGAGAAAGGGAGATGAAAACTGACCACGTGCGGAGCGCGGCTGCGGGGCGCTGGGTGGACGTGCGCCAGTGGCTGGGCCCTTGGGAAGCCCGCGCTCGGCCGGGGTGAGCACAGCCCGCACGGGGTCCCGGCTGCCCGGAGAGCGCGCCTGTGGTTTCTATCAAGTTGTGTAAATCTGGGCAGATATTTACTTTCTATGACTAATCACTGAACTAGAATGAATGTTACATTTTTTATGTCTGAAGCTTGAGTCTATTTTGGGTCTGTAAATAATCGTTACTGCTGTCACTTTTGTTCAACAAAATGGTTGTACTGTATGAAGAATCAATGAAAAATCCCCTGTAACATTTTTTTAAGAAAACTTTGTTTGTTTAAAGAAGTCTTGTATAAATTATAATTTTTATTTAAATAAACCTGAAATGCTTTGTGCTCAGGGGAGGGCGGGGGACGCTTGGCTTCCACGGCGGGGCCCCTGTGCGTCGCAGGCAGCTGGAGTGGGGCAGGCCGGGACCCCTCCAGGTGGCCCAGGACCTCCGTGGCCGCCAGTGCTAGAGGGTAGCAGGCATTTGGGCTCCAAAGCTGTCTGGGTGACGGCTGGGGGGTGGGCTGTGGGACAGGGCCATGAAGGAGGGTGACACGGAGCAGGGCGCAGATATCCAGAGGAGGCAGGAGCCCAGGTTCCAGAAGGCTGGAAGGCCATGTTGGGGCATCCAGGGCCTGGCGCTGGGTGGCGGGGCAGTGGGACTGTCGCTCTGCCGGGGTGTGGAGGAACCTGGAAACGGGTCCTCGGGATTAGGGTGCAGGTCCTGGCCCCAGCTGGGCATGACTTCCCTGGGATTGGTGGGCATTTCTGGGACCAGGTGCTACCTGCAGCCTTCCCACTGGGGTTTGGGGGGAGGGGTCCCCAGTGGTACCTGTGACTGAGCCAGTCCAGACACTGACAGTGGAGACAGAGGGATGCAGGAACCCACCGACATCTGAAACCACCAGAGTCCTGTGCTCAACTAAGCTGGGCACAGCCAAGGACGTCCAGCCTCCTGCACCCCGAGCCCACAGGAGCCCCACCCAGGTCCCACGAAGTGAGCTGGAGCGGAACAGAAGCCAGGCCTGGTGGGCCAGCCCCGCGCTCGGAGGTGTGGCCCTGTATATTGCGTCCATCCACCTGTTTATCCATCCGTTTGTCTTTTCATCTATCCATCCATCCATTGCAGGCGCTGTCCCAGGGGCTAGGACGTCGCTGTGACGGGCCCAGTGGTCCCTGGGGAACCCGGCATCCGAACATCCTTGAGACTGCTGAACAGCCCGACAGGACAGGTTCTGTGAGCTCCCACCCCTGCAGGGACGCCTGCTCTGGGGAGGGAGAGGGTGAGGAGGGATCGGAGCCCAGGGTGTGGGTTGCACGGGCCCCTCCCTGCCCACCCTCGCTGATGGGGCTCCTTGTCTCCCTTTTTTATTATTTAATGTGTCAATAAAGTAACACAAATAGGTCTAATCGCTATTGTAAAAATTGGGAAGGCAGTATTTTGGTAGAATCGGTTCTATTTTAGTTTGCACGTTTACCACAGTGCTCTGGAGGGGGCGCCCGTGAAATCAGAGGACGTGCCTTGGGGGCCTTGGGTACTTGGGCCTTTATTCTTGGGGAGACGGACCCCTGCCAGGCTCCCAGCAGAGTCTGTGGAGTCAGGAGGAGCCACCCGGGGTGGGGAGGGTCTGGGGCCAGAGGAGACAGGAGCGCGGAATAATTGAGGAATGACTAGTGCGCTTGTCCAGTCCGCTTCTCACGGGCACTTGCTGCCGACTCCATAACGTGGCATTTGGTGAACGAGTTTTCCGACTGTGCGAGTGAACGAGGGAGCCGCGCGTGGACCAGAGGGGTGTCTCTATCACGTCAGCAACCAACGGTGCGGATCAGTGCTGTTCACCCGCAGAAACCGACATGCAGAGCTGACTCCCCGTGCGTCCCCTGTAACAGGCTGGAGTGAGGGGCTGGCTGCTCGGGGTCAGATGGCAGGGTCGCGGAGGGCAGCCACTGCCAGTGACGTGATGATCCAGGAGGCTCTGTCCTGCGTGAGTGTGGGGGGGGGACCCGGCTGCTGAAATCTGCCCCCCCCCACACACTGGAGCTGGGAAGCCCACTCCTCCACCGTCAGGCTGGCATCACACAGGGGGGTGCGGGGCTCCTGGGACGCGGACAGCAGAGGTGGGGGCGGGCGCCCGGGGCCCTGCTCCCTTAGAGGCACTGTTTTCACTGCTGTACTGGGAGTCAGAGCTGGCACGAGGGGGGGGGGACACACAAAATGGGTACGGTCCTAAAGGGAGCTCCTTGGCTATCCCTACTTGTAGATGATGATACAGTAGAAAACCCTAAACCTAGAGGTAAGGTGGATTTTTTAAGATTTTATTTATTTACTTGACAGACACAGCATGAGTGGGGCCGGGGGAGAGGGAGAAGCAGACTTCCGCTGAGCAGGGAGCCCAACGCGGGACTCGATCCCAGGAGCCTGGGATCATGACCGCAGCCAAAGACAGACACTTCACCGACTGAGCCACCCACATGCCCCATGCAGGTAAGTTTTCATAGTAAGAGGCATGTTTTCTGGATACCATATGATACACTTAAAAAATCACATTTCTATGTAAAAACAAAAATTTTAGAATAGTCCCAAAATACAGTTTTTAGGAATATATCTAAACATTTCTGAGATTGTGGAAAAATTATAGAACTATGGAAAGACCTGAGTGAGGACTTATGGGAACGTGGGCAGCGTTCCTAGACTGGAAAGTTCAGCGTCGTGAATGAAGATGTCTTCTCAAAACGTGCAGAATGTAGAAACAAGTTCCAGAAAATGACACACAGTGCGACTCCTGTCAGGTGAAGAGCAAAACGTGCGGAACAAGACGTGCGTCGCCGGGGAACCTAAGCACGTAACGGAAGAAGACACTTTCTTGAGCCCGCTTGGGCGCAGGGGCTGGGGCCTGCCGAGTAAGGGGACAGCGGGCAGGTGAACGGGAAAAAAGGCATACAATGTTTATTTGGTGCTCATAGCTTATTTTTTTGTACATGGAGACCTTTATAGAAAAAAATCAGAAGAGCCAAAGAAGCAGTTAGACCCTGGGGCTTATGCACCATTTTAACAAAAGGGCAGCAAATTTGTCTGGAAGTGACAAGACAAAGGAAAAGGGGTTTGGGCTTCCAAGGTACCGTGACTTTACTGGGTAATTTCATATGGGAAGTAATGCAAGGTTGGGGGCTGTGCAGACCCAACTGGGCACCGACCGTCCCAGTGGCAGAGGCGGGTCTGCTCCGGCGCTGGAGAGAGGAGGGCACGCTTCTCAAGGGGAAATTCATGTCCTGCTTTTGGGCAGACGGGATGGGGGGCAGAGGGCGCCTCCTGCTTTTGCTGCTTCTTGACGGTCTTCAACTCAAAACAATCCTTATACCAAAGTGACCTATTTTGGGGTGGCCTGTCCTGACCCCCTCACATGGATAAAGCAATGGAATGGTACACTGGAAACGGGGGTCCCCTGTCGAGGCAGCAGGGGAGAGCTGACCCACGAGGGGAACACAGGGACTTTGGGGTAAAGTTCCCTTTCTTGGCCTGGGTGGTAGCTACGTGTCGTTCGTTTCATTCTTGTTCTTTAAATCGTTACATAGGTGGGGCACCTCGGGGGCTCAGACAGGTGGGCGTCCGACTCTTGATTTCGGCTCAGGGCATGATCTCAGGGTTGTGGAATCGAGCCTGTGGTCGGTCGGGCTCCACGCTCAGCGGGGAGTCTGCTTGGGATTCTCCCCCGCCCCCTGCTCACGTGCACCTGCGCTCTCTCAAAAAAATAAAAAATGTGCGTTGGTATTTTCATAAAACATGCTCTGCTTTACTAGAACAAGAATTTATAAAAGAAAAAAAGAAACTCTGCCCAAAGTAACTTTATTTTTGTCTTCTCAAACATATCAGAGCAAATATGCCATTTTCCAATCTTGAAACCAGCAAGATTACAAGAAAATGAAACCACCCTTTCAGTCTGTACTTGCCGTTACACAGGATTGTGCAGGGAACAGTCGCCCCTCCCCCCGGGCGGCGGACACGGCCCCCAGGTGCTCACTTGGTGATGAGAAGAGGCAGGAATAGGGTCCGAGCGTAATGGCTGCTGTGGCGTTTTTGCACTAATGGGTCATGAAGGAAGTTAAAACAAAGACTAACCCTTCTGGATGGTGCCAGGTTTGCACTAACCGACCACCGACTCGTTTTCTCAAGACCCTGGAGTCCAGGTGCTGTGGGGCCTTCCTGGAGATCCGAGCCTCTTGCCCACGCGGGAATGTCTGAACAGTCCTTCCGTCCTGTCACAGATCATCGAGAACTCTCGGGGTGTTCCGACAATCACACGTGCCCCGACAACAGTCCCACGGCCTGCGGTTCTGGACATCGGCATGCGGGCAGCCGTGCGGGAACCCCAGGGCGTGGCCGGCTCTCTCGCGGCCTGGACTGTTTTTCTAGAATTGGCAGTGGGTTTTAGGACAGACCAGTACGGTTTTGGGGAAACCCTGAAGGAGCACATTCTACAGCACGGTTCTGGGTGGCCAGGCGGCCCGTTGCTGCGGCCCCCAGGCCCTGACGTGCAGCCGCTGCCCCCGCACAGAGCTGCCGTCCTCCTCTGGTTTCTTCCAACCAGCAGCAAGCACTAAGAATCCGAAACAGCCGGCGCAGATTCACTTTCCACACCCAGACTACGCGCCCACCCAGGACTCAGTAAACCACTGCATTTGTACAATTACTCGATAATGTGGTCGACCTAGAAAAAACACCGTTAAAGCTGCCCTTTTGTCTGACCTGGGTGGGACTGAATGATAAAATAGGAGATTTCATGTATACTTCAAAATATAAACGCTGCAAATGAATTCTAAAAATATACGATGTCTGTGGATGCCAACAGGACCAGCTGCACCTCCGTAAAGCCAAGCGCGCTCCGTACGCTCGACGGCGCGAAACGGCCTCGTCACAGTCGGGCTTCTGCTCTTTGCAAACCAGAGTTCAAGCCGCAGCGTGTAGTTCAAATAAAGCTCTTTTCGATGCATCTTCCATATACCTAGGCGTGAATACAAAGCAAACAAGGCCACAGTGCGGACGAGGGCCGCGCCAGGGCCCGGGGTCACCGCTGCGGGGAGCCCCCGGCCGCTGCTCCGGCGCGTCAGCACACATCTCCAGCACTCACCGCGGAGACGCCATCTATACTCTCCGGCTGCAAAGGACGACGTTTCAATAAACATGTAGAACTAAGTGTGAAGAAAAGCACACGTCTGGACCACGTACGTAGCCTCGGGGCCGGCACCCAAGGAGCACGGGGGCGAGGGCGCTGGGGCTGGAAGGGAACCCAGGATCACAAGGTGCATCTGTACCCCCCGCACACGCCTGCTTCCTTCCGCTGCCCCCGAAGCCCGCCCGGCACCCACGCTGTGTCACTCCAGAGCACGGGTCCTCTGAGTTTAAAACCGTTGCCACGTCCAGAGTTCACGATTGTTCTCGCCACCAGCTGGATTGTCCCAGAAGCACGAGCACGATAAAAGCAAGGGCTGGGGTTTTGCTACAGCGTCACTCCTGCCAGCGTCCTTCTCCCTACGAGGGCCCTGCTCCGAGGTCAACAAAGCAGGGCGACACCGCACTGGAGCCCCCCGGGACGCACTGGGTCTAGTAAGCGTGTCCCGAGCACAAGTTAAGATGAAGATAAAATGAAGGCAATCCACGATTTTCCCAAACCTGATCACAGACACTCTAAGTCCTGCAAAGTGGATCAGTGGCTGCTAGGCACACGTGTCCACATGCTGTGGCCTCACATCCACTGTCCCTAAAATGACCGCAACAGAGCCACTGATGGGCCCTTGAAAACTCGGCGCCGTTGGCATAAAATCTAGAAGCCAGCGCCCCCAGACCGACAAGTGCCGTTTGTGGCGAATAAGTTATATGACACGCAACCCACAGGTTCACGGAGAGCTGAAAATGCCAGGTATGTTCACGCACTTGTGGACAAAGGTATTTTGTCTAAAATCAAGATCTAACTATCAAAAATAAATTTCTAAATTTAAATGTATAGATCAACGTAATTGGTCTGCAGAAATTTTCTTAAATAACGTTTGCACTTCCCAAGTGCAGCGAGGGGGCGACGTGCGAGGGCAGCTCAGCTGTCTGCTCCTTCCTTGGGATCCTCCTCGATTCCCCGTGCGAAGAGCCGAACCAGCTGGCAGTGGACCCTGCAGAGACACGGGGCAGTGTGACCCCCGCGGCTGGTCAGGGTGGAGGTGGGATGGGGGTCTCGTCATGGCCTGCTCTGGGCCCGACCGCGCAGGGACAGGTCCAGGGCGCAGAGTGACTTACCCACGCCCTTGAGAGGCCTGTTTTGTAAACAGAGCTGAGGGCCCTGCAGACCCGGTTCTACATTCAGCACCCCCTCTTTAGCAGCGTGACAAACCTCTAGATGGCCGCGTTCCGAGCTTTCGGGGCCACGGGGAGGGCTCCATGTGGGGCGACCCCCGTCACACGGGATGTGCAGGACGTTTGGTCACCCAGGACGCGCGGGCCCCACCCCAGCCCTGGCCCAGGCGTCCAAGGTGTGGCCGAGGTGCTCTGGAGACCCCGCCTTCCACCACGAGCGTGAGGACGAGAGTCCAGGGGCTCAGCAGTCCGTGTGGCTGTCTGCCCCACTGGCAGGGCCACCTTCCCCCCTTAGTAATGACGTCACAGCCTCCTCCAAGATGTTCAGTAAGAAAAACCCTGTGACTAAGTCACTCACTGCTCAAGGCGTGGTAATGTTACCAAGACACCAGGCTTTACTGCACAAAAGCTGCTGCTCCTGATTTTCAGAGTATCCTGGTTTTTAGTAAATCCTTCAGCCAGCATTAAAAATACTTCCGTGTCTAACTTGTAAAGTTACAAAAGCTGAAATCCCTGTGCATACGACTGTCCTAGCCGGTTTTCCTGCGGCCTTGTGGCCACCTCTCGTCCTCAGATGCCCACGGGTCTGGAGAGGACCCACTGCCCCGCACGCCAGCGGCCGGAGGCACGGGCCTGACGCCTGCCCCCCAGGGCGGCTGCGAGCCAGACCCTCAGCTCCGGCCACAGGTGGGACTCCTGAGGCCCGCGGAGCTCCTAGTGGACTCCATGGCACGGGACCTGGGAAGCGTCTGCAAAGGCCGGCTTGTCTGTTTAATGAGTATGTCACGTTGTGACGTACACTGTGACGCCCCAGTATCTCCCAAAGCCAGTCGATGGTGCCTCGGGTGCTATGTGGAGACGCACGTGATTATGGTGCGCTCTTGGCCGCAGGACGCGGCGCTCGCGGAGCCCGGGAGGCGCACGGCACGCACCTGACCTCGATGGAGGAGCTGCTCAGGATCTCCCCATCACAGTTCCAGGAGCTGTTGGACGCGGCGCAGCAGCAGGGGGGGGCGTCGCTGCACATGGGCCCAAACCGCATCTTCCCCCTCTCCTTGAGGTCGCTGTCCTCGTCCTCCACGTGCTTCGACAGAAACTGGAACTTCTTAACTCGATAAACTTCGACAAAAGCGAAGTCAAACTACCAAGAGACACAGAACAGGGACGCGTTGTCCCAGGCGCGGTGCCGGGGAGGCCGGGCCGCGGGCAGCACGCCGGCAGCTCAGACGCCCGCCTCCCACGGCGTCCACAGCGACGAGCGCTTTCTAAAGAATTCCGGCAGAGGCGCCTGGGTGGCTCAGTCGGTTAAGCGTCTGACTCCTGGTTTCGTCTCAGGTCGTGATCTCAGGGTCATGGGATCGAGCCCCGTGTCGGGCTCCGCACTGAGTGTGGAGCCTGCTTGAGAGTCTCTCTCCCTCTGCCCCTCCCCCTGCTCTCACTAAAAAATAAATGGATCTTAAAAAAAAAAAAAA
>NW_024424564.1:53896144-53915957 GCF_017311325.1 Ursus maritimus
AAAAAAAAAAAAAAGGATTCTGGTGGTTCCTTAGCAGTAACTTGTAGAATTCTTTACCTTTTTCACAAGCAGTGTTTTAAAAGCCACATAAAAACACCATTAGAGTAGGCCTTAAATACAATTTAAAAAAACAACAAAGAACCACCGACAAATCTCACTCAGATCAGAGCCTGACCCACAGCTCCAGGCCTCTCGATATCGTGAGATGTGGGGTCTTCTGCTGTGTGAACGGCAGGGATGCCAGCGACTGTGGGAAGGTGTGCTGGAGGAGACTGTGTTTTTAGCGAGATCTACGAGGAGCACCTGAGACGAGGAGCTTCCGGCGGGTGAGCCCCCCCCCCCAGGAAGCTGCCCCCCGAGCCCCACGAGCCCACCACTCACCTGGTCATACTGGTTGGTGTGCCTGACGAGAAACCTCAGGAAGTTGAACCGGGAGCACTTCCGGATAAGGATGAGGTCAGAAGACCCGTCCCCCAAGTGGGCGGCCGGGGAGAGGCCCCGGGGGCTCCGGGGACAAGCGCAGGACATGTTTGTGGCGTTGATGGCCAGGAACTTCCCGCAGACCACCTTCCACTCTTCCACCTCCTCTGACGCAGAAAGAGGCATTACGGACGGGACGTTAGACGCGGGCGGGCGTCCCGGGACCGTCTCCACAGAAGCCCCGCGCCGCTGACCCCCTAGCCCCAGCCAAAGAATCCTGGGCCGAATGCCGGGCCCAGAGGGTCGCCTCCCAAAACGCAGAGCTGTTTCGCTGGTCCTCACGTGGGTGGGGACTTTTGGGCAACAATTTAGAACGGGGGTCACCAAGTGTGGGTGCCACCTGATTCTGCGTGGCCTGTGAGCCAAGAGTAATTTTCACATTTTTAAATGGAAAAAATCAAGAGACCTATGTTGTGACATATGGACGTGCTATACGACTCTAATTTCAGCGTCCACACAGACAGGTTTGCAACGCCGCTGCGCCCCTTCCCTCGTGAGCGTCGGGCAAAGCCCGAAGGCTTGAACGGGTCCCAGGAGCGCTCGCGGGGCGTGGAGGACGGGAGCCCCAACAGCGGCGTCTCCCTGCGATCTGTGCTTCCCCAAAGGCTGGCAGACAGCAACCACCTGCTGCCGCCGGGAGCTCGGGAGAAAGGGGTGCGCCGCGCGGCACCGACGAAGGGAAAGACGGGCAGCGGGAAGCCGCGATGCCCTCTGAGACTCAAAAACGCGCAATTCTGCACACAGTTGTGACCGTGAGTCTGTGTCAGAGATGTTACCCGTGTTCTCTAAGCCGTACAACGACTTCTTCTGCTCCTCCTCCAGCTGCTGCTTGCTTTGTCTGCACACGAAACATCTAAAAGACAAGGACATCAGCGCCTCGGTGTGCTGCGCGAGCGCTCGGCAGACGAAGGACCGCAACGGTTCTCGTGTGACAGCAAACTCGGGGTCAGACGCTTAGCGAACGGTGTTGCCTTTACGCACCAATTTGAATTCTCCAAATTAGTTCTTTGTAACAATTACACGTGTCCGCGAGTCCTGCTCTAACACTTGGGAGCATCTTAAGAACAGAGAGTGTCCTACGGGGCCGTGCCGAGAGCAGGTCTGCCTGGCCCCCGAGTTAGCAGAGCTCCGGCTGGAGTGAGGCCAAGAAAGGTACGAACCCCACAGACCAGATAATACAGTGGTTCTGGGTTCCAGTCGCTAACAAGCAAGTAGACGACTGGGAACTCATCGTCAGCGTGGACAGTATCTGCGGTCCTGGGCGCCACTGGACTCCCTGCCCCGGGGACAAGGGTTTACGCGGGCGAGAGGAGCTCATCAGCTCACCTTAGAGACACAACAGCTAAAACAGCTGCTGCCTCTCACTGTTCTGTTTATGGTCTCGAATCCTTTCCTTCTTGAAGTGCACGTGACCCCGGAGGCCCTGCACCGAGCCACAGTATCGCTGGGCACGCGAGACCCACCCTCCCCGTCCACACGGAGAAATGCCCCGCGTCCACAGTAGGAGCGCCCCCCCAGACAGCCCGGCTGTATTTCGCACGTTTTGCAGCAGAAACATGTGGAAGACTGTGCTCACCCTGCCCGGCAGGGTTTCCTGTCCCTCGGAGACCCCACTGTGTGTCGTGCTGGCAGGAAAGACACTGTCCCTTCGTAGCAGTGATGCGAAAAGAAGGTCTTCACACCTGAGAACAGAGCACAAAGCAATCAGCCTAGCGTCCCCTCCCGGCCACGAAGCTGTCAGCTGCATCTGCTCCAGGACACACCACCCCCCACGCCACCAGCACGTTCCAAGACCTGGGGGATGGGAGCACTGAGGGATCAGGCCATGCGGGGCACCTGGTCACCAGGGCTGCCCCCGACCATGACCCCTCCTGGCCTGCCCACAGGTCGCTGGCATCTGCTGGAGCCCCTGACGTCTGCACTGAAGGAGACGCTTCGAAGGGCAGAGCCACCACAGCCCCCTCTCTGCTCCTTCCAGACTGTTGGCTGGCGCCCCGGTGTCTCCCAGGCTCGGCCGCCCAAGGCCACCCAGGACAACTCTGGCGTCTGGGAAGAACTCCGATGAAGTCCACGGCACCACTGCCACCAGAAGACTGTGGCTGGCCTCCGTGACAGACTGCAGTGAGCCGTCCACTCTGAGCTGGACTGGCCTGCCTTGAATCTACCCCAATGTGCGCGGCATGAACCCAACCCGCTGAGTGGAGGAAGCCCAGCAGGACGTGAGAATGGGGCCTGAGGATGCCCCAGGCCACAGTGGGGACCGTGCCATGTCCTGCAAGCGTAACAGTTACACCACGCCCCAAGTTAGATGCAGGGCTGGCGCTGGCCACGGTCACAGCTGGTGTGATGCTGACAGCACAGAACCCCCCAGCCCCGGGCTCTGGGCTGCTCTGCCAGCACCTACATGTGGCCAGGCACCTGGGATACACTCCGGAACCACCTCTCCTGTGGAGAAGCACTTCCCAGGGCCCCTGGAGTCCACCTTCCACTGCTTGTCCCCCATGGATGGTTCTGGGTCCCCCAACTTCTCCCCGCTGGACAGCCCTCCAACTCGGCTCCTGCTAACACGAAGGGTGTGCAGCCTGGCCCTGCAGGCAGCCTCTCTCCTGGACGGCGTGACCGTCTCTGCCTGTCCCTGGATGGACCACGCGCATGCCCAACAGGCCCTAGAAGGTCAGTCTCCCGTCCGCCTCCAGAACTGCCTCCGAGCATCTCGGCGTCTCGGGTTCCCGGTGGGGGTGTGGATACGGTGCGCCTTGTGTCCCAGCGGAGGGGTGACTGGGGGCCGGACGAGGCCAGCTCAGCAGCGGGTAGTCAGGACGGCGCCAGTCTCCCCGAGGTTCCCATGTTTTCTAACTGCCTCGTCGTTCCTTATCCTGACTTGGGTTTATCAGATCTATGTCTTTGGAGTTCCTTGCATTTTAACTTTCAAGCCACCTGTGCTTTTAATTTAGGTAGGTCTTCACAGCACCTGAAGCTCAGTGTTGCCGACCCTTTCTCTCCTGAGAAAAGGGTTCAGATTTTAATACCTGCACTTCATTTAACTTAATAGATTCGCCCAAAAGCAAACTGGAAAGGGCAGGGTCCCCCTATAGGACATTGCTCAAACTCAGCCAAGGAGCACATGCGGGCGGCAGGCGTGCCCACCAGACTCTGCACCGTCAGACTCCTGTCCGAAGGCGACAGCGCCTGACGTGAGCAGACCGTCCCTGTTCCGCGAGGTCTGCAACCATTCCCAGTTCCCACCAGTTCCAGCCCTGCGGCCAGTACGGAGCACGGGTCTGTGGCCAGGGCTGCTGGCCCCGCCCTGCGGGCGCCCCGAACCTGTCTGACGAGCACCTGCGGCCGCAGAAAGCAGGGGGCTGGGCTTCTGTCCGTGGAGACGGGCGCGGTGCAGGGGGTCGGATGGGCACACGGCGTGCGCGCGTTCCCTGAGTTACCTGAGAAGTCGTATCTGATGAGACCCATCCAGCGCTTCCTCTCGCTGTCCTTGATGATGTCCCCGTAGAAGCCGTAGCCCAGGAGGGACACGGAGTACCGCAGCAGCGTGCTGTTGTGATGCACAGAGGACACGTCCATGGGCAGCGAGTCCCCTGCGGAGAGAAACGGTGCCCTTTCCACTCCGACGCCGCACCCCCTCCTGCCCCCACGGGGCCTCACCAGCACGCGCAGACGCAGACGATGACCAGGGGCGGGGGTGGGGGCCGTCCTCCTGGGGGGCTGGGCGCCTGTGCTTCACTCAAATGACAGAATTTTATGAGAATTTCCAGAACAGGTTTGGAAAGCCGTCCTGTTGGGACGGACACACACGGCCCCGTGGAGCGTGTTCCGTGCTACGAATGGGAGGAAAGGCGCCCGTGTTCTGAACAATCATAAACGGGCGACTCGTCAGCAGCACTTGTGTGGCTTCGGGTCACATGGCAGAAGCACCATCGTCAGGGACAGGGAGGGAGCCACGTGCTTACGCGGCGGGGACCGTGGCCGTCTGAGCAGCTTCCGGAGCCATGCCTGGCTTTCTGAGCCGGTGCCGAGCAACACAGGTGGCCTCCCACCCTTGGGCCGAGCGTGTAGGTGCCTAGTACAGGCCACACGGAAGGGGCATCGCAGGCGCCATGGACTCGGGCTGGGCAAGCCTGTGGGGACGGGGGCTGCGTCCTGGACAGAGCACCAGAGAGCAGAGCACCGGGCGAGTGTGGGCGTGTCCGGGCCTGAGGGTCGGCCCGGCCTGCACACAGGACACTGAGGCAGTTGGTCGGGTCACAGGGTGCGTGTGGCTGCGGAGCTGGCATCAGAGGGCTCTGAGCAGGGTTTGTGCTGATGAAAGGTCCCCCCGATGGCCACGGGAAGACAGGACAAGATGGGAGGTTGCAGGGACCCATGGCCCACGCGGAGCCCTGCTGGCGGGAGGCCCAGGGAGGTCCGCAAGCCCGCCGCTGGCACGGAGCTTCTCCCACGGTCCGTGCCCGCAAGAGGGACCTACCCACGATGATGTGCAGAGCAGACGTTTCTGCATCGTTCGTACCCACTGTCGAAAAACACACGCAGTCTGTTGACCCTGAATAAGGGAAAGGAAAAGATCTTTAATATCATTATAATAATTTAAAGTTGCAGCCGGTTTCCAACAGAGTGACACACAGCCTCGCCCCGACGCCGGCACCCTGGCTCATGGCCTGCACCTGACAAGACAGGAGCGGACCCCACGGAGCTCAGCGAGCACACGCCTCCCACTGATGTGCTCGTGCATGAACTGGGGGTGACCTCAGGGCACCCGGCGAGGATCCCCAGGGCGTGGTGATGCTGCTACAGACACTCCCTAGGTCTGTCCAGCTTCCAGCTGGGGCATAATCCAGGTCACTGTTCTGGGCCTGAGTGGGCTGCGTACTTGTAACAGAGATTCCTGACCCCGCTCCCCCGAGGTTCTGACTCAGCAGGTCTGGGATGGGGCTGAGCAATCTGAATTTTAACACATCTGCTGACCAGTTGAAAGATGCCTCGTGTGGATTTCCCAAGAATGAAGCACGTGACAACCCAGGACCGCACGATATTGCCACACACCGGACCCGCAGGCCCGGACCCGTCCGAGAACAACCGGTGTTAACGGCACGGAAGCCTGGACACCAGCAGGGTCCAGGGTGTCCGCACTGGGCCCCAGAACAACGGACGAGTCTCCCGTCGTAGGTGATGTCCCATGAAGCCGGGAAGTTCGTGGTCCCTGATGGATGGCTGGGTTGCAAGCACCTTGTGTTACATCTTCGCATAACAGACTCTGGGCCAGTTTGTCATCAGAGCGGAGGTTCTGAATTACTTCATCTAAGTGGACGTATGACTTCTCATGGCTGGGAAGTTACGTACACACACGTGTACTTAATATGCGTATTTGTTTTGATAACCTGAAAATTTCAGTGACATTCCAAAAATGAGCCTAAAAGTAAACATTTTTAAATAAACATTTAAGACCATACAAGTAAGTCTTAAAATGTTAAAAATGAACAGCAACAGTATCTAAGAAAACCCGTGGGGTTTCTGACTCTCCGACGCCCTCATCTTTATGATGAAGGGTGCCTGCATACCCAGCATGAACATTTCCAAGAGAACAAACTCTAGAAGAGCTTTTAATTACCCTGAGGTAGTTCTTCACATCCCCAGAACTTTCCAGAACTTTCCAGAACGGAGCCCACTTGCTCCCCCTGCGTGCCGGGGGCCTTGTTTACGTTCCTGGCAAGCCGTCCTTCACAACACACGCCCATCAGAGTCCTGAACTCGCCTGCGTTCGCAGAGATGGCCCTCGTACTCCCAGCAGGAGCTCTGCGAGGAGTGTCCGGCCCCTGTCCCGCACCGTGGCCTCTGCACCCGAGGCCCCTGAAGGCGTCTCTACGTCCGGGTCCACCCAGGCCAGACGCCAGCACTGGGGAGGCACGGTCTCGGGACGGAACTTCCCGGGGCTCACGTCCGCGTGTGCCGGGACGCCCGGCAGAACCGCAGCAGAGCGGGCCGTGGTGACACCGCACCCCAGGGATGGCCCTGGCTGTCCGCAGCTGCCAGACGCGTCTCATCTAAGGCGGTGTGGGTGCCCGGCCTTCCTGGTCAGGCGTCCAGGCCCCGGCCAGGCTGGGGTGCGGCCCCGCGTACTTGCGTTCTAGGATTTCCCACACCCTGGCCCTGGACTGGCAGGACATAGTTCTCTGTCACCCGGTCCTGCAGGCAATTAATATGGCAGGTGACCTGTGCTGCTGACAGATTTCGGGGATTCTTTTGCTAAAAAGTCAGATTTTTAAAGGAGGCTGTCACTCAGCTTACTCCCTACTCCGGATCCTTCTTGGGACCACCGCCCTCTGCCTGTACCTCCTCCCTGCGCCCTGCCTCTTGCTCCCCACTCTCGCCTCCTGGCCTGACAGCGTAGCCAGAGCCAGACTCGCTCCTGCCCTGCGGCCCCTGCGGGGCCCCTGCTGCCCAACGACAGGGCTGTCCTCCCCGCACTCCGGGTCCTTGCACAGTGTCATGGCGAGAGGCCTCCCAGAGCACCCTGTCTGCAACGGTGTGCTCCCCCCGCCCCGCCTCTGCTCTCTGCGTTCTGTACCCACAGCTGGCCTCCCCGCATCCTGGGGGCCCCGCCTCGCTCACTCCTGGGCCCACGGCAGGGCTGGGAAACCCACGTTGCTCACATGTGCGATCACGGACTGACTGAATGACCGCTGAGCTCCAGGGACCTTCGGCTCGTGGGCACCTCACGTTTGGAAGAGGCCAGCCTGGCACAGCTGGAGGGACCCGGGTGTCGGCAGACAAGTCCCCAAAACACTGTTCCTCCCTTTTAACTTCCAGCGTGCCTTCAACAGCTCATCTCTCGGATATGACCTAACTCCCCGGGCATTTCCTCAGACATCCGTGTGGCCAAGGCTTTAACCAAGAGGAAGCCCCAGCTGGAAGCGCAAGGTCTGGCTCAGACCGGGCGTCAAGACGGGGTTCCAGCACCAAGTCCGCAGAGGCGCGGGGGCTCAGGTGTGCCGCAGGGAAACAAGGACGGGAGGCACAGGGAGAGGGCCCCCTCCTGTGGACTGGCTCCTTCCTCTAAATCCTCAAGTAGACAGAGACTAGGATTTATAAAGCATCAGCATCGTACTCAAGGCAGCTGGAGCAGTGATCTGGTCTCTAACACGCTCTGTCTTGGACCATCCCAGCCACCCCGAGGCTGTGACACACCAGCTAGACCCCCGCAGCCCCAATCCCGCACCACCGCTCCTCTGGCTGCTGGCCTCAGGGCCCCCAAGGAGCCCCGTCTCTAATCTCCATCAAAACTCTCGCCCCCACCCGGATGCCTTGTCTTCATGCCCCCAAGTTACCAAGACCAACTTCACGGGATCACCCTGCTGCCTCCACCCTCATTCCTCCATCTGCTGCCTCCACCCCCATTCCTCCATCTGCTGCCTCCACCCTCATTCCTCCATCTGCTGCCTCCACCCCCATTCCTCCATCCGATGCCTGTCGGCTCTGCTGCAAAGCTACGGCCGAGTCACGGCCGACCACCTGGCCACCAGCCCAAGCACCGGTGTCCTCCCCAGGGCTCGGGGAACACCGCCCAGAACAGCGCCAGTGGTGGTGTGCAAGCCAGCTCCGACAACACTGCCCACCAGCCTCTACGACCTCCTCCCGCGGCATCTCACCTTGCTGGGCCCTTGTCCAGGCCCCTCGGTGACCCCACTCCTGACACCCCTGCCAGGCGGGCCCCCTTTCCTGGGCACACGGCTCATTCCCATCCGCCCTCCGCCCTCTACTGGGGCCTCCTGTGTGGGCAGAGGCCATGCCCCTCTTGTTCTCTGCTGGCCCCAAGGCCCGGAACGCACACAGCACGCACCCCGTCCGTCCTCACAATGCTGCTGACATGTGGGCGCTGCAGGGGCTTCCACGCTCCTTGGGAATGTTAGCAGCTTTGGGTATTATCAGTGGCAGTGCTACTGCGGGCAAATGGCCGTAAAAGACGTCATGGAAAAAGAGCTTAGCAGATAGAAAAACAAAATCCACGTAGTCCAGAACAGTCCGCATGCAAACTCAAACGACAACAGCCTAACCTGGGAAAAGAGCTGTGAGCTATAACCAGGCAGGAAGAAATACGGCCACTACGTAAACGACGGTCTGTCGGAAAAGACAAAGGCTTTTCCTGACTGGCAGAGAGGACCCTCTGGGCGACCTTGTGACGGCTCGTCTTGGCCCATAAAGCGGGACCACGATGGCAGCTCCCACACAGCTGTGGCGGCAACGAAATGACAGGATGCGCCACGGGGGACTTTTGCCAGAGCCCGGTGCACAGCCAGCCCGTGTCGCGGCCTCCGCGGGGCA
Organism: Ursus maritimus; assembly: GCF_017311325.1. NCBI lineage: Eukaryota > Metazoa > Chordata > Mammalia > Carnivora > Ursidae > Ursus > Ursus maritimus. Next base: position 53,904,956 of record NW_024424564.1, read on the forward strand.
GGCCCGGCGCTGGGCACGCGCCTCACGCCTGCAGCCTGTGTGCGGAGCCTCGAACCCACAATGCACAGGCTTCGCTCAACACGGTGATTTTTCAAAGAACTAGTGCTTCCTGCAAAGACACAAACACACTGAGCAGGGGTGCTGGGCGGCTCAGTCCATTGGGCGTCCAAGTCTTGGTTTCAGTTCAGGTCGTGATCTGGGGATCACGGGATGGAGACCCACGTTGGGCTCCGCTCTTTGCGGGGAATCTGCCTGAGATTCTCCCCCTCCCTCTCCCTCTGCCCCTTCTCCCCCCAGCCCTCAAATAAGGAAATCTTAAAAACAAAAACAAAAAACCCACCCTGAGCCAGACCTCTTCAGGACACAGCCCAGGGGCCCACGGGGTTAACAGGCCCTGGCCCNCAGCTGGTGCCCCCCGTGCCTCCCACCCCCACCAACTGGTCAGTCCTCTGGGAGCAGACTGTCCCCAGCCGCCAGCTTCTCAGTGCCTGTGGGAAGCAGGCGTCTGGGGAAGGAGGACAGGATTCCCTCAGATACACGTCAGGGATCCTTTACTTGGTCACGAGCTCTCTCTCAACAACGTCTGCACCGTGGGGTGTTCAAATCACCGTCTCAGTAACAGAATGAGTGTGAAGGAAAACCAAGCTGATGGCCCAGGGCAGGGGGAGGAAGCGGCGGCCCGACCTGCAGGGATGATGCCGATCCTGACCGGGCTGGGTACCAGCGCTGCCCTGGGCTGGTTCTGGTCCACGCCGGCGTTCCGCTGCGTCCTGCCGATCAGGCCGTGCAAGACCTCGCTGAACATGCCGTCTCCGCCAACACAGACGATTCTGCAGGGGACACAGGCTGTGAGGGTCCCTCCCGCTGCCCCCACAGTGCCGCACTCTCTATTGCTCGTCGTGGGTCCTGAGAAGGACAATCCAGGTGGCCGGTCCCGTGGCCGACTCGGAGCACTTATTTCCCGGGCACAAGTCCCGGCACCCACTGCGGCCACCCTGTGCTCCTGTGTCCCGTGGCTGCAACAGTGGCCACCCACTTGGGTTCCTACACTGGTTCCCCGAGTCGAACCTTCTGCCCCCGCGGCCCCGCCCTGATTCCCGGTGTGGCCACAGGAGGCCATGAAGGGCAGGGCTAGGGCCAAGCCTCTGGCCCTGCTGTGCCCCCGGGGCCCCGCTCATCACAGAGAACGCCCTCTGCCTTGGCCCGCAAGCTGGGTGCTTCCCTTCAGGCCAAACTGCTAAAAAATAAGGAGGCCCTCAGCACCAGTCCGTGAGCCCCCCAGGTCCTCACCACTGTGGAGGCAGCCGCCCTGCCCCAGGCCTCATTCGCCGACCACCTGCCACGCGCTAGGCCTGTGCCAGGTGCTGGGGGACAGCTGCGCACAGGGCCGAGGACGCTGGCCCTCCAGGAGCTGACACGCCAGCAGACAGACACAGCACAGACGCAGACTCGCACGTGGGGCCGGCGGAAAGAGCGCAGCAGCCCCCCGTGTCACGCAGCCAAGCACGCACAACCGGGGCCGCAAGAGGAGACGTCAAACACACCCAAACCAAGGGGTGTGACGGAACAACTGGTCTACCCTCTCAGAACCTCAGCCACACCAAGAAAGGCTGAGGAACGGCTCCAGAGCTGAGACCAGAGCACTCACAATGGGGTGCGAGGGCTAGACAAGTCTCCCACCCTAAAGGAACAATGGGACAACTGGCGGGACCTAAATGAGGACAGCAAACAGGTAAGAGCGTTGTGTCGTGTGGTTTCCTGGGTTATCGTGGTATTTTGTTCCATAAGAGAAGAGCCTTCTCTTTAGGAAATATGCACTCAAATATTTAGGGACAAAAGGTGATCATGTCTGTAACAGACTTTCAAATGATTCAGTGAAGATTCATCTGTGTATGTGGGTAGGAAGATGGAGAAGGAAAACGGCCAGTGGTTGTCTCCAAGTCACAGAAGGTGTGACGGAACTCTTCTGATGTTTCTAATTTTCTCCGATGACAATTAAGAACAAGACTAAGGACGGGGAGTGAACAACCGTAAGACGGGCAAAGCCTGCTTTGCGTCCACTACACAGCAGGAGTCCAGAGACAGGACCGTACTCACCCGTCGTATTTGTCTATGTTGATCTCATATAAACTCTCCTTGGCCTGATTTGCACGTTCGGTAACTGTGGGGAAAAATAACATTACGTTGTCTAGCTTACGTTCAAATCTGAGAATCCAATTTAAAATATAAAACAAGCAAACTCTTCCTTTTAAATGAGGTCCTATAACATCGTCAGGAGGATTTCCTGCAAGGAGTCCCTCTTACAGAGAGGGGACGCTGTCCCCAGTGGAAGGTGACATGCTCAGGGTAAGATGTCACATTCTTGGCATCTCATTGCCAACAAATAGTAACTTTTTGGAAAGAGATTACGTCTTCTATATCATAGCTTTTCCTTATTATCCCAGTTATGTTGAAAATTTTAATTAATTGACTTTAAATTAAAAAAAAGAAAATTTTAGAGTATCCCAAAATGTAAGAAAAAGAAAACCTGAGTCCACAGGGTGTGCACTCAACGTAAGAAACGAAAACACAACAGAAACACTACTGCGCGTGGAGTCTTGTACCCCTGACTCTGCAGCATTTATCACAGCCACTCTTTTTCAGTGAAAAGTTCTCTGGAAGACCACGTTAAAGGGCCACGTGCTGTCCCTTCGGATTCATGGGGGCACAACTGCCCCCACGTCTCCTGCCCATAGGCGCTCACGCTGGTTTGCTACCGTAAGACGCGGCCGCACACCCCTGTGCGCGTCACTCCGTCCTAGGAAAGAGTAAGAAAACTGGGATACTGGGCAAACCCCCCACATTTTTAAGGCTCTTTGTCCACACTGCCAGCAGCCCCTCAGGAAGTGTGCACAGACCTCAGAGCACGGGATCGGGGGGGAGAACAGCATCTCTGCACCTCCGCCCGGCGTTGAGAGTTTGCACGAAAAACGCCGCAGACACATGACGGTTCCTCAAGCGTCACTTATTGGTGAAATTATTTCTAAGCCTCAGTAACTGCTTCTCTCTCTTCCCGCAAGGATTTCCTGTCCAGGACCTTTACCTTCCCTCGTCTTAGTGTTTCTCTTGAGTGCTTTTCATGCTAAGACTTCGCTAGAAAAGTATACATTCTTTATTTTGTATTGTTCTCATGCTGGTATATAAAACAACACATTCTACTTCATTGAAGATAACCTTGTAAGATAAAATCTTGTCGAGTGACCCCACCTGAATCGTTCTCAACTTTACCCCTACACGCTGAACAGGATTGACACCTTACCAATCACTTCGGTGGTGATGGAGGCTAATGTAAACAGTGGTGCCACTTTCCTTTCGTAGATCCGCCTGCCGTGTCCTTTCCCTCCGAACGGGTTGATGAACACCAGTAAGTGCTTGGGTCTCGATGCTACAAGACAGCAACGTGTACGTCGGTGAGGCAACAAGTCATCAGGAGGAGGGCTGTGCTACCGGACAGTCGAACGACCGCGGTTTGAGGACTCCGCTCAGTAGTGCCTGATGAAAAGCATCTTACAGGTAAAGAACAGTGCTAACCAGTGCTAACCAGTTTGCTAAAGGAAAAGCGAAAATGACAGTCTATCAGAAGGGGCAGGCGCTTTGTGTATCCGCAAATCCCCGGGCATTCAGGATTCTGACTGAGACAGACACCGTCTCCTGGCGAAGAGTCCTACAAATGTAACTTCTGGAAGGTGAAGGAAGATGCGTCTGCGGAGAACAAGAAGAAACAGCTGTACAGAAGGGACCATTAGGAGAGACAGAGAGGACGGAGAGATGGACAGACAGACACAGACAGCCCGTCAGCCCCTGGCTTCAGTCCCGTCCAGAGAGCCTTCTCACCTGGCTCATATATAGGTCTTTACAGCCACTCCCAACATTTCTGTTGCGGTCAGTTCACACAGATCCTGAGGCTCAAAAACAAAGTTAACTAGCAGATCAATAAAAGTAGCAAGAAAGTACACACCCCCCAAACTGAAAACCTACGTGCACACGGAAGTTAACAACAGCCGTTCACGACAGGCCCCGAGCGAAAACACCCACGTGTCAGTCCGCTGGCGGCTGACGCTCCCGACGCGGCCCAGCCACACAACGGGGAGTACTATTCGGCAGTGAAAAAGCCCAGACTACTGGTCTACAACCAACACGGCTCCCTCTCAGCGCTGTCGTGTGGAGCCTCAGCCCTACTCGAAGGAGCGCCCGTGACGTGACCATCCGTGTGGTGGCCGTCTCTGCACCGACGGGAAGGATCACGAGAAAACTCTGGGGTGATCTACGTCTCACGGGAGTCTGGGCGACACAGCTTGTGTATGCATGTTCCGATACCGCTGAGTTCAACTCCTGACCCGCCCACTTGGCCGTATGGGGGTTCTGGCTCGGAACTGTACGCAAATGCTGGTCTCTAATTCAGGAGGCGCCCGCTGAAGTGTTTAAAGCACCCCCGTCGGTCAGTAACTCCGAAACCCAGCAGACAATACAATCAACTAACGGACAGACTCACAGACGCTGGCAAAGCGAAGATCGCAAACCGTCAACCGCTGAAGCATCTATGCGGTGGGTACGTCCCTGTTTGTGACACGATTCGTCTGTATGCTTGAAAAACTTGACAATAAAATACTGGGGGGAATGTACAGTAGAGAAAACCAACAAAGCCGAAAGTTGGTTCTTTAAAAAGATTCATAACAATGGGGCGCTTGGGCGGCTCAGTCGTTAAGTGTCTTGGCTCAGGTCACGATCCCGGGGAGCCTGCTTCTCCCTCTGCCTCTGTGCTCGCTCTCTCTCTCTGACCAATAAATAAAATCTTTAAAAATAAAAATACAAATATTCATAAAATTGACAATTCCCTAATAAAGACGCTACAGAACAAGGGGGAAGAGACAGATTAGTAATTATCAGGAAGGAGAAAGGGGACATTCCCCCAGAGTCTGCACATATTACAAGGGAAGTATTAATAAAGAATTTATAAACTTGGATGAATGGACAGAATTTCTTGAAAAATAATATTTACCAAAGTTGGCAGAAGCAATAGAAAATCTGAATAGTCTGATATTTAATGAAGAAACCAAAGTCATTCATGAAAACCTTCTCAGAAAGAAACCCAGGGCCCAGACGGTTTCACCAGTGAATGCTTCCAAGGACCCAGGCAAACTCACAGCCCCAGTATCACGTAAATGCTTCCCCAGAACAGAACGAAGGAGCACCTCTCAGCTCCCCGCACGGGGCCACCAACGCCTGACGGCAGAACCAGGCAGGAGACTCACGCGTGGCTCCTTGTCCCCTGAGCCGAGGTGCAGAAATCCTGAACAAAATATCAGCAAGCCAACTCCAGAAATATATAAAAAGAGTTAGCAGGTCAAGCCCCAGTGGATTTCACAGGAATACAAAGACTTTTATACAAGAGAAACCAAGGTACTTAGCACATTAACTCAATCACACAGGCACCTCGAGAGATGCAGAAAAAGCATTTATCAAATTCCACACTCAGCCACGGGTTAAGAAAAAACAGTCTAGAAAGCTAGGAATTAGAAAAGAACTTCCTTAAGATGTTTTTTTCTGATTTTTAAATTTTTATTTATTTTTATTTTTTAAGTAATCTTTACGCCCAGCGTGGGGCTTGAACTCACAACCCGAGATCAAGCATCACCTGTCGTGCCGACTCAGCCTGCCAGGGGCTCCCTTAATAGGTTTTTTAAAAAATCTATTAAAAACCCAAGAAACATCATTCTTGACAGAGAAATGTTGGGAACTGCCCCCAAGAGCAGGGGTGAGACGATCCTCTCCCCTGGGAGCCGCCCCGGGCAGAAGTGTAAGAGAGAGAGGAGGAGCCAGGAACTAAGATGAATGAACAGGAGTGCATGGCTCACAGGTGACCCGATTCTGCTTAAAATGCAAAAGAATCATCAGTCCATTAAAATTAATAAGTGAATTTGCAAAGTCATTGGATGCAACGTGAAGTTCAATCCAAGTTCAACACAGAAACAAGGCGTGAAGGTCAGCATGGTGGCTTCGCGGCACGACCGTGGGCAGGGAAAGGACCGTCCTTGCCATCAGCCGCGGGGGCTCGAGCACGGCCTGTACTTCCAGGAGCCCTGACCACTCCCCCTACACCACACACAAACCCAACTCCAGGCGGACTGCGGGTCTAATGTGAAAGGTAAGACAAAGTTTTGAGGAGAAAATATCTTTATGGTCCTGGAGTGGACAAGGACGTGGAATAGGGTCCAGACTAACCACAGAGAACAAAAGAGAGAGAACTAGGACTACACTAACATCGAGGACGTGCGTCCATCAGCAGAGCCCAGGAGGAGCGTAAAGAGGCCAACCACAGAACGGAGAAGGTACCTGCAATCGTAAATCTGCAGAAGCCCAGGATCCACGGTACGCAGACAGCATCTACACAACGTCAAGAAAGGACGGACAGCCCGACAGAAAAATGCACGAAGGTCTTAAGCAGACTCCTTACAGAAGAGGATTTCCAAGTGGCCCGTAAACATAGGAACGTACTTCTCAACCTCAGTAGCTACAGGGAAATGCAAATTAGTACCACAGCGCGAGACTCCGGACACCCATCAAAGCAGCTGCAGTTTTTAGGGTGTGGGCAGGAAGCGGGGCAGCCAGGACTCTGCCGTTCCGCCGGGGCGTGTCGCGGGCACCGCAGTCTGGAGGGCGGTCTGACGGTGTCCACCGGGGAGCACACGCGTGCCCCTCGCCCCAGAAATTCCAGTCCCGTGTACACAGCCAAGAGAAGGGCCAGAGTGTGCCCAGCACGAGACCCGTGCCAGAACGTTCCACGCGGCAGTGTCCGCAGCAGCCCACATCCGGGAGCCAGCCCAGGGACCTCCAACAGTAAGATGGGTAAGCACGCGGTCGTAGGCGGGGGACGCGCCGCCGGCCGGACGAGCAGCAGCCGAGCTTCACAACCTGACACTGAGCCCAGAAGCCGCACACCGGCGCTGCCGCGGTACAATCTGACTTACACGCAGCCCAAGACGGCGCACCTGCTCCTGAGACGCCGGGCCGTGATCGGGGAAGGGGCTGCGCGGGGCACGGGGGGCCGGCAGGGTTCTGGTTTGGGAGCTGGATGCGCTCAGGGTGTGGGCTGCGCGCTCGGGACCTGTCGCTTCCCTGAGTCTGCTACTTCCGGAGACAATAAGGTGACACAGTCGGAGCGGCTGAAGCAGCCGAGTCCGCGCACCCCCGCAGATACAAGGAGCCTGTGGCAGCGGAGCACGGCGGGGGCTTTCCTGCGAGGCAGTGGAGAGCACCCCCGCATGCAGGGGTAAGGTTCAGAGTCCTTCCTCCTGGAACCACCCCCGTGCACACTGTCTGTGTTCTGTGGTGAAAGCCCGTGCGGAGTCGACCAGATTACGTACTGAGATTATAACCAAACAGCACGGAACAGGATTACGGGTACTGACCATCTTCCGAGGAGTGACAGACAGACTCTGGTCACCCAGCAAGCCTCCCGCATTTCCCGTGTCGGGCACACCCCTGATGTGTGGAGGTGCGGCCCCCATGGCCTGCTTCACTCCCCACATTCACCCGGAATGCAGGGATCCCCTTCCCCGCTGCCGGAAACAGAGACTGAGGCCCCGCAGGCCAGGGACCGCGCCCCGTCTCACCGCTGGTCAGTGGAGGCGCCCCGGCCGTGGAGGCCCCGTGGGGGACGGCCCACTAGGCTAGGGGCTCCTCTAACTGGTACGCTGGTCACACCGATCTAGCACTGCATTGGCTAGAGGAAGCTGCGCACAGAGGGGGGCAGCAGACACGGAGCGACCCTGGGTCTCGGGGGTGCACGAACACGCACGTACCCAGCTTCCCCAGCAGCTCCTGGAGGGTGTGCAGCCACAGGTGACACAGCGGCTCCTCGGCACAGCAGAAAGTGACCTGCGCCCACTTCCAGCGGTGGCGGCGGGCTCTCTGGACACAGTGCACTGCAGAGAAAGACCGCGCGGCCGGTCAGCGCGCCCCGCGCCCCACGCGCTCGTGCATGGACCCCCCCCCCCCACCCCGCCGCACCCGCCTCCTGGCTAGTGAGTCACACCCAAGGCATCAGGAGAAAGACCTACTTCTCAGTTCTTTCAACCCATATTAAAAACAAAGAAACGAGATGATCAAAACATTAATTAAAGTCGATCTTGGAAAAAATTACATAAGGCAATTTCTAAAAGAAAAAAAAGGGAACACTGAGCTTGTCAAACAAGTGACAAAAAAGCTGCCCTTTCACTGCGTGAAATCAGGGAAGACGGGGGAGGGGTTTCACTCCGTCACCTGTGAACGCGAAGGGCTTTTCCATCTTCTGCCATTTTCCGCTGCTGTGGTGTTTCCCGTGAGTGTCTGCTTCTTCCACGGTGATAATCTCAGAAATAGGCACCGAGCAGGCATCTGTAAAGGCCACATTCTCACGTCAGATGAGGTTCAAAGAATTCACATGAATACATGAAGTCCATTCCAAAATGCCAGGACCGTTCCGCTTTACTATTCTCATTAGACATCCAAAAGTAACAACAAAAAAAAGAATCATATGTGGTTTTTAAATTCAGAGCTAAACACATTTGGGAAACTCAATGTTATCAGAAGAGCGGATGTTTTATCCAAATGTAGACTGCCAGCTTCTCCCGTGATCTGCTCGGCTGGCTTTTCCAGGCCGGCCGCTGTGCCGCATTTGGGGAAAGATATTCAAGGCACAGTGTCTGTGCTCAGTCTGACTCGGGAATCCAAGTGGGAGGAAGCACAGGATGAGCCGTGGGGCGGGCAGGACCCAGGGCTGCCACGTGTGCCCCAGAGAGCCCGGGCCCCACCGAGGCGGAGGCCAGGGGTGGGCGGGGGGTCCAGTCAGAGTGGGAGGGGAAGGCCTGCATGGGCCTGGGGGCGGACAGCAGCTGATGCCCACTGCGGGAAACCCAGAGGAGGCCACTCCACGGAGCTGCCCGGATGGCAGAGGCAAGCCGGGCACGAACACGGCTGGGGGCCGGGCAGCGGAGACCCAGAACCGCAAGCCCCCGTCTGCACCAGCTACGTTCTGGAAGCCTGTCCGCAAACTGCTGTTAGGACCGACGATCTGTTTTACAGGGAATAGCATTATAACTTGTGGTCTGGTCCCAGGCTGCTGTGAGGCCTGCCATCGCGCTAAAGGGCTCTATTTTGGTAACAGCCCCCAGAAACCCACTGCTGTGGCATTTCAGCAACGTGACATCGTTTGGAAGTCACTGCCTACGGAGGTCAAGTTGTAAACCCGGGAAGGCAGCCTCTGGATGGGCGTGGGCCTCGAAGGAGCCTTGGAAGGCTGGGAGGGGCCGGTCCCCAGGGGGGTCAGACTGGTCAGGAGCAACAGACAGATATACTCTGGCTGAGGAACCAGAGGTGGCCTCAGAGGGCAGCGTGGGCTCTGGCGCACCAGGGGTCAGAGGCCGGGGAGGGGCGGCTCGGGGCCCTGCCGTCTGGCACCCTGCCCTTGGCAAAGCCTCTCCCCGAGGCCTCCCCCCAGGGCGCCCTGCCTTCTCCCTCCCTCAGCCAGAAGCTGCGGCTCTCCCTCCTCGTCCCTTCTCCCCGCTGTAGCAGCCTCTGCTCACGAGGGCTCCCCGCCACTGGCTCCCGTCCCACAGCCTGCCTCCCCACACCCTCCTCGTCTCATGGGGCGCTGGCCTGCCGTCCTTCGAGTCCCGCTGGGTCCACACCAACGTTTCCTGGCCCTCCGCCCCGTCTCCTGCGGGAGGAGCTGCCAGGTGTGTGTCTGGGGCATCGGCCGGGGGCTCGGGAGCACTGCAGGATGAGTCAGGGATCCCCCACGTGGGATCACACGCTCACACGGCGACCGCAGACCACCGAGAACAAACGGCAGGCTCTCCCGCAGGCCTGGGGAGTCCTTACGGCGGGGCCCGTCTGATAAGGAACAGCCGAGGATGTCGCGATACGCTAAGCGTGCACAGTAACTAGGAGTGACCGGCTTCTCAGTACCAAGACGACCGCTGGCGCAAGGAGCTGCACAAGACACGAAGACAGTCGTCATCTGACGTCATGAAACGCGGGGAAGTGACACGTGACTCACAGGATAGCCCACGCGAGAGAGTCTGCAAGTTGATAATCCCAATCTTGCCTATTCGGTTTGACAGACTCGAAGAACCGAAGGAGGACGCGTGCGACGTCATGATGCTGCCCCGCGCCCTGCTCACTAGGGCCTGAGCGTCCCCTCGAGTCCTGCACGCGGGCTCATGAGCCATTACGTCGCACGCAGCCATGACGGGCCACACCCAGACCCCCGCAGCCCCGGCTCGCGCGGGTACCCACCCGGCGCCGGACCCCGTTCCCGCCGCTGCCCCGGCTCTGCCCTCCTACAACTTCCAGGGAACCATCACAGACGGAGTGCGTGGAGGTGATGTCGGGGTGACAGGGCAGAGGAGGGGGCGCAGTGCAGGGCTGGAGGTGAGGGGAAGGGCTCAGGGTCTGAGCAGAGACGGCAAGGAGGCCAGGACAAGCCGCACAGAAGGTGGCTTGGGAGAGAAGCAGGAGCCGAGGGAGGGACAGGGATGGAAGGACGGGACGCAGGGACGCGGGGCTTGTGACTTGGTGGCTGGTGCAGCTCTCACTCGGGGGAGCTGGAGCTCAGGGGGCTCCGGGCAGAGGGAGGCCCGGGCTGACGCAGGTCTGCTCCTGGGGGACCGGACAAGGGACACGACACAGGGAGGGGCTCTGGGGTGAACCTCCGTGTCTTCCGCTACAGTCAGCCCACCCGAAGCGTCCTGTTCCTTGGGTGCGGACGAGACAAGCACCCGTGAGCAGGATGCGTTACTTCACACGTGTGCGGTTTCTGCGCGGGACACACGCAGGAAGGCACAGAACTGTGTTTCCTAAAGACGGACCGAGACCCGCGGGGAGGCCAAAGTCCCTACTGCCTGCACACCTCACTGAGGAAAGTGAGGGACAGGGTGTGGGTCTGGCCTGGGGGCTGCCCCTCGGGGGACACAGGAAGCAG
>NW_024424564.1:53915967-53917285 GCF_017311325.1 Ursus maritimus
AGGGGTGGGCGGGGGGTCCAGTCAGAGTGGGAGGGGAAGGCCTGCATGGGCCTGGGGGCGGACAGCAGCTGATGCCCACTGCGGGAAACCCAGAGGAGGCCACTCCACGGAGCTGCCCGGATGGCAGAGGCAAGCCGGGCACGAACACGGCTGGGGGCCGGGCAGCGGAGACCCAGAACCGCAAGCCCCCGTCTGCACCAGCTACGTTCTGGAAGCCTGTCCGCAAACTGCTGTTAGGACCGACGATCTGTTTTACAGGGAATAGCATTATAACTTGTGGTCTGGTCCCAGGCTGCTGTGAGGCCTGCCATCGCGCTAAAGGGCTCTATTTTGGTAACAGCCCCCAGAAACCCACTGCTGTGGCATTTCAGCAACGTGACATCGTTTGGAAGTCACTGCCTACGGAGGTCAAGTTGTAAACCCGGGAAGGCAGCCTCTGGATGGGCGTGGGCCTCGAAGGAGCCTTGGAAGGCTGGGAGGGGCCGGTCCCCAGGGGGGTCAGACTGGTCAGGAGCAACAGACAGATATACTCTGGCTGAGGAACCAGAGGTGGCCTCAGAGGGCAGCGTGGGCTCTGGCGCACCAGGGGTCAGAGGCCGGGGAGGGGCGGCTCGGGGCCCTGCCGTCTGGCACCCTGCCCTTGGCAAAGCCTCTCCCCGAGGCCTCCCCCCAGGGCGCCCTGCCTTCTCCCTCCCTCAGCCAGAAGCTGCGGCTCTCCCTCCTCGTCCCTTCTCCCCGCTGTAGCAGCCTCTGCTCACGAGGGCTCCCCGCCACTGGCTCCCGTCCCACAGCCTGCCTCCCCACACCCTCCTCGTCTCATGGGGCGCTGGCCTGCCGTCCTTCGAGTCCCGCTGGGTCCACACCAACGTTTCCTGGCCCTCCGCCCCGTCTCCTGCGGGAGGAGCTGCCAGGTGTGTGTCTGGGGCATCGGCCGGGGGCTCGGGAGCACTGCAGGATGAGTCAGGGATCCCCCACGTGGGATCACACGCTCACACGGCGACCGCAGACCACCGAGAACAAACGGCAGGCTCTCCCGCAGGCCTGGGGAGTCCTTACGGCGGGGCCCGTCTGATAAGGAACAGCCGAGGATGTCGCGATACGCTAAGCGTGCACAGTAACTAGGAGTGACCGGCTTCTCAGTACCAAGACGACCGCTGGCGCAAGGAGCTGCACAAGACACGAAGACAGTCGTCATCTGACGTCATGAAACGCGGGGAAGTGACACGTGACTCACAGGATAGCCCACGCGAGAGAGTCTGCAAGTTGATAATCCCAATCTTGCCTATTCGGTTTGACAGACTCGAAGAACCGAAGGAGG
>NW_024424564.1:53917310-53956503 GCF_017311325.1 Ursus maritimus
ACGACTGTCCTGTCAGGGAGGTGGCGGTCACCCAGATGGACTTCACTTCCAGCTCAGGAAGTTGTAAAAATCACCCCTAAAGAATCATTTTCAGCGTAGTGACTGAGCTGTAGAGGTTTATAGACGGTTCCAGGAACGCCGTGACATCGCTGCATGGCTGTTTCATGGTTTGGCTGAACTTCGGATGCAGATCTCTAGTTCTGCTGGAGGCCTCCGTGCTCTCGTGTTGCGGTCCTCCTGTGTTTGCCCACCGGGGCGGCGTGCAGGCGCCAGGACTGAGCCGAGGCAAGTCTGCCAGGAAACGGGTAAGGAGGGTCTTGGACTGCTCCCCATCCCCAGCCTGAGGTGTTGATTAGCCTGCGTAGAAAGACAGCGGGATGTCCACACACAGTCCCAACTCGGTGGGGGCTTTACGAAAGGTGGGACAGCGCAATGCCACGTCCACATTGCATTCTTCGTGCCTCAGGGAGGGCGCATGTGTGTGAGTACAGTCGGGCTGAGAGCCTCCCAACACAGGGAAGAGGTCAAGCCCGGCTCCTGGGTAGCTGAGCTGAGCACGAGGATGGAACCTCTTCACTGGCTGAGGAGCAGCGCAGGGAAGGATTTCAGGAAAGGGGCCGCAAACTAGAAATGGGTTTCTGTTTAGGGGTTGAGTGTGGGGCACCTGTGGGACATCGATGTATACAGGAGACCCGGTTTCCCCTTGCTAAGACCGGCCTTGGTTTCCCTTCTGTTTTCTGTGTAAGAACAGGTTGCTAACCAGTGACCCCCAGAGGCAGTGCTCTCTGCCAGGGACAGAACCCCCAGGAGACGCTAGTAGCTGGCGTCGGCAGTGTTGGGGGTGCCCTGGCACTCGTGGCTGCAGAGCCCAGGGATGCTGCCGCAAGCCCAGCGCGAAAGTGGCCGGTGGCCGCACACCACGAAGAAATTGCCCACGGCTCCCGGTGGCTTACCGCAGTCCCGGGGAGTTCGGTGATTTCCAGCATCTTTCTGTCCATTGGGAAGCCGTCTAGCTAGGCGTGCTTCACTACAAGGTTTTAGAAGGAGATGTGGTTGTTACTTTTATAAAGTGACAGGTGGCGCCAGGAGCCCTCGGCCACTGCTCCTCAGACAGGCGCGATGAGCTCCAAGAAGGCAGTGATGGGGAGTAAGATGCGAGGCGATTTCACCGGAAAGATGCTTGGGAGGTGCGTCAGCAGAAGCGCAGATTCTGGCCCAGGTGTGGGACTCACGCCCCTGGGCGAGGAGGGGGAGCTGCAGGGGACAGGCCAGGCTGCGGACGGACCAGCCTGTGCCCCTGGGCCCCGGCGATCACTTGTCTGCACTGAGTCTATTACCTTAAGCGTGGCCACCAGCCAGGTCCAGGCGGCCTGGAGTGACCTCCTCACGGCCAGGACTTCTGACCTCTCATCTCACGGCAGGCTCCTACAGAAGGCCGTTCTGTTCTTCCCAGTCTCACATCTCGTGTGCGAGGTGGTGCAGGGGCGCAGGCAGACGTTAAGAAATGCTCACATCGGCAGAAAACTGGAAATTGCCTCCACATTCCCACCACTGCTCACTAGAGACCTCACCTCCGTTTTCGTGTACATGCACCCAGACTGATACCGTTGTCCTTTTGTGCCCTTGTGCTTTCCGGGGCTTCCCTCAGGCCGGCTCGGCGGCTAGCCGCTGGGGGCGCTTGCACATTGCCCCGAGGAGGACCACGGCGGTCCCACGGCCGCCCCAGGCCCGGCCCGGAGGGCGGCAAGCGGCAGTACGTGTCACTATGTCCTGCGGGGGCGTTGCTGTCCGACTCCTCAGATTCGCCGCAGTGGAGTTCTCCGCCTGCTAACGAAGAGGAGTTCTGAAGGTGGGGCCTCTGCTCACGATCTGCGAGCGTGCTGTGAGCAGGAGAGGAGGAGCCCGGCCAGAGGCTGCTCCTCGGCTGGCGGAAAGGGAGGGACGCGTTTCGCAGGAGACGACCTCGGCCTTCGTGTCCTGACAGGGAAAGGACCCTTCCCACCCTTGATCTTACTTAACTTCCTGAAATCCGCCTGGTCCCCGACGCTGCTCATCTCTTTCCGCAGTCGTGAAATGCAGCTCAGCTCGCGGCTGAGTGCTAGCTGCAGGCCGGGCCGGGTCAGGCACCGCCCGTCCCCCCGTCTGTGTCCCCGTCTTTGTCCAATCCCCCCCGGCCTGCTTCCTGTGTCCCCCAGTCTGGCCCCAGGCCAGACCCACACCCTGTCCCTCACTTTCCTCAGTGAAGTTATTGCAGGCAGTAGGGACTTTGGCCTCCCGCGGGTCTCGGTCCGTCTTTGAAAACACAGTTCTGTGCCTTCCTGCGTGTGTCCCGCGCAGAAACCGCACACGTGAAGTAACGCATCCTGCTCACGGGTGCTTGTCTCGTCCGCACCCAAGGAACAGGACGCTTCGGGTGAGCCCGACTGTAGCGGAAGACACGGAGGTTCACCCAGAGCCTCCTGTGTCGTGTCCTTGTCCGTTCCCAGGAGCAGACCTGTCCAGCCGGGCTCCTCTGCCCGGAGCTGACTCCAGCTCCCGAGTGAGAGCTGCAGCCACCAAGTCACAAGCCCCGCGTCCCTGCGTCCCGTCCTTCCATCCCTGTCCCTCCCTCGCTCCCTCTTCTCTCCAAGCCACCTTCTGTGCGGCTTGTCTGGCCTCCTTGCCGTCTCTGCTCAGACCCTGACCCTTCCCTCACCTCAACCTGCACTCGCCCCCTCCTCCTGCCCTGTCACCGGCCACTCACCTCCACGCCTCCGTCTGTGATGGTTCCCTGGAAGTTGTAGGAGGAGCAGAGGCAGAGGCTTGCTTGGCCCGGAAACGGGAATCGGCGCCCGAGGTGGGCACCGCGCGAGGCAGACCTGGGGGTCTGGAACTGTGGCCCGTCATGGCTGCGTGCGGCCGTGTGGCTCATGAGCCGTTTGCAGGACTGGGGGGCGGCCGGGCTGAGTGAGCAGGGCGGCGGGGCAGCGCATCGCTCAGCGTCGCCGCAGCGTCCCCGGCGCCGGACCCCGTTCCCGCCGCTGCCCCGGCTCTGCCCTCCTACAACTTCCAGGGAACCATCACAGACGGAGTGCGTGGAGGTGATGTCGGGGTGACAGGGCAGAGGAGGGGGCGCAGTGCAGGGCTGGAGGTGAGGGGAAGGGCTCAGGGTCTGAGCAGAGACGGCAAGGAGGCCAGGACAAGCCGCACAGAAGGTGGCTTGGGAGAGAAGCAGGAGCCGAGGGAGGGACAGGGATGGAAGGACGGGACGCAGGGACGCGGGGCTTGTGACTTGGTGGCTGGTGCAGCTCTCACTCGGGGGAGCTGGAGCTCAGGGGGCTCCGGGCAGAGGGAGGCCCGGGCTGACGCAGGTCTGCTCCTGGGGGACCGGACAAGGGACACGACACAGGGAGGGGCTCTGGGGTGAACCTCCGTGTCTTCCGCTACAGTCAGCCCACCCGAAGCGTCCTGTTCCTTGGGTGCGGACGAGACAAGCACCCGTGAGCAGGATGCGTTACTTCACACGTGTGCGGTTTCTGCGCGGGACACACGCAGGAAGGCACAGAACTGTGTTTCCTAAAGACGGACCGAGACCCGCGGGGAGGCCAAAGTCCCTACTGCCTGCACACCTCACTGAGGAAAGTGAGGGACAGGGTGTGGGTCTGGCCTGGGGGCTGCCCCTCGGGGGACACAGGAAGCAGGCCGGGGGGACGGGGACACAGACGGGGACACAGACGGGGACGGGCAGTCTGGACCCGGCCCGCCTGTTAGCACCTCAGCCGCGAGCTGAGCTGCATTTCACGACTGCGTGTGAGGATGACAGCGTCAGACTGAGGGATTTCAGGAAGTTAAGTAAGATCAAGGGTGGGAAGGGTCCTTTCCTGTCAGACACGAAGGCCGAGGCTCTGTCTCCCCGCGGCTCCCGTCCCCTCCTCCGCGCTCAGCCGAGGAGCAGCCTTCGGCCGGGCCCTCCTCTCCTGGCTCGCGGCACGTTCGCAGATCGTGAGCAGAGGCCCTGACCTTCAGAACTCCCCTCTCTCGTTAGCAGGCGGAGAACTCCACGGCGAATCTGAGGAGTCGGACAGCACGTCCCCGCAGGACACAGGACACGGTACCCGGCCGTCGTCGCTCTCCTCCGGGGCCGGGGTCTGGGGGCGGCCGTGGGGACCGCCGTGGTCCTCCGGGGGCAATGTGCAAGCGCCCTGTGCCGGCCAGCCGCCTCGAGCCGGCCTGGAGGGGCCTCCGGGAAGCACGGCGGGCACAAGCGGGGACAACGGTACGTCGGTGCATGTACACGAAACGGAGGAGGGTCTCGCAAAGAGTTAGTGGTGGGAATGTGGAGGCACTTCCATTTTCTGCGCGATGTGAGCATTTCTCTAATGTCTGCCTGCGCCCTGCACCACCTCGCGCCGCATGTGAGACTGGGAAGAACAGAACGGTCTTCTGGAAAGGAGCCTGCCGTGAGATGAGAGGTCAGAAGTCCTGCCGTGAGGAGAGGTCACTTCCAGGCCGCTCTGGACCTGGCTGGTGGCCACGTTGTTGCACAGGACTCAGCAGACAAGGACGCGGGGGCCCAGGGCACAGGCTGGTCCGTCCTGCAGCCTGGCCTGTCCCCTGCAGCTCCCTCCCCGCCCAGGGGCGCAGTCCCGCCGACCTGGGCCAGAATCTGCGCTTTCCTTGCTGACGCACCCCAAGCATCTTTCCGGTGAAATCGCCTCGCATCTTACTCCCCATCACTGCCTTCTTGGAGCCCATCGCGGCCTGTCTGCAGAGGGAGCAGTGGCCGAGGCTCCCGGGCGTCACCTGTCACTTTATAAAAGTAACAACCTCACATCTCCTTCTAAAAACCTTGTAGTGAAGTACGCTTCTGGAATAGACGGCTTCTCCAACGGACAGAAAGATGCTGGAAATCACCGAACTCCCCGAGACTGCGGCTTCTCACCGGAGCCGTGGGCACCTCTTCGTGGTGCGGCCACCCCGGCCACTGTTGGGTTTGGGCAGCATCCCTGGGCTCCAGCCACGAGTGCCAGGGGCACCCCCAACACTGCCGGACGTCAGCCAGCGTCTCCTGGGGGCACCGTCCCTGGCAGAGAGCACTGCCCTGGGGGGTCACTGTGCTTAGCAACCTGTTCTTTACACAGAAAACAGAAGGAAACCAAGGCCGGTCTTGGGGGCACAAGGGAAACCGGGGTCTCCTGTATGCGCACGTATGCCCCACAGGTGCCCCACACTCAACCCTCTAAACAGAAACCTATCTTTCCTAGTTTGCGGCCCCTTTCCGGAAACTTCCTTCCCTGCTGCTCCCCAGCCAGTGAAGAGTGTTCCATCCTCGTGCTCTTGTGCCCAGCTACCCAGGAGCCGGGCTTGACCTCTTCCCTGTGTTGGGGAGGCTCCCAGCCCGACTGTACCCCCCACACATGCGCCCCCCTCCCTGAGGGCACGAAGAATGCAAATGTGGACGTGGCATTGCGCTGTCCCAATCTTTCGTGGCTTCTCCCACCGAGTTGGGACCGTGTGCGGACATCCCGCTGCTCCTCACGCAGGCTAATCAACACCCCAGGCTGGGGATGGGGAGCAGTCCAAGACCCTCCCCCACCCGCTTCCTGGCAGACCTGCCCCCGGCTCGTCCCGGCGCCCGCACGCCGCCCCGGTGGGGCAAACACACAGGAGGACCGCGGGAACACGAGAGCACGGAGGCCTCCAGCACAACTCGAGATCTGCATCCGAAGTTCAGCCAAACCATGAAACAGCCATGCAGCGATGTCACGGCGTTCCTGGAACCGTTCATAAACCTCTCTACAGTGCTCAGTCACTACGCTGAAATGATCTTTTTAGGGGTGATTTTTACAACTTCCTGAGCTGGAAGAGGAAGTCCATCTGGGTGACCGCCACCCCCCCCGACAGGACAGTCGTGGGGCACGACCTGACCTGGCTGCTGGCGGCTGTCCACAACCACATGACAGGCCTCCCTGTCCGTGCTCCTGGGGGGCCCACAGCCACCCTAATAGGGCCGCGGGGAAAGAGCAAGTGGGCTGGCACCAGCCCCTCGCACACTCAGGTCAGATCGCACAGGAGTCCACGGCCGCTGGGGCGCCAGGGGCCCCAGCACTTCCCAGTTCAGGGACGGTTCACGCAGCTGCCGGAGCCCTGCCTTCGTGGGTGGGTTTGAATGGGGTGCCATGGGGGTGTCTCCTCACAAGATTAGAGAGATCAAAATAGATGCATCAAATGTCCCAAGGGCCACCTGATCCCCTCCCAGGAGCCTGTCCGCCAGCACAGCCCTGCCCATTCTTCCTGCTCCAAAGGCCCCGTGGGAACTCTCTGAGCTGTGTGTGTGCATGTGTGTATGTGAGCGTGTGTGTGAGTACATGTGTGCATGTGTGTGAGCACGTGTGCATGTGAGCGTGTGCAAGCACGTATGTGTGTGCGTGAGCATGTGTACGTGTATGCGTGTGTGCATGTGTGCATGTATTGTGTGAGCATGTGTGAGCACCTGTGCATGTGAGCACGTGTGCATGTGAGCATGTGTGTGAGCATGTATGCGAGCACGTGTGTGCATGTGTGTACGAGCACATGTGTGCACGAGCGTGTGTGCGAGCATGTATGCGAGCACGTGTGCGTATATGTGTGGGAGCACATGTGTGCGTGTGAGCGAGCATGTGTGTGAGCACGTGTGTGCATGTGTGTGAGTGTGTGCATGTGTGAACATGTATGCGAGCACGTGTGCATGTGTGTGAGCATGTGTGAGCACCTGTGCATGGGCGTGTGTGCAAGCACGTGCGCATGTATGTGTGAGCATGTATGCGAGCATGTATGCGAGCGTGTGTGTGCGTATGTGTGTGCGAGCATGTGTGTGCATGTATGTGTGTGGGTGTGTGCATGTGTGAACGTGTGTGTGCGAGCACTGTGTGCATGTGAGCGTGTGTATGAGCGTGTGTGGGCATGTGCGTGCACGTGTGAGCACACAGCTGGGGGAGGGACTGGAGGCAACACTGCCGCACCCATGCTCCTGGGAGAGCAGACCCTGCTGCTGAGCAGGACCCTGACCTCTGGCCCTCACTGTCCGCCTGCTCCCCAGCCCTGGGGGGCACGGGGCTGTCACACAGACACGGGACTTGTTCTGTGGGCCACACCATGCCTTTGGCCACCTGGTCCCCCCAGCCCAGCTCTGTCCCTCGCTGGAGCTTCCCCAGGCCTCCTGGCCTTGGCTCACCTCACAGCCTCGTGCTTCGGAGGCTGACAGGATGTCCCACAACACCACCAAGAGAACCGACCCCTCGGGACGGCTTCCCCGGAATTTGCACGACAGTATTCTCGTCTCCTCAAACTGAACTTCCCGAGAACGTGTTGCTAGGCCGCCAGACAGAGAAGTTTTCACAAAGGACGCACTGTCCTGGGGCCGGCGACACTGGACTCGGGGATCGACGTCACAGACGCGTCCTGGGGACACGTGAGCTCACTGCCACGCAGCAGCTCAACAGCCGGCATCGGAGAAGGTATCTACCACCTGCCAGGTGGGTGGTGACGCCCCGAGAGTTGGCTTCCCGTCACGGGCTTGGCCCAAGCAGCGCACCGAGCCGGTCTTGGAGGATGAAGACACATGTCGCATCACGCGAGCCGACAGCGCCACACGCGACCTCACAGGTGTGCAGGGGGCAGTGCCAGGCTCGTCCAGACGCACCTTTACCCGGTCCCCTCAAGGCAGGGGCCCCGCACACACCTCGGCGAACACTGGAAACCCCCTCCCGGCTGTTGTCTCTCCTCGAGTCACTACGGTTTCAGTGATTTCCGGGCCCGGAAAGACTTGATCTGGAATCCGGCAGAAACAGTGTTTATTACCCTCTGCAGCTATTATAGGTTTCGAGAAACAGATGTTCAGGCAAAGTTGGTCATAAACACGGAGCTGAAGAGATGCTGGTATTAACGACAACAGACCCTCCGCGGAAGGCGTGTGTTACTCCCAGAGCAAGACTATTTAAAAAGAATAACAGTCCGAGTAGGGGGAGAGCCACGTGTGTTCAAAGAGTAAAATGGGGAGACAGGGTGGCGGGTCACGACCCCCGACGGTCACCGCCAGTTTCTGGGCAAGGAGTACCCAGAGCAGCGCTGGGTTTGAAAAAACAGCACGCGCATGAGCTAGAAATCACACCCGTGTGAGGGACGCACACGCGGTCTGCTACAGGCATTCTCTCCCTCTCGTCCTCCCTGTGCCTGGGACGCGAAGCGGCCGTCCGTCCAGCGTCGTCGGGATGCGGACAGCTGGTCTGGTTCCGGGTAATGCAGCTGAAGTTTAGAACCGAATCTGAGTAGCGTCAGCTTTGGCAAATGCTGTGAACACTGAGCCCGTTCAACACACAGGAAAATGCAGGAGAGGCGCGCGCACCACCAAACGAGAGAAAGACGGACCCGCGCTTCGAACATTCCTTGGTGTTTTTATTTTACACTATTAAACATGATGTAAACCAATCTCAGGACAGGGTACTCACTCCGGCCACGCCTCTTCACGGACAATAAATTCTAGCACTTATCCTACATGATGCGAATTCCAAAGTAGCGGAATCAATTTACCGGGTTTCACTGGCTCACAGGTTTACGTGCGTGACCCACACGTCACTTGCCTGGGATGTGAAGTTCTACTCACACGCACATGGAGATGCCACTGTCCCTCCCACAGACCACCAGACACACGCACACGCGCACACACACACCCGGCTACCTGCCCCACCAGGGTCTCCCCCACTTTCCGGCCCAACACCGCCTCCCCAGCGCCCCCGCCGCCAGCGCCCCCGCCCTGTCCGCGATCACTGCGCACATGCACGCGTGCACACCCAGCCGTTCTTCTGCCTCCCCGCTGGGTCACAGCTCCTGAGGACGGGCCTGCGTGTCCCCACGGGGCGTTGCCTCACGGGGGCCTGGTGCTGTCGCGCCGTGTGCGCGTGGTAGCAGCAGCGACAATACCGGCCGCTGCGAGTGCAGGTCTGCGCTAAATTTATAAGTGCGGATAATCCTCACAATGACGCGAGTGTAGGTACGATCCTCGCCTCACAGACGGACGCAACAGGAGACTGCGCACTGCTCCGCTTCTCTGGGAATTCAGACAACTTGTCCGAGCCACAGACGCTGAGGGGCAGGCCCAGAATTAACTTTGGGGAATCGACCAAAACGTGCTCCTCTCCGCCGGCCCTGCCCCGCCCACGCCTGGTCCCCAAGGGCCCCCCGCAACCCCAGGGCCCGAGTCAGGCCACAAGGGGTGCACGTGAACAGCCACAAGCCATTCAGAAATTGGTGAAAAGACTTTTTCTTAAACAAGAATCAAGGAGCAAGTGCGGCCCACTGTGTCCGAGCACCTTTAGTTTCGAAGGACTTATTCCGTTTGTAAGAATATCATTATAACTGCTACTAGGGCAGGTCATTTTGTGACATTCTGGACGTTTCCTAAAGAGCCCTTCTTAGAACGCAGCTCACGTGAGCCACAGCGTGTGACGGCTGCAAGTCTCCCCCACTCGCTCGATCAGACCTCAGCCCAACTCGGACGCGCCTCTGCGCGTGTAAGCTCGCGGCGACGCCTTCTAGTAACAGTAAAGCAAGCCGTTTTAAGGGCCAGTGGTACTAGTTCAAATATTACCATTATTACAAACTCAGAGAAATGTTCTCATGTAATAAAGTCCTTTCCAAATATGGTCTGAAATGTTGCAATGACATCTCAGCTGGAAGTTGGAGTGCTTTGCCGACAAGGGGTACAGTTCCCCGTGCTGCCTTTCACGGGGAGGGTGACTTGTGTTGACAGGCAGTCAAGCCTCCGATAAAGGTGAGGACCGAATGGCCACCACATTCCAGCAAAGTCGCAGGCGATGCCAGGGAGATCACCAGCACTGCAGCCATGTGGGCAGAGCCAGCCAGGGACAGCGGAAAGGGCCCTGCCCTCTGTTTTCCCCTTTGTCAGATCTGTTCTGTACGCCCTTCCGTGCCCGTCACGACCTGCTCAGACGGAATTTACTCCACAGTCATGACTCAGGTGAGAAACAGGGCCTGCCGTCAATCAGCTTTATGGCTCCAAGTTCGCGGATGAACCTGGGTGCCCACAGCGCCTCAAACCCAACAGGAGAGGGACCTCATATGTGTCATGAGGCTGGCACATGTGCGTGAGTACACACACGAGTGCAGTGAGGGCAGGATGCTTGGAGCATGCCACGCCGCAGCGCCCCCAGAGACACCCGGGAGGCCCGACACAGGACACAATCAAGGGCACAGCTCTGTTCCACGACACAACGTCACACGCCAGAGCCCTGTGCAAGAGGGAGCAGATGGGACGGGCCAGGAGTGGGCCGCTGCACACCCCCTTCCTTCAGGTGTGGCCTGATGTGCTGGGGCAAAGTCTGAGCCTTCTGTGTGCTCAGGAGGCGGGGATGGTGAGGAAAAAAGAAGACAGAGATTTAAAAACATGATTCAACCATATGTGGTCCAAACTCACTTCAAATCTCACAATGGAACGGGTAGAAAGTAAAAGGATCGAAAAGAACCTGTCACGCAAACATTAATCAGAAGAGAGGAGTTAGGGCACCTGGGTGGCTCAGTAGGTTAAGCATCTGACTCTTGATTTCAGCTCAGGTCATGATCTCAGGGTTGTGAGATCGAGCCCCTTGTCAGGCTCTGCACGTAGCTCAGAGTCTGCTTGAGATTCTCTCTCCCTCTCCTTCTGCCCCTCTGCCTCCACTCGTGTGTGTGTGTGTGTGTGTGTGTGTGTGCGTGCGCGCACATGTGCTCTCTCAAAGGAAGGAAGGGAGGGAGGGAGGGAGGGGCTTGTTAACAGATAAAGTAGTCCGCAGCACAAAGAAAACTACCAGAGACAGACATGGACATTGCATAATGGAAAAGGGTGAACCCCAAATGAAGACATAGCAATCCTGAACGTGTATGCATCAAACAACAGAGAAGGAAAATACATAAAGCAAAAATGTATAGAACTACAAGGCAAAATAGAGAAGTCCACAATTATAGTTGGAGACTTCAACAATCAACAGAAGAACCAGACAGCTCAGTAAGGATATTAAGAACCAACATCATCACCCACCAACAGAATCCATCACATTTCCCCAACAACAGTACAATACACACTCTCTCAAGTGCCTATGGAAAATATACCACTAGAGACTACATCACTTTCGCACGATCCTTCTGTTCTTACGTCACTTCACACTTCAGAGGATGTAGGCAGGTTTGTGTGAAACTGGTCAGAGAGAAAGGAACTGGACCAATTCTGATGTTGGAGCCCAGTCTGCAAATGGATATGCTATTCCTCAGAGGGAGGACGCGCTTTCTGCTTACAGACCAGTGCATGATGGGACTAGAACCCAAATGGGCGTGTTTCCCAAATTGCAGTACCGGTCTTTCCAGATGACCAGAGTTGTTCGCTTGCTTGTTTTGAAGGTCAAATATTTTTCGTCATCCTGGATTAGCTGCTTTTACGATACATCACATGCTTAGTCCGTCTTCACAAATAACGACTTAGAGCGGGGTCAGCAAGCTGCGGGCCAAATCCAGCCAGCTGTCTGCTTTTATAAATAAAGTTTTATGGGCACGCGGCCGCGTGAACTCATCTGCATACTGTCCGCAGCTGCTTTTGTGCTGCAACGGCCGAGCGGAGGAACGGTGACCCCCAAAGCCTAAAACATTAGCTACCTAGCCCTTTAAGAAGATGTTTGGGGGCAAGTTAACCTTGAATAACCTCGGAAAATTACAATGTTTCTGACCATGCTCGGCTTCTGCTAAATGAGGGAATCCGGCCTCCGAGATAAAGCAGGGTAGAGAAGACAAATACATTCAAAAATTCGAAAAGCAAAACTCCCAACACAAAGCAGAGAGGAACAATCAGACTACACAAAACTCAAAGGAAGACGACTGCTGAAGGGCGAAGTACTAGCCGGGCTGGGCCTGAAGCAGGGTAAGATTCGAACCCGGGAACAGGAGGAAAAGCACCTTGCAGAGAAGTGGTGCCAATCCGAAGGCAGCCAGTGGGGCGGGAACCACGGGGCCGGATCAGGGAGACTGAGTGTGGGCCACACACCTGCAGCAGGACGCCCGTGGGGCTGGGGAGCGGCATGTGTGGAAGAAATTTCTAGCACAGCATCAATTGGCTGCACCTAGCCGGCTGCCTGCATGGGGCCTGCGACACCTTAGACAGGCTGCTCAAGGTGTTCTCCAGACTTGGGATCCCACAACCGGTTCAGCCACCACAGGCGCGTTCTAAGGAGGTGACACAGCGAACGAGAAAGACGGAAAGGGGAGGCCCAGAGGCAGGGGGTGGCAGAAGGCATCCAAAGCAGTCTGTGCGTGGGAAGGGCGACAAGAGGCGTGAGACGCAACCGGCGGCAGGCCACGGGAGAACCAGCAGCCGGCGGGGTGGCACCCAGGCCCAGGCGCGAAGCGCAGGAGCTGCCGCTGGCCGGTCGTCCGAGACGCGGGCTGTCTCGCGCGCGGAATCAGATGTCGCTGGAAACTGGGAACCTGAGCTCAAGAGGAGGCACGACGTGGAGATCACTCCGACCGCGAAGTCAGCCCCAGGCTGTAAGAGCAAGCGCGCCTCACCCTGGCCCAATCTACGCATTCGCGAAATACGTGCCAAGGGCAGAAGCCAACTACGTTCCGTAAGTCTGTATGCAAAAGTCCAGACTCACAGAGAAGAAACTGAAATCGGGGCAGGAGAAGAAAGCAAACAATCAGCAGCGTCTTCTCGAACACACGGAAGACGGACCTTCTAAACTGTGAGAGACAGTTCCTCAGATGCTAGTGTATTTCCTTGAGATAAAGCATCAGATAGGAGATTGATGGGTCAAATGCTATATCCTTTTTTAAAAACATTGTCAAAATATTGCCAGATTAGTTTCCCAAGCCAGCAGAGCAGCCCACACGCCCTCGCAAGCTCTCCGCTCTCTCTGCCGCTCTGGCTTCAGTACCATCCCCCATCCTTGAACCGTGTTCTGTCAACAACAGCCTGTATGTATTCTTTGCATGGATTTTTTAAATCAATTTTTTTTTTGAGAGAGAGAGCGTGTGTGTGTGCGCGTGCGTGCATGCGAGGAGCGGGGAAGGGCAGAGGGAGAGGAAGAGAGAGGATCTTCAGCAGGCTCCACGCCCAGTGCAGAGCCTGAGGAGGGCTCGATCCCACGATCCTGAGCTCACAACCTGAGCGCAAATCAAGGGTCAGACGTGTAACTAACTGCACCACCCAGGTGCCCCAAATCAATTTTTGTATGTTCAAAATGTTTTCTTAATTTTAACACTTTGACTGTTATATTTGTTGCAAATACCATTCCCATCATTTTTTAAATTACGGAGTCTTACCGAAAAAACTCTTTAAGATTTTTATTTACTGAAATAATCTAGATTTTTCTTTTTTTCTGGATCCCATCTTGGTTAGTGAGGTCTTCCCACATTCCAAAATTATAAATTGTCCTGTTTACTTGTACTAATATATCTTTAGAAGAAAATCTTCATCCAATTCTGATTTTGAGGACCTTTCACATCATCAGTGAATAAAAAGGACATTTGTAGTGTTCATGTAATAAAATAGGGCACAACCAAGAAAAATCATGTCTTCAGTCATGTGCTTTCTTATGCTAGCTTTCAACTCCTAACTATGCATCCAAGAGAAAGCAAAGCCTATGCCCCCCCCCAAAGGACCTGTACGCAAATGGTCAGCATCTTTATTCACACAGCCAAACCCTGGAAATGGTCCCGAAGTCCATCAAGTGAATGGCTAAACACGCGATTTCTCATACAATGCAGTATTACTTTGTGACAAGGAAGAACCAACCATTGATACATGATGAATTCCAAAAAGATTAAGCAAGACAAAGAAGCCAGAGACAAGCGCACCGCTCTTGCAGGAAATTCTGTTAGACAGAAGTCAGCGCCATCCCTGGGGACGGAACAGCGCAGAGACCTAGGGATGAGCAGCTGGAGAAGGTTCTGGGCGGATGTGAACGTCCTGTATCTCGATGGGGTGATGCTTAGGCAGGTGCATATATTTATCAAAATTCACCAAACTAAACCATGAAAATGTGTGCATTTACTGTCAATAATGCTGACTTTTTTTAATCTTAAATTTTAAATTTTTAAAAAAAAAATTTTTTTTAAGATATTTTAATTTATTTATTCGACAGAGAGAGAGACAGCCAGCGAGAGAGGGAACACAAGCAGGGGGAGTGGGAGAGGAAGAAGCAGGCTCATAGCAGAGGAGCCTGATGTGGGACTCGATCCCATAACGCCGGGATCACGCCCTGAGCCGAAGGCAGACGCTTAACCGCTGTGCCACCCAGGCGCCCCAAATTTTTAAAAATTTTATCCATTTGTTTGAGAGAGAGAGCGAGCAAGAGCACAAGCACACGCGCCCATGTGCACCCCCCGAGCTGGGGGGAGGGGCAGAGGAAGAGGGGCAAGCAGACTCCCAGCTGAGCAGGGAGCCCGATGCAGGGCAGGACCCTGGGGTCCTGACCTGAGCCGAGGGCAGACGATAAAGCTGCCCTTAAAAAGTCACATCTTAAGGGCGCCTGGGTGGCGCAGGTGTTAAGCATCTGCCTTCGGCTCAGGGTGTGATCCCGGCATTCTGGGATCGAGCCCCAGGTCAGGCTCCTCCGCTATGAGCCTGCTTCTTCTTCTCCCCCTCCCCCTGCTTGTGTTCCCTCTCTCACTGGCTGTCTCTCTTTGTCAAAAAAAAAAAAAAAAAGTCACATTTTAAATGAGTAAACGGTGCCCTGGAAAACATTCTGCAGTGTACTTCCCCGGCTTTTCTCTCCTGCATGTTTACATAGACAAAAACACCAAATACTAGTCACTGCTTACGGGGGAGTCTAAGGGTGATTTCTATGTACCTGCTTTTCTGTCTGTGTCTTCTAGATTTTAAATTTTCTGTAAGTATCTGTGGGCCCTCACCCCCCCCGACACACACGCACACGCACACGCACACACACGCACACTCCTGCCAGCCCCGACCCTAAAAGAACGCATTCAGAGTCTGAGGGTGTAACCCAGATACAGCTACAGTCTGTTTCAAGTTCAACCAGCACGACCCACTTTGAGCCAGGACGCCTCTGCTCAGTTTCCTGTTTTCGGTCGGCTTCACTTCCGAGCCGGCTGGCACCCAGGGGTGCTCGCTCTCACAGCATCCCTGTGGGCAGGGCGGCCCTCTCTGGGACCAGAAAACCCTGCCCCTCCCAATTCCGAGTCCTAACGTGGCTGTCCAGCACTGCGCCACGTTCCCAGCACGGTGACCCGCAGAGAAAGAGTCGTGCCTGGATTAAAAGAGCTCCGTTGTGCACATCTTTTGTCTCTGTGAGCAATTCCAGCTTTTGTGTCTAAAAACAGGAGTGATATTCTCGAGATGCAAGAGGGTCAGATGAAATTACCGGAGTGGCCGCACCCCGCCCAGTGCACACTGTGGCACGGTGGCCCTGACTCCCTTCTTTGACCCCCTGCCACGGCATGCCCAACACACTCCTTCCCCATCTGTCCCGGGGAGCTAACTGAAGGAAATGTCCACGTCGGCCCTGCTGACCCTACTGATCTCCAGCATGCAGTCACCTCCCACGGGCCTGCTTCCTTCTGGGGGTGCAGAGTAATGGGAAACCCCCAAAGAGCTCATGCAGCCGTCTCTGCACCGCTCACCCGGTGCTCTGCACGGCGCTGGGAAGCACATGGGTGACGAGAACAGGACTCTTCCGGGAGGAGGCCCACTGGCTGGGGCTCAGCCCCAGCAGCTCCGGGCCTCTCCAGGGAGGGAACCAAGCTCTAGGCTGAGAAGCTCTGGATGAGCCCATACCAAAGTGCCTTCACGGTTTGTAAAAGCAAAACCACCACCATCCCGTGGACGTGAGCAGCCGGCAGAAGCGAGCAGCCCTGCGGGCACCGCCACCCCCAGCGCCCAGAGTCTGACGACCGGAAACCACTGCTAGCCGGCTGCCCACACTGAGCCGGCAGTGAGGGACTTCCCACCTGGACAACGCACAGGGGTGGGGTCTGCCCAGTGTTCCCCGTGGGGGGCCACACTGCCACTGGCTGGCTTGGGACCCACCAAGCTGGCCGTTGGACCACGGGTGGGGCAGTGATTTCAACTCTCCATAGCTGGGTCTCCCCAGTTCTGAAGTATGGGAACAGTTGCCCCGCAGGGGTCGTGTGCGAATATGACACAGAACAGCAGCATGATGGCTGCATGGGGTGCCCCATCCTGTAGCTCAGAGATTTACAGAACAGCTCAAAGCCCTCGGGGCCAGGCCAGGTGCCACTCACTTCAGAGAGAGAGAACAAGAGCGAGACCCAGGGCCCTGCTGGGTGGTGCCAGGAGGCCCGAGGGTGAGATCTGAGGCAAGACATTTCTTCCAAAGGGACCTCGGTAAGATCTCGCAGGAGGAGACTTGCAGACACCCCGCCACAGACAGGCTCTCTGCAGACAGTGCTTCTAGTGCAGGAGCCGAAGCCGGAAACCAAGTGCCGGTCTTGGGTGGGAGGCCACCCTTGACCTTGGCGCCGCCTCTGTTCCAGCTCTGCCCACCCCTCCTCCCACCCGCTGAGCCTCACAACCTCAGCGTTGGGAAGCACCTGCAGCACCCTGACCATCCCCAAGGCGTCTAAAAGGCACCCCAAACTCTGTCCAGGAGAGAAGCCTGACCTCTGCAACACCCACCCCCAATAATTAAAACAATAAATCCCCGCGTCTCCTGCCGTGACGTCAGTGGACTGCAAACCTGGACCACGTTCCCCTCACTCAGCTTCTGCATTTTATGCAGACCCCGCCCTGCTCAGCCCCACTCCTGCCCCGGGTCAGCAGCCTCCCCACCGCACTTCTTGCACCTCCTCTGCTCACTCTGCACAGATCCTTTAGGAAGGCTGGGCTGCATACAGCCCTCCTGGGGGCTCCAAGAAGTCCCACCTCAGCCCCCCCGGGATCCATGGGGCCCCATTTCCTCTCCCCCACCTCCTCGCTGGTCTTCGGGCCCTTCCCGTGCTTCCCACCTGCACCGTCTCTCCCCACGTGCACGGTCCCTCCAGGTCTGCAGTCAAATGTGGCCATCTAAGGGAGGGCTGCTGGCTGCCCCTGGACCACAGCCACCTGCCTCCACTGCCGGCGTCTTCTCCTCAGACACACAAGCCCCTGCACGTGCACTGACTGTCTCCCAAGGAAAACGATCCATTGCGGCAGGGACTCTGCCGTGTGCACTGAGCCAAGGCTAGGATACCACCGCACCCTCCCCAACAGGCCCTCTATAAAAACTTGCACAAGACAGATGAATGAAGTGGAGCACACCCACTGCGGCCAGTCCTGGGCTTCCTCTGCCTTGGAAGCCTCTCCCCTTTCCCACTGTCCAACACCGCCTTGGCTCATCCTCCTCCCTCCTTCCCAGGATCAAGTGACATCTCCTTCATCAGCCTCTGCCCATCCCTCTGCCAGCAGACAACTCCGGCCAGGAGCCCCTGGCCCCTTCTCCTTGGGGAGTGTCCCTTGGGCTGGGTGTGTCCCTTCCATTTTTATCCAAATTACACTTCTCCAACTCGGGAGGGCCTCTGAAGGTCATATGTCCAGCCTGTTGTACCAAAATCAACTCCCCACCGCCCCCCCCCAGCACATCCCAGACGGAAGGTCGTGAGCCCCTTCCTCCACTTTACAACAGGAATTCCGTACTCTGAACGGCTGCCTCTCGGTTTTGGACCCCCGGTAAAGAAAAGCGTCCGTCCTTGGTTAAACCGAAACCGACTGCCGGGCGCCCGCACCCCTCGGGATCCATCCGTGACCAATCTCATCCAGAAGGTGCCCTTCTGATCCCCGTGGGCCGGTCTGCGCGACGCAGACGCGACCAGGCGACACGGCCCGGCCCGAGCCTCGCCCACCCGGGGCGCATTCGCGCAGGGGACCGCGGGCGCCGGGGCTCCGGCCCTCCCCGCCCGCACCGCCCCGACTCGCCCTTTGTCACCGGGTCCCTGGAGCGCACACCCCGCTGGGCGCCGGGCCGCGTCCGGTCGTCCTCTCCCGCTCCCGCTCCGCCGCCAGCACCGCCTAGGCGGCAGCGCTCCGGCCGAGCGCAGGCTCCGCCCCCATCTCCCCCGCCGGCGCCGCCTGCTCGGCCGGGCGCGGCGCCGGGCGGACGCCGAGGGGCGCGGGACCGTTAGCGGCCCCCGGAGCCCGGGCGGCTGCGGCGGCGGCGGCTGCGCGCGGGGCGAGCGGGCGGGGCGCGCGGGCGGCGCGCTGCGTCACCCCGTACGCAGGGCGGACGCGGGGGACGCGGAGGGGGCCGGCTGCGGTTGAGGGGAGCGCGGCAGGGGGCGGGGGAAGGGGGCCCGGGGCGCCAGGAGGGCGGAGGGAGGCGGGTTGGGTCGGGAGCGGTAGGGGCGGGGGACCGAGGAGAGGCCGGCTGGGGGAGACAAAGGGGGCGGGCGTGGGACCCAAGAGGGGGCTGGGGGTGCGAGGAGCGGGCGGGGGAGGAGCGGGCGGGGGAGGGGCGGGGGCGGCCCGGGAGGGCGGTGGGCCGGAGTCGGGCGGCGCAGACCCGAGGAGCTCTCCCGGGATCGTTCCGAGGGCGCAGGCCCAGGAGGAGGTGGCCTCCCCTCGCCGCTGGTCTTAGGGTCCGAGTCACAGTTGCCGGGCGGGTCTGGAGCTCAGTAGCGCCTCCTTGGTGGGTCGTAATGACAGGCAGGTTAGGGGTGGAGGGTCCTCCAGTGGCGCAGAAATGACGCCTGGGCGGTCTGCGGGGGCGGCGGGCAGGCCTGGCCCTCCGGGTGGGCGAGGGGCTCCTATGCTCATCCGGATGCGGCGGCGATGGGCGGCTTGATGTCCTCTCCAGAGCTGGGCTGGCCTTGCCATCCTCTCAGAAATAAGCTGAAAGGCCTTGACAGGCACCCATAGGAGGTGCGAGCCCTACTGCCCACCCCCCCAAACTACCCCAGGCTCCTCTGCTTATAGGCCGGGGAGGCAGGTGCTGCCCTCCCCACATTCCTGAGGGTAGCAGTTTTAGGCACTGGAAACTCAGCAGGGAGGGGATGGAGCGAGCGTTTGAAGCAGGCAGTCTGGGTTAAGGGCTCCCCCGGTGCCCTGCACACCCAGGCTGAGGATAGATTGCCCCTGAAGCTGCCAGCGTCCAGCCATCCTTTACTGTCCACTGGACTATGTGTCCTACCTGGGTTAGGGGCTGCTGAGAGCAGCTGGGGGTCCCAGAGCCCCTGCAGCCCCTGTCCCAGACACTCACGGCCACCCTGCCAGGGGAAGGGGCCTACAGGCTGGCAGGCAGGGAAGGCTTGCTGGAGGAGGTCTTCCTCCTAGGGGCCTGGGATAAAGCAGGGGTGGGGGTAGGGGGGCACAGGCAGCTGAATCCTCCCCTCCTGACCCGGCCCAAGGAGAGGGAGGTGCTATTCTGACTCCTGTGTCCCAGATTCTTTTCCTCATCAGAGCCCCAGCTCAGCTGTCCCCTCTGCATGTGGGGGGACTTGCCTGACCTCCCAGCTTAATGGACCATGGCAGCCCACCCCAGCAGTCCAGCCCTGCCCTCAGAGCATGTCTGCCCCCCCCCCCAGCTCCAGGAGGACATGGACGTGTCTATCCTGCAGCTCTCGCACTGAGAACAGTCCGAGGGTGTAGTAAGCACTTCAGGATTTGGCCCGTGACTGCATCTGTCCCTGATTTATCAATGGAGAAGCTGCAGCTCATGGAAGCTGACTCACTCATCCAAAGGCACAGGGCTCAGAAGTGACGGAGGTCTGACTGCAGGGGCGCAAGCAAGCCATCTGCCTCCCCCTCAGCTCTCCCTGCCCAGCCCTGCTTCTCCGTGGCTCCTCCTGCAGGAGCCTTCCCTGCGGATGGCAGAAGGGCGGGCCTCTTGCCTGTGCTTGGCACTGGGTAGCCACAAACACAGGCTGTACCCTGCCAGCTCCCTGTGATTCACTCCTCTCCAGGAGCCCAGCCCCTGTTCAGGCCAGGTGCAGGGAGGGCAAGGAGAGAGCAGAAGGCCAGGTGTGAGTACGAGCCCCACCCTTGGGCAAGCCATCCCTGATCTCCAGCCCAGCGGGATGGAGGAAGGAAGGCCTGCCCTGCCTCCCTCCCACGGCTGCTGCTCTGAGGCTCAGGAAATGCGGGTATGAAACTTCTTTGGAAGTCTTGTGCCAGCACCTGGGGGGGTGCGGGGCTGGTGTCAGCACTGCAGCACCAGGAGGAGGATGGCAGGAAAGTGTGGGTGGGAGGGCAGGGCCTCAAATGCCAGCCTCCCTGTCCGGGAGCCTCCTATGGCTTCCCTGGGCTGGGCTCCTTCTGCCCCTCCCAGGTTATTCATTTAGAGATCCCTTCATGCCACACAGCAGCTCATAAAGGCTGTAGCCAGAGTGGGAACCCAGAGAGGACTCAGACCCCACCTCTTGGGGGAAACTGTAGCATCAACCCCAAAGCACTGATGAGGCCTGGAGGAGGGAGCTCAGGTGTGGCTGTACCGGGAGGCAAGGCCTTCGAAGAAGTGATTAAGGTAGAATGAGGACAGATGGGCGGGCTGTAACCCGATCTGACCGGTGTGCTTACAGGAGAAAATTGGGAGCACAGAGAGCCCAGGAAAGGGTTGAGCACAGGAAGAGGCAGTGAGAGGGTGGCCGTCTCCTCTCCAAGCCGAGGCGGGAGGCCCCAGAGGAAACCAGTCTGCCAGCCCCTTGACCTTGCACTTTTTGCCTCCAAGCTAGAACTGTGAGAAGAGAAGTCTCTCTTGTTGAAGCCCCCAGGTCTGCGGTGGTTTGCAGCCCCAGTGGAGAACAGTGGCCTTCCAGTAGCTCCAGGCCTGGCGCAGGCGGGGCCTGGCCAATGCAGGACCCCTCACTTATAGTCAGGGGAAGAAGGAAATGAAGAACAGGTCACGTTGTCAGACGATGTGTTTCCTGCAGCTGGCTGATGGGGAGAGGGTTGGAGGGGGTCGGACACTCTGGGGCCCCAGGGCAGCTGCCAGGTGCCTGCTGTGTGACCCACAGCATTGCTGCCCGACACCCACGAGGATTCCACCCACAGGGTCATCCGTGCCTGAGACCTGCCGACCCGTCCTGGCCACCAGGACCTGGCATTGGCCACACTTTCCAGCACCATCTCCTCTGTGGCCTCCGACCTCCTTTGCCTGTGTCCCAGGAGCTCCCAGACTTGTTCACTGGGACAGCCGCCTGCTTATCTCTCCAGGCTTCCTTCCCAGGAAGTCAGCCACACGACTTGATACCTGTGCACTGCGGGGTGGGGTGGGGAGACACCTGCCCCATGCACGCTGGCTGCTGGGAATGCAGACCCTCCACGGTGGAGGAGGTCTCCAACTGCAGCCTGTCAAGGCCGATTGCCCCGAAGACATGTCCTGGGCCCAAAGAGGCCCAAACATTTGGAAAGCAAGCTGATAATTTACAAAACATTCATCCTGGCATTGCACAAGTGACCCAGATAGTAGCTGCTGGGAATGGGAGTTATTTACCCCATTTTACAGATGGAAAGACTGAGACCCACCAAACTAACCTGCCCTGTTCAAGTTGTAAGTAGGGGAGTGGGTGCTCCGGGGTCACACTGGGAGAGTCTGAAGTGTGAGAACGGAAGACCCATAGACGCCTCAGCCCACACCCTCGAAAGGCACTGCGCCCTGGGCACTCTGGTGGGGACCGTCTGCTCCATCCTCCAGGGCATGCGGGACTGTCCTGCCTGGCCCGCTCTAGCAGGAACCCAGTGCTGCCCCCAACCAGACTCAGCTCCCAGAGGCCAGGAGGCCAGACTTGCCCACCTGGGAAAGCCAGAGGCTGGGCTGGAGTAGAGGCTCCAGTGGGTAATGGCACAGGGTGGACCTGAGCTGGAAGGGCTGATGAGGGGGGGGCCCAGCCAAAAATAATACCGACGGTGGCCGGGGCTCAGGGCTGCTTGCACGCCTGGGAGCTGTGGGGAGTGCCCCACCAAGGAGGAAGGCCCCAAAGGCCAGGATTGGGCTTGGTCTGGATCCCGTGGGCTCCCCAGGCCTGCCAGGGTGACGGCCTCGATGGGCAGGGGTCCTGTGACTGTGCTTAGCACCAGCTCATTTATTCCTCGAGGTGACCCTGCTCTGCCAGTGGGGACACAGTCCCCTTGAGCTTCGGGACCAGGGTCAGGGGCTTCCAGGGGCCAACTGGGGGCCCGGAAAGAAAACAGAGCTGGGGGAGCCCTGAAGGCCACCCTTGCACCACCTGGCCATGCTGTTCCGATGGGGAGCAGAGCAGTGTGCTGTCCCCGGGGGTACTGCTAGTTCAGTAGCAGACCCTACTGAGGAAAGGCTGGCTCCGGCTGGGTGAAGTCCAGGGCAGTTCAAGGTGGGACATCCCTCCTCCTCACCCCTGCAGCTGGTGGGAATCTGGACAGCAGGGTGGGTCTAAGAGTCAGCTCAGGTTGTTGTGGAGGGAGAGTGTGGGAGCTGGTGGAGGCTGGGGGGTGGAGGGGAAGGTGCCGGAGATTGGGGGAGGGGGAGCTGAGGCCCTGGCAGGACATCTTCCTTCCACAGGCCAGCCTGCCTCCCCAGGGGTCCGTGGTCAAGTGTCCACTTCTGGCTGGTGCCTTGTGGCGTCTGCTCCTTTTAGGGGGCGGGGGCTGCCACACCAGCCAGCCTTGCAGACTTGGAGAGAGGTGCCCGGGGAGGCCTCCATCTGGGTGACGTCTGTGACCCAGCATGGAGCCCTGGTCGGGTGGAGGGGGGGGTTGGCGTGGGGGAAAGCTCACCCTTGCCCAGGACTTTGGGGCCACAACGGAAGCTGCGAACTATGATTTTCAGAGGGATAAGCCAAGGGAGACAGTGCCCTCAGCACGTTTGCCTCGTTACATGTGAGGTCTGTGACAGATTGCGAGCGGGGTCTGCATCGTGGGGTGGGGGAATGCACTGGTAACGGAGGCAGGAGGGTCTGGGGAGCGGACAGCCAGGTGCCCACCGCAGAAGGAGAAACAGGCCTCAGACAAACCCACGGAAATGCAGCACCTTCTGCAGGAAAGAGGAGCTCGAAGGTGAAGAGCAAACAGACACAACCTGTATTCAATCCAGAAGTTCTGCCACACGGAGAAGATGGAACTGAGCCCCCGAAACAAAAACAAAGTAAGAAAGAGAAGAGGGGGGGAAAGGAAGAAAAATCAGTAGAAACATCGTGAATCGCAAACTGATCTCGGAGAATTGTTGAAGTCTGCTGCCGTGGAACGAAGGCAAACTCCCCTAAAAAGGTTGCCGGGCAGTGAGACAGGGTCCGTGGGAGCACAGACCCCGAGCATGGCCCCTCGTATGGTCCGCAGAGACAGTAGCGTGGAAACCAGGGAGGAAGAAGTGATGGACTTGAACTTGGGGCGTGGGAATGTCTGGACCCCAGGACGGTCGCTGACAGTGTCAGCTCGGGACACCTCCTTACGTCCAGGGAAACTGAGGCCAGAGAGGGCCAGCAGCCGCTGAGGACATGCAGGAAGGGCTCATGCCTGCTGAGCCCTCCTGTGTGTCTGGGGCCCAACCCTGCACGCACAGCCTGA
This sequence comes from Ursus maritimus, assembly GCF_017311325.1. Lineage (NCBI taxonomy): Eukaryota > Metazoa > Chordata > Mammalia > Carnivora > Ursidae > Ursus > Ursus maritimus. The sequence goes on from NW_024424564.1 coordinate 53,940,799, forward strand.
CGGGGAAAGGAGGAACGTTCTGCTGGGCTCTGCGGGCGCCTGGCTTGACTCGGGGGGTCGGGAGGGATTCCTGGGAGAAGGGCACGGAGCTGAGGTCCAGGAGGAGCTCAGGGGATGCTGGCATGTGGACAGGGCAGGGGCCGCCCAGAGGCAGTAGTTACAGTCCTAAAGGAGGGTGCTTGTCACAACTGCAGAGCTCAGCCGGGTAGCCCAGCTCACGAGCCCTGCAGTGACCGGGTGCCTCCCTCCGTTTGATACCTTATCCTGTGTCAGGAGGGACCCTGTTGACCACTTTCGTTGGAGATAAAGCTAGTTGTCCCCATTTTACACAGGAGGGTCTTGAGGCCCAGAGGGGCAATCTCCTACCGGAGCTGGGCTTTGAGCCCTGCTTTGTCTGAGCCCAAACACGCACACTTGCCCCTTGGACAGGCAGGCTCCCGGGGGCGGGCGGCCCAAAATGTGCTATCTTGCCATAGTGATTCTTTGAAGTAAAGTTACTTGACAGCCCGCCTGTGCGAGAACACGCAGACCCTCCTCCATGCCCTGAAGGCAGGAAATTAATCTCCGCTGTGAAAGGAACCCTCCCGGTACCAGGAGGTGAGAGACATCCTTATCACCAGAGATAAGAAATCCCGGGCTGAGAAGGCTGTGCTCACAACCGTTGTAACTTCTTACTAATTTACCACCCCAGGCCAAATTCTGTTTGGAATTCCTTACCAATCGAAGCTCCCAAAGCTACACGTTCTTTGTCCTGTTAATTCCTCCCAGGTTGATGCCTCTGTCTAAAAAGCGTAAAACCCCCTGCCTTGGTCAGTTGCTTTGGTCTCAATTTCTTTTTTTTTAAAGATTTTATTTATTTATTAGACAGAGAGAGACAGCCAGCGAGAGAGGGAACACAAGCAGGGGGAGCGGGAGAGGAAGAAGCAGCCTCCCAGCGGAGGAGCCCGATGCGGGACTCGATCACATAACGCCACCGGGATCACGCCCTGAGCCGAAGGCAGACGCCCAACGACTGAGCCACCCAGGCGCCCCCGGTCTCAATGTCTTTATTGGGCCTCCGAGAGAACATAGTAAGACTTTGGGGTTGTTGTTGTTGTTTTTCCCCTGTTAATCTGTTTCCTGTAAATTTAATTCTTAGTCCAGCTGGAAGACCTTGAATGGCAGAGGAAGACTTTTTCCCTCCTTACACCTGAAACCAAAGTGACGGTAAGATCTTTTGTTATGGAAACATCCACGAAATCCTTAAACAACAGGACAAAGAGATAAACAAGAACCCCTTTAAACCACCCTTTCTCTGATGCCCTAACATCGCAGGGCCCTGGGGCTTTGTTCACTGTGGAGGTGAGAGGAAGCTGTCCCACGTGGGGCGTTTGCTTGCCAGGCTTGTCTCCCAGGTGAGGGGACAAAGGACTTGGGCAGACAATCCAGGGTTAGGGAAATTTACACGGCTTGTATCTTATCTCCAAAACTCCTTACAGGAAATTGCTGTGGTCTAGGAGCTGAGATTAAAAATTGCATCTAGACGGGTGAGGAGCATAATTACACAGCCCAGGAAGAACAGCGTGTTCCAACAAAAATTCCTGGAATTAGTTGATCTCCCAGCTTCCACTGAGCCGCCAATGGGATCCCTTTGAGATGGAAATCCAGATTACATCCAAATCCCTTCCCCTCTGCCCTCAGGGCTCTCCTTGCCTCCCTCCCTCTTCTCTGCTCCTGGTTCACTGCTCCCCAATCAAATCCTCTCCTTGATATTTCTTGACCGGCCACGCATGATCCCACCCCAGGACCTTTGAACGTGCCAGTTCCTTTGCTCTGAACATTCTCCCCCACCCTCACCCCTTGGCTGGTTGTGTGGTCCAGATCTCCCTTGTCTTCTGTCTCTGCTTAAATGTCAAGTAAGAGCCTCTGGAGGAGGCAATGTGTTTGGGGGAGAGACTCTAGACTCTTTAAACCGAGTAGGGGGCTTGAGTAGGTCACTGTGGAAGCAGGGGCGAGCAATTCCCTGTGGGAGCCACAGGGGTTGGGGTGGAGTGGGGGAGGGCCTGGGTTAAGCCAAGTAACAGGTGACAGGGGCCCAAGAAAGCCGCTGGTCAGTGGTTTCTGGGCTGGGCCAGGCGTCTCACCTGCAGCCTAGCTTTGCTGTTTTCAGCACAGCCTCGCTGAGTGACAGCTCACATTCGACACACTCCACTCCTTTAAAGCATGCAGCTCACGGGCTATCAGGGGGCTCACACGATCACTTTCAGAGCGTTTCATCACCCGTGAAGAAACTGTGTGCCCCTACAGGTCACAGCCCTTCCCCTCCTGCCTCAGCCCCTGAAAACCACAGATGGACCCCCTGTCCTCACGGATTCGCCTGTTCTGGACATTTCCTGTGGGTGGAATCACACACGATGTGGGCGTTTGTGCCTGGTTCCTCTCCCCTCGCGTCAGGTTTTTAGGGTCCGTCCCCGTCGGAGCATGCGTGGGTGCTCCATCTTCCGCGGGGCCGAGCCAGACCCGCTGTGGCAGGGCTGGAGCACCCTGGGTTCATTCCATCACCGGTTGCTGGACGCTTGGGGTGTTGGCGCGCGTTCGCTGTCAGGAATGACGCTGCTGGGCACCTCTGTGTGCGAGTTTTTGTGTGGACACGTCCGTGCCCTCCACTCCGTACCTGGGAGGGGAGCGACTGAGTTACGGGCTCACCCCCTGCCTCACTGAGGAACCCCCAAACGGTTCTCCTTGGCCGCGGTACCACTTAGACACCCACTAGCAGGGCTGCCTGATTCCAGGTTCCGCACGTCCTGGCCCGTGCTTGTCCTCACCCGTCTTTCTGAGTAGAGCCATCCCGTGGGCATGACGGACGCCTCGGTGAGGCTCAGTCCGGCTTCGTCAGCCGTAGAGCTGACAGTCTGAGCTGTTTCGGATTTCTGTGTCTCCTCTCACTTGGTTCTGAACGTGGGAGGAGTGTTACTTGCTAGCCCCCCAAATCCCAGCCACTGCCTTGGCGTCTCCTCTCGTTGGAACTAACCCCCCTGTTGCTGGGGCCCCCTGTCCCACGATAGGCTTCTGTTTCAGCCCCTGGAACCTGTGTCCATTTGTTTCCTTTCCTTCTCCTGAGCGAATTCTTCAAGGGCAGACACCCCAACAAACAGCGTGTTCAGTGGGGCCTGGTGGATAAATTTCTGGGCTTTCGAGGGCTGTGATCGATTAGTGATGTCTGCCACTGGTGGAGGGGGAGTGCGCACAGGAAGGCTGTCGGTCAGCTCCCCAGAAAGCTCCAGATCCAGAGTCTGCTGGGGCGCTCTGCAGAAAGGCTTTCGTGAGACCACAACCGCCGCGGCAACATGGAGACCTGAAACAGCCACTCCGGGAAGAATCACGGGCGAGAGAAGTCACACCGGGATCCCATATCCCACCAAAGATTTGCAAACGGCCAAGGGGCACAGGAGGAGATGCTCAGCGTTATTGGTTGTTAGAGTGTGAATCCGGACCACGTGGAAATATCACGTCACGCCCCCTCCAATGCCGTAACAGGATGATGGAGAGTAACGGGTTGGTGTGGATGTGGAGAGACGGACCCCTCATGCCTTCCGGGGGGGTGCGTGGGGGGTGCAAAGTGGAGCAGCTGCTGAGCAACAGTTTGGCAGCCCCTCAAAACGGCAGCAAACACGGAGCCACCCTGTGATCTGAGATCATCTGAGAGCAGCGACCCCGACCAGGACGTGCGCACAGGCTCTCAGCAGCCGAAGGCGGAGACAACCACAGGTACGTGACAGAATGTGGAATATCTGCGTGTCGTGGGGTCCTGTTTGGATGAGGGGTCCACAGCAGGCAAATGCAGGGGGACAGAAAGTAGCTGAGTGGCCGCCAGGTCTTGCCAGGGGGCGTGCAAAGGCCCTGCGGATAGGGACAGGATTTCCTCTCGGAGGGAGCAGATGACTCTGACATACATACGGGTAATGGTTGCACAAAAACCTGTATTTCTTCCATGTCACTGAATGGTATGCGGTCGAATGGTGCTCACTCCGGGGGTTTCAGCTGTATTTTTCCGCTGCTGGCTTGCCAGAAGGCAGTGAGGAGTCCAGGGGTCCCCACCTGACTGTGCAGGTTGAGCGGAGGGCCCAGCTGGGGTCTGTAGCTGACGCTCTGAGGTGTGGCCTTCCCTGACCACCAGAGCTGCCCTGGCCTTTGTCCCCTTCAGAGCCGCCAACAGACCCCTCACAGGGAATGCACCCCACGGAGTAGGCCCCCGGGACCACCTGCCTGTCCTGGGTGCACAGCTCCTCCGGCCTGCCTGCGAAGGCCCGCATCCTGGCAAATCTTTCCGGTTCAAGTGGGCAGTCACCCTCGGCTGGCCTGACCCACGTTTCCTAGCCTCCCCCAGGCTCGGCTGGGCCGTTGGGCTCCTGAGCCCTCCAGCTGGGCTCGCCCCAGGCAGCACGGGGCGGGTGACCTCATTTAGGCCTGGAGCAGAAATAGAACAGGCAGCCAATTAGCCGCTGCACGTGAGCCGGGGGCCAGCAAAGCTGCCACAGCTTCCCTGCGCTTTTGTGGGTCATGGAAAATTCCACACCAAACGTTCTTCCACTGGTAGGCGGGGTCCTGGGGGTGCCCTGCCCCTGAGGACACACCCAGCTTTGCCTCTTGCTTGTGCTTGAGCCAAGGTTGAGGGTGTATGGAGCAGGGGAGGCACAGCCCCAGAGATCCGGATTCGGTGGGGTTGTGGGGGTGAGGACCTGCACATCCACAATCCCCCCCAACCCCCCTGATCTCGATGTGGGTGGTCCTCACACTGCCCAGCGAGGCACAGTGGGGTCCTGCCTTGCCGTGTCCCACCCAGGGTTGGGAGTCCAGCCCCTGAATCTGCTCTGTACCTGGGCCTGGGGGCCACCTGATCGCTGCGCAGCCCCAGAGGCCCACTGGCGCCCAGCCGCCTGCACGGGGCCTGGCCTAGAGCTGGCACCGTGTCGCCTCTGCTGTGAGCCCGTTTCTCTGAGCCAGAACTGCGGCCTCTTGGACACACAGGCAGCTGGTGTGAGGAGAGCCCTGGCTGGGCGCTGAGGGCCATCTTCTGGCCCGGCACTGCTCCGGTGGCCAGCCAGGTGACCAGGGGCCATTCCCTTTGCCTTACTGGGCCCCACTTCCCTTGAAAGCACGCATGGGGGTGCAGGAAGCCAGATGGTCTCTCAGGGTTTTCCTGCTGACACTGGAATGTGCTTTTCTATCCCAAAAAACCCCACCCCCCTTCAAAGAGAAGCGTGGGTCCCAGTGATCAGGGCCCAGACAGGTGGACATCCCTGTGTGCAATGGCTCGGGGAGGTCAGAAAGCAGAGTGGTCTTTCTTGGAATTGCCGCTCGGATCTGCCCTGGTAGCCTCTGCAGTACCCAAGAACCAGGGGTAAGAGCCTGAGAGAGACCCCACCCCTTCATTTACACCCCCTTCCTCTTCTGAGGAGCTATACATCTGCCTCTGTCCTCTGTCCTTCCTCCCCGTGGGGTTGGCCTACTCTCAGGAGTGGAGGAGGCAGCTTGCGAGTCAGGGATGCTGGGGCTCAGTCCAGCTCAGCCTTAAATACATTGCTGGTTTCTGGGCCTCAGCTTGCCCGTCTGCAAAATAGGGGCATGGAAGAGATGGCTCTAAGACCCTGCCGGCTCTGACACCTGTGAGGCTCCCAGACTTTGCTTGCAGTTTTCTCGGTACACCTTGTGACTTCCCTGGAAGCAATAAGCAAGCAGGAAGGGCGAAGTCTCTGGGTACACAGAGCTTGCTTTGTCTCCTGCTTAAGCTCCTGCAGAAAAAAAATCACCCTTTCATTACCCTCTTCTTCCAATAAGGAAACAGGCTGAAGCCAGCATGACCATGAGTCATAGTGTGAATCCAGATTCTCGGGAAGGCATTTAAAGGATGCTCTGTGCCAGGGTGCCCCCCCCAACCCCCATCACCACCGGCGGCAAATGGCCCCTGAGTCAGGGTCTGTTGGTCCTGTTGACAGCAGGGGCAGGGATTCAGAATCGTGACATACAAGGCAGAGTGGTTACCACCCCCATTTCACAGATGTGGAAGGTGAGGCCCAGAGAGAGGCCGGCTGTGCCTGGGTCACGTGGAGTTGGGGCCGTCTGACTGCAGCCAGCTCTCTGGCCACCCCTGGCGTCATTCCCAGGTTATAGTGAGTGATGATGCCATGCTGTGACGCAGGGGGGTGCTCAGGAGAGGAGGGGACGTGGGGCCTGGGCATTCAGGGTGGTGCTGTGGCCGCAGGGCAGGGCTCTGGGAGGCTGGCACCGACTGCCATCCTGAGTGGCGAGCAGGGGGAAGGCTCAGACACTGTCCAGCCAATTTCCCCGAAACCTTCAGCCCCTGTCACTCCCCCAGCCCCTTGTCCCTGCAGGTGTGATGACTCAGGCCCATTGTCAGCTTCCTGCAGCCTGGCTGTGCCTTAGGCAGAACGCCAGGCCGCTTGGATGCCAGGTCGCTCAGACGCCAGGTGTGGCCAAGGCGGGCAGCCGTGGAAGAGCATCTGGGGTCAGCGGTTGACAGGAGTGAGCGAGGAAAGAAGGAAGTGAGCGGGGCCGGGAGGGTGAGGCTTGCACCTGGCCGGGTGCCCGGAAGCCTCGAGCCACTGCTGCTGATGGACGTGGGGCCACAGCCCAGCTCTGACAGCTCGCAGGAGTGAACCCCAGGCTGAGAGCCCACAGGGGCAGCCCTCCCTCAGCCACCAGCCATGCATCAGCAGCTTGTCTGGGGCTCGGAATGGGAGAAGGTGCCCTTCAGTCTCCCGCCTCCTTCCTGTGCTCTCTCCCCACCTCCCCACTTCTGTCCAGCTCCTTCCTTTCTCCCTTGATTTTTACGTGCAGGAGGGGACTATGACCCCATTTTGCAGAAGGGCAGGGTCGGGCCTGGAGAGGGGCTGGGACTCTCTCCGGCTACTTTCTCCATGTCCCTTCCCTCCGTCTCCTACCCAGGCACACCCTGCACCAGGAATAGCATGTCCCGGCCTCAGGCCTTTCCGAGGGGAGCTGCTTCTCCTCGGCCGGTCACTGGTGTCAGTAAACCCTGTGCTGTCCCCGGGGAGCAAGAGCTCTCCTTGTGGTGGTCTGTCCTGCTGCCCCAGGGCAAGGGAGCTGCGGCAGAGGTCCAGGAAGGGGTGACAGGGTTTCAGGCCTGCAGGGCCGGGGCAGGGTGGCCCTGTTTCTCTGCGTCTCCATTTCCTTCTGGTCACTTCCTTCCAGTCCACTTGGCAAGCACATCCTGAACGCCCAGCCTGCTGCTACTGACCAATTGGCCCAGGTCAGGTGGGGTGGGAGATTGTTGCCTACCAGAAACGCCCGCAGCCAGAGCCATGGGGCCGGGTTGCAGGTGCAGCCTGCTCTAAACCCGGAGGGATGCAGAGGCGTCTCCAGCATCAGGCCCAGGGGCTGTTACTAGCCGTGTCGGTTGGGAGGGTGCCTGGCATCATGGACCCCCACCAGGGACCTCCTATGTGCGTGCTTGGCTGGCCTGGGCTTCGCCCCTGTGGGCCAGCACCTTCTGCACACTGCTTGACGTTCAAGGCCTGGGGAATTGCGGGGTGGGAGGGTGGTTGCAGTCTCGGGCTCCTTGGCTTCCCCTGTGCCAGGGACACAAAGCGGGCTCCTGGACCGGGGAAGACCTGGAGGATTTGGGCTCAGGTGTCCCCAGGCGGGGCTCCCCCAGGGCTCCTGGAACTCTGTCCGGGCATCTCATTTCAAATACCTTGTGCTCCTCTTGACCGGGCACAACTCCAAGCAAGCCTTGTGCGTTCTTCCATTCCGGCCTCTGCTCCTTCCCAGCTTGGCTGGAGGGTGGCCCAAATCTTTGCTCCACTCTGCGCCATCTAGAGATGGCTGGTAAGTGCTGCAGCGAGGGAAATTGCCTCCCTGCAGAGCCTCCTTGCTCCCAGTGTCCGGGAGCATCCCAGTCTTGAAGGCCCAGGTGGGCTGAAGGCAGGAGACGTGGGACCACAGGGCTGAATGTGTGAAGGGGGAAGGACGTGTGAAGCTAGAGAGCCCAGAGGGACTGAGTGTGCTGTAGGAGGTGGACAGGGGAATCCCCGCACTGAGGTCCTCCCAGCTGTTGCCCGAGGCTGTCCCCTGAGGTCTTGCCCGTGCCCTGGGACACACACTGATGGAGGGGCTGAGGTGTGGCAGAGTCCCGGGATGGGGCCAGAGGGTCACTTCACAGCAGCTCTGCCCTGGGGCTGGGTCCCCTGAGCAGGGGCTGCTTCAGATACGTTACCAGGGAGCCTAACCTCCCCCGCAGGGCTGTCCCTGTTCCCCTACCATGTCCCGGGGACATCTGGTCGAGCAGCCACCATCCTCCCTCGGAAGAACCAGCCAGATCTGCAGGTTATCCGGGAAGTAGCAGGATGACGAGGACTGGCCAGCGCGGACCCCACAGCCCATGCGCCTTGGGGCTTGCTGTTGTCGTCACAGACCTGGGTGGATAACGACCGGATTCTGGATTTTAATTTTTGTGCCGTTCACTGAGCTTCCGGGCTGTAACGAACAACTCACTTGGACTGGGGTTCTGTGGTGCAGCCAGCACGCGGGGAGTGTGCTTCACGCCTGGGCGGGGGCGTCGCCTTGCTCTCCGGTGGCCGCAGTCCCTGCCCTTCTGACTGCTTTTCTTCCCTGTGCACCTGAACCTGTGATGTTCACTCCAAACCTTGGAACCAGGAGGAGACGTTTACTAGCCGACGGGATCGGCATCTTAGAGGAAGCACGCGCAGGATGTCGGCCTTTGCAAATAGTACTTTCCGCACTGAAAACGTTGTAACCTTCGATTCAATGCAGCAAGCACGTTGGGAGAAGGCTAGGCAGAGACCGAGTTTGGGAACTGGGGGTTTGGGGAACGGCATGCCGGACTGTACCCTTTTCCCAGAGAGGCTGAGCAAGGGTAGGCATAACACGTGGCCTCTCGCATTTGCTGGAGAGCCCGGCGTGAGTGGAGCAGGCCCCCAGAGCAGGCGGGAGAGTGGAGGAGATGTTTTGCGGACAGAGGTGGCGGTTACTTATTGGCAGTAAAACCTGGCATAGAAATAAAGGGCAGTTTATGCCAGAAGTTTTCTAACTTTATTTTCCATGTCTATCTGTAAAAAAAAAAAAAAATTGAACACAAATCTGTGCATATTTATTTATAAATTATGTGCGTGTACCTCTATCAATTCCTATTCTGAAGATGAGCAAATTTAATTTCTTTCCTTCTTTACCCGGAAGGTAAATAGAAAGGGAAGGAGCAGCCGGGCAGATGGTCTTGGGGGTTCCCACAGCCAGAGCACCCTTCACGAGCACACGCGCCCTCACCTCGCTCATCCCTGATGTCCGGCGGTGATTCCCACGTCCATCGGGCAACGCCCTTCATGATCTCAGCCTTCTTACTTTTCCTTACAATAAAAAAATTTTTAACTTATTTTGTAAGTTAAAAAACAAAGACAAACCATCAGAACTAAGAAGAGATTATCTGACAGGGCAGGGGCTGGATACAAAGCAAAAATACTCAAACCTGGTCAGCGTAAAGCACACAGGAAACCCAGCAGGACTGTCTGAAGAAACAATAGACCTTTACCGAAGTTCATAAAAGGAATGGTTGGAATCGGTTGGGACGGAATTTTACTGGAATGACATGGGTCATGTGATTGGTGAGAAAGTTAAGCCTGGAAAGATATCTGCGAGTTTTAACATACAAACTATTTCCCAATGAACAGCTTCCTGGCATCCTCCCACCCGCAGACAAACAGTGTGAGCATTTCGGTGCCTTCTTCTCGACGGAGCGATTGCTTTCGGTTAGCAGGTGATCTGAGTCTCCGGTGGGCAGTGAGGGTCTTCTCCTGCCACGGCGGCTGGTTAGGGATGGCCCAGTCGGAGAGAAGCTCTGGGAAGCCAGACTCCTACTCTCCCCACGGAGAGGAGAGCAGGAAGCCTGCAGCCTCTCCGGCCGTGGCCTGGGGGACCAGCCCTGCGCACCCTGGGACACAGAATCGAGAACACTGCAGAGAAACGCATCTGCAGACAGGCTCGAGCTGTCCAAGCCCTTCTGCGTGGACTCACCAAGCACAGACCCCATCAATCCCCTTTGTTGTTTAAAGCAGCTGAAGTATGTTCTCTTCATCTGGGAGCTCTGTAACTGATGCGAGGCCCTTCTGGAATTTTTCTTCCAGGTCTTCAGGTGAAACTTTTTCCAACAAAGGTTGTCACCTGCCTTTTCCACTTCACCATCCACTTTTCTCTATGAGAAGAAAGTGCAGGTCAATGTCTTGGTTTTTACAGGCTGCATTCATCGTGTTACCTCGATGGTCTCACTCCTCCCTCGGAGTTTCCTTTACCCTCAGACGCTCAGATGGCTTCCAGCGCCCCACTATGTGCAGTAACATGGAGAGCCTGTGGGCATGAAGCTCTGTTCACCTGTCCCACTGTTCCTTAGGATGAGGCCCCTGGGGGCAGTGGCGAGGTCCAAGTGCACGTGTGCTCAGGGCTTTAGATGCGACACCGGTTCCGCTCCCACCATCTGTCTTCATCTGCCGGTCTGTCTGTAAGTGGTGTTTCATTGGTGTTTTTATTTGTAGAAATTGCTCAAAGTCCCGTTTTTTATTTGTTCATTTACCACTTGCCTTGCTTCTTTAATATGTCCTCTGATCGATTTCCTCAAACATTTAAAAAATACACTTAATTTTTAAAATTAGACTGTTTCCTATTGAGGTCTTTTACTTCCTTGTTTATTTGTTTTATTTATTTATTTATTTATTTATTTATTTATTTATTTATGTTTGAGTAGACACCATGCGCAACATGGAGCCCAACACTGGGCTTGAACTCACGACCCTGAGATCAAGATCTGAGCTGAGATCAAGAGTCGGGGATGCCCAATGGATCGAGCCATCCAGGTGCCCCTTTTGCTTCCATATTTATAAGATGTCCATATATTCACACTGTGTCAGGCATGGTACGTATATTTTGTCCAATTAAAAGATGTTGACAAGTTAATATTTTTAGGCCATCAAATCAATCAGTCTGTCAACACGGCTCCTGCCTTGGGTGGTGCAGTAGACATCGGGGTTCCTCCCCAGCGTCCCCGCCACCCCCTCTTGTTGGGTAGCAGCCACTATATTTGGAAGGATGGACTCCTACCACCCCTTTGGTGTAGACCACGCCAGACCACAGCATTTCCTGGCCACAGCGACTGGTTCAGGGGTAGGCACGTGGTCCAGGTGGGCCAACAGAGGCATCCTGGGACCTCAAACAGAGGCATCCTGGACGTCAAGGGGCCATCGTCCTGTTGTTCCAGCCCTTCTCCAGCCATCCGGTCACCTCTGGGCTCTTTAGCTGCATATACTGTGAACTTTCCTTTATAGCCTGAGCCCATCTGAGCTGGATTTTCTCTTTCCTGCAACTGCCAACACCCTAACTCATGCAGAATTCAGTACTAGGAAGTGGAATGTTGCTGGGGGAGACCCTAAACTCTAGAAGTAGCCAAATTGAGTGAGTGAGGGGGCAGGAAGGAGGATCCGCCTCTCATGGGGGGAAAATTGGGAACTTTTGCTAGGTGTCATGAAATATCATGGTCGGCTGAATAATGGTCTCTAAAGATCTCTGCAATCCCCCCCCCCCCCCCCCCCCCCCCGCCAAACCTGTGAATGTTCCTTCATACGGCAAAGGGGAGCTTGCAGGTGTGGCTCAGCTGAGGACCCTGAGAGGGGGTGGTGGTGCTGGGTGAGCTGAGCAGGTCCTTGTGAGAAGAGTCTGGGAGGAACTGGACTGAGAAGCGCTTGTTTCCAGCGCTTGGTTGGTGGTCATCTGCTGTAGTAACCCCAGGAGACCTGTACAAACATGTCTTCCCCTCACTCAGGGGCACAGGCCATGTCCCTGCCAAGACTACAGCACCCGGGAAGCCACAAGCTCCCGAGACATGCATCGAGACATTGTTAGCCTGAAATTGGCCCATCCAAACACGGAGAAGCCCGAAAATATAAAACTTGGCAAAGGAGAGATCCCTTCTGCCCCTCCAGGACTGCCGAGGTCAAGAAGACAAAGACTTCACTCCAAGGCAAGCTAGTGAGAGCTGAGCAGGCAGGCCGGTGAGTTAGCAGGGATCCTGGGGCAGGGGCCCAGAGGACTCCCAGCCTGGCCTCAGGCCTGTCTCAAGAAGCTCCCCAGAAATTTGTCTCCAGCCAAGAGGCTGTGCCCTCTTTTGTGGGGTGCAGCTGGGATGCAGTCTGCAGCCCGGTGCACAGACCTGGCGCTTCACCAGTGAGGCCTTGTTTCCCAGACCCCCGTCGTGGAAACCATCAGATGACGGATGGATGTGGGGGTTAGGCCGAATCTCAGCCCTCTCGCTGGGAGACAGAAATTTCTGGTTAAAATTCTCCCCGTTAGTAAGGTTTTTGGCTCTGGATCCCAGCCCTGGGAACTGACCAGAGGCGGAGGGACTGAAGTTTGCTAAGACTTTAGGGCACCTGTATTGCTGTGGGTCATTACGTACGGGGGTTTGTTTCTTTTCCCCTCTTCAAGGCAGGAGCTGTTAGGGCTCAGTGGATAACTCAGTCTGAGGCCCCTTGACCGTGAGAGGCTACGTCTGACCCCAGCACAGAGAGAGAGCCTCACACCTCCCAGCTGTGCAGAGCCGTGAGACTGGGCTGGCTCCCCGTGGGGCGGGCGCCCCCTCCAGCTGTCTGTGTAGGTGAAGGCCAGAGAAGGAGGGGGCGGCAGGGATGGGGTGTGTGAGGACTGGGTGACCGAAGGGGTGACCCGCAGCGCCTACCTCTTCCTTCTTTCTGTCGGTGGTCTCATTTTGTGGCCCTCTCCTGTCTCTGCTAGACAGAGGCAGCTGCTCCCCCCATGTTTGGGGTGGCTGAGGTCCCTGTGCTGTACGGGTGTAGGTGTGGGCGGGGAGCGGTGGGAGTGGGCTCAGGTGTGCAGGCCCCGTTTTCTGAGTTCTAGGTGAGGCTCAGGGCCCCGCTTGCCCGGGGCACTTTCCCCCAGCGCCTCTGGCTTCAGCGCGGACCTGCCTTCCCCAGCCAGTCTGCCCGCCTCCTTGCAAACAGCACCTGAGTCCTAATGAGCTGAGACCTATCGCTTGGGTGGGAAATGACTTGTCCTTGAGCCCCGGAGGGGGAGTTCTAATGAGTCCAAGCCAGCAGCCCGTGCTCCCTAGTGATTGGTGTCTCCTTTCAGGGTCTAACTTAGTTCTGGCTCCTAAGGAAGCCGCCTGGGGGATTGCCCTTCCTGGATAACACAGAACTTCTGGAGAGGTCTTTTTTTCTTTTTTTCCTTAGGCCTCCTTCCCTCCTTGTCTGCCTGGGACACTGGCATGAGCACGTGAGAGATGGAGCTGGGACACCACCTTGTGACCATGAGGCAGCACGCCTGAGCCTGGTTGCATTTGTCTTGTGGGAGCCGGTGGATTTGAGGAAATGCCCCTGTAGGTGGTGTATTGGGTGATGGGTAATTTTATGTGTGGACTCCACCGACTGGCCAGGGTGTGCCAAGATTAAACTCCATTCTGGGTGTCTCTGCATTGTGCTCCCGGATGAAACTGGAATTTGAATTAGTAGACTCAGAGAAAAGCAGATGGCCCGCCCCCGAGAGGGCCTCAGGCGATTCCTGACGGCCTGAATAGAGAGAGAGAGGGAGGAAGGAGGAGGTTTCTGCCTTGCTGCCTGGGCGGGGACGTAGCTCCTCTTCCCCTGCGCGCAGACCGGGCTTAAAACTACCCGCAGGCGCTGGGTTGTGGGACTTCGCTGCCTCCGTAATTGTGTGAACCAATTCCTCATAATAAATTTCCATTTCCACCCCCCCCCTTGGTTCTCCTTCCCTTGAAAACCCTGCCTAGCACGTACACAGCTATTCTGAGGACGCACTTGGGAGCCGTGCCTGAGCGAGTGAGGCCAGGGGCGGGATGGGACGAGCCGAGGTTGAGCTACGTGCAGGCATGATGACCTTGTCCGATCCATCCCGCCCGGAGCTGGGACAGCCCTGCAGGGACGGCATGAGTTGAGCACAGAGGGCTAGGTCTTTGTCTCCTCACACCGGCCTGTCCCAGGGTGTGGGCAGGCCTAGCGGTGGGGCAGCTCCCTTAGATGGAGGACAGGTGGTTCCCAGGGAGCCCTTGGCTGGGCGTGGGCAGCACCAGCACTCCCTGCAGTGGGGACTGGGTACCTGGGTGCTGGAGGAGTGAGCACCCCAGCGTCCCCTAGGTCACTGTGACTCAGCCAATAGAGCATCACAAGAGCCGCCTGCCTCTGGCCTTTCTGTGGGCAGAAAACAACGTTTAAAGCGCGGCTACTCCAGCATCCTGTTCTTTCCACTGAAGGTATCATCCGAGGTAAGCCTTGGACCTTGGGCAACGCTGGTGAGTTGGAGAGAAGGGAGACCGCAGACATGGCCTAAGCAATGCAGCCGGTGTGCCGGGACCTGACTCAGTGCTCCCAAGCCTCACTCCAGCGGCAGCGGATTCACTCGTCCATACCCCAGCGGTGGAGGCTGGCATACCCGCACTCTGCCCGTCTTTCCTCTTTGGTTTTGGTGGTGGGAGCGGATTGCACACTTTGTGAGTGTGGGAGGCATGACTATTGTCCACCAACACCCACCCCACTGTTCTTCAGTAACAGAACTCAGCTGGGACTGGATGCCCAGCCAGACTACAGTCCCTGGCATCCCCTGTGCATAGGGTAGTCACGGTGGATCAGAGTGGAGGCAATAGGACCCCGTGATTCACGGACACGTAGCCTGTGTGTGGGTTTCAGGGAGTCTGACCCAGCCCCTGGAGGCTCTGCACAGACTTGTGTTGGTCCAGGGGACCCACTGACAGCGAAGGAGGTGGCGGCCGTGAGCCCGTGGCCGAGAGACTGCCCAGAAGCTGCTGGCCCGACAGAGCAATGAAGCAGCCTTTCAGCTCAGAGTTGATAGACCCTGAGTCTGGGCGCCCTACATAGCACTGTGTCTTCTCTAAGTAAAGACCTGGGTGTGGGAAGCAGGGGGTGGAGGCAGGACTGGATCCACTCACATCACTCTCAGGGGATTTTGTTTCCTGTTCTCACAATTCTGGCCTCTTCGAGAAGTCCCAAGCCCCAGAGAGGGAACGCTGCCAGAAAGGGATGTGGTAAGAGTCTGATTCAGTGTCGAGTCACGGCTCCTTCTCTCAGCAGACTAGCCAGACGAAGAAAGGGGTCTCTCTGTGGCCACCAGAGGGGGTAGGGATGTTACTG
Organism: Ursus maritimus; assembly: GCF_017311325.1. Lineage (NCBI taxonomy): Eukaryota > Metazoa > Chordata > Mammalia > Carnivora > Ursidae > Ursus > Ursus maritimus. Next base: position 53,955,999 of record NW_024424564.1, read on the forward strand.
CCCAGTGGGGCCGGGGGAGAACACGTCTGGTACCTACATGAACTGGCCTCTCTGCCCAATTTCGATGGCATGTGGACAAGTACAGCAGCCATGGCCCGAGAAGGGTGTGATGATTGAGGGTCTGAAGCCTCTAGGATGCGTCTGGGTCACCCCACCAGGTAGGTCATCCAGAACAGCAGAGGGGATCTACAATGGCTAAGAGCAGAGGAACAGGAAGCGGGGGCCGGGATGATCGACCGTCGTGGCTCCAGGATTGCATCAGCCTTCCTCTTGTAAATTTCCACAGAGGAAAGCAGCCTGGATCCTGGAGACGCTCTTCCAACGGTGACCCCTGCGGCGCTCCTGGGTCCATGCCAAGGTGGACTGCACTTAGCACTACCGCGTGCTGCCCAGATTCGCCCCTGAGGATGAAGGCTCTCATTTCCTCCGTGGCTCGGAGTGCAGGCTGCTGATGGCTCAGAGAAGTCCCTCCGTGGAACTGCCTGCAGCTGCAGCCCCCCCCCCC
>NW_024424564.1:53956513-53985081 GCF_017311325.1 Ursus maritimus
AGCGGCAGCGGATTCACTCGTCCATACCCCAGCGGTGGAGGCTGGCATACCCGCACTCTGCCCGTCTTTCCTCTTTGGTTTTGGTGGTGGGAGCGGATTGCACACTTTGTGAGTGTGGGAGGCATGACTATTGTCCACCAACACCCACCCCACTGTTCTTCAGTAACAGAACTCAGCTGGGACTGGATGCCCAGCCAGACTACAGTCCCTGGCATCCCCTGTGCATAGGGTAGTCACGGTGGATCAGAGTGGAGGCAATAGGACCCCGTGATTCACGGACACGTAGCCTGTGTGTGGGTTTCAGGGAGTCTGACCCAGCCCCTGGAGGCTCTGCACAGACTTGTGTTGGTCCAGGGGACCCACTGACAGCGAAGGAGGTGGCGGCCGTGAGCCCGTGGCCGAGAGACTGCCCAGAAGCTGCTGGCCCGACAGAGCAATGAAGCAGCCTTTCAGCTCAGAGTTGATAGACCCTGAGTCTGGGCGCCCTACATAGCACTGTGTCTTCTCTAAGTAAAGACCTGGGTGTGGGAAGCAGGGGGTGGAGGCAGGACTGGATCCACTCACATCACTCTCAGGGGATTTTGTTTCCTGTTCTCACAATTCTGGCCTCTTCGAGAAGTCCCAAGCCCCAGAGAGGGAACGCTGCCAGAAAGGGATGTGGTAAGAGTCTGATTCAGTGTCGAGTCACGGCTCCTTCTCTCAGCAGACTAGCCAGACGAAGAAAGGGGTCTCTCTGTGGCCACCAGAGGGGGTAGGGATGTTACTGCCCAGTGGGGCCGGGGGAGAACACGTCTGGTACCTACATGAACTGGCCTCTCTGCCCAATTTCGATGGCATGTGGACAAGTACAGCAGCCATGGCCCGAGAAGGGTGTGATGATTGAGGGTCTGAAGCCTCTAGGATGCGTCTGGGTCACCCCACCAGGTAGGTCATCCAGAACAGCAGAGGGGATCTACAATGGCTAAGAGCAGAGGAACAGGAAGCGGGGGCCGGGATGATCGACCGTCGTGGCTCCAGGATTGCATCAGCCTTCCTCTTGTAAATTTCCACAGAGGAAAGCAGCCTGGATCCTGGAGACGCTCTTCCAACGGTGACCCCTGCGGCGCTCCTGGGTCCATGCCAAGGTGGACTGCACTTAGCACTACCGCGTGCTGCCCAGATTCGCCCCTGAGGATGAAGGCTCTCATTTCCTCCGTGGCTCGGAGTGCAGGCTGCTGATGGCTCAGAGAAGTCCATCTGTGCTTACGCGTATTGCTGTCATCCTGGATTAGCTGTTTTTACGATACATCACATGCTTGTCCGCCTTCACAAATAACGATTTCCTAGAGCGGGGGTCAGCAAGCCAAGTGGCCAACCAGCCAGCTGTTTCGCTTTTATAAATAAGTTTTATGGGCACGTCAGCGTGGAACTCATTCGCATACCGTCCGCAGCTGCTTTTGTGCTGCAACGGCTCGAGCCGGAGGAACGGTGACCCCCCAAAGCCTAAAACATTAGCTGCTCAGCCCTTAAGAAGATGTTTGGGGCAAGTTAACCTTGAATAACCTCGAAAATTACAATGTTTCTGACCATGCTCGGCTTCTGCTAAATGAGGGAATCCGGCCTCCTAGATAAAGGAGGGTAGAGAAGACAAATACATTCAAAAAAATTCGAAAAGCAAAACTCCCAACACAAAGCAGAGAGGAACAATCAGACTACACAAACTCAAAGGAAGACATCAAGGAAGGGCGAAGCACTACCGGGCTGGGCCTGGAAGCAGGGTAAGATTCGAACCCGGAACAGGAGGAAAGCACCTTGCAGAGTAGCGGAAGCAACCGGGCGGCAGCCAGTGGGGCGGGAACCACGGGCCGATCAGGAGACTGGAGGTGGGCCACACACTCTCCCAGCAGTATTCTTCCGCGGGGCTGGGGAGAGCGGCATGTGTGTTGTTCCCTAGCACAGCATCAATTGGCACCTAGCCGGCTGCCTGCATGGGGCCTGCGACACCTTAGGACAGGCTGCTCAAGGTGTTCTCCAGACTTGGACCCCACAACCGGTTCACACCACAGGCGCTGTTTCTAAGGAGGTGACACAGCGAACGAAAGACGGAAAGGGGAGGCCCAGGAGGCAGGGGTGGCAGAAGGCATCCAAAGCAGCCTGTGCGTGTAGGGCTGGGCGACAAGAGGTGAGACGCAACCGAAAAAGCCACGGAGAACCAGCAGCCGGCGTGGGGTGGCACTCAGGCTCAGGCGCTGCAGGAGCTGCCGCGGCCGGGTCAAACGTCCAGGACGGGCTGTCTCGCCATGAATCCCAGATGTCGCTGGAAACTGGGAACTCCGAGCTCAAGAGGTGAGGCACGACGTGGAGATCACCCGAATACAAGTCAGCCCCAGGCTAAAGCGCGCCTCACTCCTGGCTCCACCCACATTCTGCAAATACGTGCCAAGTGGGCAGAAGCCAATCACTTTCCTCCGTAAGTCTTCATGCAAAAGTCCAGACTCACAGAGAAGAAACTGAACGGGGCAGGAGAAGAAAGCAACAATCAGCACGTCTTCTCGAACACACGGAAGACGGACCTTCAAACTGTGAGAGACAGTTCTCAGATGCTAGTGTATTTCCTTGAGATAAAGCATCAGATAGGAGATTGATGGTCAAATGCTATATCCTTTTTTAAAAACATTGTCAAAATATTGCCAGATTAGTTTCCCCAAGCCAGAGCAGCCCACGACATTTCGCAAGCTCTCCGCCTTCTCTGCCGCTCTTGGCTTCAGTACCATCCCCCATCCTTGAACCTGTTCTGTCAACAAACAGCCTGTATGTATTCTTGCATGATTTCAACTAATTTTTTTTTTTTTGAGAGTGCTGTGTGTGTGTGTGCGTGCGTGCATGCGAGGAGCGGGAAGGGCAGAGGGAGAGGAAGAGAGAGGATCTCTCAGCAGGCTCCACGCCCAGTTCAGAGCCTGAGGAGGGCTCTGATCCCACGATCCCTGAGCTCACAACCTGAGCGCAAATCAAGGGTCAGACGCAACTAACTGCACCACCCAGTGCCTGCAAATCAATTTTTGTATGTTAAAATGTTTTCTTAATTTTAACACTTTGACTGTTATATTTGTTGCAAAATACCATTCCCATCATTTTTAAAATTACGAGTCTTACCAAAAACTCTTTAAGATTTTTATTTACTGAAATAATCTAGATTTTTTTCTTTTTTCTGGATCCCATCTTGGTTAGTGAGGTCTTCTCCCACATTCCAAAATTATAAATTGTCCTGTTTACTTGTACTAATATATTTCTCCTTTTTAGAAGAAAATCTTCATCCAATTCTGATTTGAAGATGAATCTCTTCACATCATCAGTGAATAAAAAGGACATTTTGTAGTGTCTATGTAATAAAATAGGGCACAACCAAGAAAATCATGCGTCTTCAGTCATGTGCTTATGCTAGCTTTCAACTCCTAACTATGCATCCAAGAGAAAGCAAAGCCTTATGCCCCCCCAAAGGACCTGTACGCAAATGGTCAGCATCTTTATTCACACAGCCAAACTCCTGGAAATGGTCCCGAAGTCCATCAAGTGAATGGCTAAACACGCGATTTCTCGGCCAATGCAGTATTACTTTGACAAGGAAGAACCAACCATTGATACATGATGAATTCCGAAAAAGATTAAGCAAGACAAAGAAGCCAGAGACAAGTGCACCGCTCTTGCAGGAAATTCTGTTAGACAGAAGTCAGCGCCAATCCCTGGGACGGAACAGCGCAGAGACCTAGGATGAGCAGCTGGAGAAGGTTCTGGCTTGATGTAGTCCTGTATCTCATGGGGGTGATGCTTAGGCAGGTGCACATATTTATCAAAATTCACCAAACTAAACCATGAAAATGTGTGTGCATTTACGTCAATAATGCTGACTTTTTTAATCTTAAATTTTAAATTTTTAAAAAAAAAATTTTTTTAAGATATTTTAATTTATTTATCTCGACAGAGAGACAGCCAGCGAGAGAGGGAACACAAGCAGGGGGAGTGGAGAGGAAGAAGCAGGCTCATAGCAGAGAGCCTGATGTGGACTCCGATCCCATAACGCCGGATCACGCCCTGAGCCGAAGGCAGACGCTTAATCATGTGCCACCGGCGCCCAAATTTTTAAAAATTTTTATCCATTTGTTTGAGAGAGAGAGCGACAAAAGTATACAAGCACATCGCGCCATGTGCACCGAGCTGGGGGGGAGGGGCAGAGGAAGAGGGCAAGCAGACTCCCAGCTGAGCAGGGAGTCTGATGCAGGGCAGGACCCTGGGGTCCTGACCTGAGCCGAAAGGGCAGACGAGATGCTGCCCTTAAAAGTCACATCTTTGTGGCGCCCCTGGGTGGCAGGTGTTAAGCATCTGCCTTCGGCTCAGGGTGTGATCCCGGCATTCTGGGATCGAGGCCCCAGGTCAGGCTCCTCCGCTATGAGCCTGCTTCTTCTTCTCCCCTCCCCAAGCTTGTGTTCCCTCTCACTGGCTGCTCCTCTTGTCAAAAAAAAAAAAAAAAAAAAAAAGTCACATTTTAAATGAGTAAACGGTGCCCTGGAAAACATTCTGCAGTGTACTTCCCCGGCTTTTCTCTCCTGTACAAGCCATACATAGACAAAAAACACCAAATACTAGTCACTGCCACGGGAGTCTATGGTGATTTCTTTATGTACCTGCTTTTCTGTCTGTGTCTTCTAGATTTTAAATTTTCTGTAAGTATCTGTGGGCCCTCACCCCCCCCGACACACGCACACGCACACGCACACACACGCACACTCCTGCCAGCCCCGACCCTAAAAGAACGCATTCAGAGCCCGAGGGTAACCCAGATACAGCTACAGTCTGTTTCAAGTTCAACCAGCACGACCCACTTGAGCCAGGACGCCTCTGCTCAGTTTTCCTGTTTTCGGTCGGCTTCACTTCCGAGCCGGTTGGCACCCAGGGGTGCTCGCTTCCGCCAGCATCCCTGTGGGCAGGGCGGCCCTCTGGGACCAGAAAACCCTGCCCCTCCCAATTCTGAGTCCTTAACGTGGCTGTCCAGCACTGCGCCACGTTCCCAGCACGGTGACCCGCAGAGAAAGAGTCGCCTGGATTAAAAGAGCTCCGTTGTAGCACATCTTTGTCTCTGTGAGCAATTCCAGCTTTCTTTGTGTCTAAAAACAGGAGTGATATTCTCGAGATGCAAAGAGGGTCGATGAAATTACCGAAAGTGGCCGCACCCCGCCCAGTGCAGCCACTGTGGCACGGTGGCCCTGACTCTTCTTTTTGACCACGGCATGCCCAACACATACCTTCCCCATCTGTCCCGGGAGCTAACTGAAGGAAATGTCCACGTCTGGCCCTGCTGGGACCTTACTGATCTCCAGCATGCAGTCACCTCCCACGGGCTCAAGCCTCCTTTCTGGGGGTGCAGAGTAATGGAAACCCCAAAGAGCTCATGCAGCTGCTCCCTGCACTGCTCACCCGGTGCTCTGCACGCCAAGCACATGGGTGACGAGAACAGGACTCTTCCGGGAGGCCCACCGGCTGGGGCTCAGCCCCAGCAGCTCCGGGCCTCTCCAGGGAGGGAACCAAGCTCTAGGCTGAGCTCTGGATGAGCCCATACCAAAGTGCCTCTCTTCACGGTTTGTAAAAAGCAAAAACCACCTCACTCACTCTTAAGAGAGAGGACTGGTGGCCGTGACGTGAGCAGCCGGCAGAAGCGGAGTAAACCCTGGTGGGCACCGCCACCCCCAGCGCCTTGGTGTGAGTCTGACGACCGGAAACCACTGCTTAGCCGGCTGCCCACACTGAGCCGGCAGTGAGGACTTCCCCACCTGACAACGCACAGGGGTGGGGTCTGCCCAGTGTTCCCTGTGGGGGCCACACTGCCACTGGTTGGCTTGGGGACCCACCAAGCTGGCCGTTGGACCACGGGTGGGGCAGTGATTTCAACTTCCATAGCTGGGTCTCCCCAGTTCTTAAAGTATGGGAAACAGTTGCCCCGCAGGGGTCGTGCGAATATGACACAGAACAGCAGCATGATGGCTGCATGGGGTGCCCCATCCTGTAGCTCAGAGATTTACAGAACAGCTCAAAGCCCTCGGGCCAGGCCAGGTGCCACCCACTTCAGAGAGAGAGAACAAGAGCGAGACCCAGGGCTCCTGCTGGGTGGTGCCAGGAGGCCTGAGGGTGAGATCTGAAAAAAAGACATTTCTTCCAAAGGGACCTCGGTAAGATCTCGCAGGAGACTTGCAGACACCCTGCCACAGACAGGCTCTGCAGACAGTGCTTCTAGTGCAGGGAGCCGAAGCCTGTTCAAGTGCCGGTCTTGGGTGGGAGGCCACTCCTGACCTTGGCGCCGCTTTCTCTGTTCCAGCTCTGCTCACCCCTCCTCCCACCCGCTGAGCCTCCTCCTCACAACCTCAGCGTTGGGAAGCACCTGCAGCACCCTGACCATCCCCAAGGCGTCTAAAAGGCACCCCAAACTCGTCCAGGAGAGAGTCCTCCTGACCTCTGCAACACCCACCCCCCAATAATTAAAAACAATAAATCCCCAAGTGTCTCCTGCCGTGACGTCAGTGGACTGCAACCTGACCACGTTCCTCACCAGCTTCTGCATTTTATGCAGACCCCGCCCCTGCTCAGCCCCACTCCTGCCCCGGGTCAGCAGCCTCCCACCGCACTTCTTGCACCTCCTCTGCTCACTCTGCACAGATCCTTTAGGAAGGCTGGGCTGCATACAGCCCCTCCTGGGGCTCCAAGAAGTCCCACCTCAGCCCCCTGGGATCCATGGGGCCCCATTTCCTCTCCCCCCCACCTCCTCGCTGGCTCCGGGCCCTTCCCGTGCTTCCCACCTGCACCGTCTCTCCCCACGTGCACGGTCCCTCCAGGTCTGCAGTCAGCCGGCCATCTAAGGGAGGGCTGCTGGCTGCCCCTGACCACAGCCACCCGCTTCCACTGCCGGCGTCTTCTCTCCTCAGACACACAAGCCCTGCACGTGCACCGACTGTCTCCCCAAGGAAAACGATCCATTGCAGCAGGGACTCTGCCGTGTGCACTCGAGCCAAGGCTAGATACCACCGCACCCTCCCCAACAGGCCCTCATAAAACTTGCACAAGACAGATGAATGAAGTGAGCACACCCACTGCGGCCAGTCCTGGGCTTCCTCTGCCTTGAAGCCTCTCCCCTTTCCCACTGTCCAACACCGCCTTTGGCTCATCCTCCTCCTCCCTCCTTCCCAGGATCAAGTGACATCTCCTCTCATCAGCTCTCTGCCCATCCCTCTGCCAGCAGACAACTCCGGCCAGGAGCCCCTGGCCCCTTCTCCTTGGGAGTGTCCCTTGGGCTGGGTGTGTCCCTCCCATTTTTATCCAAATTACACCCGGGAGGCCTCTGAAGGTCATATGTCCAGCCTGTTGTACCAAAATCAACTCCCCACCGTCCCAGCACATCCCAGACGGAATGTCGCGTGAGCCCCTTCCTCCACTTCTTCTGCCAACAGGAATTCCGTGTACTCTGAACGGCTGCCTTCTCGGTTTTGGACCCCTCGGTGGAAGAAAAGCGTCCGTCCTTGGTTAAAACTGAAACCGACTGCCGGGGCGCCCGCACTCTCGATCCATCCGTGACCAATCTCATCCAGAAGGTGCCCTTCGATCCCCGTGGGCCGGTCTTCGCGCGATGCAGACGCGACCAGGCGACACCGCCCGGCCCGAGCCTCGCCTAATTCGGGGCGCATTCGCGCAGACCGCGGGCGTTGGGGCAGCCCTCCCCGCCCGCACCGCCCCGACTCGCCCTTGTCACCGGCTGGGTCCCTGGAGCGCAATAATTCGCTGGGCGCCGCCGCGTCTGGTGTCCTCTCGCTCTCGGCCAAGCCTGCGGACCTCGGCGACATCATTCGCCGGCGCCGCCTGCTCGGCCGGGCGCGGCGCCGGGCGGACGCCGAGGGGCGCGGGACTGCGTTAGCGGCCCCGGAGCCCGGGCGGTGGCTGCGGCGGCGGCGGCGGCGCGCGGGGCGAGCGGGCGGGGCGCGCGGGGCGGGCGGCGCTGCGTCACCCCGCGCAGGGCGACGCGGGGGGACGCGGAGGGGGCCGGCTGGGTGGTTGAGGGAGCGCGGCAGGGGGCGGGGAGTGGGGCCCGGGGCGCCAGGGAGGGCGGAGGGAGGTGCGGGCTGGGTCGGGAGCGGTAGGGGCGGGGACCGAGGAGAGGCCGGCTGGGGGGAGACAAAGGGGGCGGGCGTGGGACCCAAGAGGGGGCTGGGGGTGAGGAGCGGGCGGGGAGGAGCGGGCGGTGAGGGGCGGTGGCCCGGGAGGGCGGTGGGCCGGAGCCGGCGGCGCAGACCCGAGAGCTCTCCCGGGATCGTTCCGAGGGCGCAGGCCCAGGAGGAGGTGGCCTCCCTCGCCGCTGGTCTTAGGTCCGAGTCAGTTGCCGGGCGGGTCTGGAGCTCAGTAGCGCCTCCCTTGGTGGGTCGTAATGACAGCAGGTTAGGGTGGAGGGTCCTCCAGTGGCGCAGAAAATGCCTGGCGGTCTCGGTGGGGGGCGGCGGCAGGCCTGGCCCTCCGGGTGGGCGCGAGGGGCTCCTATGCTCATCCGGATGCGGCGGCGATGGGCGGCTTGATGTCCTCTCCAGAGCGCTCGGGCTGGCCTTGCCATCCTCTCAGAAATAAGCTGAAAGGCCTCTTGACAGGCACCCATAGGAGGTGCGAGCCCTACTGCCCACCCCCCAACTACCCCAGGCTCCTCTGCTTATAGGCCGGGAGTGTAGGTGCTGCCTCCCCACATTCCTGAGGGTAGCAGTTTTTTGTGCTAACTGGAACTCAGCAGGGAGGGGATGGAGCGAGCGTTTGAAGCAGGCAGTCTGGGTTAAGGGCTCCCCGGTGCCCCGCACACCCAGGCTGAGGATAGATTGCTCCCTGAAGCTGCCAGCGTCCAGCCATCCACGTCCACTGACTCATGTGTCCTGCTTCCAAGTTAGGGGCTGCTGGAGAGCAGCTGGGGGTCCCAGAGCCCCTGCAGCCCCCTGTCCCAGACACTCACGGCCACCCTGCCAGGGGAAGGGGGCCTACAGGCTGGCAGGCAGGGAAGGCTTGTTGGAGGAGGTCTTTCCTTCTTAGGGGCCTGGGATAAAAGCAGGGTGGTAGGGGGCACAGGGTGAAGCTGAATCCTCCCTCCTGACCCGGCCCAAGGAGAGGAGGTGCTATTCTGACTCCTGTGTCCCAGATTCTTTTCCTCATCAGAGCCCCAGCTCAGCTGTCCCCTGCATGTGGGGGACTTGCCTGACCTCCCAGCTTAATGGACCATGGCAGCCTCCACCCCAGCAGTCCAGCCCTGCCCTCAGAGCATGTCTGCCCTCCCAGCTCCAGGAGGACATGGACGTGCCCATCCTGCAGCTCTCGCGCACTGAGAACAGTCCGAGGGTGTAGTGCTACTCAGGATTTGGGCCGTCTCACTGTATCTGTCCCTGATTTATCAATGGAGAAGCTGCAGCTCATGGAAGCTGACTCACTCATCCAAAGGCACAGGGCTCTGGAAAGTGACGAGGTCTGACTGCAGGGGCGCCAAAGGTGCTTCATCTGCCTCCCTCAGCTCTCCCTGCCCAGCCCTGCTTCTCCGTGGCTCCTCCTGCAGGGAGCCTCTCAAGTGTGACAGAATAAGGGCCTCTGCCCGTGTGCTTGGCACTGGGTAGCCACAAACACAGGCTGTGCCCTGCCAGCTCCCTGTGATTCACTTCCTTCCAGGAGCCCAGCCCCTGTTCAGGCCAGGTGCAGGGAGGGCAGAGAGAGCAGAAGGCCAGGTGTGAGTACGAGCTCTCACCCTTGGGCAAGCCATCCCTGACTCCAGCCCAGCGGATGGAGGAAGGAAGGCCTGCCCTGCCTCCTCCCACCTGGCTGCTGCTCTGAGGCTCAGAAATGCGGGTATGAAACCCCTTTTGGAAGTCTTGTGCCAGCACCTGGGTGCGGGCTGGTGTCAGCACTGCAGCACCAGGAGGAGGGATGGCAGGAAAGTGGGTGGAGGGCTCAAATGCCAGCCTCCTGTCCGTGAGCCTCCTATGGCTTCCCTGGGCTGGGCTCCTTCTGCCCCTCCCAGGTTATTCATTTAGAGATCCCTTCATGCCACACAGCAGCTCATAAAGGCTGTAGCCAGAGTGGGAACCCACCAGACCCCACCTCTTGGGGGAACCAAAAAGTATCAACCCCAAAGCACCTCATGAGGCCTGGAGGAGGGAGCCTCAGGTGTGGCTGTACCGGGAGGCAAGGCCTTCGGGCGCGATTAAGGTAGAATGAGGACAGATGGGCGGGCTGTAACCCGGATCTGACCGGTGTAAGCCAAGAGGAGAAAATTGGGAGCACAGAGAGCCCAGGAAAGGGTTGAGCACAGGAAGAGGCAGTGAGACTGCGGCCGTCTCTCTCCAAGCTTCCAGGCGGAGGCCCCAGAGGAAACCAGTCTGCCAGCCCCTTGACCTTGCACTTTTTGCCTCCAAGCTAGAACTGTGAGAAGAGAAGTCTCTCTTGTTGGAAGCCCCCAGGTCTGCGGTGTGGTTTGCAGCCCCAGTGGAGAACAGTGGCCTCACACGTGGGGGGTGCTGTGGCTCCAGGCCTGGCGCAGGCGGCTCGCGGGCTACGGTGACCCCTCACTTATAGTCAGGGGAAGAAGGAAATGAAGAACAGGTCACGTTGTGTCAGACGATGTGTTTCCTGCAGCTGGCTGATGGGGGAGAGGCTGGAAAAGCTCGGACACCTGGGGTCTCCAGGCAGCTGCCAGGTGCCTGCTGTGTGACCCGCCAGCATTGCTGCTCCTCGACACCCGCCCAGAGGATTCCACTCCACAGGGTCATCTCGTGCCTGAGACCTGCCGACCCGGTCCTGGCCACCACCTGGCATTGGCCACACTTTCCAGCACCATCTCCTCTGTGGCCTCCGACCTTGCCTGTGTCCCAGGAGCTCCCAGACTTGTTCACTGGACAGCCGCCTGCTTATCTCTCCAGGCTTCCTTCCCAGGAAGTCAGCCACACGACTTGATACCTGTGCATCTGCAGGGTGGGGTGGGAGACACCTGCCCCATGCACGCTGGTGCTGGGAATGCAGACCCCTCCACGGTGGGAGGTCTCCAACTGCAGCCTCGTCAAGGCCCATTGCCCTCCGAAGACATGTCCTGGGCCCAAAGAGGCCTCAAACATTTGAAAAGCAAGCGATAATTTACAAAACATTCATCCTGGCATTGCACAAGTGACCCCAGATAGTGCTTGGAATGGGAGTTATTTCCTCATTTTTACAGATGGAAAGACTCGACCCACCAAACTAATCCCGTGCCCTGTTGCGTAAGGTGAGGGGAGTGGGTGGTTCCGGGGTCACACTGGGGAGTCTGAGTCGGTGAGAACGAAGGCCATCATAGACGCCTCTTGCCCACACTCGAAAGGCACTGCGCCCTGGGCACTCTGGTGGGGACCGGTTCTGCTCCATCCTCCAGGGCATGCGGGACTGTCCTGCTCTGGCCCGGCTTTCTAGCAGGAACCCACGTGCTGCCCCCCAACCAGACTCAGTTTCCCAGAGGCCAGGAGGCCAGACTTGCCCACCTGGGAAAGCCAGAGGCTGGGCTGGAGTAGAGTGCTCAGTGGGTAATGGCACAGGTGGACCTTGAGCTGGAAGGGCTGATGAGGGGGGCCCAGCAAAAAAATACCGATCGGTGGCCGGGGCTCAGGGCTGCTTGCACGCCTGGGAGCTGTGGGGAGTCCCCACCAAGGAGGAAGGCCCCAAAGGCCAGGATTGGGCTTCTGGTCTGATCCTGGCTCCCTGGCCTGCCAGGGTGACGGCCTCGGGCGGCAGGGGGTCCTGTGACTGTGCTTAGCACCAGCTCATTTATTTCCCGAGGTGACCCTGTTCTCTGCCAGTGGGGCACACAGTCCCCTTGAGCTTCTCGGGACCAGGGTCATGCTTCCAGGGCAACTGGGGGCCCGGAAAGAAAACAGAGCTGGGGAGCTCCTGAAGGCCACCCTTGCACCACCTGGCCATGCTGTTCGATGGGGAGCAGAGCAGTGTGCTGTCCCCCGGGTACTGCAAGGTTCAGTAGCAGACCCTACTGAGGAAAGGCTGGGTCCGGCTGGGTGAAGTCCAGGGCAGTTCAAGGTGGGACATCCTCCTCCTCGCCACCCCTGCAGCTGGTGGGAATCTGGACAGCAGGGTGGGTCTAAGAGTCAGGCTCAGGTTGTTGTGGAGGGAGAGTGTGGGAGCTGGTGAGCTGGGGGTGAGGGAAGGTGTGCGGAGATTGCGGGGAGGGGGGGAGCTGAGGCCCTGGCAGGACATCTTCTCCTTCCACAGGCCAGCCTGCCTCCCAGGGGTCCGTGGTCAAGTGTCTCACTTCTGGCTGGTGCCTTGTGGCGTCTGCTCCTTTTAGGGCGGGGTTGCCACACCAGCCAGCCTTGCAACTTGGAGAGTGTGCCTCGGGAAGTCTCCATCTGGGTGACGCCTGTGACCCATGCATGGAGCCCTGGTCGGGTGGGAGGGGGCTTGGCGGGGGAGCTCACCCTTCAGACTTTGGGGCCACAACGGAAGCTGCGAACCTATGATTTTCAGAGTGGGATAAGCCATGGAGACAGTGCCTCAGCACGCTTTCCTGCCTCATGTGAGGTCTGTGACAGATTGAGAGCGGGTCTGCATCGTGGGGTGGGGAATGCACTGGTAACTGAGGCAGGAGGGTCTGACCGGGAGCGGACAGCCAGGTGCCCACCGCAGAAGGAGAAACAGGCCTCAGACAAACCCAGGAAATAGCACCTTCTGCAGGAAAGAGGAGCTCGAAGGTGAAGAGCAAACAGACATAAACCTGTATTCAATCCAGAAGTTCTGCCACACGGAGAAGATGGAACTGAGCCCCAAACAAAAAAAAAGTAAGAAAGAGAAGAGGGGGAAAAGGAAGAAAAATCAGTAGAAACATCGTGAATCGCAAACTGATCTCGGAGAATTGTTGAAGTCTGCTGCCGTGGAACGGTATGCAAACTCCCCTAAAAAGGTTAGCCGGGCAGTGAGACAGGGTCCGTGGGGAGCACAGACCCCGAGCATGGCCCCTCGTATGGTCCGCAGAGACAGTAGCGTGGAAACCAGGGAGGAAGAAGTGATGGACTTGAACTTGGGGCGTGGGAATGTCTGGACCCAGGACGTCGCTGAAGTGTCAGCTCGGGACACCTCCCACGTCCAGGGAAACTGAGGCCAGAGAGGGCCAGCAGCCGCGAGGACATGCAGGAAGGGCTCAGCCTGCTGAGCTCCTGTGTGTCTGGGGCCCAACCCCACCCGCACAGCCTCGGACGGGGAAAGGAGGAACGCTCTGGGCTCTGGGCGGCGCCTGGCTTGACTCCGGGGGTCGGGAGGGATTCCTGGGAGAAGGGCACGGAGCTGAGGTCCAGGAGGAGCTCAGGGGATGCTGGTCGTGGACAGGGCAGGGGCCGCCCAGAGGCAGAGTTACAGTCCTAAAGGAGGTGCTTGTCACAACTGCAGAGCTCACCGGGTAGCCCAGCTCACGAGCCCTGCAGTGACCGGGTGCCTCCCTCCGTTTGATACCTTATCCTGTGTCAGGAGGGACCCTGTGACCACTTTCGTTGGAGATAAAGCCAGATTGTCCCCATTTTACACAGGAGGGTCTTGAGGCCCAGAGGGGCAATCTCCCTACCGGAGCTGGGCTTTGAGCCCTGCTTTGTCTGAGCTCCAAACACGCACACTTGCCCCTTGGACAGGCAGGCTCCCGGGGCGGGCGGCCCAAAATGCATCTTTTGCCATAGTGATTCTTTGAAGTAAAGTTACTTGACAGCCCGCCTGTGCAGAACACGCAGACCCTCCTCCATGCCCTGAAGGCAGGAAATTAATCTCCGCTGTGAAAGGAACCCTCCCGGTACCAGGAGGTGAGAGACATCTCTTATCACCAGAGATAAGAAATCCCGGCTGAGAAGGCTGCTGTGCTCACAACCGTTGTAACTTCTTACTAATTTACCACCCCAGGCCAAATTCTGTTTGGAATTCTTACCAATCGAAGCTCCCAAAGCTACACGCTCTTTGTCCTGTTAATTCCTCCCAGGTTGATGCCTCTGTCTAAAAGCGCAAAACCCCTGCCTTGGTCAGTGCTTTGGTCTCAATTTCTCTTTTTTTAAAGATTTTATTTATTTATTAGACAGAGAGAGACAGCCAGCGAGAGAGGGAACACAAGCAGGGGGAGCGGGAGAGGAAGAAGCAGCCTCCAGCGGAGGAGCCCGATGCGGGACTCGATCACATAACGCCACCGGGATCACGCCTGAGCCAAGGCAGACGCTCAACGACTGAGCCACCCAGGCGCCCGGTCTCAATGTCTTTATTGGCCTCCGAGAGAACATAGTAAGACTTTGGGGTTGTTGTTGTTTTTCCCTGTTAATCTGTTTCCTGTAAATTTAATTCTTAGTCCAGTGGAAGACCTTGAATGGCAGAGGAAGACTTTTTTCCCTTACACCTGAAACCAAAGTGACGGTAAGATCTTTTGTTATGGAAACATCCACGAAATCCTTAAACAACAGGACAAAGAGATAAACAAGAACCCCTTTTAACCATCCCTTTCGATGCCCTAACATCGCAGGGCCCTGGGGCTTTGTTCACTGTGGAGGTGAGAGGAAGTGTCCCACGCGGGGCGTTTGCTTGCCAGGCTTGTCTCCCAGGTGAGGGACAAAGGACTTGGGCAGACAATCCAGGGTTAGGGAAATTTGCTACGGCTTGTATCTTATCTCCAAAACTCCTTACAGGAAATTGCTGTGGTCTAGGAGCTGAGATTAAAAATTGCACCTAGACGTGAGGAGCATAATTACACAGCCCAGGAAGAACAGCGTGTTCCAACAAAAATTCCTGGAATTAGTTGATCTCCCAGCTTCCACTGAGCCGCTAATGGGATCCCTTTGAGATGGAAATCCAGATTACATCCAAATCCCTTCCCCTCTGCCCTCAGGGCTCTCCCCTTGCCTCTCCTCTCGCTCCTGGTTCACTGCTCCCAATCAAATCCTCTCCTTGATATTTCTTGACCGGCCACGCATGATCCTACCCCAGGACCTTGAACCGCGCTTGCTCTGAACATTCTCCCCACCCTCACCCCTTGGCTGGTTGTGTGGTCCAGATCTCCCTTGCTCTCTGTCTCTGCTTAAATGTCAAGTAAGAGCCTCTGGAGGAGGCAATGTGTTTGGGGAGAGACTCTGACCCTTAAACCGAGTAGGGGCTTGAGTAGGTCACTGTGGAAGCAGGGGCGAGCAATTCCCTGTGGGAGCCACAGGGGCTGGGGTGGAGGGGGGAGGGCCTGGGTTAAGCCAAGTAACAGGACAGGCCCAAGAAAGCCGCTGGTCAGTGGTTTCTGGGCTGGGCCAGGCGTTCACCTGCAGCCTAGCTTTGCTGTTTTCAGCACAGCCTCGCTGAGTGACAGCTCTCACATTCGACACACTCCACTCCTTTAAAGCATGCAGCTCACGGCCATCAGGGGCTCACACGATCACTTTCAGAGCGTTTCATCACCCGTGAAGAAACTGTGTGCCCCACAGGTCACAGCCCTTCCCCTCCTGCCTCAGCCCCTGAAAACCACAGATGGACCCCCGTCCTCACGGATTCGCCTGTTCTGACATTTCCTGTGGGTGGAATCACACACGATGTGGGCGTTTGTGCCTGGTTCCTCTCCCGCGCAGGTTTTTAGGGTCCGCCCCACGTCGGGAGCATGCGTGGGTGCTCCATCTTCGCTGGGCCGAGCGCACCGCTTGTGGCAGGGCTGGAGCACCCTGGGTTCATTCCATCACCGGTTGCTGGACGCTTGGGGTGTTGGCGCGCTCGCTGTCAGGAATGACGCTGCTGGGCACCTCTGTGTGCGAGTTTTTGTGTGGACACGTCCAGTGCCCTCCACTCCGTACTGGGAGGGGAGCGACTGAGCCACGGGCTCACCCCCTGCCTCACTGAGGAACCCCCAAACGGTTCTCTTCCTGTCAGCGTACCACTTAGACACCCACTAGCAGGGCTGCCTGATTCCAGGTTCCGCACGTCCTGGCCCGTGCTTGTCCTCACCCGTCTTTCTGAGTAGAGCCATCCCGTGGGCATGACGGACTCGGTGAGGCCTAGTCCGGCTCGTCAGCTGTAGAGCTGACAGTCTGAGCTGTTCGGATTTCTGTGTCTCCTCCTCACTTGGCTTCTGAACGTGGAGGAGTGTTACTTGCTAGCCCCCCAAATCCCAGCCACTGCCTCATCGCCCTCTCGTTGGAACTAACCCCCTGTTGCTGGGGCCCCCTGTCCCACGATAGGCTTCTGTTTCAGCCCCTGGAACCTGTGTCCATTTGTTTCCTTTCCTTCTCCTGAGCGAATTCTTTCATGAGGCAGACACCCCAACAAACAGCGTGTTCAGTGGGGCCTGGTGGATAAATTTCTGGGCTTTCGAGGGCTGTGATCGATTAGTGATGTCCGCCACTGGTGGAGGGGAGTGCGCACAGGAAGGTTGCTCGGTCAGCTCCCAGAAAGCTCCAGATCCAGAGTCTGCTGGGCGCTGCAGAAAGGCTTTCGTGAGACCACAAACGCGCGCAACATGGAGACCTGAAACAGCCACCCGGGAAGAATCACGGCGAGAGAAGTCACCCGGGATCCCATATCCCACCAAAGATTTGCAAACGGCCAAGGGGCACAGGAGGAGATGCTCAGCGTTATTGGTTGTTAGAGTGTGAATCCGACCACGTGAAATATCACGCACGCCCTCCAATGCCGTAACAGGATGATGGGAGTAACGGTTGGGTGTGGATGTGGAGCAGGACGACCCCATGCTTCCGGGGGTGCGTGGGGGTGCAAAGTGGAGCAGCTGCTGAGCAACAGTTTGGCAGCCCTCAAAACGGCAGCAAACACGGAGCTACCCTGTGATCTGAGATCATCTGAGAGCAGCGACCCGAGCCGGACGTGCGCACAGGCTCTCAGCAGCCGAAGGCGGAGACAACCACAGGTACGTGACAGAATGTGGAATATCTGTCGTGGTGGTCCTGTTTGGAGAGGGGTCCACAGCAGGCAAATGCAGGGGGACAGAAAGTAGCTGAGTGGCCGCGGTCTTGCCAGGGGCGTGCAAAGGCCCCTGCGGATAGGGACAGGATTTCTCTCGGAGGGAGCAGATGACTCTGACATACATACGGGTAATGGTTGCACAAAAACCTGTATTTCTTCCATGTCACTGAATGGTAGGCGGTCGAATGGTGCTCTACCCGGGGTTCTCAGCTGTATTTTCCGCTTGCTGGCTTTGCCAGAAGGCAGGAGGAGTCCAGGGGTCCCCACCGACTGTGCAGGGTTGAGCGGGAGGGCCCAGCTGGGGTCTGTAGCTGACGCTCGAGGTGTGGCCTTCCCTGACCACCAGAGCTGCCCTGGCCTTTGTCCCCTTCAGAGCCGCCAACAGACCCTCACAGGGAATGCACTCCCACGGAGTAGGCCCCGACCACCTGCTGTCCTGGGTGCACAGCTCCTCCGGCCTGCCTGCGAAGGCCGCGACTCTGGCAAATCTCCAGGTTCAAGTGGGCAGTCACTCCTCGCTGGCCTGACCACGCCTCCAGCCTCCCCCAGGCTGGCCGTGGGCTCCTGAGCCCTCCAGCTGGCTCGCCCCAGGCAGCACGGGGCGGGTGACCTCATTTAGGCCTGAGCAGAAATAGAACAGGCAGCCAATTAGCCGCTGCACGTGAGCTCGGGGCCAGCAAAGCTGCCACAGCTTCCCTGCGCTTTGTGGGTCATGGAAAATTCCACACCAAACGTTCTTCCACTGGTAGGCGGGTCCTGGGGGTGCCCTGCCCCTGAGGACACACCCAGCTTGCCTCTTGCTTGTGCTTGAGCCAAGGTTGAGGGTGTATGGAGCAGGGGAGGCACAGCCCCAGAGATCCGATTCGGTGGGGTTGGGGGTGAGGACCTGCACATCCACAATCCCCCCCAACCCCTGATCTCGATGTGGGTGGTCCCTCACTGCCCAGCGAGGCACAGTGGTGTCCTGCCTTGCCGTGTCCCACCCAGGGTGGGAGTCCAGCCCCTGAATCTGCTCTGTACCTGGGCCTGGGGGCCACCTGATCGCGCGCAGCCCCAGAGGGCCCACTGGCGCCAGCCGCCTGCACGGGGCCTGGCTCCAGCTGGCACCGTGTCGCCTGCTGTGAGCCCGTTTCTCTGAGCCAGAATCGCCTCTTGGCACACAGGCAGCTGGTGTGAGGAGAGCCCTGGCTGGGCGCTGAGGGCCATCTTCTGGCCCGCACTGCCCTCGGTGGCCAGCCAGGTGACCAGGGCATTCCCTTTGCCTTACTGGGCCCCACTTCCTTGAAAGCACGCATGGGGGTGCAGGAAGCCGATGGTCTCTCAGGGTTTTCCTGCTGACACTGGAATGTGCTTTTCTATCCCAAAAACCCCACCCCTTCAAAGAGAAGCGTGGGTCCCAGTGATCAGGGCCCAGACAGGTGGACATCCCTGTGTGCAATGGCTCGGGAGGTCAGAAAGCAGAGTGGTCTTTCTTGGAATTGCCGCTCGGATCTGCCCCTGGTAGCCTCTGCAGTACCCAAGAACCAGGGGTAAGAGCCCGAGAGACCCCACCCCTTCATTTACACCCCCTTCCTTTCTGAGGAGCTATACATCTGCCTCTGTCCTCTGTCCTTCCTCCCCGTGGGGTTGGCCCTACTCTCAGGAGTGGAGGAGGCAGCTTTGAGTCAGGGATGCTGGGGCTCAGTCCAGCTCAGCCTTAAATACATTGCTGGTTTCTGGGCCTCAGCTTGCCCCCTGCAAAATAGGGGCATGGAAGAGATGGCTCTAAGACCTGCCGGCTCTGACACCTGTGAGGCTCCCAGACTTTGCTTGCAGTTTTCTCGGTACACCTTGTGACTTCCCTGGAAGCAATAAGCAAGCAGGAAAGGCCAAGTCTCTGGGTACACAGAGCTTGCTTTGTCTCCTGCTTAAGCTCCTGCAGAAAAAAAATCACCCTTTCATTACCCTCTTCTTTCCAATAAGGAAACAGGCTGAAGCCAGATGACCATGAGTCATAGTGTGAATCCAGATTCTCGGAGGCATTTAAAGGATGCTCTGTGCCAGGGTGCCCCCAACCCCTCATCACCACCGGACAAATGGCCCCTGAGTCAGGTCTGTTGGTCCTGTTGACGCAGGGGCAGGGATTCAGAATCGTGACATACAAGGCAGAGTGGTTACCACCCCCATTTCACAGATGTGGAAGGTGAGGCCCAGAGAGAGGCCGGCTGTGCCTGGGTCACGTGGAGTTGGGGCCGTCTGACTGCAGCTACTCTCTGGCCACCCCTGGCGTCATTCCCAGGTTATAGGATGATGATGCCATGCTGTACAGGGGGTGCTCAGGAGAGGAGGGGAGGGCCTGGGGCATTCAGGGTGGTGCTGTGGCCGCGGGTAGGGCTCCTGGGGAGGCTGGCACCGACTGCCATCCTGAGTGGCGAGCAGGGGAAGGCTCAGACACTGTCCAGCCATTTCCGAAACCTTCAGCCCCTGTCACTCCCAGCCCCTTGTCCCTGCAGGTGTGATGACTCAGGCCCATTGTCGCTTCCTGCAGCCTGGCTGTGCTCTTAGGCAGAACGCCAGGCCGCTTGGATGCCAGGTCGCTCAGACGCCAGGTGTGGCCAAGGCGGGCAGCCGGGAAGAGCATCTGGGGTCAGCGGTTGACAGGAGTGAGGCGAGGAAAGAAGGAAGTGAGCGCCGGGAGGGTGAGTGCTTGCACTGCCGGGTGCCCGGAAGCCTCGAGCCACTGCTGCTGATGGACGTGGGCCACAGCCCAGCTCTGACAGCTCGCAGGAGTGAACCCCAGGCTGAGAGCCCACAGGGCAGCTCCTCCTCAGCCACCAGCCATGCATCAGCAGCTGTCTGGGGCTCGAATGGGAGAAGGTGCCCTTCAGTCTCCCGCCTCCTTCCTGTGCTCTCTCCTACCTCCCCACTTTTGTCCAGCTCTTCCTTTCTCCTGATTTTTACGTGCAGGAGGGGACTATGACCCCATTTTGCAGAAGGGCAGGGTCGGGCCTGGAGGGGCTGGACTCTCTCCGGCTACTTTCTCCATGTCCCTTCCTCCGTCTCCCCCCAGGCACACCCTGCACCAGGAATAGCATGTCCTGCCTCAGGCCTTTCCGAGGGGAGCTGCTTCTCCTCGGCCGGTCACTGGTGTCAGTAAACCTGTGCTGTCCCCCGGGAGCAAGAGCCTCCTTGTGGTGGTTCTGCCGCCCCAGGGCAAGGGAGCGCAGAGGTCCAGGAAGGGAGTGACAGGGTTTCAGGCCTGCAGGGCCGGGCAGGGTGGCCCCTGTTTCTCTGCGTCTCCATTTCCTTCTGGTCATTCCTTCCAGTCCACTTGGCAAGCACATCCTGAACGCCCAGCCTGCTGCTACTGACCAATTGGCCCAGGTCAGGTGGGGTGGGAGATTGTTGCTCACCAGAAACGCCCGCAGCCAGAGCATGGGGCCGGGTTGCAGGTGCAGCCTGCTCTAAACCCGAGGGATGCAGAGGCGTCTCCAGCATCAGGCCCAGGGGCTGTTACTAGCCGTGTCGGTTGGGAGGGTGCCTGGCATCATGGACCCCACCAGGGACCTCCCTATGTGCGTGCTTGGCTGGCCTGGCGCCCCTGTGGGCCATGCACTCCTGCACACTGCTTGACGTTCAAGGCCTGGGAATTGCGGGGTGGGAGGGTGGTTGCAGTCTCGGGCCTCTTGGCTTCCCTGTGCCAGGGACACAAAGCGGGCTCCTGACCGGGAAGACCTGGAGGATTTGGGCTCAGGTGTCCCCAGCGCGGGCTCCCCCAGGGCTCCTGAACTCTGTCCGGCAT
This sequence comes from Ursus maritimus, assembly GCF_017311325.1. Classification (NCBI taxonomy): domain Eukaryota; kingdom Metazoa; phylum Chordata; class Mammalia; order Carnivora; family Ursidae; genus Ursus; species Ursus maritimus. Next base: position 53,977,272 of record NW_024424564.1, read on the forward strand.
CTCATTTCAAATACCTTGTGCTCCTCTTGACCGGGCACAACTCCAAGCAAGCCTTGTGCGTTCTTCCATTCGGCCTCTCTCCTTCCCAGCTTGGCTGGAGGGTGGCCCAAATCTTTTTTCCACTCTCGCCTCATCTAGAGATGGCTGGTAAGTGCTGCAGCGAGGAAATTGCCTCCTGCAGAGCCTCCTTGCTCCCAGTGTCCGGGAGCATCCAGTCTTGAAGGCCCAGGTGGGCTGAAGGCAGGAGACGTGGGACCACAGGGCTGAATGTGTGAAGGGGAAGGACGTGTGAAGCCAGAGAGCCCAGAGGGACTGAGTGTGCTGTAGGAGGTGGACAGGGGAATCCCGCACTGAGGTCCTCCCAGCTGTGCCCAGGCTGTCCCCTGAGGTCTTGCCCGTGCCCTGGGAACACACACTGATGGAGGGGCTGAGGTGTGGCAGAGTCCCGGATGGGGCCAGAGGGTCACTTCACAGCAGCTCTGCCCTGGGGCTGGGTCCCTGAGCAGGGGCTGCTTCAGATATGCTACCAGGAGCCTAACCTCCTGCAGGGCTGTCCCTGTTCCCCTACCATGTCCCGGGACATCTGGTCGAGCAGCCACCATCCTCCCTCGGAAGAACCAGCCAGATCTGCAGGTTATCCGGGAAGTAGCAGATGACGAGGACTGGCCAGCGGACCCCACAGCCCATGCGCCTTGGGGCTTGCTGTTGTCGCTCACAGACCTGGGTGGATAACGACCGATTCTGGATTTTAATTTTTGTGCCGCTTCACTGAGCTCTCCGGGCTGTAACGAACAACTCACTTGACTGGGGTTCTGTGGTGCAGCCAGCACGCGGAGTGTGCTTCACGCCTGGGCGGGGCGTCGCCTTGTTCTCCGGTGGCCAGTCCCTGCCCTTCTGACTGCTTTTCTTCCCTGTGCACCTGAACCTGTGATGTTCACTCCAAACCTTGGAACCAGGAGGAGACGCTTACTTCGCCACGGGATCGGCACTTAGAGGAAGCACGCGCAGGATGTCGGCTTTGCAAATAGTACTTTCCGCACTGAAAACGTTGTAACCTTCGATTCAATGCAGCAAGCACGTTGGGAGAAGGCTAGGCAGAGACCGAGTTTGGGAACTGGGGGGTTTGGGGAACGGCATGCGACTGTACCCTTTTCCCAGAGAGGCTGAGCAAGGGTAGGCATAACACGTGGCCTCTCGCATTTGCTGGAGAGCCCGGCGTGAGTGGAGCAGGCCCCAGAGCAGGCGGGAGAGTGGAGGAGATATTTTATGGACAGAGGTGGCGGTTACTTATTGGCAGTAAAACCTGGCATAGAAATAAAGGGGCAGTTTATGCCAGAAGTTTTCTAACTTTATTTTCCATGTCTATCTGTAAAAAAAAAATTGAACACAAATCTGTGCATATTTATTTATAAATTATGTGCGTGTACCTCTATCAATTCCTATTCTGAAGATGAGCAAATTTAATTTCTTCTTCTTTACCCGGAAGGTTAGAAGAGAAAGGAGCAGCCGGGCAGTGGTCTTGGGGGTTCCCACAGCCAGAGCACCCTTCACGAGCACACGCGCCCTCACCTCGCCATCCCTGATGTCCGGCGGTGACCCACGTCCATCGGGCAACGCCCCTTCATGATCTCAGCCTTCTTACTTTTCCCACAAATAAAATTTTTAACTTATTTGTAAGTTAAAAACAAAGACAAACCATCAGAACTAAGAAGAGATTATCTGACAGGGCAGGGGCTGGATACAAAGCAAAAATATCAAACCTGGTCAGCGTTAAAGCCACAGGAAACCCAGCAGGACTGTCTGAAGAAACAATAGATCCTTTACCGTTCATAAAAGGAATGGTTGGAATCGGTTGGGACGAATTTTACTGGAATGACATGGGTCATGTGATTGGTGAGAAAGTTAAGCCTGAAAGATATCTGCGAGTTTTTAACATACAAACTATTTCCCAATGAACAGCTTCCCTGGCATCCTCCCCACCCGCAGACAAACAGTGTGAGCATTTCGGTGCCTTCTTCTCGACGGAGCGATTGCTTTCGGTTAGCAGGTGATCTGAGTCTCCGGTGGGCAGTGAGGGTCTTCTCCTGCCACGGCGGCTGGTTAGGGATGGCCCAGTCGGAGAGAAGCTCCTGGGAAGCCAGACTCTACTCTCCCCACGGAGAGGAGAGCAGGAAGCCTGCAGCCTCCGGCCGTGGCCTGGGGACCAGCCCTGCGCACCTGGGACACAGAATCGAGAACACTGCAGAGAAACGCATCTGCAGACAGGCTCGAGCTGTCCAAGCCCTTCTGCGTGGACTCACCGCACAGACCCCATCAATCCCCTTTGTTGTTTAAGCAGCTGAAGTATGTTTCTTCATCTGGGAGCTCTGTAACTGATGCGAGGCCCTTCTGGAATTTTTCTTCCAGGTCTTCAGGTGAAACTTTTTCCAACAAAGGTTGTCACCTGCCTTTTTCCACTTCACCATCCACTTTTCTCTATGAGAAGAAAGTGGTCAATGTCTTGGTTTTTACAGGCTGCATTCATCGCGTTACTCGATGGTCTCACTCCTCCCTCGAGTTTCCTTTACCCTCAGACCTCAGATGGCTTCCAGCGCCCCACTATGTGCAGTAACATGGAGAGCCTGTGGGCATGAAGCTCTGTTCACCTGTCCCACTGTTCCTTAGGATGAGGCCCCTGGGGGCAGTGGCGAGGTCCAAGTGCACGTGTGCTCAGGGCTTTAGATGCGACACCGGTTCCGCTCCCACCATCTGTCTTCATCTGCCGGTCTGTCTGTAAGTGGTGTTTCATTGGTGTTTTTATTTGTAGAAATTGCTCAAAGTCCCGTTTTTATTTGTTCATTTACCACTTCCTTGCCTTGCTTCTTTAATATGTCCTCTGATCGATTTCCTCAAACATTTAAAAATACACTTAATTTTTAAAATTAGACTGTTTCCCTATTGAGGTCTTTTACTTCCTTGTTTATTTGTTTTATTTATTTATTTATTTATTTATTTATTTATTTATTTATTTATGTTTGAGTAGACACATGCGCAACATGGAGCCAACTGGGCTTGAACTCACGCACCTGAGATCAAGATCTGAGCTGAGATCAAGAGTCGGGGATGCCCAATGGATCGAGCCATCCAGGTGCCCCTTTTGCTTCCATATTTATAAGATGTCCATATATTCTCCACTGTGTCAGGCATGGTACGTATATTTTGTCCAATTAAAAGATGTTGACAAGTTAATATTTTTAGGCATCAAATCAATCAGTCTGTCAACACGGTTCTGCCTTGGGTGGTGCAGTAGACATCGGGTTCCTCCCCAGCGTCCCCGCCACCCCCTCTTGTTGGGTAGCAGCCACTATATTTGGAAGGATGGACTCCTACCACCCCTTTGGTGTAGACCACGCCAGACCACAGCATTTCCTGGCCACAGCGACTGGTTCAGGGGTAGGCACGTGGTCCAGGTGGGCCAACAGAGGCATCCTGGGACCTCAAACAGAGGCATCCTGACGCCAAGGGGCCATCGTCCTGTTGTTCCAGCCCTTCTCCAGCCATCCGGTCACCTCTGCTCTTTAGCTGCATATACTGTGAACTTTCCTTTATAGCCTGAGCCCATCTGAGCTGGATTTTCTCTTTCCTGCAACTGCCAACACCCTAACTCATGCAGAATTCAGTACTAGGAAGTGGAATGTTGCTGGGGGAGACCCTAAACTCTAGAAGTAGCCAAATTGAGTGAGTGAGGGGGCAGGAGGATCCGCCTCATGGGGGGAAAATTGGGAAATCTTGCCAGGTGTCATGAAATATCATGGTCGGTGAATAATGGTCTCAGATCTCTGCACTCCCCGCCAAACCTGTGAATGTTCCTTCATACGGCAAAGGGAGCTTGCAGGTGTGGCTCAGCTGAGGACCCTGAGAGGGGGTGGTGGTGCTGGAGCTGAGCAGGTCCTTGTGAGAAGAGTCTGGGAGGAACTGACGAGGAAGCTTGTTTCCAGCGCTGCTGGTTGGTGGTCATCTGCTGTAGTAACCCCGGAGACTGTACAAACATGTCTTCCCCTCAATCAGGGGCACAGGCCACACCCTGCAGATTGCACCCGGGAAGCCACAAGCTCCCGAGACATGCATCGAGACATTAGCCTGAAATTGGCCCATCCAAACACGGAGAGCCGAAAATATAAAACTTGGCAAAGGAGAGATCCCTTCTGCCCCTCCAGGACTGCCGAGGTCAAGAAGACAAAGACTTCACTCCAAGGCAAGCTAGTGAGAGCCGAGCAGGCAGGCCGGTGAGTTAGCAGGGATCCTGGGGCAGGGCCCAGAGGATTCCCAGCCTGGCCTCAGGCCTGTCTCAAGAAGCTCCCCAGAAATTTGTCTCCAGCCAAGAGGCTGTGCCCTCTTTGTGGGGTGCAGTGGGATGCAGTCTGGCCCGGTGAAGACCTGGCGCTTCACCAGTGAGGCCTTGTTTCCCAGACTTCGTCGTGGAAACCATCAGATGACGGATGGATGTGGGGTTAGCCGAATCTCAGCCCTCTCGCGGAGACAGAAATTTCTGGTTAAAATTTCTCTAGTAAGGTTTTTGGCTCTGGATTCCAGCCCTGGGAACTGACCAGAGGCGGAGGGACTGAAGTTTGCTAAGACTTTAGGGCACCTGTATTGCTGTGGGTCATTACGCATGGGGTTTGTTTTCCCCTCTTCAAGGCAGGAGCTGTTAGGGCTCAGTGGATAACTCAGTCTGAGGCCCCTTGACCGTGAGAGGCTACGTCTGACCCGCCAGAGAGAGAGCCTCACACCTCCCAGCTGTGCAGAGCCGTGAGACTGGGCTGGCTCCCCGTGGGCGGGCGCCCTCCAGCTGTCTGTGTAGGTGAAGGCCAGAGAAGGAGGGGGCGGCAGGGATGGGGTGTGTGAGGACTGGGTGACCAAGGGGTGACCCAGAGCGCCTACTCTCTTCCTTCTTTCTGTCGGTGGTCTCATTTTGTGGCCCTCTCCTGTCTCTGCTAGACAGCAGTCTCCCCATGTTTGGGGTGGCTGAGGTCCCTGTGCTGTACGGGTGTAGGTGTGGGCGGAGCGGTGGGAGTGGGCTCAGGTGTGCAGGCCCCGCTTTTCTGAGTTCTAGGTGAGGCTCAGGGCCCCGCTTGCCCGGGCACTTTCCCCAGCGCCTCTGGCTTCAGCGCGGACTGCCTTCAGCCAGCCCTGCCCGCCTCCTGCAAACAGCACCTGAGTCCTAATGAGCTGAGACCTATCGCTTGGGTGGGAAATGACTTGTCCTTGAGCCCCGGAGGGGAGTTCTAATGAGTCCAAGCCAGCAGCCCGTGTCTCAGTGATTGGTGTCTCCTTTCAGGGTCTAACTTAGTTCTGGCTCCTAAGGAAGCCGCCTGGGGATTGCCCTTCCTGGATAACACAGAACTTCTGGAGAGGTTTTTTTTCTTTTTTTCCTTAGGCCTCCTTCCCTCCTTGTCTGCCTGGGACACTGGCATGAGCACGTGAGAGATGGAGCTGGGACACCACCTTGTGACCATGAGGCAGCACGCCTGAGCCTGGTTGCATTGTCTTGTGAGCCGGTGGATTTGAGGAAATGCCCCTGTAGGTGGTGTATTGGGTGATGGGTAATTTTATGTGTGGACTCCACCGACTGCCAGGGTGTGCCAAGATTAAACTCCATTCTGGGTGTTCTTGCATTGTGCTCCCGGATGAAACTGGAATTTGAATTAGTAGACTCAGAGAAAAGCAGATGGCCTGCCCCTCGAGAGGGCCTCAGGCGATTCCTGACGGCCTGAATAGAGAGAGAGAGGGAGGAAGAGAGGTTCTGCCTTGCTCCTGGGCGGACGTCAGCTCCTCTTCCCCTGCGCGCAGACCGGGCTTAAAACTACCCGCAGGCGCTGGGTTGTGGGACTTCGCTGCCTCCGTAATTGTGTGAACCAATTCCTCATAATAAATTTCCATTTCCACCCCCCTTGGCTCTCTCTTCCCTTGAAAACCCTGCCTAGCACGACACAGCTATTCTGAGGACGCACTTGGGAGCCGTGCCTGAGCGAGTGAGGCCAGGGGCGGGATGGGACGAGCCGAGGTGAGCTACGGCAGGCATGATGACCTTGTCCGATCCATCCCGCCCGGAGCTGGGACAGCCCTGCAGGGACGGCATGAGTTGAGCACAGAGGGCCAGGTCTTTGTCTCCTCACACCGGCCTGTCCCAGGGTGTGGGCAGGCTCAGCGGTGGGGCAGCTCCCCAGATGGAGGACAGGTGGTTCCCAGGGAGCCCTTGGCTGGGCGTGGGCAGCACCAGCACTCCCTGCAGTGGGGACTGGGTACCTGGGTGCTGAGGAGTGAGCACCCCAGCGTCCCCTAGGTCACTGTGACTCAGCCAATAGAGCATCACAAGAGCCGCCTGCCTCTGGCCTTTCTGTGGGCAGAAAACAACGCTTTAAAGCGCGCTACTCCAGCATCCTGTTCCTTCCACTGAAGGTATCATCCGAGGTAAGCCTTGGACCTTGGGCAACGCTGGTGAGTTGGAGAGAAGGGAGACCGCAGACATGGCCTAAGCAATGCAGCCGGTGTGCCGGGACCTACTCAGTGCTCCCAAGCCTCACTCCAGCGGCAGCGATTCACTCGCCCATACCCCAGCGGTGGAGGCTGGCATACCCGCACTCTGCCCGTCTTTTCCTCTTTGGTTTTTGTGGTGGGAGCGGATTGCACACTTTGTGAGTGTGGGAGGCATGACTATTGTCCACCAAACCACCCCACTGTTCTTCAGTAACAGAACTCAGCTGGGACTGGATGCCCAGCCAGACTACAGTCCCTGGCATCCCCTGTGCATAGGGTAGTCACGGTGGATCAGAGTGGAGGCAAGGACCGTGATTCACGGACACGAGCCTGTGTGTGGGTTTCAGGGAGTCTGACCCAGCCCCTGAGGCTCTGCACAGACTTGTGTTGGTCCAGGGGACCCACTGACAGCAAGGAGGTGGCGGCCGTGAGCCCGTGGCCGAGACTGCCCAGAAGCTGCTGGCCCGACAGAGCAATGAAGCAGCCTTTCAGCTCAGAGTTGATAGACCCTGAGTCTGGGCGCCCTAATAGCACTGTGTCTTCTAAGTAAAGACCTGGGTGTGGGAAGCAGGGGGTGGAGGCAGGACTGGATCCACTCACATCACTCTCAGGATTTTGTTTCCTGTTCTCACAATTCTGGCCTCTTCGAGAAGTCCCAAGCCCCAGAGAGGAACGCTGCCAGAAAGGGATGTGGTAAGAGCTCGATTCAGTGTCGAGTCACGGCCTCCTTCTCTCAGCAGACAGCCAGACGAAGAAAGGGGTCTCCTCTGTGGCCACCAGAGGGGGTAGGGATGTTACTGCCCAGTGGGGCCGGGGAGAACACGTCTGGTACCTACATGAACTGGCCTCTGCTCCAATTTCGATGGCATGTGGACAAGTACAGCAGCCATGGCCCGAGAAGGGTGTGATGATTGGGGTCTGAAGCTCTAGGATGCGCTGGGTCACCCCACCAGGTAGGTCATCCAGAACAGAGGGGATCTACAATGGCTAAGAGCAGAGGAACAGGAAGCGGGGCCGGGATGATCGACCGTCGTGGCTCCAGGATTGCATCAGCCTTCCTCTTGTAAATTTCCACAGAGGAAAGCAGCCTGGATCCGAGACGCTCTTCCAACGGTGACTCCTGCGGCGCTCCTGGGTTCATGCCAAGGTGGACTGCACTTAGCACTACCGCGTGTTGCCCAGATTCGCCCCTGAGGATGAAGGCTCATTTCCTCCGTGGCTCGGAGTGCAGGCTGCGATGGCTCAGAGAAGTCCCTCCGTGGAACTGCCTGCAGCTGCAGCCCCCCGCCGCTCA
>NW_024424564.1:53985091-54054336 GCF_017311325.1 Ursus maritimus
CCCCCCCCCCCCCCCCCCCCCCCGCCGCTCAAAGGGGGCAGTCGTGCAATGACTGGTTTGTGCACAGTGCAAAGTCTCCACCCTCTGGTCTCAATTCAGGACCTCTCTGCAGGGCCAGGGGCCCCTCGCCGTTCAGCCTCTCGTCCCCAAGAAGCGCCTGCACGCAAGGATCGGTCTCTCAGGGAACCCAACCTATATCACTTGAGCTGTGCCAAGACTCACCTGTTGCCCAGTACTTCAGTCTTTGTCTCCCTGCTGCGGCAGCGACGCTCCCTCTCCCTGGAACCACTCCTTGCATTCTGTCCCATCATGCCCACTCGCCTTAAATGACAGTCACAGACCTTATCAACTGTCCAGACCCCTCCATGCCTCTCGGTGAACACCACTCATTCATTGTCACATCCTCTTCCAAGAGTGTGCTCACAGACACAGCAGTAAGAGTTCATAATCGTCATGCGCTGTCAATCATTTGTACACGGGAGAAGTTATAAATAATATAACAACAGCTGCTTACACTCCCTCCGCCATCCGAAATAAAGCATGATAATAAAACTGAAGCCCCTTGAATCCCTTACTTACTGATCAAAGTCCCCACCAATACCCAGAGGCAACCACTCTCCTGAATTTAGAGTTTAACATTTTTTTTACTCTAAAAAAATGGAATTAGATAGCACATGTGTTCATACTCAGCTTTTTTTCACTTATTGTGAAATTCATTTGTGTTGATAGATGTAACCAATTTACTCATTTTGTTACTATATAGCACCCTATTGGATAGCCATGTATCATTTATCAGTTCTCTCCCAGCTGACTTTATGACCTTGCCCGCCAGCGGAAGCAGCACGTTGCAGGGAATGTTCCTGTCTCCGCACACTTGGGCAAGTGGCTCTAGGGTACACTCCGCGAGTGGAATTGCTGGGTTGTAGAGTATATGCTTCCTTAACTACTAGAAATTGCTAGATGGCTGTCGAGAATCACTAAATCAATTTATACTCCCGCCAGCAGTGAATCAGTTCATTCTGCACTGCTCACAAATCCACATCCTTGTCAATTTTGGCATTGACAGATTTTTACATTTTAGCCCATCTGTTATGTGTGAAATGGCATGTCCTTGAATTTAATTTCCATTAGCTTAAATCTTAGAGAAAGTAAGCTTCTCCTGTTTGCTGCTCAAAAATTATTTGTTGGGGCACCTGGGAGGCTCAGTTAAGCATTTACCTTTGGCTCAGGTCATGATCCTGGGATCTTGGGATTGAGCCCCACGTTGTTGGGCTCCCAGCTCAGTGGGGAGTCTGCTTCTCCCTCTCCCTTTCCCCCTCTCCCAGTTTCGTGCACTCTCTCTCTCTTTCTCTCTCAAATAAATAAATTAAAAAAAATTATTTGTTGCACAGAGGTGCCTGGGTGGTTTGGTTTGTTGAGCTTCTGACTCTTGATTTTGGTTCAGGTCATGATCTCAGGGTCATGGGTTTGAATCGTGTGTTGGGCTCTGCACTCAGTGGGGAGTCGGCTTCTCCCTCTCCATCCCCCTCTGCCGCCAGCCCTCATCGTCCCTACTCTCTCTCAAATGAATAAATAAATCTTTAACAATTATTTGTTGCACAAATGAATACAAAACACTCCACTCATTCATTCTGGTTCATGCATCTGTCCTGTTTGATGCCTACAGAGATCCCATTCCTAGACTCTGTATATGCTATACTTTGGTTTATGCACCTGGCCTTCTACCAAACGCTCCTTTTCACATCCTGTCCCTACCATGCCTCCCGGCCAAAATCCATTCCTGGGGATTGTCTCTTTTTGACTTTGTGTTTTGATTGTGTTGCTCATGATGCAGACCTATCCCTGTGACTTTGCCCTCAATCCAAGTCATCCTAAACCAATCATAAACGTAGGCTGCAAACAGGCTGACCCCTTGCTCTCCTATTTCTGTCATTGGCACTACTAACCCTTTGCCTAGTGGGTCCTGAAGCCTTCGTCAATCTTGGTGTCAGTCTTGCTCCTTCCCCCGGGAGACGTGAGGCAGAAAAGCATCCTCAAGCTACAGGGACAACTGATCTATGATGTTATAATTGCATCCAGCCAGTCCATTTTTTTCTACTGTCCATTTTTTCTCTGTGAACTCTACTTCCATCATCTTTGTCCTGCTGTCACCTCGCTGATTCTTGCAACGAGCTGGAAGAGCTGTGGAGAACCCCTAACGTCCCCAGTGATGTCCATAGGGGATGCCAGAGGCTGTTAGGAGCCCGTCTCTGAGGAGGATTTCTGTGGCCTCAGGGCTGTATATCGGGAAGAGATCCCTGGGGCTTTCCTGAGCTCCACTAGACTTCCTGAGGCTGTGTCAGAAAGGAGTCCCTGAGGATCCACTGAAACTTTATTGGAAGATCTCTGGAGATTCCCTGAGGTCATGTAAGGACAGGATCCCAGAAGAGCTCATCAGGCTATGCAGCAAAGGAGCCCTGAGGATCTACTGGGGGTGTGTTAGCTGAGGATCACCAAGGATCCATTGAGATCACCCCAGGGAGAAGATTCCTGGAGTTTCTATAGTGACAAAAGGGGATCCCTGGAGAGTTCCCATGGTTGTCATTCATCCAACAAACATTTATAGAGGCAGAAGACATAGGCCCCGCCCAGCATTATCTCACAAGCTACCTGTGGACACAGATATAATCAAAACACTCAGGTAAATGTTGCAAGGTGGATTCAAGGAGCTGTGGAAAGGGTGTAAAACTCGGTGTCCGAGAGGTGAGTGAGCCATTCTGCTCTTCCAGGAGGGGCAGCCTTTGGGGATGGTTGGCATATGGCCGACACACTGCATATAAGGCACCTAGTGAGGTATCTTGTATATGGCAAGAACTACATCAATACTACCTATCAGTAAGTAAGCAGTCATGGGCAAAATTACATATATAATCCAATTTTTGTTTCACAAGAGAACTGGTAGAGGTGTGTCAAGGGGCTCCCAAAAGTTTAACTGCACTGTAGTCCTGAAATGCCAGCCCCAGACTGATCTGTCCCTGGTCTGCGACCAAGAGAAATCTAGTGCAAGCCATGCATGTAACTTCACATCTTCCGGTGGCTATGTCAAATTAAAAACACACACAGCACCTAAAAATAACGTCAGCAATGTGTTTTATGGAACCCAATACATCCCAACTATTATTTCATCACGTAACCAATGTAGATTTATTCTTTTTAAAGATTTTATTTATTTATTTGAGCGCGAGAGCGAGCAAGCAAGAACGAGTGCAAGGGCACTGGCTGGGGAGGAGGCAGGGGGAGGGAGAGGCAGTCTCCCCGCTGAGCAGGGGGCCCCATCCCAGGACCCCGGGATCATGACCTGAGCCCAAAGCAGACGCTTAACCGACGGAGCCACCCAGTCGCCCCACCAAAGCAGACTTATTCTATGTTCACTGTTTCCTGCGGACTCTTTAAAACCCTGCTGGCGGCTTACTGCGCCGGGGTCCGCGCGCCCCGAGGCGCCACTCCCGCTCTGCCGACCCTCGGCTGCCCCCTCCGCTGCCCCCGGTCGCTCCTTCCACCACCTCGACCAGCAGCAGAGCATAGAGCCGGCCGTGGGCCCCAGCCAGCCGCCGTGACACAAATTCCGGCCTCCCAGCGCGCATCCACCACACTTCCTCCCTAGCGTCGCTCTTTAGTGCCGTCAGCGCCCGCGCCGAGCGCCAGGCGCGTCTGGGACGGAGGCGGGACTTCCGGGCGCGCGGAGGCACAACTTCCGGAGGGAGGCGGAAGAGCCTCTTGGCTCTAGGCTGGAGAGTCCCGGGACCGCTGAGGGGACACCCGGGGTACAGGAAAGGCCCGCCGGGGCCGGCCGGCTGCACTCGGGGTGTCGGGGCCGCGGGTCTGAGGGATGAAGAGGGGCCATGGCCAGCGACGGGGCCAGGAAGCAGTTCTGGAAGCGCAGCAACAGCAAAGTCCCGGGCAGGTGGGTGTGACGGGGAGGCCGGGTCGGGGTCAGGGGTCAGAGGTCAGGTGGGCGCGTCGGCCCGCTGGGCTGCGGGTGGAGTCGGGGTCTGGGGTGGGGTGACCTGGGCTGCGGGAGGACGGCTGGGGACGTGAGGGGCGTTGGGGGAACGGGGGCGGGGGTCAAGCGCAGGGTCTGGGAGGTGACAGTGGCCGCACGTAGATCGAGGCTCGAAGGGAGGAGGGGGAAATGCCCGCAAGTTTGTGCTGAGACTGGCAGGCTCTCTTCTGCGAAACTCCTGGGCTCCCTGGGGAAGCCGAAAGAGACTGACTTGGGTCGCGCTGCGAAGAGTTTGGTGGAGTGCGGAAACTGGCCGGGGCAGGCTGTGCTTGCCGGGCCATCGGTTGCTGCGAGGGGGCGTGGCGGTTTGACCCACTTGAATGGCCTTCTTGTCTCTCCTGTGAACGGCTGCTTTTGGCCTCGAGCTCGAGGATTTGCTCAATTGGATTTGAGACTCCCTGTGAATTTCCATGTATCCCACTTTCTGGCCACAAAACCGACTCCTTTCTTGAGTCAGCAGCAGAAAGCAAATTAAGAAGAAAACATTAAACGGAAAATGAAGTGTATGCAATGACCTGGGTGCACCTTGGAAGCTGTACGGCTCCAAAGTCCTGATCGGCGTGTCGCTGATCCCTGGCCAGGGCCCCGGGGAACGTGAAGACAGTACATGGACAGTGCCTAGGAGAAACTCAGCTGCTGGCAAACGTAGATTAGAGAGAAACAGATGTCAGAATTTCTAAGCGCGGTTTATTCTGTTTCAAAACTAACGTCTGACATACTGAAAATTAGGAATTGTGGTATTAAAATAACTCCACGTAGAATCATTTATAAGCACAGCTTATTCATAAGTGTTGCATAAGAAATACTGTGGGCGGAGTGGTAGAATTGTAAACTTTGGAATTCACCGTGTTCGGTCAGAAATGTTCAGTTTTCAGAGTGATTTGGGAATTAGTAGGAGTGAGTTACTGACCGCTCAGACACAGTGACTTTGGAGGGGATCACTAGAGGCGGCCAGAGATCCCATTTCACACCACAGTGTTGTGCGTGAATAAGGAAGAAAAGAGCTTTCTTCAAAACCAACGTCAGGGTCCAAGGTGATGTGAAAATTCTGTAATGGCAGAGAATAGTAGGTCCCAGTGGTGACAGAGACAGATACTCCCGAACATAGACTCTGGGGAAGAGGAGCCACATAGCTGTAGTACTTTTGTGTGTTGCCTTTAGGTCTTGAGGTTTTGGTTTTTTCTCAGTCTAAATAAACTTTGATTCTTAACCAATTGAGTTCTAAGAATAGTTGAGCTGCAATATGAAGTTATAATGGTGAATGAACACATGAATTGATGACTGTATCTCTTGGTAATTTGTCCTTGTATTGGGTTCAGTAGTGTTCCCTTCCCCCTCCCCCCATGTCTATCTGGAACCTGTGAATGTGACCTTATTGGGAAATAGCATCTTTGCAGACTTAATCAAGTTAAAACAAGGTCATACTGGGTTAGGTTGAGCCCTAGTCCAATGACTGGTGTCTTTAAAAGAAGAAGGAAATTTGGACACAGAGAGACAGACATAGGGAAGATGGTATGTGAAGACGGAGGCAGAGATTGGAGCCCTGTGCTCACAAGCCCAGGAAGGCCAAAGATGGCAGGCAACCAGTGGATCTAGAAGAGGCAGGGAAGGATCCTTCTCTGACGACTTCAGAGAGTGTGGCGCTGCCAACACCTTGATTTTGGATTCCAAGCCCCCTGAGCTGTGAGAGGATCAATTTCTGTCATGTTATGATGGCCTCGGGAAGCTGCTGTGGTTCCCAGCTTTCTTCTGTGAAGTTCTGCGTCACCAAAGACAGACTTCTGTTTCCTTCTGATTTTGGCGCTGTGTGTGTCTTAGGCATTTTTGAGAGCAGCTCCCTTGTCGGAGCTACAGAGTTGGAGTGGAGTCTTGGAGAGCTGCCAGGGGCTGTCCCTGCAGAGCCCAGGGCACAGAGGAGAGGGTGAGCCCACTGGAAAGGCCTGCCCAGCGCCTGTGCCCCGTGCCTCCGACGACCTGGCTCTGGCGGTCCTGCTATCCAGGCAGCAGGAGGAGTTGCTCGGTCATCAGTGGCTCACCTTCCTTGCTGATCTCTTGCCGCATACTTAGTCCTTACCTGCATGAACGCAGTGCTGGCCGAGTTCCTGGCCAGATTCCTGCGGCCCTGCTGGCCCTTTCAGTGCTTCTCAGGATTGTGTCACCCTTTGAGTGTGGACATTAGCCCAAGGGAACGCAAAGAAGGAAGAATAGTCACCACAGAATACAGAACTGTTAGGGGTCCTTTATACAGTGTAGCCCTTAGTGGTTCCTAAGTAATCATTCCCTCATCACACGTCCTTGTGACAATAATGGCAGGTAGTCACTGAGCTCTTACTGTTGGCCACACACAATTCCTGGTGCCCTAAGGTGTTGCGTCTTCCTAGTGTCTTATTTTTTATTTTTTTATTTTTATATATTTTTAAAGATTTTATTTATTTATTTGACAGAGAGAGAGAGCACACAAGTAGGGGGAGTGGTAGGCAGAGGGAGAGGGAAAAGCAGTCTCCCTGCTGTGCAGGGAGCCTGACGCGGGGCTCAATCCCAGGACCCTGAGATCATGACCTGAGCCGAAGGCAGATGCTTCACTGACTGAGCCCCCAGGCGCCCTCCCCAGTGTTTTAGGGTTACAGTACAACATGCTGTCCTCCAGCGGACACTCCCTGAGGTAGGCGTGGCTTAAGGCCCTTGCCTGTTTCCCCTGAAATGCCATGTGGAGAAGCATAGGAAGGCCCTTTATACCCGGACCCTTGCCCAATTCTTGAGCCACATCTCCCACCCCTCCTTGCTTTGAATGTTGCCCTCCGCGGTACTGATGGACTGACAGGTTCCTTGGTGTCCATGCTGTGTGATACCTCTGTCAGTTTCATGCTCTCAAAGCTGACTAGGGTGTTCTTTGCCTCCCTTTCCTCCCCTTTGTCTGGCTTATTTTATTTTTTTAATTTTCAAAGTTCACTTCCAGTGCTCCTCCTCGTAAAGCCTTGTGTGTTTTCCTGCAGTCTGGACTAAAGTACCCTTTTGTGCATCAGACTCAGCATCGTTGATAGGTGCTTGTTTTCTTCTCCAGACTGTGAGCTCTGCGAGTTTTGGGAGCGTGCCTTCCTCCCCTTTGCACTGTTAGTGCGGATAAACGGTGATTGATTCAGGCTGCCTTCTGGGTTAACCCGGAGGGAGGAAGTGATTTGGCCCGGGCTTCACACTGCATGAGAGGTGGTCTTATCAGCAGACCCCCTGTCCTCTGCTCACCCTCGTCCTTAGGTTGTCTATTTGGCTGGGGCTTTCCTAGAAGTTTCTCTTCTGGATGAGGTGGGATGTGTGATAGAGTGGAAGCACCTCTGACTCCATTCTGTGGTCTGGGTTTCAACCTTTCTTTCCTGTTCTCTGTGTGACTTTCACCAGGTCATGTCACCCCTGGCGCCATCGGTTTCTGCCAGTGTAACCTGATGAAGCTGGATTAGACCTAAGTGGCTGGGACCTCCAGGCCCATATTTGTTTGGTCTGGTCTGATTCTCTTTGATGAGCGTGAGAGAAGGCCTCTTGGAGCAGCTTGGAGAGTTTGAACATTTATTCATTCAGTAGTTATTTGTTTAACCAACACACGGTGCCAATAACAGGTCCAGGGGCTAGAGATACACCAGTGAACAAAACAGATCAGAACCCGTGCTCTCACAGAGCTTACAGTGGAGCGGGAAGGGCAGAGAATAAAGACCACGACTAAGCGAAGAAGAGAGTTAGCCAGGAGAAGGTGGGAACTGTTATTTTGTTCTCGAAACCTAAAGCAGAGAATTGGGATAGACAGTTCGGAGGCACATGGGGTAGGGAGGGTTTCCTGATAAGGTGGTCAGAGAAGGCCTCACAGAGGAGGTAACATTTGAGCAAGCCTTGCAGGAGGTGCGTGAACAGGCCCCCTGGGTGGCCGGTAGGACAGTGGTCCGGGCAGAGGGCCAATGAGTGCAAAGGCCCCAGTCGGAAGCGACAGTGGGGTGCTCGAGAAGAACAGGGGGCCTGGCGACTGGAGGTGAGGGAGGAGGGGGAGAGTCCTGGGGCACGAGGTCTGGAAGGTGGTGGGGGCGGGCCTTGTGGTCACAGTGGAAAGACGTGGGCTTTCTGTCTCTTACTCTGACCCAGGAACGCTTTGGAGGGTCTTGGCAGAGGCGTGACAGTATCACTTTGGCCTCCGGGTGGCTGGTAGGTTAGGGGCTGGGAGGGAAGGGCAGAAGTGGGGAGACCGGTTCAGAGACTGGGGCGAACATCCCGGTGAGAGAGGATGGGGCACCGTAAAAAGCAGAGGGTGGATGGTGGGGATCACGACAGCTTCAGTCTGACTCCGGGGCCGGTTCTTTCTTGCGCCACAGACTCGCTTGGCTCCCGAGGGGCGGTGCCCGGTGCAGTTGTGGGTGGCACTCTTGCCATGCGTAACCGTAAATGGCAGGACGAGTCCCAGCCCACCACGTGTGCAGCGCGGGCAGCCTTCTGGTGTGGGTCCGCCGCTGGTTGTGGCGGCTCAGCTCTGCCTGGCCGCGAGCTCTGCCGACCGGAGGGTGTGCGGGTGCTGGGGCCTGTGAAGGGTGACATCTGTGCGGGGGATGGCGGCAGGAAGGGCTGTGGGTGCTTGGGGGAGAGCTGGAGCAGAAGACCGCTTTCAGCTTCCAGCCGTCCCAGCCCGAGGAGTCTCCGAGCCGGTGAGGCATCTGCTCCACGGTCATCTAACAGGCCGCCATCACTCATTGGCTGAGGGGAGGACTTGTTGGGGGGACAGTTCATGCATTCAGAACATGCTTTGCGTGCCAGAATGCCGAGCCAAGAGATGAGGCTCTCAGAGGCCACTGGGGTGAGGAAGACAGTAAGCACGTCACTAGGTGCTTCGGGGGTCATCATCAGGCGGTGGTGGCAGCAGCACAGGACCTGCGTCAGGGGAAGGCCGCCTGACCTGAGCCCTGGAGATGGAGAGGGAGAGGGAGCCAGCCCGTAGAGATGCGCACATGCGGAGCTGCGGGGTGGGCGTCAGAGCGCTCCTCGCAGGGGAAGCACACCGCGGGGACCCTGAGGCTGGGGAGGAGGGTGGCAGGAGGGCAGCCTTGTGAGAAGAGGGGTGGGAGGTGGGCAGGACTCGGAGGGCCACAGAAAAGAGCCGTGAGAAAGCACTGAAGGGTGGTGCTATGGTCCTGTTCATCCTCCTTGAGGAGAGGGTAGGCTGGGGGGGAGAAAGAGGGAGGGAGGTTCTGCCCTCAGGCTGCAGGCAGGGCTTGGAGCATTCCCTGATGGCCCCGGGGTTGAGGGGTTGAGGTGATCACCAGGGTTCTGGCTGGAGGGATGGGGTGTGGTTGGCAGAATAATGACCCCCAAAGATATCCTCATCCTTATCCCTGGAACCTGGAACCAGGTCACATGGCAAAAAAGAGTGAAGGGTGCAGATCGGCTGATCCTGAGACAGTACCTTGTCCTGGGTGACCTGGTGGGTCCAGTGGAATGGAGCGAGCGCTTAAAAGTGGTCAGAATCAACAGCTGACGAACGCTGGTCTGCCATGGCTGGCTCTGAAAATGGAGGAAGGGGCCATGAGCAGGGGGCGGAGGTGTGGTGGCCTCCAGCAGCTGGAGCGGCCTCTGCTTACAGCCGGTGGGAACCTCAGTCCTCCAACCGCAGGAGATGGAATTCTGCCGACAACCCGAATGAGCAGGAAGCGGACTCTCCCCAGAGCGCCCGGAAATGAATGCAGTGGCCAACACCTCGACTTAAGCCCCATGAGACCCGCCTTGGACTTGGGGCCCCCAGACTTGAAGATGATAAACGTGTGTGTTTTAAGCCACTGTGCGTGGCAGTTCGTTAAAGCAGCTGCGGAAAAACTCCGCAGCGGGGAGGGTGAGGGTGGGAGAAACGTGCGGGGAGGGATGTCAGAAGGGAAGGGTTGTGGGTAGCCCTCCGCACCTTGCCCTGCAGGGTCCTGCCCTTGGATGTGGACAGGGCACCTGCACCCGTCTTCCTGGGTGGGCTGGCGCTTCACTGCCCACCTCTGCAAAGTGCATTTAGTCCCAAAGGACTGGAACAAAGCTGGCTCTTCCTGTAGCTCATGTCCTCTTGGGTCCAAGAACTGCGTGGAGGCCCTGCCTCTTTTCTCAGAAGCTCTGAGCTGCTGCCCTGACCAGCTCGCCCTTGTGTTTTTAGAAACCTGCTTGTTTCCTTGCTTATATTTTTGAAGTGGCTGTTTGGACGGAGTGCCTGTTGATTCCTCTTTTCCTGTGTTGCGAGGAGCCCTGGAGTCTCTCTGGTAGGGGTTTTCTGGGCTCCGTCTGTAAGTGGAGATGGTCTTACTGTGCCAGTGCCTCGGAAGCACCAGTGGGGGGGGGGGTTTGCTGTGTACACAGTTCCTTTTGCTTGTTTGTTTCTTGGTGGTCCAGTTTCATGTTATTAAATGCCTTTTAGCTGGTCTGGAAACATTTTGAAAAATAAAAATGTGAATCATGTTTTTTCTCTTTTACATATTTGTCTAATGTAGCAAATCTAGACTCTTATGGGTTAATTTTAAGTGAGGACAGAAATGATTGAAATAAATAAATCCCTGATGATTTTGATTAAAATAATTTTTTAAAAAAATTGAGAGTGGGAGGAAGTATTCCATTTCCCAAGTGCTGTGAAGGTGCGGTCGGAGGTCATCGGTGGGAATGAGTTGAAGTGCCCTGGGAGCCCACGTCTGTTTTCCTGTTCTGCAGACTGCCCTGGGGTAGGCCTGTCTGCGTGCAGGACGGAGGAGGACAGTGGTGCAGTGTCCGGGGCCAGTGAGGGACACCTGCCCCTCCCCGTCCTCTCCTCAGCTTCCTTGTGTTTAGACGGTGTGGTGTGGAGTCTGGCCCTGCAGGCCCTTTGGGGTGCAGCATGGGTCTGCTGAAAGGGGGGGCAGGCTGCACATGGGATCTTGCAGACAGCCAGGTTTTGGGATGGCCCTGTGCCGGGCCCTGGGAACGCGGACAATGCCGAGTGCGGCTGTGGACAAATGTCCTGGGGTAGGGTTTTGTGCCACACCCTGGACGAGGCTGCGTGGGTCTTGTCGTGACACTGCACACTCGAGACTGCTTTTCTCTTGCCAGGCTCCTGCCATGCAGCATGCCATCGGCCCTCCCTGCAGCAGGGAGTTTGCAGACTGGGAAGCCTGGGCTGCGGGCAGGTGGCAGAGCCGGCCCTCTGGGAGCTGGCTCCCGCTGCTGTTCCGTGAGAGCTGCCCTCACCTGGCTCCTCAGGCCTTGGGGTTGGGAACCTGGTTCCCATGTGCTTGGATTTGCACAGCTCGGGGGTCCTTCAGGAGGAGAGGAACAGCTGCTTCTAGCTTCGCTCTGATGTTCCCTCCACAGACCAGTGGCAGAGAGGTTGGGAAGCCCACACGGAACGGGGCAGCCTGGGTTCTTCCCATATATGGGGCCCTGGGGTTGGGGAACTTTCATTTTGAGTATCCCCAGTCTTTCTGTTCCCCCATTCTGAAATGCTGTTTCCTCTTTTCTGGGGATTAATATGGAAATTCCAGCCCGAGTGCTGAGGGTCACAGAGGTGCCTGTAGTCGTCAGTGGTTAGAGCAGTGTGGACTGTCTGGGTTGTGTGAATTAAGGGCTGCAGATGCTGTCGCTGTCGCTCGCACAGCTGGCTGGGGAGCACGCACATTGGGCCCCGTGGCAGCCGTGCCCGCGTGTGCTCCTCTCTGCATGGACAGCAATGTCGAGGTGGCGTCTATCCCAGGCCCACGGCTCCTGAGCGAATGAGCCAGCTCTGAGTCCGGGTGTGTCGGTTAGGGGCAGAGCCATACCTTTCTGGGCCCCCGACGGCATTAGCTCTCTCCTCCCGAGGCCCCTTGTGGGTGTTCTTGCCTGTGCTGGGGTCCATCCTCCAAGGGTCCGGAGTTCACCGGCGCTGCGGAGGGGCAGTCCTGGCCCTGCTGTGTGCCTACTGCCCTGGCTGGTGTGTCCGCCATCTGCCGTCTTCCTTCTCACACAGCCTGTGCACTTGAGCTTGGCCATGCTGGTGGCCAGCCCCCTCGATACGGTTCTTAAAGGTGCCACGGACAGCTCTCCACTTGTTCCCACGCATACCTTGCTCCAGTTTTGAAATGACCCTTCTTTCAGGAAACATTTGTGCTAAACTCAAAGATAGAATAAGGCTTGCTGGCTCTAAGGCTTATGCCCAGAGGGGACAGCACGTAATTCCTGTCTTCTGGATCAGCTCCTGGTCCTTCACGGAAAGCCCTCCGCAGGGTGACCGGGATTGTCACATGGCATTGGGCACGCTGTGTGTGGAGAGCAGGGCAAAGGGCGGGATCTTGGAAAGGGGATGGGTCCCTCGGCGCCGCTGTGGACATGGGAGGCAGGGGCAGCCCTTTGGGGGGTGCTGATAAACCTGCTTCTCTCGTTTTTCCAGGGAACCTGGTGGTGAGGCTGGTCAGTTGGGGGACTCTGCGGTGTGTCGTTGGGGTGGGGACCTAGAGGGGATGCCTGGCCGTGCTGCTTTCAGAATTCAGGCTGGCTGTGGGAGGAGAAAAGCGGGGGAGACGGTTCATCACAGCTTTAAGTATTTTTTTTTTTTAAAGTATTTTATTTATTTATTTGTCAAAGAGACAGAGAGTGAGCACAAGCAGGGGGAGTGTCAGGCAGAGGGAGAAGCAGACTCCCTGCTGAGTAGGGAGCCCAACTCTGACTCGGGGCTCCATCCCAGGACCCTGGGATCATGATCTGAGCCTAAGGCAGACACTTCATGGACGGAGCCACTCAGGCTCCCCACAGCTGTAAGTATTTGTGATGGTATTTTCCTCCTCCTATCGTGGGCATTGGGCTATTTGATGGGGCGGAGGAGGAGCACAGAAGGCCGCCTGTTCTGTTCGGAGAGTGAGCCTGCCTCGGTCGATGGCTGCCGTCCGGCCAGGCGAGCTGGTAGTGCTGCGGGTCATTCCTAGACACTGCTGCCGTGGTGTGGGACGGCCTGTGAGGATGTGGTGGCTCTGGGTCCCGTTTTGTTTTCTCTTTAAATTGTGTTCCCTCTTGGAGGACTTTTCTGTTCTAAAACCAGTCACTAGTGGCATTTTATGTCTCGACCAAATGTGGCTTCATGGACTGGCCTGATTTTCAGTGGCTCTGCCGGGATGGGTCAGGCCAAGGAAATGCAGGAGCAGATCAGAGGGCGCTCCCCTTCTATCCGGTTCTGAGAGACCATGGTTCCACGTGTAAAATGCTCAATCATTCAAATATTTGTATAACAAAGAAGCATTAAATGTCTCAAGCATTTATTGGATGCCTGCTGTGTGCACACCTAGGGGGCGCTCTGCAGGTCCTGGGGCAGTGTGGGTGGGCGAAGGGAGGGAGAGGCTGGTGGAGGCGACCTCAAACTGGACCTTGAAGGACCGTCAGTTCCTGTACGTCCGTACTTGGTTGTGGGGGTGTGCTGTAGACAAGGCCTGGGGCTGGCCTGCTTGGCAGCCAGGTGGCTGAATGAAGGCCCAGCTGAGGAAATCGTGGACAGGAGAGAGAAGAGTGCTGCCAGCAGGGACCTGACCGTGAGGGCTGGGCTGTCAGACAGGGTGTGCTGCAGGCCAGCGCTGGCCCCAAGCTGGGGTGGTGGTGTGGAGAGGCACAGGGAAGGTTCCAGTTGTTCCCCAAGGGCAGCAGGAAGACCTTGCAGACTTTGAGCTGGGGAGTGACGCTGTCCCCTGACTGGCAGAGCCGAGACCAGAACCAGAGGCATCAGTGTGGGATAGTGATGGAGGGGAGGGTGGAGACGTGGGGAATGGTTCAGGGTTTAGGAGGACGTGGACATTGGCTGAACATGGGTGGCGTGCTTCAGGGAGGAGGGGAGGGGGCCCTCAGATTCTTGGATTGCCGTTCGTGGAGATTAGGTCATGGAAGGAGTTGGTGACCTGGTCAGGAGGAGAAACTGAGCCCAGATCCAGGGTGGTGGGGACAGCAGGTGGGTTTTTAGATGTCAGATGCTGGCAGCCCCGGGAGGGCCAGGAGCTGCTGGTGGGAGGAGGTGTGGGGGGGTGCAGGAGGCAGGGGGTGCTCGTTGGTCTTCTGCCTGATCGGTGGGGGTTGTCCCGGGGCTGGACATTGTGAGAAGTGGGCGTGAGGTGTGGCCACTGGGGCAGAGCTGACTTCTGCGAGATGGGGAGTGTGTGGCTGACTTGACAGTGGTGCCTGGAGGCAGCTGTTTGAGAACCCTTTACCTGGAGATGGTCAGGAGCATCAGGAGAGAGCGTAGTTTCCTGCAAAGTGGGAGGAAGGCGGTGTTGGGGGCTCGGCTGTGGGGAGTGGTGGTCAGGAACGTGTGGAAGAGTCTTAGGAGCCTCCGGACAGGCTGGCAGGAAAGGGGGTGCACTGGCATGGGAGTGGAGAGAGAGGTAGCAGGCGGTCAGGAGGATTGAGGGAAGATGGGGCTCGGGGGTGGCTGGCCGCCATGCTGTGTTCTTTCCCTGCTAATTCCAAAGCCTTCTTTCCTCTCACTCATGTCTTCTGTTTTCCATAGTAAATACCCATCATTTTTGTCAGGGTTGAGGTTTAATGGACATAGAACGTTGTATGAGTTTCAGACGTACAGTGTAATGATGTGATGTGTGTGTATATCGTGAAACGATCACCACAGCCTGTCCTTAACCTCCATCACCACACGCGGTTCAGATGGTTTTTCTTCTGGTGAGAACTTGTAAGGTCTTCTCTCTCAGCTGCTGTCCAGTCTGTGACACAGTGTTATTAACTGTAGTCCCCACGCCGCGCACATCGCTTCCCCAGGGCTTACTGTCCTAAGTTTGTGTCTCCTTCCACCTTCACCCATTCGTCTCCCCCTGTTGGACAACCACCAGCCTGTCCTCTGTATCTGAGAGTTCACACATTGCTCTTCTCATGAGAAGAACATGTTATTGTGAACGTGCGCATTTCCAAGCTCTGTTTCGAGAGGCTGTCCGTGGAGCAACTTGCCGATTGACTCCACAATTGCCTGAGTCTCTGCTGGGTTCTGGGGACTCCAAGGAGCGTGACAGCAGACAGACCCCATCCCTTTTGTGGGGAGCTCATGACCCCGTGGGGGCACTAGTCGGCCGAGAGCACGTGGGACAGGCTGAGCGTCACTGCCAGGCATGGTGGCATGGCTGTCATTGCTGGGACAGCTGGAGAGACCCTCTGGTATGGGTCCGTGGGGCCACGTGTTCCTGCAGTTGCCTTCACGGGGCCGAGAGTTCCAGACTCCAGTGTGGGCGGAGGGACGATGGAACTGTTTGCTGTGGTGATAATGGTGTTTCATACATTTTCCTCTGAAGCCCTCTAAAGTTCATTTCCTTGGAAAACTTACTTCTTCAGAATATTTTATAAACCTGGGGAACATCGCTGTGTGTTAGAGCGAGCCTAATGGTAAATCAGTCGCTAATTGAGTTCATATTTCAGAAAAGTGCTGTTGAGCACAGAGGGGGCGTGGAGCTGTCCCCGAGCTTGGCCGGGGAGGCTGGTGGCCGCAGTGGGGGCCACCGACCTGCCCGCTGATGCCACGCGACCGTGCTGCAGGCGAGCACTTCATCCTAAGTGCCGGCATAGATTCTTTGTTTCCTTTTTGATGCTTAGGACATTTTCCCCCTACTTTTCCTCCTCTCTCGTTTCGCTGTGTCCCTCAGGGCTGCTTTCAGCCCCTGTTCCTCCAGCCTTTCACTGAAGAGCAGAGAGCTGTCCTGGTCCCCGGCCCGTCGGTTTTGTTTCCAAGCCGGGGCCTTGATGTTGGGGGGTCCTAGTTAAACCAGGAAACGCAGGAGAGGCCTTGCAGCATTCCTCCTTCTGGAATTCTGCCTGTGACTTTGTGCTTGAGTCCCTCTTGCTTCTCCCGCTGCTGTGCTCACTCGTGTTCAGATGATCGCCCACCATCACGGGAGCCAGCGGGGCCGGCTGTCCCTGTGTCCCTGGCTCCCCAGCGTCTCTCCAGCTCCAGGGTCAGCCCAGCCTGCGGCAGGTGCTCAGCCAGTGTTTGCCAAACGAAGGGTGCTCTCCAAGGGGAGGCCAGGCTTGGGCACTTGGCCGTCCACAAGTGGGCCCTCAGACCGTCTTAGATTCTGGTTTCTGTTACACTTTCCCTGCCTCGTGTAGTAAAGGCGGTGGGGGAGCGTCCTGAGGACCCAGCGGTGATTGGTCAGGGGCCCCGTCTCTCTTCTGTGGGCCTCCCCTGGCTCACCGGTGTCTCCAGCCTGTCCTCACCTGTGACCCCCTCCACCTAGGGGCGTCCCTCGCTCCCACCTCCTGCCTGCAGTGAACCTCAGCTTTACCGTCTTCATTGCCTGCCTTCCCTTTCCTGGTGGTGGCGTTCCAGTGGGGGCTCCCGTGCCTTGTGCAGGACGGGCGTGCTTTGATGAGAACTCGGGGGTTGTCATCGGGGGGTCCTCTTCGGGGCATCATCCCCGGGGAGCATCTCTCCACCTGTCTGTCCCTGGCCTGCCCTGTGCGGTGCTGTCCTTGGTCCGGGCGCCTCCCTCTCACCTGGATGGGAGCCTCTGTGGGGCCGCAGAGTTGGACCCCATGATGCTTCATGAGTTCTCGTGCATTTGTTCCTTTATCTGAGAGTCCTTCCTGGCCGCACGGTTGTGTGGTCATCAGGATGGAGACCCGTCCCGCCTGGAAAAATGCAACTGTGGTCCCTGCTGGTGCCTGCTGGTAATGAATGAATCCTTCTGAAGTTTCATGGTCTTAATTTGGGGCGTGATACCACGTCTGTCATTTTCACTTGAAGCTACTGAAATGTTTGGTTCTGTGCTGGTAGCATCAGGGACTTCTGTCGTTTGGGGCCCCAGAGGTGGACTCGGACCTGCTTAAAGGCCTGTCGGGTGACGTTGGTCAGCCGGGTGGTTAGTGCAGAGGGCTGCCTTCCCTCAACCTTGGCCTCCCGTGGCACGGGCACCTTCCTGGACGCCTGGTCAGGGAGGAGGCCCTCCTGCTTCTTCCCCCTCCCTTCCTCCCTCCCCCCTTCCCCTCCTCCCTCTCCCACTCCCTCCCTCTTCCCCTCTCCCCCTCCCTTCTCTCCTTCCCTCCCTCCCTCCGTTTCCTCCCTTCCTTTCTGCATCTTTGTAGAGACGTCATTTACATATCCTGTTTCACCCACTCCAAGTGTGCAGTTCAGTGTTTTCAATCTTTGCGGAGTGGGACAGTCATCACCACCATAGTCCATTTTAGAACATTTGCCTCACTCACCACACAGAAACCGCCCCCCCCCCCACGCTCACCAGCAGTGAGTCCCCTTTCCCTCCTCTCTGGGGGCTCCACTCATCTGCTTTTTGTTTCTGTGGGTTTGCTTATCCTGGACATTGGCTTATTCATGTGTGGAATCATACGACCTGTGGTCTTCGTGACTGGTTTCCTTCACTGAGCGCGATGTTTCCAGGCTTCATGCACGTGGGAGCAGATGTCAGCCCTTCACTCCTTGTAACCTGACAGTATATTCCCGTGTGTGCCGAGGCCGCCCGTTGATGGACCTTGGGACTGTTCCCACACTTTGGCTATTATAAGTAATGCAGTGTACTTTTTCTGTTTAGTTATATGTTTTCATTTCTTTGGGTGTATACCTGGAGTGGAAATACAGGGTCATGCGGTAACAATCTGACCTTTGAGGACCCTCCAGCCTGTCTTCCGAAGCAGCTGTGCTGTTTTATATCTCCGTCGACAGGGTGTAAAGTTTCATTTTCTTTCCATTCTCCCCAATACTTGTATTACCTTTTTAGTTTTGCCGTCCTTCTGCGTGTGAAGTGGTGTCCCATGGTGGGTTTAATTTGTGCTTCTCTGATGACTAAAGATGTTGAGCCTTCTTTTGGCAAGGTTTCCGTGTCCAGCGTAACCAGGACGGGGTGGGCTGGGGAGGCTTCGAGTCAGCAGGAAGGGTCCTTGAGGAGCACTCCGTTTTGTGGCCGCCTGGGTGCCGAGCCCTGCTCTGGCAGCCGCGCAGGGAGCACGCCTGCGTCCTCTATCCATCACGAGGGATAAGCTGGCACACGTACAGTGTTGAAGCCATCGCATCGTTTTCCTGGACCCAGGGTCCCCTCCCCCCCCACTCCTATCACTATTCTGAATTTGTTTTCATTGCCATCATGCACTAGGATTTTTGACCACTTGTGCATGTATCCAACACGATAGATAGCTTCACTTCCTGTAAATGACGTCATACTGTGCATATTCAAGTTACTCTTCAGTGGTAGGCTTGTGAGTTTACTGATCTGGGTTCTTGTAGTTCCTTTGTGTTTATTGTGGTTAGTATTCCAATGTATGTATATGTTCCAGTTTGTTTATTCGTTATTCAGTTGATAATGGACAGACGGATAATGTGAATTCATTCTTCAGTTGATAATGGATAAAGGGTTTTCTTAAATTTTTTTTTCTTTTTAGTGTTGGCGGCATCGCTGAACCTGTCTCCTGTGTCCTTACGCAAGGGTTTTTTCATGGCGTGTGCCTAGAAGTAGCATTATGTCTTCTGTATCTGCTTTATTGTAAGGAATCACTGGGGTCCTCTTTAAAGCAATGAATTACTGTGGTGTTTTTAAGCAGCACGATTTACTAAAAAGTTTATTGGTGGACATATT
Source organism: Ursus maritimus (assembly GCF_017311325.1). NCBI lineage: Eukaryota > Metazoa > Chordata > Mammalia > Carnivora > Ursidae > Ursus > Ursus maritimus. The sequence continues at coordinate 54,003,692 of NW_024424564.1, forward strand.
TTTTAAAGAATGATTTCATTATGTGCAATGAGGTAGGTATGTTAGTTGCCACTTATCCTTTTAAATGGCTTTAGCTGAAGCCTGTTTTTCTTTTTAGCTATGCAACACCAGATAAAAATGCAATTTTAATAAGATAAAATGAGATCCCTTTTAGTCTGAGCTTGAACTTTGCCGGCACATTTTCTGCTCAATAAACACAAGTGGTGTGCCCACGAAGAATTAATGCGTTGGCGCCGTCCTGGGAGGGAAGGGCCCGCAGTGTGTGGGAACGCTGTAGGACCTGTGGAAATGCCTTGCGCGTGGAGGGCAGAGGCCCGCTGCCAGCTGGTTTGGAGCCGTATTCGTGTACTGAGACACGAGGGAACGGCGCAAGCCAACAGGGTGGGTGCAGAATACTGGTAAATGCTGTCTGGAGGTCCCTTGCAGTAGTCAAGCTGCTGCCATTTATGGCTCTCTCATTTCTTACACGTTCTTATTCCCAGTTCTGGGATGAGGAAGCTCAAGTCTAGAGCATTTACCCAGGCCCTTTGGTTCTTTTTTTTTTTTTTTTAAAGAATTTATTTATTTATTTGACAGAGATAGAGACAGCCAGTGAGAGAGGGAACACAAGCAGGGGGAGTGGGAGAGGAAGAAGCAGGCTCATAGCGGAAGAGCCTGATGTGGGGCTCGATCCCATAACGCCGGGATCACGCCCTGAGCCGAAGGCAGACGCCCAACAGCTGTGCCACCCAGGCGCCCCAGGCCCTTTGGTTCTTAAAACTGGAAATGTTCTACCAAGGTCAGGGAAGCCTCCAAGAGATTTCTGGCAACGGACCACAACAGGGGGGTTGTGCTTGACCTCCGTGGGCTGATACTTTTTCTTTCAAATGGCAGCAACAACGACAAACCCCAAAATCCTCCTGGATTCTGTGGGTCAGACTGGTCACAGTGGGGATGGTGCACCTCCGTTCCATGGTGTCACTGGGAAGGTTCAGAGGCTGGGATGGGAATCAGAAGAAGGCTGGTGACTCACGCCCGTCGCGGTTGATGCCGGCCGTCAGCTGGGACCTCCCTGAAGATGTTGGCTCTAGTGCTTCCATGTGGCTCTCCACGTGGCCAGTTTGGGCTGTTTCAAAGCCTGGTGGCCGGGTTGCAAGAGAGAACCTAAGAGAACCAGGGGGAAAGTGCGCTGCCTTTAAAAACTTACATCTTCATTGAGATTCACATGTACTTGAGTTCACCCATTTAAGTTCACATACAACACCGTTTCCTCGTTTAACGGGTGAAGGTCAATGGTATTGCGATGAATCCACAGACTTAACATCGCCACAGTCAACGTTAGAATATGTCGGTCCCCTCAAGAGGAAGCCCTGTAGTCTTTCGCTGTCACCCCAGTCTCAGTCCTTCACCCCAAGCAACGACTAGTCTACCTTCTTTTTTTTTTTTTAAAGGAAATATCCTTTCTTTTTCTTTTCTTTTTTTTTTTTAAAGATTTTTATTTATTTATTCGACAGAGACAGAGACAGCCAGCGAGAGAGAGAACACAAGCAGGGGGAGTGGGAGAGGAAGAAGCAGGCTCCCAGCGGAGGAGCCTGACGTGGGGCTCGATCCCATAACACCGGGATCACACCCTGAGCCGAAGGCAGACGCTTAACCGCTGTGCCACCCAGGCGCCCCCAACTAGTCTACCTTCTGTCTCCATTGTACACATTTCATATCAATGGGATCATAGAATAGGCGTTTTTTTATGACCGGCTTCCCGCACGTAGCGCGATGTTTCCAAGGTTCTTCCCTGTTGTAGCGTGGGCCAGCGCTTTATTTTGTGGCTGAGGACTATTCCGTCAAATAATATTCTAGTTTACCATGTTTTCGTTCTCCTAGAACATTATAAATGCCAATTCATTTTTAAAAATTTTTATAAGTAAACTTAAAGGTTCTTAGGAGTTGGGAGTCCAGTGTGCTTGTCTCTGCCTGCCTGGTACTCCTCACAGCACCTGTCACAAAGTGGGGACTATCAAATGTCCGTTAAATTTTGCTGAAGCATTTTAGGATATAAAAAGGGACATTTTCTGTAATTAAAACGTTGTTCCACAGGCGCAGGCAGGGAGGAATGAATGGAACACTGAAACAATGCCCCCGTGTAGAATGATCTCAGTGTATTGAAGACAGTGTCTGCAAACCAGTAGGGAGAAGGGTAGGTTTTTAACCAATGGCATTGGAGCAGTGGATTTTTTTTTTTTTAAGATTTTATTTATTTATTTGACAGAGAGAGAGGCAGTGAGAGAGGGAACACAAGCAGGGGGAGTGGGAGGGGGAGAAGCAGGCTTCACGCTGAGCAGGGAGCCCGATGCGGGGCTCGATCCCCAAACGCTGGGATCTGACCTGAGCCGAAGGCAGACACTTAACGACTGAGCCACCCAGGCGCCCCGGAGCAGTGGATTTTTTTAAAAAAAGTTTTCTACAGTCTGTAGCAAAATAAAATGAATTCTAGGTGACTCAAAACTTAAGGGTAAAAAATAAAACCACAGAAGTGTGGAACTAGGACACAGTTGGAGATTTACACCACCTCAGTGGGTCTGCTGGGCCGAATGTTCGTGTGCTCCCAAAACTTGCGGGAAGCCCTAGCCCCCAGAGTGAGGGTGTGAGGAGGTGGGGGCTCTAGGGGTGGGGAGATCCTGAGGCGGGAGTCCCCGTGGTGGGATCAGGGCCTTTATAAAAGAGATCCCAGAGAGCGTCCCTGCCTCTTCCGCCGGCTGAGGACGCCGCAGAGGGCAGCAGCTGAGACCCTCACCAGACACCGGATCTGCTGGCACCTTGATCTTGCACTTCAGCCTCCAGGACTGTGGGGGGTAAATGTCTTTGTTTATAAGCTGCCCCGTGCGCGGTATTTTTGTTAGAGCAGCTGGAACGGACCAAGACAGTTGGGGGTGGGCCTTTTTGAGGAGAGACCTGTGTGATGCGTTAAAGTGAGGTTGACTTAACCACAGAGACCTTTAAGCCTCCATAAACCAGGGAGATGGAGTTGTCAGCTGTCTGCCCCCTCTCTGTTCTCTCCCGGTTTTCTGTTGCTGTGTAACCAATCAGCACTCCCCCACTGGCTTATGATACACACTTCCTGTCTCAGGGCTCTGGCCGTCGGAAGTCTGACATGGGTCTTGCTGGGCTCAGATGAAGCTGTTGGCAGGGCTTTCTGGAGGTTCTAGGGAGAAGGCATTTTCTTAGTCTCTCCGTTCCTAGAGGCTTCCCACAGTTTGGCTCATGGCCCCCTTTCTCCATCTTCAAGGCCAGGAGTGTAGCCTTGATCGGAGCATTCTTCACGGTCACACTCCCGCGCAGAGGGAGGGAGGACTTTTAAGGGCTCGTGATTCGCAGAGTCAGGGATCAGGACGTGACATGTTTAGCCGTTACTCTGCCAACCGCACTGCCGGAATGACAAAGGTTTTTACTAAACAGCGAGCAGAGGGTGAACACCCCCTTAGAAAAATGGCAAAGGGTCTGAATAGGCAGTTGCCAAAAAGAAGGAGCACAGGTCAATGAGTGTTTAAAAATTGCTTCACCTCACAAACAGTTGAGACACACAACCAGCATTGAGACCCCTTTCCTCCCATGAAATTAGCAGTGACATGCGGTCTGTCCACGTGGCTGATGGGCACGTGGGCGGACTACCACTGGCAGTGAGTGTCACAGTCTGTGTTGTCAGACAGACTGTGGTGTGGTTACACGGTGGGACAGTGAAATGAGCGGTGGTCCCGTCCGGGGAGGGGCGCGGGCAGTGATAAATTGTGCTCATTCTCTTGTTATGACTTCTATTTCTTTATTTTCTAAATTATTTTTCTGTTACTCTGCCTTCTAAAAACTTTAAAAATTGGAGATAATTATAGATTTACAAGGAGTTGCAGTGAAATGAGTAGAGGAATCTCGTGTGCCCTTCTCATGATTATGTTTTTAAATTGAATACGGAGCGTGCATTTTTTGGTATGTGTCAGTACATGCAGGGTCAATAAATGCATGTAAGTAAATTGAATAGTAATGATATGGGGAAATAGTCATGATGTATTGGTTAGTGAAAGAGGTAGGATTTCCTTCTGTTTTTAAAAATTAAGACATTCCTCTGTGCACGAAACGCCTCTGTGTCTGCATTCCCTTTAACGAGCGGACACGCCCGACGAGGTCCCGGGTCAGGGTTCCAGCCGGAGTCTCTTAACACGGGGACTGTACCAGGCGGTCTCACTGATTGTGGCTGAACTGAACCGGGGTTTGCTTATTCTGGCCGAGGGAGGTGGGCGGCTGGACCCGCAGGGCCGCACCGGCTCCCCACACCCGTGCTCTTTCTCATCTTCCTGCCGAGCCGCGTTCTCAGGTGGTTTTATGTCTCCTGTTCGTTTCTCACACGTGCTGGCATGAAGGCTGGGGAGCCTCTAGGCCTCACACCCATGTTCCAGGCAGGAAGACAGGGAGAGCCAAGGGCCGAGGGCGTGCCCGCTCAGCGTGGCTCCTCCAGGCAGACGGGGAAGTCTGCACTGCTGGTGACTGTCCTGCGCTGGGTCACAGGGCCTCCCCTGGCTGGATGTCCCCCTCGGAGGAAGGGCTGTGGGTGTGGTCACTCAGCTGACCACCCTGGTTGTCTGCCACGGGGGTTATTTTGTTCCATCTGTTTTCCAAGTTTACTCTGATGAGCAGAAGACTATTTTTAAATTTATTTTTTATTTTGTTTTAAAAAGAATTTATTTGAGAGAGAGCGTGCATGAGTGGGGGCAGGGGCAGAGGGAGAGGGAGAAGCAGGCTCCCCGCTGAGCAGGGAGCCCCACAAGGGGCTCGATCCCAGGACCCCGGGATCATGACCTGAGCTAAAGGCAGACGCTTCACTGACTGAGCCACCCTGGCGCCCCCAGAAGACTTTTATAATAAAACCATTGTCTTTAAAAAATACATTTATCTCCCTTTTGTGATTCTGCGTTTTGTCTTTAGACAGAATGGTTCCAGATGGGCCTTTCGAGGTGGGCATCTCAGCATTAGTTTGTAGCGCTGCCGGCGGCACACGGTCCGAGAGCACAGGCCGCCTGAACTTGGCGATGCCCGTAGCTCCCAGCAGCCTGGTTGCCAGCGGCGCCTGAGGCCCTGCTGATGCGGTCAGGGCTGCGGCTCCCGGGGCTGAGGCCCTTTTGCAGGGCCGGTGAATGCCCCATTGTTTGTGCGGTGTGGGCTTGTATGGCGCCATTCATCCCTTCCAGACCGGCCCTCGGGACCTGTGGCAGCCGATGGAGGATTGCTTCCCTCAGGCGCGGGGTTACTGGGAACTGGTCCTTTTCCTGAGTTAGTGGGCGGCTCTTGGGGAAGCCGAAGAGAAGCTAATCGGTTTTCCTTTCTTTTTAAACAGCATCCAGCATGTGTATGGCGCCCAGCACCCCCCCTTCGACCCGCTGTTACACGGCACGTAAGTGAGGCCTGTGCTCAGGCTGCGTGTCGCACACTCCTGGGGGCCGTGGTGACCCGCCCGCTACCTGGAGTCCTGAGGGGAGGAGAGTGGTCTTCCCTTGAGCAGACACGTGTCAGGGCCTCACACGGCTCGTCCTCTGGAGAAAGGCAGACGAGGAAGCCCAGCCCGAAGTGGAGGGGCCTGTGCAGGGGAGCACATAGCTGGCATCCCCTTAGCTGGCGGGGGAGGGCCTGGCCCCGGGCCCGTTCACGGTGGTCAGCTCGCTTCCCCTGCCCGGCTGCCTGGGGCTCGCTCTGCCCCTGTGTCTGGGCCTTTCCACCAGAGGCCCGCAAGAGGGTGGTGTGGCCCCGCAGCCCGTGCTGGCGGGTGTTACTGGACCCACCGTGGGGGGCTCTTGGTCCAGTGTGCTGTATTCGAGTCCATACACGGAAGGCCTGGGTTGTGGGAACAGCTGCTCCTGCCCCCATCCGACCCCCACTGCTGCCTTAGGAGGTTTGCAGGCACCGGCCCATGTGGGGTTTGGGGACTCTGTTGAAGGCCGTGACTGTGTGGTGCTGGGCTTCCTCCTAAATGGCTTCTGTCACCGAGCAGGGACTGCTCAGCGAGGCTGCCCCTCGAGAGCCTCTCCTTCCTGTCACTGAATCCTAGGAGTCCTCTTTTGTTTTTTTTAAGTTTATTTATTTATTTGAGAGAGAGAGGGAGAGTGCGTGCAGATGCGCAACATTGTGGGGGGGGGGAGGGAGGAAGGAGAGGGAGAAGCAGAGCTGAGCAGGGAACCCGATGCGGGGCTCAATCCCAGGACCCCAGGATCACAACCTGAGCCGAAGGCAGACATCTAACCGACTGAGCCACCCAGGCGCCCCAGGAGTCCTCTCTTGGATGCCTCTTTGGGTTGTGTTTGCTCTTCACCCTCAGCTCAGTTGAGGCTGAAAGCTCAAATGTGCACCTTTCATCCAGGGGCTCCTCTCTGACCGGTTTTGGGGTGAGTCCTCTCCAGCCTCCAAGAGGACAAGTAAAGTCTGCCTTGACTTTGCAGCTTGCTCAAGGCCGCGCCCAAGGTGCCCACCACACCCGTGAAGGCCAAGAGAATCAGCACCTTCCAGGAGTTTGAGAGCAACACCAGCGACGCCTGGGATGCCGGCGAGGACGACGACGGGCTCCTGGCCATGGCGGCGGAGAGCCTGAACACCGATGTGGTCATGGAGACGGCCAACCGCGTCCTGCGCAACCACAGCCAGCGGCAGGAGCGCCACAAGCTGCAGGAGGCGCCAGGCCCCAAGCAGAAGCCAGAGCCTGCGGCAGAGCCTCCTTCGGTCCCGAGCGGTGACCTCCGGCTGGTGAAGTCCGTCAGCGAGAGCCACACGTCCTGTCCTGCAGGTGGGGCGGGGGCGCGAGGAGATGACGTGCAGTGCTGAGAGGGAGAGGGGCTCCAGTCCTTTCTGCGTGGGAGGTTACAGGGGTTCCGTCCTGTTCACCGCAGGAGCTCATGCCCTTAGAAGACCTTGAGGCTGTGATCCTCATGCCCACAGGCCTTCTCAGGCCGGAGAAGCCGTGGACTTTTCTTTGTGTCCCCAGTGGAGTGCTTCTCTCCTCCAGGAGGAGGGGCGTGGTGTGCGGCTTTCGTGGGCTGGCTGTGAGGACCCACAGTGAGCACCAGGCCCCGGGCGACTGTGTCTCCCTTCTCAGTGTGCCCCAGTTGTTCCGGGGGGGCCATTTCCAGCTGAGGGGCCAGGCCAACTGCGCATTCAGAGGCTGCACTTGCTTCAGCTTCCAGTGACCTCCCCCCCGCCCCCAACTGGGACACCAGCACATGGTCTCAGAGTCTGTAGCCGGCAGGGTCTGGGGTGGAGTCACTGTGTTCAGATCATAGACTCAAGGATGGGATCGGCGCATGTCTTGTACCCCAGTGCCTGGCGCTCAGTGGTCTTTCTGGAGATGGCTCTCGGTAGTTTTGCTCTTTTGGTTTTGGGGCGTCTGTGATGTACTCGATGAGCCTCTGGGATGGGTCAGGCACGGCTGTCAGGGCTTGGGGTGCCCCAGGGAAGCCCCTGGCCTGGAGCACGCCTCCTGATGAGGGGGACAGACACTGACCGACGCACGATCAGTAAGGAGGCCTGGAGCGTGTGGGGAGGTGACGAGTGCTGGGGGTTGGAATAGAGGTAGGACGTGGTCACAGAGCAGACTGGACCTGGGGTGTGATCTTCAGTCGGACCATCCAGACGCCCTACTGAGAAGGTGACACGTGAGCATCAGCGAGGTGAGGGAGTGAGGCGGGGGGCACGGGCGGCAGAGGGACCAGCCCGTGCGGCCACAGACTCACGGACTCCCCGTCCCAGGGGCTCCCTCCGGAGGGAGGAGAGGGCTTGCCCCTTGTTTACAGAAGAGAGAAGAGGGAGTCATGCAGCCTCAGCTTGCCCTGCTGGCTCCCACGGAGCTGGCGTTCATCCCTCTGTCTAGTTGTCAGAAACCCTTCCCGGGAGCTGGCTAACGTTTGCAACATCGCAGGTCTCTGAAGGTGAGAACGCTGGGGATTAGTTCCTTTGACCAGTTTTCATATTGGAATCTAAACTATTTTTCTCTAAAATAGGCTGAACTTCAAAGTATTTGAGTTTAAAAGTGAGAATCAGGTTAGGGCTTCTGCGAGTGGTTCGGGGATCCCGGAGACGACTCCGTGCATGCTGACTGCCCCCCGCGTGCCCTGGCCGGGCAGTGCCCTCAGCCCGCGTGCCTTTTCAGGTTGGCAGGCGCCCCGCTTTCCTCTGCCCTCTGCGGTGCCCCACGCCTCCGGGGCCTGGGTACAGCCCCTGTAGCACCTGACATCCGAGCAGTTGCTGGGGGGCCTCGGCACCCCTGGAGGTGGGGGCCCATCTCGGCTGAGCCGGGAGGGTCTCGTTCTCTCAGGCCGTGGGGCTGCTGTGACAAGAGTACCATGGGCCGATGGCGTGTGAGCAGCAGAAGGTTACGTCCCACAGGTCTGGAGGCTGGAAGTCTGAGGTCAGGCCGCCAACACGGTTGCGTTCTGGTGAGGGCCCTTTTCGGGGTGCAGACAGCTGCCTTCTCACAGTATCCTCACGTGGGGGGGACTAGAGAGGGGGAACGGGCTGTCTTGTGACTCTTCAAGAGCCCCGATCCCATCATGACTTCCTGTAAGCCTGAGGCCCGTCGTCCCAGCGCCGTCCCATGTGGGGTGGGACTTGAGCATACGGACTTAGGGGCCGCACAGCATCCAGCCCACGGCCACGTGTGCACTTGGGCTGCATCCAGCCAGGGTGGGGAGCCTTGGGGTGGCGTCCTCCCGTAAGAGCCAGGTGAAGGGAGCTCAGGCGGCTCGTGCTGGGGAAGGGGGCCGGTAACCTGTTTGCCTTCTGCCTCCACCGGCCTGCGCTTCAGCACCTTCCCTTTGTGAGCTCCCCGAGCGGCTGTGTGAGCAGCCCGTGTCGTGATAGCGGCTAGCGCTTGTCCATTGCCTACTGCGGGGCAGGGACTGTCGCAGGCCCTCGTCACGAGACAACCCCTCCGACTTCGCAGCTGCTCTAGGAGAAAGCTTACGGGGGAGGTATGGGGAGGTCACGTGGCCCACCCAGCACTCTGAGTGGTGGGGCAGGGGTTCAAGTCTAGGGCGTCTGACGCCAGGCCTGCTGCCAGCCGCTGGCCTCACCGCAGAGAGCAGGGCCTGTCCCCTGGTGATTCCTCCCCCAGGGACACAAGCTCATGTTTTAGGACCTTTTTGGTTATATCTGGGGCAGAGAGTGTGTGCTCCTGGCATGAAGTGGGTGGAGACCAGGGTGCCTGGGCCCAGGGAACTCTCTGGCCTGACCGTGCACAGTGCCGAGGGGGAGAGGGCCGCTCTGGAACCCGAGGTAGCCTCTCAGGGAGCCGACCCCATGGGTGGCTGGCAGTGGTGGGCAGAACTCGGGGGCCTGTGTTCAGTTCCCTTGGCAGCCTGTTAGTTGTGGGGATGGCTTACTCGGTGTCGGTGCTAAGACGACCATGTCAGTTGGCGTTCTTGCTGGACTGGGCCCAGTGTGGATGTGTTTTGACTGGCAGTCTAGTGGAGGAGACATGAGCGTTACGAGTCTTTCACCTCCGTGAATGGGATGGAGCCTCGGAGCGGTGAACGGGACCCAGAAGCACCCAGAGTGAGAAGTCCCAGTTTTGTCTTGTTGAGGAGGGCCAGGGGCGTGTCAGGGAAGGCTTCAGGGTGGAGGTGATGTCTGTAGGGTTGCCAGGAGGGTGAGGTTCCAGGCTCAGGAGGTGAGGCCATCCCGGGGAGGGGCTGGCGGGAGGGGTCGCTGACTGTACAGCTCATCCTCATGGTTTGCAGGCTCCCCGAAGGCGGGTCCGTGTCCCGTTACCTTTGGTGTCCTGTGTCATTACACGAATGTCACTGAGCTAAACCGAGCTGTCCTCTCTCCTCCTCCATGCCCTCTCCCACCCTCGTCCCTGCATGGGCCCCACGGCCCAGGGCCAGGCCAGGCCTCTGTTGAGGTGAGGGACCTGTGAGTGCCACTTCATGTGATTACTCGTAGGAGCAGTGTGGTGTCATTTGGAAAGTTCTGGACACTGTGTTCCACGGGGCCTGGTCTGGTTAGAGCTCTGCCTGCCTTGCCACTGCCGGCATTTGTGTCGGGTGCCTGTCCCTTTACGGTGCGCCACTGTGGGGAGCTCACGTCACCCCACGCAGCGTCCACAGATTCTGCTGGCTGCCCTTGCCTTTGACCTTCAGCCCTGGGTCGATGGCGGCCTGAAAGTTCAGGGACACTGCAGTGGAGTCTCTCAGGCTGGCCTTCCCCGTGCCTCCTGCTTACCTTTCGACTGTCCTTTCTTTATCAGCGTCTGAGAAGTCTGTACCTTTGTACCTGAAGCCAGATGCACTTTGCTTGGTCTACGTGCCACTGGCATGGTGGCGAGGCTGCGCCTTTGGCTGCGGAGGGCTCAGTGGGCGTGGCCAGGGGAGGACTGGCTCTGTCGCTGACTGGGACCGAGCTGCAAGTGGGTCCTGGGTGGACACTGGCTGCCCCAGAGGGGGACGCTGATGTGTTTTCCATTCACAGTAGCAGGGAGACCTGGATGTTGACCTTCCAGCTTCCTCGGGGTGGGGGTGGGGGTGGGGGGCATGACCGTGCCTTGCAAACCCCCCGCCCCCGGTCCCAGTTTACAGAGGGGCCGGATGGGTGCTCTGCTCAGGATGAAGTGGTCCTTACGTGTCGGAACAGATCACCCCGGCGCTCTCTACGACGGCAGAGAAGTAAAAGCCAGCAGGCTGGGTTCTGCGGTAGAACGTGGGACCGCTCCTCCTGCCCTTCGTCTTTCCTGAAGAGCCACGCTGCACAGCGGACTAACAGATGCTGAGGGGGGAGGACGGGGCCGAGCATCGCTACCCCAGGCCTCCTGCAGGTGAGGGGGCAGCCCTGAGGAGGGGCCCGGAGGTGCTCTCACCTCGACGCCCACTTCTCCAGGCTTTTCTGGAAGCTTAACTGGGCCAGACTCTGCCCAGAGGCCGTGGGCCGCCTTGCTCCTTCGTAGCCTGAGGGCTTCTGTGTGAAGCCTTTCCCGGGCCCTGTTTTTAGGGTAACAAGTTGGCTCTGCAGGAAGGATGGAGCCGGTGGGAGTCTGACGGCGGCCGGTAGTCGGAATTTCTTCACCTTGTTTGTTTCTCGTCCCATCTCCTGGGGTTGATTTTTCTCTTGACTTTAAATTGCAGGTTTGGAAGATGTGACCATTCGAGGGTATTTAGACCTGGGGGCGTACAGCCTGTTCCTGTCTTTTGCTTGCGGGCCCCTTGGTGGTCCCTGGTGGCTCTTTCTGAGTGACCGTTGGGCCTTGGGCCCTCCCCTGTGGCTCCTCCGGTCCCGGGTTCCTGGATTTAATGCACGGTTTCACCTCGGCCCTGTGTGTCCCTGTCGCAGAGTCGGGAGGGCCTTTGTGCATGGTGGTAGGTGGTGCCTGGGGGTTGCTGGGCAGGCCTGCTGCCCGCTGCCCCTCCCCTGCTTGCAGTGGGCTCTAGCTCCCTGTGCTTTTTCTCTGGGTGATGGTCTCTGCCCACCTCCCTCACCGGGCCTGGGGAGAGCCAAGCGGTGCAGAGTCCTCAGTGCCTTTGTGGGCTTCACGCCCCTCCATGTGTGACTCGGTGGCTTCCTTCCATGCTCAGGCCCAGGTGAGCCCCACAGTCACCGTCATCCCTGCTGTACATCAGCAGATCCTTGGGTGGTGTCACCTGGGCAGACTTGCTTTGGGGGAGCCCTGACTGTTGGTGCGCCCTGAGGTGGTCTGGCGTTTTTTGGTTGTCATTTTGCTTTCGTGTGGGGCGTATCTATTTTCCCAGTGAATAACAGTCTATCAGTCAGGCTGGTGCGCTTCTTGGGTGTTCACTAGTTTTGCTTTATTGTCCCGGTAACGTGGGTCTGCCCTGCCCAGTGACGGGAGGCGGGGACGGCTGTGGCACAGTGGCATTCACGAAGGGAAAGCGGTGCAGGGGGGAGCCTTCTTCCTGGGGAACATGGCGGTTGGGGGTGTCCAGGAGGCCGTCCTCACCCCCTGCTCTCTCTCTCCACAGAAGGTGCCAGCGACACTGTCCCTCTGCAGCGCTCCCAGTCTCTCCCACACTCGGTGACGGTCACCATGGGTGGGACGTCTGACCCCAGCGCCCTCAGCAGCTCAGCGTTAAGTGAACGAGAGGCCTCCCGGCTCGACAAGTTCAAGCAGCTTCTTGCTGGTCCCAACACAGACCTCGGTGAGTCCCTGCTGGCGGAGGGCATGTGTGCCCACGCTTCCTCGTGTAGTTTACTTTGTCAGAGGGTGATCTGTTTGTGCTGCCCTGCCAGCGAGTCACAAAGATGAGTTGTTTGTCCTTTGGTTTACTTTAGCTGTGTGTTGGGGATGGGCTTCCAGGGCCATCGCTCTGGTATTTTCTGTTCTGTTTTTCTTAATGCCCCAGTTGAGCTCCTTTGGCTTCTTGGAGCTGCCCTGGGTTTGCTCCTCAGGGCCAGCCAGATTGGCGTCCCTGCTCTTCAGAGTGTCCGTGGGGGCACGGAGCTGGTGACCGGCGTCCTGACTGCTGCTGACTTTTACACCTTCCTCGGTGTGTGTAAAGTGTGTGACAGGTCCTGAGCACCGCGGGGAGCCAAGGCGGGGCTTGGGTGGGCAGGCCCGCAGGGGACAGTACAGTCACCAGTGTGGTTCTCGTGGGTCACGATAGCTGCGGGGCTGCTCTGCCGCTAGGCTCTGAGGCGTGTGCTCACCTCCAAGTCCATCTGCTGGAGTTCCCCTCGAAGCTACGTTCTTTCCTCTGTACGTCTCATCTTTGTGGAGTGCCATGCAGCATCGGGCATCTTGCTGGATGCGGGAGCTCTCCGGAAGGGGGGCTGTGGCCGTGCTCTTGAGATCACGCATGGTGCAGGGGCAGGAGCCAGAGGGGCACGGAGGGCTGGCGTGCCTCAGCGGCAGTGCCCCGCTCGGCCAGCAGGTGGCGCATGAGGCACGCGGATGGGCCGCGGGGCAGGGAGGCCAGCGGAGGCGGAGCCTGGCCGAAGCTGAAGGACAGGCCCTGGGAGGGTGCAGCTCCCCCTCCGGGTGCAGAGGGGGTTCTTTCCCGCGGGTTTCTTGGTTTTCATTTCCCTGATGGTTTTGCTCCTGCACGTGTAACACGATCACGCAGCATGAGAGCATGTTTGGTAAATGTGTCGCTCTCCTCCCCCAGCCCTGCGTTCCCTCCTTCACGCGATTCTGGCGTCTTCTTCCAGAGACCGTTGACGCACATGACGTTTTAAACTTTTTGTTTTGATGTAATTGCAAATTTACACAAAAGTTGCAAGAATCGTACAAGCAGGTCATATATTAATTCACCAGTTGTCTGCACTTTGCCCATTTTCATTCTGTGTGTGTGTGTGTGTGTGTGTGCGTTCGTGTGCTGCATGTTTTCCCCGGACCCTTTGAGTCCGTTGGAGATACCGTATCCCTGGACCCCTGAGAGCGTCACTGTGTTTTCTAAGCACAGAGACACTCTGTCCGCACAATCACAGGGCCGTCATCAGAGTCAGGACATTTCACGGCGAGATGGTGCGCTTAGCTCATCCGCAGTCCACATTCACTTCGTGCCAGTCGTCCAGTGACGTCCCTGTGTCTTTCTCCTGGTCCGCCTTCCCCGGCAGCCGTGCACCGTGTTCTCGGGCGTTGGGGCGTTTGAGGGGTGCAGGCCAGCTGTTGGGCCGCGCCCCTCAGCGGGGGCTGTCTTGTGCTCTCCTGACGAGATTCGGGCCGGTCGTTTTGGGCAGGGATGTGACCCACGAGGTTTGTGTTGTCCGTCATCGTGGCGGGAGACCACGGAGCTGGTGGGTCCTCACGTTCAGGAGTGAACGCTGGTGACTGGTGGAGATGGCGGCTGTCACTTCCTGCACGGGGTGGGGACCGTCTTCCTGTGTAACTCCGAAGTTGTGTGTGGAGAGACGCTTTGGGGTCTGCTCATGTTTATGGTCTGCTTGCTTTCTCTACATGCGTGGCAGTGCTGCTCTGCCCCCCGTGTTAAACCTCACAGGTCTTTCCCGTGCTGGTGCTAGAGACCCGTCCGGCCTGTATGGGGCTGTGCCGCCCAGGTCTCCTTTACCGCCCCTCCTCACCGGCATTTAGCTTCTTCCCAACTTTGTGTCCTTGCAGCGGGCTTGGACCTGTGATCCTCACCCCGCGCTGGTGACGAGTGATGGTCATCGAGCATCCTGAAATGGGGGTCGGGGAGAGGGGCTGGGGTGGAAGTCTCACCGTGACGCTGGAAAGTCAGGTGGATTGGGCGTCAGGGAGTCTAGTCATGGGGTTTGAGCACGGCCCTTGGCCACTTGCTTTTCCAGCCCGCCAACATACCTGTGCCCTGGAGGCAGTGCGGGGAGGCCAGGTCCCAGAGTGCGGGGAGGGTGGAGGCTCTGAGGACGACTGCTGGCGGGGAGCGCGGCTGCAGTGCTCTGTATCCCCGTGACTGGAGCAAGCCTGGGAGTGCTCCTGGGGTCCTCGTTCGCCTGCCCAGTGGCACTAGCTGTGCTGCGTGTGCACACCCAGGGAGGGGATGCATATAGAATGTTTAGGAGCGGGCCCCGCACACAGTAAATGCTGAACAGCGCTAGTCATCTGCCATACTCATTTGTGTTGGCCTGTGTACCCTTTACCTTGATTTTCAGAGCACTGTCGCACGTGGTCACTGTGTGGTCACTGTGTGGCCACTGTGTGGTCAAGGTGGTTTGCGCATGTCCTCTTGGTTGAGTTAAGCTGTTTCTGACAGTAGGGGGCACGGAGGTAGTTGGTGAAGATGGGTTATGCTGATGGGTATTGCAGTTTCGGGTCAGGAGCTGAGCCCCCAGTAGTCTTCTCGTGGACTTTGTCAGTGGACTAACTTGTGGACATTAAAGTCCTACTTAAGAACAAAGCTTTCAGGACTTGTGGGGAAAGCTACTTCGCATGGGTAGGAGGAAAGGTTAACATGTAAAAATAAGATTCTTTTGTTGGGCTGGTGGCATTACGAGTGTTTTCTGTCTTCAGCATTCTGTTTAAGTATCAAATCTCACACCAAAAAGCTTTCAAAGTTAAACAATTACTGGATTTGTATTTAGTGGCAGGAGAAAACACAGCCAGTAAATTGCCTGTTTTTATAAGACATTTAAGATAGCCTTGGAAGACAGTGGAATATATTATCTCCACATTACATAAAAGACATAAGTGGCAAATATTTGCCAATGTTGGAGAAGCAAATCACTGATGTGAGAAGTGCCCACAGAAATGATTCTACCTGCTGAATGTCATCTCGTCGGCGGAGAGCTGTTTTTCTTTGTTTAGCTTGTGCTCTGTTATGAGCCTGGGGATGAAAGTAGCAAATAGAACTTAACAGCTCATTCTGCTCTTAGCATTGACTCAATATTTACTCGTGCAAAAGGCTGCTGCTTTGAAGCCCAGGAAAATGACACTTGGAGGCGTTCATTTTTATCGCGTGCGTCTGTGTGTGGGAGTGGGATTGGGCCGAGGGCAGAACACGCGTCTGGAGGCCCGCGGAGCCGCCCCGTCTGCGTGGTGCGGCCTCAAGGGCACGGGGGCTCTGGGCCTTCAGCCGTGACTACTGGGGCAGCGAGGCCGGGTGCGCGGTCTCGTTCCAGCTCCCCTGCCTGAGTACCAGTCTGGCCCTAGGTGGGAGATGGGGACGAGAGGGGTTTTCTGGGGGGAGGGGGTCTGTGGAGCTGATCATTCTAGAAAGTGAGGTTGAGTTAGCTGCCCCCTCAGGGCCTGCAGCTGGAGGACAGCCCTGGGGGGCCGTGGTGGCAGGGGAGGCAGTCCAGCCTTGGTGCCAGGCCCTGGCTCTGTGAGAGCCACTCTAGGCAGGTGACTGGGGAAATGAGGCCCACCTTGCAGGGTCCTGTGGCCGGGAGGTCATTTATGGAAAGTGCCCACAGGGCTTACTCCTTCAACCGGGATTCGTTGGGCGCTTGCTGTTGGTATAGGCACTGGAGAGAAACAGGGAACCAGACCCCCAGGCCCTGCTCTCCAGGAGCTGACGTTCTGGTGTGAGGAGACAGGCGGGCATACACACGCGCACACTCAGTACTCCAGAAACTCCCAGAGGTGCTAGGGCACACGCAGAGAACAAAACCAGGTGGGTGCTGCTGTAGGTGAGCAGCCAGCCAAGACCCTTGGAGTAGGTATCTTAGTTCAAGATGGAGTGGAAGGTGGGGAGGAGCCTTCCAGGGGGCGGCCAGTGCTGCGACAGGGCTCCCATGCTTGAGGACCGGAAGCAGCTGCTGAGGCCCAGGCCTGCTGGGGGAGGGGACGGGAGGGGGCAGAGGCCAGCAAGCAGGAAGGGGCAGGTCCTGAGGGCTCTGAAGGCCATAAGAAGGAGCTCAGCATGAAGCCTCTGGGAGGTTTGGAACCAGGGAAGCAAAGCTTGGCACAGGGCATCTGAAAGTGGTTGTTTCTCTGTGGAAGCTTGAAGAGCCGTGGAAGACTTCAGGCCAGGGTGTCTCCAGCAGCCTCAGGCTGGGGCTGGGTCCATGGGCAGCCACTTGGGAGTGTGGAGGGGGAGGGATGGAAGGGCCCAGAAGAAAGTAGGGTAGTAGACTGGGGAAGAGGCCGAGGGTGTGGGCTGGGGGTGGGTGGGTGCGGCGGTTGCTTTCCTGGGGGCTGCAGGCAGGCCGGGGGGCCTGGCAGCAGGTTGGACACGAAACTGGGTAGACTGAGGAGCAAGGGAGGCCACGATGGCCCAGTGGGAGGCTGTAAGGAGGGGGCCTCTGGTGCACACAGAGGAGTGTCATTTCACTGGGGACACAAAATCAGGGACTTGTGGCACAGAGCCGGGGAAGGCAGCATGGCTAAGTAATTCCATGGTTGCTGCCGTTTTGGGTCCTCACTGCTTGCTGGCTACGATGCGTTATGTGCATATTTATAGACACAGACAGTCCCCGATTTGCGATGGCTCGACTTTACGACGGTGTGAAAGCGATACGCATCCAGTAGACATTGTGCTTGGCATTTGAGTTTGGGTTTCCCCAGGCCAGTGATCACGGTGTGCTCCTCTCCTGTGATGCGGGACAGCGGCTGCAGCTCCCGGTCGGCCTCGCCATCACGAGGGTCAGCAGCGATTCGCCGGCACCCATGCTGTACAGTGTTCAGTAGGTGACATGAGCTGTTCAACCCTTCACTGTGGGCTGGGCTTTGTGTCAGCGGATTTGGCCCCACCGTGGGCTAGCAGGAGCGTGTGAACACGTTTAAGGCCGGCGGGGCTACGCAGGGGATGCTCAGTAGGTAAGAGCATTGAACGATCAGGCAGGTCCGATTGTGCGCACACTGTCCCCGGGTCCGGACAAGCAGGTGTCTGCTCCAGGCGGGAGTCTCAGCCTGGTCTGCGGCCGAGGAGGTTAAGTCAGGTGCAGCGGGCGGGCCCTGCGGCCCCACAGGGAGGGCCACGCGGGATGGGAGCTGGTTCGGGACACAGGCTCCAGCCTTTGCCATGGTCTTCGGGGCCTGAGGAGGGAGGGGCCCTTTTCATTTCTGAGGGCCTCGTCAGAGAGCCTGAAGCAGAGGGCTTGTCTTGGACATCGCCGGACGCCTCTGAAGGCGCTGTGGCCAGGAGGGCACTCCTGCTCCCTCGGGTACTGGCGGTGGACTGGCTGCGCCCAGCGTTGCCCTCCGGTGGCCAGGCGCCAGCCCTGCCGCCCCTGCTGCATGGTGACTGCGAGGCCCTGTTGGCTGTGTGTGCACCTGCACCCAGGACCTGAGGTGGTGGGCTCTGAGGAAGCTAGAATGTGAGAGCTCCAGCTAACTCTGTCTTTCCCTGGAATCTTCTTGGGGAGGACTGGTACTTGGACTGTAATCCCGGGCGTCACCTGGAGCTACCAGAGAGCAAAGACCCCAGGGAGAGGAAACTAAGGACCACGTGGTCTTTGTGCTTCATGCAGCCCCCGGAGCAGCAGTGCCCTCTGTGTGCTCAGTGTTCAGGCCTGGCTGGCCACCTGCTGGTCTCCGAGAAGTGATGCTCCTCTCCTCTCCCCTGCCCTGCCCCACCCCTCCCCTCCTCCTGTTCCCTCCTCCCCCGCTCCTCTCCTACCCTCCACTTCCTCCCTCCGCTCTTTTCCTCCCCCCACTTCACCCCTCCTCCTCCTTTCCCCACTGCTGCCCTGCTCCCACATTGGCCTCTGCTCCTCTCCCCTCCTCCCCTCACTCCTGCTCCTCTCTCCCCCTCCCTCCTACTCCTGTGCCTTTGCCTCCCTCCCCTTCTCCCACCCTGCTCAGTATTCTCTCCATCCCACCCCCTCTCGTTGGCTGAATGCATTTTGACCTACTGATTCAGCTGGCCTGTCGCATGCCCTTTTTATCTGCGGTGTGGACAGTGTGGTTCTTGACCCCGTGGTGCCAGTGGGGCTTTCGGGAAGTAACTGGGAGTGTCACGAGGGGAAGAGTCGTGATTGCCCACTCAGGCTGTCAGGAGGTGTGGGCGGTGCCTTTGGAAGGCCCAGTTTTATCTCATTTCTATGGTTTGAGGAAAAGGTACTTTTAGCGAAACAGAGAAGCTTGGAGAAGAGGGCTGCTGCATGTCTGAGACCGCCGCGTCTGTGAAGCCTGCCTGCGGCTCGGGAGCGCAGCCCGCGCTGGGGTGGGAGTGAAGGCGCAGGGCTTTGCCGGTGCTGTTCTCACAGCCCCCGGCTCTCGGGGTCCCAGATGTCCGTGTGCTGGGCTGCACCTTCTGACCGTGTGGACAGGTGAAGGCCGTGGGCTGCCCTGGGGTCCCCATCCCTCTCTGTGACACGGGGCGTGGCCGGTTGGCCAGAGCCCGTGGGCCTGGGTTCCTTGGCCTTGTCCAGTCCCATCCGCGTCTGCACCTTTCACCTGGCCCTCCTGCAGTGCCCCCATGTTCGGTTCTCTCTGTAGCCTTTCTCTCAAGTCCACAGGGACGCGGGCAGGGCACCTTTCTTAGGGAACATACCCGAGCGGAGCTTGTTTTTAAGCAGGTCATCTATTTTTAAAGGTGGTTTTTGGGTTAAAGGTGTCAGCTGAGTTGAATTCACAAGACCCCAGTTTCTCCCCCTGACCCAGTGCCCTGCTGTGCTGTCCCTCATCTCTGCACATGTGGCTCCCCCTGCCCGTCACTCTCCGCTGTCTTCGCCCAGCCCCCGCTGCCCATCAGTCACCGCATCTCTTTGGCTTCGTATGGCCAGCACCTCTGCCCCACGCCCTGCCTCAGGCCACCACCTCTCGCCTGGTGACAGTGGCCTCCTCACCAGGCCTCCGGCAAACCCCTGTGCCCAAGGCCGTGCTGCACGCAGCGTCTGTGATCCTCTGGAAATGAGAACGAGATCAGCTACTTTGCAAAGCCATCCAGGGCTCCCGTTTCACTCAGAGGGCCAGCCATAGGCCTGATGGCAGCCTTGAAGGCCCGGCAGGACCTGCCCCATCCCTCTGTGCCTCATCTCCTCCCTTCCCCCCCCTCGCTGAGTTCTGCCATTTCCGGAACATACCAGCACGTCCATGCCCAGGGCCTCTGCGCTGCCGTCCCTCTGCCCTGGATTTCTGCATGACTCACTTCCTCCAGGTCGCTGTTCACACGTCACCACGTCACGTGGCTCTCCTGACCGAGCCACGGGCGGCCGCAGCGTGTCCTGCCCGCCCCAGAACGCCTGACCCTCTTCGTTCCCTCCTCAGCCGGCTTTGTTTTCCTGCAGAGCCCCCTTCACCCTCTGCCCACTTGTCCGTTTGCTTGTTTTTGCGGCCTCATCCCTCCAGGAGGGCCGGGCACTGCCGTGTCCTCGGTGCCCGGCCCAGGAGTGTCCCGTAGTGGACACTCGTCCTTGGCGTTGCTCAGCAACTGTTAGATGCTTCTCCCCTTCGTCGGGGCACACAGTCCTCCGTCTCTGGTTTTGTTTCTTTAAAAGCAATTACGCAGCAAGTAATTCCTAATGTCCAAATGACGGCTCAGCGGTGTACCCTGCTTCCTTTCGCCGCGGACAGTGTTCACACTATGTGCTCTCTCCGTTCTCTGCCCATCCGCCTCCCGACCCACCGCCTGCTGCCTCCGGAGCCTTTGCCGGGTGTGGGCCCCCTCTCGCCCCTCCTCCCCACCCGGCCAGGGGCCGTGTACACTCCTGCCTCCACTTCATTTCCCCCCCAGCACCTCTGTGAGCACTGGAACTTAGAGATGCTGTTGGATGTTGTTGGGACTTAGAGAAATAAAACCAACAAACCAAAATGGCCACTGTGTGCACGTGCTGACGTGCCACGGTCGGTCTGCTGCGGTGCTCTCCGTGTTGTGTCCCCTGCACCCGCGGCGGCCTCCTGGGCTTGGGATGGCCACTGTGTGCACGTGCTGACGTGCTGCGGTCGGTCTGCCGCGGTGCTCTCCGTGTCGTGTCCCCTGCACCCGCGGCGGCCTCCTGGGCTTGGGATGGCCACTGTGTGCACGTGCTGACATGCTGCGGTCGGTCTGCCGCGGTGCTCTCCGTGTCGTGTCCCCTGCACCCGCGGCGGCCTCCTGGGCTTGGGATGGCCACTGTGTGCACGTGCTGACATGCTGCGGTCGGTCTGCCGCGGTGCTCTCCGTGTCGTGTCCCCTGCACCCATGGTAGCCTCCTGGGCCTGGGACGGGAGCGGGAGGGCCCCGAGGACTCGCTGCCCCCAGCCCCAGGGCACCACGGGTTCGCCACTGGCTGTGGGGTTAGAGTGACCTGCAGTGGCAGTCAGCCTGAGACACACCAGACTGAGTGTGATTCGGTGAAAGGAAGTATTTGCTTCAGTATCTGGGCAGAGTAAACGCTCAGTTTGATAGGAGACCTTTCAGGGCTCGTTCAGGGAACTCTATTGAATGATGGGTTTCTGTGCGTAATCTTAAAAGCAAATGTTAAAAAAAATGTTTGTGAGTCTCCTTTACGGTTTTAAAGTAGCAGTCTTAAAAATCAATCTTTGATATGTTTGTCTTTTCTCTCTGATACTTTCTTTTGTAGATTAGGATGCTGGGTGAGTTCTTGGGCAGTGGGGAGACCAGGGAGCCTGTGTTGTGTGCAAGGGGGAGAGAAGGGAAGGGGGGACCGTGCAAGGGGTGAACTGCTCCGTGCTCTCTGCAGCGCTCCGGGCTTGTGACGTTGCTCCTGGTGCTTTCTGCCTCTCATCGAGGGTGAGTTACGTCCGTCTTCCCGCCAGACAGTGAGTCACCTGCCCTCGTTTTCCAGGGACCAGCGACTGGTCCAGGTGAGGTCTCGGGAAACAGTGCTGGAGGGCGTCCCCGTGGTAGTGATCCGCATCTTTGGTTAACCGCTGACATGGGTTGCCTCGTGTTGAAGGGTATCGGCGAGCGTTTGTGTTGGCTGCAGGTAACAGAAAATCAGACTCGGGGACTTTTAAACAAGTAGGGGTTTATTTTTCTCAGCAAGATGGCGGGGGGTAGGTAGCTGTTGGCATTGGTTCACTGTCGTGTCATTAAGGGTCTCAGCTCATGGCTATGAGATGGCGGTCATCATCTCATGTGCGGTGAAGGGCAGTCGCCAAAGCGTCTGTATTCCCAGGAAGGAGTTTGACTAGAGCTGGGTCCCATGTCAATCCGTAGCTGCGGGGACCCTGACAAGTAAATAGCTCATGTGGGCTCAGTCGGTGGCAATTTGAAACGGGCTCTGGTAGCAGGGATGACGGAGGAGATGGACTGGGGAGACAGCCACCGTGTTTGCCACTCAGATAGATCGCGGGGTATATGTCACCTCTGCGGATCGCTAGTTCCTTGAGGTCCGGGGCTGTGTACTGCGGTCTAAGCCGGTGCCTGATGCAGAGTAGAGACCCGGAGAATGCTTGAATTGCCTTGCTTATGCAGACTGTTGGGTGTGGAGGGAGCGGATGGGCACACTCTGACGTTCGCAGGCAGACACAGAGATTAAAATGAGCTCTCCTTGGTGTCGGCTTTGTTCCCCGAAACGTTGCTGAGACTCTGAAGGGCCACAGACCATTGCAAGCCAAGTGTCTAGCTCTGCAAAGAAAGTGATATTTTTGTTTGAAGATGGTTTGTGTTTCTTGGAATCTGTTATGAAAATAGTGACCCCCGATGATGAGAACTGCTACAAGGAGCCGAGAAGAAAGTCAGGCTCAGGATGGCTGTCAACACATGTTTTTTTTTTTTTTTTTTAAAGATTTTATTTATTTATTCGACAGAGATAGAGATAGCCAGCGAGAGAGGGAACACAAGCAGGAGGAGTGGGAGAGGAAGAAGCAGGCTCACAGCAGAGGAGCCTGATGTGGGGCTCGATCCCATAACGCCAGGATCACGACCTGAGCTGAAGGCAGACGCTTAACCACTGTGCCACCCAGGCGCCCCTGTCAACACATGTTAACTTAGGAAAGGTGCTAATGAACTTTGAACCCCTGGGGGCTCTGGGTGTAATGGTGAGCTGCTCCCCTCAGCCCGAGGGAGAAGTGACAGGAGCCTAGGCGGAGGAGGTGGTGTCTGTGACAGGCAGGTCACCCCGGGGTCTGGAATGGTGGCCTGCTAGGCGCATGTTGGTGATCGTGGAGTCGGGAACCCTTGCCGAGGACGTGTGTCCACCCAGCTCCGGGCTCCAGGTGCCGCTTGGCTCCAAGCGGCTTCTGAGCCTGGTGGGTTTCTGGGTTTCGGTACATTAAAGGGAAGAGGTGCAGCTCTCACATAGGGGTGACGGTGCCGTTATCTGAGTCCATTCCGGCTGCTGGAACAGAAGGCCGCAGACTGGGGGCGTCTAGTAATGGGCACTGGTTTCTCATAGTTCTGGAGGCTGACGTGCAAGGTCCAGGTGCCGGCAGATTCGGTGTGTGGTACAGACCCGCTTCTGGGTTCACACTTGGCACCTTCTCGCGGTGTCCTCCCGTGGCAGGCGTGGGGATGCAGCTCTTTTATAGGGGTCTTTTTTATAGGGGCGCTAATCCCATTCAAGGGGCTCCGCCCTCGGGACCCACTCACCTCCTGAAGGCCCCTCCTCCAAACACCATCCCACGGGGAGTCCGCGTTTAACACGTGGCTTTTGGGAGCCAGAGGCGCTGTCTGTGGCAGCTGTTGGCTTTGCGAGTCATGGCACTCCTTGGTCACTGCAAGGGTGATGGCCTTTGTTTGTAAAGCTCTTTGCCATGACAATACCTCAGGGTTTGGTGTTGACCCTAAGTGACAGATGGAGCCGGCAGCCCCCCATGATCCTGGTTTTGCAGATGAGGAAACAGATGCGGTGAAGGAGGAGGGGGTGCCTGAGGTCGGAGCCAGCGGCACCCACAGTCCTTGGACTTCAACCTGACGTCCTTCGTCCTGCACGCCGCTTAGCTCCCTGTGCACACCAGGAGCCCCAAACTCCCTGTTAGAGATTTGATACAGGATTAAATCCTCTGTGGTTGAAGTAAGAAAATAGGGAGAGATGTCTAATGAGTAGAAATGCAAGGCTTGGGAGATGAAAAATAATCCAGTTTGGCATTGCGGCTGGATTTAACACGGGGAGGAAGTTAAACTTGAAGTCAGTTAGCAAGAATAAAGAACATGCTGGGCTTTGTGGAAGGAGGGGAGGAAAATCACCTTTATCCCAAATTTATTGTGAGGACTGACAACGGTGCCAGGTAAGGCTTTGGTTTGGTTTTTAGCCAACTCTTGATATTAATATAAATGGAAGGCTTTCTGGTAAAATCTCAGACTATGTTCAAATTGTTCCTTAAGGGAAAAAGTTCAGGTTTGCTTAAAATGCTTAAAAAAACCAATGTCGTTTTCTTGGGATGAGTTATTCTAAGAAAATTAGGTAAGGATATCTTTGAAAGCCTTTTATTTTTTTTTTATTTTTTTTTTTTTAAAGATTTTATTTATTTATTCAACAGAGAGAGAGACAGCCAGCGAGAGAGGGAACACAAGCAGGGGGAGTGGGAGAGGAAGAAGCAGGCTCATAGCGGAAGAGCCTGATGTGGGGCTCGATCCCGGATCGCCGGGATCACGCCCTGAGCCGAAGGCAGACGCTTAACCGCTGTGCCACCCAGGCGCCCCCTTTGAAAGCCTTTTAAACCCACGGTGTGACCGTGTATCTGTCTGAGGTCCTAGAAGGAAGAGTCTGCACGTTCCGGAAGGGGAAGAGCCACGCTGGCCGCCTGCTGCCTCCGCTGACCCTCGGGGCCACGCGGGCCACGGGGACCACGGGTACGGGAAGCGGGAGCGCCCTCCCCCCCACCGGGGTCCTGGGTGAGTTTGCTGTTCACTAGCAGGGTAGCTGCTGCAGTGGTTTGTTTTTTTTTAAGCTTCTTTGAGCTTTAGTTTCTTCTCTGTAAAATGGATGTGATGACACGTTGTGTCCACACGGTTTGGGAGACTTGATGAGCTAATCCGCGAGAAGGGGTTACTGTAGCACCTAGCCCGTGGGGGGCTGCCCTCCTGGCTTGGGTCGCCTTCTTTTCCGTCTGCCTCCTTCCCCCAGCGTTTTCTTCCCCATAGAGGCGGTGAGAACAGAGACAGATTTGTTATCTTTTTTTTCTTCCAGTTAATATGTCATAAGTCTCTGCCACGTTGCTACAATCTTCATAACCATCATTTTTAATGGCTGTATGATGTTTTGAAAACGATCTTTACTTAAAATTTTTATTAAAATTGCATATCTAAGTCAGCATTTAATTTATGTGTCTAATCAAAATCTAGACATTTAATGTAAGTATTCAAAATACGTAATAGAATTTACACTAACAGAAATGTTCTTGCTGTTCTGGAGGAGGAGGGGGAAGAACACACAAGGGTTTGTCACTTAAAGTTTGGGAACTGGTAATCTTTATTTTTATTTTCTGTTTACTAATTTTTAAAAAAATTAATAGTGTTAAAACGGCCAGTGGTCGCTAAGGGCTCACGTGATGACAGATCAGTCTCCTTTCCTCCCCAGGCCAGCAGCCCCTCCTCGTCCTCTGCTCTCAGAAGTGTTGTGTGCAGACGGGTTCCTCCCCCGGTTCTTTGTGGACTAGAAACGCGGTGCACTCGCTCACCTCCTGTGCTCTTGTTCTCGCTCGGCGCGTATCAGGGCGCCTGAGAGCAGATGGTGTTTAGTACATATGCACGGCCACCTTTTTATTCACAAATGTTAGATGGCATAAAGATCATCGCGTTTTCAAGGAAAATATCCTTTTTTTTAAATCAAGTGAAGTTCACATAACATACAGTGAACCATGTTGAGGTGACAATTCAGTAGCATTTAGTACATTCACAATGTTGTGTTACCATCACCTAAAATATTCTTGGTGCCGAAGGATGACCAGAAATGTAGTCATCGGAAGTTTTTTTTTGTATAACAGCAATTACAGAATTGGGGATTTTTATTCTTGTATCAGCTGAAGAGAGAGCTCTTCCCACGATCCTTGGGTTGCTTCTGTTCAAGTGTGCCCCGTGGTGAGGTGTTACTCGATTCAGGGTGGAATTCTCTCTGGGAGAAAGGGCCATGTCAGCTCCGTGACCTCTTGCTCACATGTGAGTACTTGGGGCTGCTAAGGTGCACCCGCTTTGTACCGCTGGTCTCAGGATCACACTAGCGGCTCAGAACCGTGTGTGCGGGGCACGGTGGTAGGTGGTGGGAGCCGTGTGGTCCGGCAGGGGGGAGGAACCCATCTGCACACAACACTTCTGAAACACTTCCTGGTGCTTCTTGGTTGGCCTCTGGAGGACAAGGTTGACCTTAAGGAAGGGAGATTTTATCCCTGATCTGCTCTGAAGGGGGTGGGGCAGGGCTGCTGGCATCCCCAGGCTATGGTGTGACCTGCAACCGGCCTTGGTGGCTTTTGGCCTCCAGGGAGCATGTCCATGCTGGGTTGTGTATCAGGGTTTGGTCACTTGGCTGTGGTCCAGGCCATGACTCGTTACCAAGCACCCTGGGTGCAGGGCACTGAGCTGACCTCAGGTTCCTGTGGATGGTGGATGGTCGGTGTCCGGATATACAGTGAGCTTGTTGTGGCCAGGTGCAGTTGCTGGGTGGTCTCTGAGGCCACCTGGAAAGGTGCCTGTCACTGGGCTGGCCAGGAAGGCCTGGGAGGAGATGGTGGGGGGACAGCCTCCGTGGTCGGGCAGCAGAGGGGCTGTAGGGGAAAGCAAGCAAGGCCCCCTATCCTGCCGTTCATCCTTCAGACATTTCACAGGTGGTCGGCAAGTACCTTCCCATGCTGGAAGGTGACGTGTCCTCGATGTGGGCTCTGTAGGGTCCAGAGACCCGGTGTTTGTGGGTGGGTCTTGTCTTATGGGTGTGACTTCAGTAGCCAGAGATGGGGTGAGGCCGTGGCAGGCGGAGGGACGAGCGCAGGCACATCGTCGAGGGACGGGGCGTGGAGGCGGAGGCTGAGCAGTGATGTCCACGTGTTTGCGGAAGCTGCATTGCTGGCCCCGGTGGAGCTGGGTGTGAGCACACGCACCTGCTCCTCCTAGAGACTGTGGGGGTGACGCCAGTGTCTCAGGGTCAGCCAGCCAGCGCAGCCGGCGCTCGAAGCCAGGCGCGTCTGAGGGAGGCTGCGTTCAGCCTGCCGCACCGCGGGACTGATGGCTTTTGGAAGAACGCAGTGCTAGGAAAAGCCGGCAGTGCAGGTGGGGCCGGATCTCGGAACCAAGGCAAGTGGTTTTGAGGCAGCCGTGGCGTGGTGGAAAGAATGGGCCCTGGAGAGGAGATGCGGAGATCTTGGGTTCCAATCCTGCCTCTGCCACCGTCAGACCTTGTAGTTACTTGGTCAGTTTCCTTATCGGTAAAAGCAAGGAATCGATGCAGGCCTGAGACTCTGACACATAGACTATTCCGTGGGTAATTGGGAGCCACGGAAAGTTTTTGGGTAGGGGAGTGGACTGATTAGAACTGTGCTTTGGGGAGGTTAATCTGGCTTCTGTTCCCTTGTGATAATCCTGCTGTAGGGCTGAAAGTGACAATGTATGGGTGACACTCTGAGATTCAACAGCAAGTGAATTAGCCGTGCTTTGAACGGGAGCTGTTTGGAACTCCCTCGTGCCGTTTGTGGGTCTGATGGAGGCTTTGGCTCCCGTGCTCTCCTCCTCCTCCTGCTTTCTCCGGGCACCAGTCCTTTCTTCTCTGCACACCCTGTGGTCGCAGCAGGCTCAAATATAATGAGGCTGTTTGGAGCTGGCTGGTAGTGGGGGATCGGCACGGGAACGTGGGAACATTCATGAATCACGAGGCTCACAAGAGGTGCCCGTGGAGCCGGCCTTGGAGACATACGGGCTGTGCGGCTCACCCGGGGCTGTCACTTTGTTGGATGCTTGGCCTTGGACCCTCCCCCGCCACCCTGGCCCAGTGGGCCGGCCCGCCCCTGCCTGGGGCCCAGCCTGCTCCAAGCCGCAGGCTCTCTGTCCCTCTGGCGGCCTTGAGTCCCGCACGCCTTTGGGCTCGCTCGCTGGGGCTGAAGCCAGACGGGCTTGCAGGGAGTGTTGGTGGGGAGTCGGCAGAAGGCATACCGTGTTTGCATCTTCAAGAGGCAGCCAGTTGACTCAGGACTTTGGAATGGATTTCGTGATCCTTGTTTTGTCACAATCTCTGGTCAGATTTAGGCACTACCGTCAGCTTACATAAAAACGTTTCCTGATCCTTATAAACTTAAATTTGCCTATTTTGTCTTACTCTTAGCATCGATCTTTTCTTGCTTTGGCTCTTTGTAAGTGATCTTATGCTCTTCGTGGTGCTTGCCGTGTTGCCCGTCCGCAGCCGATCCTCCCGGCGTGGGCGCCGGTGGGTGGCGCCCGGGGACGCGTGGGGCCCGAGCTGCCTGCTGCTCCTCCGTTCCTCTCTCAGGCGGCCCGGGGCTCTTTCTCTATGCAGGTCACTGGGTTTCATTTGCTTGTCCCTCTACTTTAATGACCTTCTAGATCAAACTATTAAATACTTCAGTAAAGTATACTCTTTTTCCCATTTATTCATGGCTATTTCCTCAATAAAATATATATTAAATTAGTGAGACATGAATTTTCTCATGTGTGCCAATTGTATCAGAAGTCATTAAAACTTTCTAGATCTGGGCCTTTTGTGCTTGGAAATTCTATCCCCATTACCTAAACCAAATAGTAAAGTATGAAATCTATTTCGCAGAGTCATTTTTTGATTTTTAGTATGTAACATTTAATTTACTGTTATTTTCAATGAGATTTCAAATTTGCTTTGGCCAGTGTGGCTGATATTTTTTGAGAGCGAGAGAAATCCCATTTTCATTTTAACTTTTTATTGTCTCCTCCATTTTCCTTGGGTGGAAAAAGAGCCCTTTTATTAATAGTGAAAATTATTTTTGATTATTTTATTCTGGTAAAATATGTGGTGAGCTTCTCTCAGGCCAGGCACGGGGAGTCCAGAGGCTCCGGCTTCACGGGGAGACAGATGGGTTGCAGAAAATCACAGTGGAGCGTGGGAGGGGTTAGGGCTCATTTGTGTGAATTCCGTGCCACGTAGGGAGCTCCCCCTGGGGTTTAGGCTGGGGGATGGGAGCAGTGGGTCCTCAAGTGCCGGGGTAGCTGCCAAGGAGATGTGCTGTCTGGCCGGGCCTGTGGGGTGAACCACCACCTCCATCAGCCCGGGAAGGAGGGGCACCTTCTGGGCCAGGAATGAGGTCTGAAGGCTGAGGGAGTATCTGGGCAGGCGCCGGGGTGGAGGGGCAGAAGGTAGGGCAGAGCAAGGCGCGGGGGCCTCGGAGGAGCCTGAGTGAGGAGCCTGAGTGAGGAGCCAGCGGCTGGTGTTGCTTTGTGCTTTTCTGGACCCTCTGTGTGTTCGGACAGCTCCTTGGTCCTCTTGCGCCAGGCGTTCGAGTGGCAGGAACAGAGCCCTCTCTTCTGGAGTAGTAAACGTGTTCGTCTTTGGCGTGAAGTATAATTGGCAATTACAAATGTTCAGCGTTTGAAGTTCAGGACATGCTGCAGATAGTAGTAAGAAAAACAGTAGCATCCGATGGTTTGAATGCCCCCTGTGTGGCACGTGACCCTTTTCCTGACCTCTCCTCCCAACGACTGTGTGCGTGGACACGGCGGTTTCCCTGGCTCTGCAGAGGAGGAGCCTGAGGCCTGGGCCCGAGGTCGCTGCATGGGATCAGGCGTAGGTGTGTCTGCGTGTCCAGGGCCTGAGCTTCCTGTCTCGCTGGGAGGGCCTTACCACGTGTGCGTGTCTTCCTGTTTGTAGATTTGGGGACACGGAGCGCATCTGACTGTGCGCCTCCCTGTTTTTACCTCCCGTAAATGCTTGTCTTCCCTCGGCCACAGTGTCCTTGAACACACGGCTGCCGGTGGCCGTGGAAGTCACTCGTGTGCCGTTGTCCTTGCACTGGCTCACAGGTGGAGCGTGTCTAAGGCCATGTCCCTATGATCGGGCCGCTTCAGTTGTTCGCAGCAGGGGTTTTGTTACTTGTGGTTGTGACTAACCCTGCGAGGACTCCCTGAGTCACAGCTCTGAGCACCTGTGTATCTCCTCCACAGAGATCCTGGCCCATTAACGGAGAGGTTTCCTGGGTCACCGTGTCGTCCTGCACGGCCTGCCGTTCCCTGACGGTCCTGCGTGGTTTGGCTGCATGGCTCCGTGCCCTTCCATCTCACCCGCGTGCGTGTGTCTGAGTTGAGGTGCCCCGGACACTGGTTCCGGGCAGTCCTCCTTCCTCATGTGTGATTGACTTGGGTGTTCTGCTCAAGCCTTCTGGGTCCCTCCCAGGTCGCTCGGTGGGCGGTTTTTTAACAAAGTTGCATCCCTTTCTAATTCCGAGTATCTGAGCTCATACGCTCAGTCATTCACTCACTGGTTTACTCATTCATTTATTTGGAGAACACTTTTTAAGCATCTGCCTGGTACTGGGCCCAGCCCCTGGCCTGTGGAGAGGCTGGGCAAATGTGGTAGACTTGCAGGTTTGTGCGGGAGAGGCTCGGGACGGGGAGGAGGCCCTGGACCAGTTTGGGGGGCAGGGATGGAAGGAGAAAGGAGAGAGGTCCTGTGTGGACGGGGGCCATGCGAGGAAGGACATGGAGCTAGGATGCGCTGGTGCCTCAGGGGTCCAGCGGAGAGGCCCAACTGAGCCTATGGGGTGGGTGTGCCTGTGCGCACCTGTGAGAGACACAGTTGGACAGCAGGGAGGGCTCTGGAACAGTGAAGCCGTTTGGATCTTATCCTGAAGCTGGTGTTATTCCCCTGCTTTTGGTTCTTTAAGAATGTCTCCCTCTAAGAATGTTCACCTGTAGGGTAAAGTCCAGGTTCTCTGGTTGGTCCTGCCTCCCTCTCCTGTGCCTCCTGGCTTGGCACTTGCCTCCTCTGTGGTCCTGGCCAGGAGCCTGCCAGTTCCTGCCTCTGTCCCTCTCTCTCACCTCCACACGCTGCCCTTCCTTCGGGACCATCTTCCTGCGTCTCCCAGAACTGTCCAGGGCCCCCCTGCCCAGTTTGGGAGGGTCTCCAGGGAGGCTCCGCACAGGGCGGGCTCAGGGCTAAGCTCTGTGCTTTTGGTACCCTGCAGAGGGAAGCTCTGCTTTGTCTTGGGGTGGTTCGTCGCCATTCCTGCGTCTCAGACTCCACATTCAGCACTGCTGTCAAAGTGCCCAGTGAAGTTACTAGTTTCCAGTACGTTGAGGCGTGTTCTGTGGAGGACTTGGAGGAGAATCCGCCCCACTGGAAGCTGATCCCGGGATCGTGCCGTCATCAGCGCGACTGGATTTTCAGGAGGGCCTGTTGTGTGCCAGGCTCTGTGTGATGGGCAGCCCCGTAAGGAGGATCGCACTTAGCACCTGACTGCAAGGGGCTGGCAGGTGAGGCAGCTGTGTGGCAGGCGACGGCGCGGTGTCACGGTCCCCGAGTGTCTCCGAGTGGTCTGGCCAGCACTGGCTGTGCGCGTGTTGAGGCAGAATGTGAGCACGTCGGGCTGGCTGGCAGAGGGCGAGGGGCTTGGGCAGGTCTTGGAGGGCCGCTGGGGGCTCCGAGCTGCCTTAGCCCAGGCGCACGCTCCAGTCACTGTCTCCTGGGGAGCTTGAAATAAAATACAGCAAAACCAGCCCCTGGCCTTTCCCCAGGGCAGTGGCCTCAGAACCCTGGCTTGTCACCACTGTTCCAGAGTGAGGGTATCAGGAAAATCAGTGCCAGGAGTATTCAGGCTGTACCTGGAACCTTTGCGGCCGGAGCCACGTGGATCCGGGAGGTGGGAGGGGAACGCCAAACCTCAGGTACCCACCGTAACGCACGGTGTCACTGGTCACCACCAGTCCAAGGTGTGGCAGAGAATAGAGAGCCTGCGATTAGATAAACAGCACAGGTTATCGTAACGGGGAAAGTCCAGGAGTACTCCTTGCTGCGGAGAGCTTGTCACCTGTGTTTATGTCACCCCCTGAATCACGGTCCCTTGTCCTCCCTTGTGTGGTCAGCCTTTCTGTACCTCCCTGCACCTGAGCTCCTCTGGAAGGGTGGAGTCCCCCGGAAGGTCCAGGGCCTGCAGAGAATTCTCGGCACGCATGAAGCCGTGCAGCGGGAGCCCGGGGCAGTCTCCGTGCTGCCTGAGGTGCCGACTGCAGCCAGACGGCCTGGCCTGAATCCTGGTCTCACCGCGAGGGTTAAGTGAGCTCCCTTACGCAACGCTCTGAGAACGGCACCTGGCACACGGACAGGACTCAGTGGATGTCAGCCGGGAGAGTTCTGGTTCTCATGGTCACTCTGGCTCTGCGCTCTCGCTTCTCCTGCAGCCTCGATGTACTCGAGTCAGCTAACTGCACTTCTGCCCCTGGTACTGCGGCGTGGCAGGTGCTGTTCTGGGAGCTGGGAATGCAGCGGTGACCGGGGCCAAGAGGTGCTGCGCTCAGGGAGCAGCCTCCCCGAGGAGGCGCAGACCACACGCTCCTAAAGCCACCCACGTGCAGGGGACGCAGGCCGTGGTCGGCAGCAGCGCCTGAGGGAGAGAGGCCGTGAGCCGTGTACAGGGTTTCAGACGCTCTCAAAACCACACTGAGGAAGTGCAGAGGAATGCGGGAGATTAATCCTAATTTATTTTATTTATCAATTCCACATATACAAGATATTATCTTAACACATTACAAACTTAATATTTAATCAGTGTGAAAGCTGTGAACGAGATAACGCACACAGTTTTGGTAGTAAGTGTTTGAAATCCGGCGTGTTTGTCACAGTGAGAGCACGTCTCTGGTGCCCCATGGCCGCGTGTGCTTGTCACCCCACCCTGATGGCATGGGGCCGGGGCGGGTGGCAGGAGGGGCTGCCTGTCACGGTGGTCGAGGTCTCCCTTCTGATGAAGTGACACGGGAGCTTAGACAGAAAGGTGAGGACTCCTCAGCCCAGTGATTTGGGGACAGGGCCCTCTATGGAGCAGGGGCTCCTCGAGTGAGCGGGTGGCCTTGGAGAGAAGCCAGGGCAGGTGGGCGGGCGGGAGGGCAGAGGGCTCCTGGAGTGGCAC
Organism: Ursus maritimus; assembly: GCF_017311325.1. Classification (NCBI taxonomy): domain Eukaryota; kingdom Metazoa; phylum Chordata; class Mammalia; order Carnivora; family Ursidae; genus Ursus; species Ursus maritimus. The sequence continues at coordinate 54,035,976 of NW_024424564.1, forward strand.
TCAGGCCGGAGCCCTAGACCTCTGGGAGCTGTGGGGAAGCTGCCCGCGGGTTTCACCCGGAGAGGACTTGTCTGGTGTGGGCTCGTCTGTGAAGGCGGGAAGACTTGGGGGGCTGTTTCATGGTCCCAGGGCAGGCTTGGCCGTGTGGAGCGGGGCTGGACAGAGGAGGTGGCGGGAAACGTGGGGCTCCTTTGGGGTGGTTTTTAGGGCTGCAGAGATGGGCCTGCTGATTGTCTGGAGGTGATGGGCTGGGGAGGGGCCGTCGGGAGTGGCAGTTAGGTGAGCCAGCATTGGGGCCGGGCACCGTTCATGGAGATGGACGCCCTGTGGAAAGAGAGGGTTTAGCTTGGGGTCTGCGGAGCCTGTGTGCCTGTGTGGGGCTGGGGTGTGGGGTCGCAGCCCCACGCCCCTGCCCCTCTCCATGTGCTGCAGTGTGGGGAGCACACTTCTTGTGTCTAAGTTTTCTCCCGTGTGTGTGGCAGGCCTCGTTGGAGTTTTGGTCTGAGTAGGTTCTTGTAAGAGCTGTGTAGATAATCAAATCTGCTGAACATCCATGCTTCCCAAGCCTGTATCCCCTGGACCCCCAATTCCCTGGGCCACTAGGAGTTTCTTACAGGTGCTCTTGCCTCCCTGGGGGTCCACTTTTCTGTTTTGTCCCACTCTTGGTGGCTGTGGGTCTGCTTCCCCTCCCTGGAAAGCCCGGCTCCTGTGGGCTGATTGTCCAGAGCGGGTGCCCCCCCACCCCCCCGCTGTGCTCTGATGCGGTCCATAGGGACCAGTGGTGGCTTTGCCTTCTAATCTGTGTGTCATCTCTTCTCCACTAAACGCTGGAAACAAAACGGAGATGTGGAGACATTTGTTTTCTCCATTGATATGAATTATGTAATACCTCCTTGCTAGAGAAGATTATGAGTTTTAAATAAAAATTGCCCTTACATATTAAACATGTGATATGAAAAAGCATTTTTAAAGCAAAAGTTCATCTAGGCTGTGAGACACTTTAGTGTTCTTTCTTCATTCAGCAGTAAGTTATGGGCCCTTTTCTGTGCTTCAATATTCATCCGCAAGCAAACCTGTAATGATGCGGAGTCCTGTCGTTCGGATATCGCCCCCTGTTGTCACAGATCTGCTTTCTCCAAGTTTTCCCCACTAAGGGCCGCCTTAAATATCCCCATGCTCACGTCTTTGCTCCCAACTCTGGTTATTTTCTTGGGATAATTACTGGATGTAAAATTATTGCTTCAAGGATATGCCTATTTTTAAAACTTGATCAAGTTTATTTTTTTTTCACGTATTACGGGCCATCTGTGTTTCTGCTGTCAGTCTCCTGAGCTGATCTCCCTGTGATGGCGTTTGGGAGAGAGCTTTTCATGGTAGGGTCATTAGCCCTTGGTCGTGCCAAAAGGTGGGCAGCAGCGGGAAGGTGGGCGTGGGACGCGGGTAACGCATAGTGCCCATGACCCCCGGGGAGCGTTAGGGTCTGTGTGCCCGCAGGGCTCGAAGCCTTTGGCACATATTTATTTCTTAGAGTGGTCTTACGAAGTTAAGTGTCACCTGCCCATTTCACAGTTCAGATGATGAGGTTCAGAGTTTTCTTGCCCAGGGTCACAGCTAGTCCCTGGTGGAGTCAGGCTGTGGCCCCTGGCAGTCTGGCTCAGGGACCCATGCTCTCCACCTCAGCACAGATCCTGCTTCAAAGGAAGTATGAAGACCCCTGAGTCGTCACAATTCTTTTAGAGAATTGCACAGTTTTTCCTGTTTACTCTGTGGTTAATGTTTCTCCATGTTCTACTTCATGTTGAAGAAGAGGCAGTAACAATTTTTTATTGCTTTTTTCCCATCTTTTTGGACATTGAAGCTATGCTTTTGCAAAGATTCTGGGACCCACAGACTTGGATGCTGGTACATTTAGAAAGGGACAGCTGGAGGTCACACCTGTCCACCTGGGCTGGGTGCATCCCCGTTGCCCATCGGCTTCCCTGCCTGGAGCGAGTCCGGCTTTGCCCATCCATTGCTTTCCTCCCGCACGTTGTCTTCTGCACGGGGGCTGGGGACACAGCTGACAGGATGCTGGGGAGCCAAAGGGAGAGAAATGCTGTATTTCCTGGATTCTAGAGGCTGGGAACACATGGCACTGGCCTGCGACGTCTGCTCCTTCATCGTAACATGTCTACCTGTGCTTGAACATTTAAGGTGGTGACCAGTGTCATTTCAGAAGGGAAGAGAGATGATAGGCATCCACGGTGATGGTCTCAGCCCCGGCTCCCTTGGCTGGCTGATTTCTCTAGACTGCTGGATGCTAAGGAGATTTATTAAAAGACACCAGACCACCCTGAGTCCTGGTCCTTTCTGAGTTGGAGTGTCTGTTCCAAGGAGTTTCCTTAAATCCCTTGATGTGTGAATGTGCTTGCTGGGTGGGTCTGCCTGCCTTCCGTCTACCGTCTGAGTGTTGAGCTTCTGTCTTCAAGGCTCCTCCGTTCCTCTTGCTCAGCGACCGTGCGCAGCTCTCCCCGGTGTGGACTGATCCGGGACATTTTTATGTGAGAATCGCAGTTAAAGGAGCCTCAAGCTGTTGGTTCCTTACTACCCTGGTCTTGTAGAGTTAACACCAAAGCGGGGTTTATCGAGAGCCTGTGCCGGGCCTGTCATCTGTAGTCACACGCGGAATCCTCAGGGTTACCCTTCCCGGCCCGCAGACAGGCGGCCCGAGCAGGCTGCACGGCTGGGAGGCAGGGAGCCGGCGTTCCTCTGACTCCAAGAAGTGGAGGCCCCGGCGGCTAGGCTGGCTCCTGGCTCCTGGGTAGCACTCAGATGGTTGTTGAATGAATAAATGAAAACGCAAACCCAGTTTCAGCTTTCCTTTTTTTTTTTTTTTTTTTTTTTTTTGGTGAAAGACAGATTAGCTCACTGTAAAATCTGTTTTTCTTCCTTTGCCAGAAAGCCGTCAACAGACGCTTTCCTCTGTCGTGTCGTAGAGTTGATTGACGTGGTTCTTTGTGCCTGGAAAGCAAATTATGTTAAAATGTTCTTCACGATCTATTTATAAATTGCACGGTTCAGGCGCTGGTTGGTGATCGTCTGTGTCCCGAGATGTACTTCCTGCACGCCCACTGCCCCCAGGTGAGTGAGGGCGGCTGGCTCCCGCCACCTGTCCCCGCTCTCTGGGCCGCGGACCGCAGGGAGGCGGAGGCTTGGATCTCATTCCTTCTCCCCGGCGGCCTTTCATCGTCAGGCGCATACCGGCGTTGGGTCGCCTCCCAGGGCCAGCGCGTCCCTGTCTGCTGGCTCGTGTGCCGGCTGTCGGTAAACTGGAGAAAAGGAGCACACTCTGCTTCCCCAGGAGGCTTGTGCTTTTTCACTCCTGCTGTAGATGGGACCTCTATGATGTGACTCTCCGTCCCCTATTGCCTGTTCCCCAGGACACTTCAACCCCCCCACAGCCCCTTTAAAACCTCCCGTTCTCCTTTCTCGAGGAGCTGCGCCTTGAACATGCATATCAGATGTTCTTTTATAAGTGACAGCCTTCTTGTGTTGGCGGGAGCCCGGCTGCCAGCAGAGCCGCATGGGGCCGGCCTGCCCGGGTGCAGTTGCCCTCATTTTGGCCCAAGACGTGGTGGGTGTCGTCAGCCCCGCGCAGCCTGGCTGGGCCGGGGGGTTGCTGCCTCGGGTGGGCTTTTGAAGTCCCACGGCGTGCCTTCCACGCGGAGCTCCAGCGCCCTAACGGAGCCTGGATGAAGTGCCCTGGGTCCACAGGACAACTGGCCCTTTGCTGCTGGGGACCCCGTGAAGCTCTGCCAGGATTTGGCGGTCTTAGCTGCACGGTCTTGGATCAGACCATGTGAGCAGAGTTAAAATTGCTCTGCAGCTCTTCCTACAAATTGGGTGATGGTCTTGCTTCCCCCCGACGCCTCCCCTCTCCCCAGCACTGTTGCCCCACAAGATCCCCTGTGGGGCTTTGCCGTGACTTCTGTAGCCGAGGCTTCCTCATGCCTTTTACTAAGAGGAGAAGCACCTTGAGGGTGGGGGCCGCCCTGTGCTCTTCGCGACGCCTTAAACACAGTGAGGGTTCTTGTACGACCAGCACTCTGCTTATATTTTCCTTTTTTTTTTTTTTTAAAGATTTTATTTTTTAAATAATCTCTACACCCCACGTGGGGCTTGAACTCGTTACCTTAGGATCAAGAGCTGCACGCTCCACCGACTGAGCCAGCCAGGCGCCCCTTTCCTTGTCTGGTTTTAAGACTGTGCGGAGATGAGAGAGAACGTATTGAAGGGGAAGCAGGCCAGAAGACTTCCCTGTGGCCTGCTGGCCTCTTGGTCGTTCACGGCCTGGTCTTAGCAACAGTTTCTCCCACGTTCTGCCCTGGTCCCTGTAAAGCCACCTGTCTTTGCGCACCGGGTTCTTGCTGACTCTGACCTGGACGTTTTAGGCCTTCCTGTGTGGTCCTCCGCTCTCCACCCATCTTCCACGTGAGATCTTCTTACTGCGCTGGGCTGCGCATGTCAGCTTCAGCATAAAACCTTTACAGGATCCCCCAGGAGTGCACAGCTCCCTCTCTGCCTACCCGCTTGCCTCGTTATGGGCTGTTCCCTGCCCTCACCTTACTTCTAGCCATGTGGGCTCCTCTCTGCTCTTTGTTTGTCTGTCTTTTTTTTTTTTTTAAGGATTTTATTTATTTAGTGGACAGAGAGAGACACAATGAGAGAGGGAACACCAGTAGGGAAAGTGGGAGAGGGAGAAGCAGTCTTCCTGTTGAGCAGGGAGCCTGATGTGGGGCTCGATCCCAGCACCCTGGGATCATGACCTGAGCCAAAGGCAGACGTTTAATGACTGAACCACCCAGGCGCCCCTCCTCTCTGCTCTTTGGATGTCCCCTCAAGCGCACACACATGTGCGCACACATCCAAGCCCTAACACCGAGTGCACATGTCCTACTTGCTGGACACTGTTTGAGTGCTTCACCTATCCTAGTGTATTCCGTGCTCCGAACAACCTGCGTGGTAAGTACTGGTTATCCCTGTTTCAAGCGAGCGGCCCGAGGAGCTGGGGTAAGTGGAGTCTCCAAGGTCATGCATTCACCAGGCTGCCGGACCAGGTTCAGAGCCGATGGTCTCCTGTTCTTGTGCTCCCCATGCCCCCAAACCTCCTTGCTCTGCTCATACAGTTGGGGTCTCCCGCCTTCCTCCCTGGTCCTGCCTGTGCCCCGTCCAGGCCCCAGACCAGGTGGCAGCTCCTCACCCTCCGTCCTGGCAGAGTCACCCCACGGTCAGCTCCTGGGCAGCCTCACGGCTCCCGTGGCCTCGTGCACTTGCAGACTCCACGGTCCGCATGGCGAGTAGGTACTTACCAGTAAGCTCAGGGGACATTTTGAGTTTGTTAAAATATGTGCTTCAGAGCTCACCGTCCTTGCTGGCCTGGCGAGAGCGGGGATCTTGGGAGGAACAACCCGTTGTAGCTTCTCTTTTCCTGAGCTCGGTGACTTTGATGAAGTCACCTCTGCTTTTGCTGCTGATTAGAGACAAAACTCGTACAACTGACTTACTAGCACGGAGCGAAGACATCTACTTAACATTGCTGCCAAATTAATACTACATCTGGCAGGCCAGCGAAGAGCCGAGTTCAGAGAATCTCGCTGCATAATTTATGAAAGACTGAGTCGTAAAGTAAGCATTTACAGTGGCCTGTTTGCCCGAGGTGGGAAACGGTAGTGCGGCTATCATTCACAGCGATGGGGCAGTGGCGTTTATGTGCCTCCAAAGGTCTCCTGGCTCTTGCACTCCTCATAGATTTCCGAGGTCATCTGTAGCCTTTCTCTCTGAAATTGGCTCTCTTCCTGTTTGGGGACCAGAGCTTTGAAGTTCAGCGTTATGTGCTCAGACAGAAAGGATTTGATGAAAACCGAATGAGTCAGTATTTCTCAACAATGAAGCCTTAAAAAGAACCCCACAAATGAACAGATTCAGTGCGAATTCCGCTAGGTGCTGTGAGAGCGGGTTACAAGGAACAGGGTGCTGCCGGTCGCTGGAAGGACAGGTTGTACACCTGTCCAGAGGAATGCAGCGTCCTGGGTGAGGAAGGGGTCCAGCGGGGAGACGGTGCCACGGTCCTGGGGTGTGTGGCAGGGCAGGGTGTGGCGGGTGATGCCACAGGTGCACCAAGCCAGGAACTGGTTGGACGTTGGGCTGATGGCGGCTCTGATTCACGAAGGTCCTTGGTTTCCAAATCTTAAGTGTCCACCACGCTGCTCCTTGTGTGTGACCTCCCGTCTCTACCCACACAGCCTCCCCCTGCCCCATGAGCCTCCAGAGGGAGGTTGGGAAGTCCCACGGCTGCATGCTCCGAGCGGCTGCGGCGGGGTGGGGGTGGTGGCTATAGCTGTGTTCCCGGCCGCTCCGCGTGTCCTTGGCCCAGGCCCTAGTTGGGAAGTGCGGTCTCTGTCTGGGGCTGTTGTTATGGCAGTGGGCAGAAGCGAGGGCCTGGCAGAAGCTCCCAGGATACAGTGTGCGTATCCTCGCACGTTCCATTGGCCAGAGGGTGGCATGTGGCCAAGGCCAGCCTCACCCTTGAATATATGTTCCTCACCCAGGAATATATAATCCTTCCCAGGGAAGTGAGTCCTCGGGAACTCTGATACAGCCTACCAGCCAGCCTGTTTGTAAAGTTTAGGAAGCAATGGGGAAGGTGGTGTGCGGAGGTGAGGCTAGATTCAGGGTGAGTCTAGGTGGGGAGTGGCGAAGGTGACGCTGTCCTCGTGGGGGTGGGGAAGAAAGACTTGAGAGGTGTCTCAGGGGAAGGTGGTGTCACCAGGATGTGAGGACTGATGGGGTGGGGGGCCGCAGGGGAGCGGTGAGCTGGTGTTGCTGGGTTTGGCACCGGGTAGCTGGTCACCATGTGAGGATTGAGATGGTGGAGCTGACCCAGCGGCACAGGTGGGGGTGAGGCAGAGAGGGCTGAGAGCGGCCGGCGTGTCGATGGGGGGACAGACCCTGCCATTGAGGGCCTGCTGTGTGGAGGATGTAGTTTGGGGAGTTCTGCAGGGCTCTTGCTTGGTTTCCAGCAAACTCTGCAGAGTAGGCTCTCTTGGCCATCGTTTTATTTCATAGTTGAGGGAACTGAATCTCACAGAGGTCAAGGAACTTGCCCCAAGGTCATCCCGCACGCAAAGCTGAGTGTGCAGCGAAGCCTCGTGCTTGGGGTACAGAGCACGCGTCCCCTGCAGCAGGCGACAGTCCTTTTCAAGTCGGACACTCCTAGTGTTCTCTGGTTCGAGATCAGATCTAGTATATAATGAAATGTTGTTCCGTGCAGTTTTTCAAGGGAGTTCACACCCATGGTCTGATTGGAAAAGTAATTAGTATTCATATTAGAGCTCACCAAACAGTTCTCTGGTATTTGAGCATCAACAGAGGAGCAAAGCAGCACTGTGTTGTGATCTTTGATTTATAGCTGCCTGGGCCCAACAGGCTCTGGGCAGAAGGCTATAAATAAAATTAAAATAAATGGAAACAATGCATCTATAAATTGTGTTGCAGGAACCTCCAATTGCCTTTTAGAGGAAATCCCCAATAAAATGCTGTTTGGCAATCCATTTGGAGGAGAAGGGGCAGTAGATCATTGTGGCAGAGTCAGTGAAGTGAAGGACAGGCTGCGGCGTTGGAGTATTTTAAATATGAAAATGAGCTGACCACTGAAACTTGCTGTTTGGTGATAACTGTGTTGGAAAGTCCTGGCTAATCAGGATTTCGAGAGGCAAGTCAGTATTTCTGTCATGCCTGTTCTTTTTCAAGTCAACCTCTAGACTTGTGTCCTAGAGGACAGTGGGGGCCGGAGAGAGGCTGAGCTGGTGAGTGTGGCGGGGAAGGCCGCGCTGCAGGCTGGCTGGCCTGGGGCTTGGGGCAGATGCCGAGGAGGAGCCGCGGCCCTGGGCCTGGAGACGCCTCTCTGTTTCTCTTTGGAAATCTTGCTGTGCTCCATTTAATGGAGATTCAGAACAGTATAAATCTATGAGAAAGGGTACATTCTCTTTAAAAATAGTTTGTTTTAATGAAATATTTTTATTTAGTTTATTTAATTAATTTATTTCTTTTAAAGAGGAACAGTAGCTTTTTTTTATTTTAAAGATTTTATTTATTTATTAGAGAGAGCACGTGAGAGAGAGGAAGAGGGAGAAGCAGACTCCCCGCTGAGCAGGGAGCCCGATGTGGGGCCGGATCCCAGGACTGTGGGATCAGACCTGAGCCGAAGGCAGGCACTTAACCAACGGAGCCACCCAGGCGCCCCGAAATATTTTAACAAAAGAATTTATTTAAAAAGTTGTCTATGCTTGTTTTGCCTTGTTACATAATATGTAAGTGAATTATGACTATATTGTGAATTTCTAGCTATTCGGTGCTGGCAAGCGACCCAGCACATCAGTAGGGGATGAAAAGCTCCTTTCTCACTGGACAGACGTTCCCAGGAGGGCATTTCAAGCCTGCGTCTTCCATTTTGGTTTCTGCTGGGCTCTGTGGGGAGTGAGGGAGAAGGGGAGAGTGTCACAGCAGAGCCCACAGCCCCTGCCCCTGCTGATGTGCGTGTGAGCAGAGAACGAAGAGAACGAAGAGAACGAAGCATACCGGCAGGGTGAGACCCTGCCCGAGTGAGAAGGGGTCCCCGGGCTTGGCCAGACTTGAAGATGAAGCGTGAGATGCCCATCGAGGCTGAGATTTGAAGCTGGCAGTTTCGTGCGGAGACACACGTGTGTCAGTCTCACACGCGTCTCCATCTGTGCTGGACTTTATATCCCCGTGACCGATGTATTCTACTCCTGGAAGTTTGTGTCAGGCCCCATTGCAAGTGTCCTTGAGTTGCAGGTGGAGAACTCACAGTCGGACCAGCTTGGGGGGCCTTGGAAGCAGCTACGGCAACTGCCAGGCCACCTGTGTGCTCGGAGGGCCTTTCAAGATGGCAGCCAGCAATCAGGAGGTGTCACCAGCTCCACCGCGTCCCTCGGAGCGTCTTATGCTGGGCCAGTGCTGCCCATCCCGAGAGCTACCTGTCCCTGTCCTTGGGGCCTGCAGGGCTCTGGGGGTGGTAAGACTCAGGAACCACTGGGAAAGGCAGAGTGTTCAGAGAGAAGTGAGGAGCTGTGTGGCCGCGGTGGTCAGGAGACTGTTTCTAGAAGGTGACAAGTGAGCAGAGGGGTTTGGACTCCTGTAGGTGGAGACAGTGAGTGGTGTTTGGGAAGTGGCAGTGGGCTGACGGTGGCTCTAGAGCAGTGAGTGGCCTGGTTTCCCTAGAGCCTGGTTTGGGGGACACAGCCGCGGCGTGCTCACTAGACACAGGCCTCCTTCCTCTGGGCAGACGCAGCCCTGCAGCACGGGGGAGTTGGGGTGCGGTGCCCACTCACTGCCTCTGCCAGGCGCCTTCGCCGTTGTTTACACAGTATGTTATCTGAATTGCCTTTAGGTCTTCCTGGGGCCCCTGCAGACAGCTCCCATTAGGTGATATTGGCCCAGCAACACGAAACAAGCACGGACAGGTTAGTAAGTTACAGGTATAGACATTTTCACTGCAACTTCTCAAACTTTTCTTTGATTTAAAGCACACTCTACCGATTTTGCATCCTTGGGCAAAGTTGTGAGCAACCCAGAGCTGAAATACCAGGGTCCTTTCTTTTGGGTCATGTGAGAGAGAGGACCACTCACATGTAGAATATTATTTGGCCAAAATGCAAATGGGCTGACCAGTCATTGGGTTTGAGCCTCTATGGGATCCAAGACCAGTAATTTATTTTTAACACTTTTTGTGAAACATTCAAATGTAGAGAGAGGCTGGAAGGCTTGTCACCGATCACCAGGTAAGCCACCGTCTGGAGCACGTTTGTGTCTCTCTCCATCTGTCCATCCATTAATCCATCTTTTAAACAAACGAATTTCAGAGTAAGATGCAGATCTCAGTTCGCCCCAAACAGGTAAGCATGTGTGCCACTAACTAGACTGATTGATTTATTTTTGGAGGTAAAATTTACATTGTGAAATGCACAAATCTCAAGCACAAAAGTCATTGCAGTCAGATCGTAGAACTTCACCCTCACCCCAGGAAGTTCTCCAGGTGCCTTTTTTGTAGCTCAACGACTGTGTGACCGTACGCAGAGGGCAGCCTCGTTAGGTAAGTGTGGGAGGGAGGGCCGTGGCGCCTTGAAAGGTTTGTGTGCAGGGATGCTCTCTGGAGCTGAAGGGCCGCGTGGATGATTGCCTGGGCAAGGTTGCCAGTGAGCTGAGCAGAGGCTGGGTCGCATGGATGAGAAGGGGACTGAGTGAGGCAGGCAGCACATGCTGGTGAGAAGGCAGGAGGGGAGGGCAGAGTGGGGAGTGGGGCTGGCACCCCTGGGAAACTGGGTCTGGTCCCCTTGAGCGTCCCTGTGGCTTAGTGGGGAATGCATTCAGTCCCTCCTATCCAGTGAGATGCATGGATTTTGAGGCACCCCTCTCTTCATCCTTGTTCTGCAACCTTGAGGAAGTTCTTGACATCTTCAGACGTTCATGTCCTTACTTGTGAGATGGTCCGTGGGGTGTGGGGACTCAGGGCGCAGGCTGGGCCAGTCCTCCTGCTTTCTAGCAGGATGCGGGGAGTAAGATCCTTCACTTCTGTGTGCCTGCCTCGGTGTCCTCATCTGTCAAGTGGGTGTCATGATGATCCCTGCTTCCTAGGCTCGTTCGGAGCATCCAGTGCACCAGCGCGAATGCAAGCTCTCAGAGCAGCTCCTGCACGGAGCAGAGCTCGTAAGTGTTAGCTGCTATTATTCTTGTGATCATTACATGCATTTTTGTAATAATAGTGCTAGCCGCCCTGCAGAGGTGGAGGCGACAATGGGTATGAAGAGACTGGCACAGATGGTGCTCTGTTAGCTCTTCATCCCGGGATGCCTCATGATTGAGAGGCTCTCGGCTCCGGCGTAAAGCTGTCTTGCATGCTAACCATGCCCTATTAGTAAGCTACAGGAAGACACCCCTTGTTATCTGCACACGAGAGAGCACACAGTGGGGCTGTAGCACATTTTGGGCGAAGCCTTTGCGCCGAGTCAGAAGTGATTTGGAGTTGGAAGGGGTCATTTATTGCATGGTTGACTCCTAGAGACTACTGGAAAGTTGTCTGTAGCGGGGCTGTATCATTTATCATCTGTGTATCTGTTTTGAAGTTAAAGGGATTAACTATTATCAGCTAATGAAGGACAAATGGGGAGCGAACTGGGCAAACTGGGACATATGGCAGCAGAGTTCTCTGGGATGAAGAAGGTCAAGCTCCTTTGTGTTCATGGAGGTGAAGTGCATCTCATCCCAAGAAGACTCACCCGTGGGAACAGACGCCCTGCAGCGAACAGCACCTAACGCCACACCGGGTTCTCAGGACGGCAGCTCCCGCATCACTGAGGACAGCTGTTTCCCATCCCTCATGCAGACAGACACGTGTGCGGGCCGTGTGGTGTGCAGCAAGCATCTGGGGGCGGGGGTGTTGCCCGTCACCGGCCAAGGTTGGTGGGCCGTCCAGTCCTGATAGGGTTGCACGGTCTCTGGCTGGCTGGCTGTCGTTTGTGAGAGTGCAGGCACAGGTGGGGCTGGCCAGCCTCACTGTGGTGTGTGCGTGCGATTATATGCGGGGATGCACTGGGGACAGGCTGGGTTCGGTGCTTTTCTCAGAAAGCTGCTCGAGGTGCTCACCAGGAGTGCTGCTGGGGACTGCCTCCCCCGCCTCACTGCTCCAAGCCAGCCGTGGGCAGCGGGTCCTCTGTTCGCTGTTGCTGGGGGCGGAAGCCTTCCTTCTCTTTTCTCCCCTTTTCTGAGGAGCTTATGAGCTCAGTGTGACAACAAAAGGCATCCTTGTAAGGCCGTTGGGCATCCCTCTGTTTATACGCCCTCCAGGCGTTCGTTCGGTGCCTCCCGGGTGCCCGACAGCGTAGCCACAGTCACGGAGCTAGTACAGGCGCCTTGTGACCCGGACTGCAGTGGGTCATCAGGTGGGCAGCCACCGAGAGGTGAGCCTGGAGAGGGGACAGGGTAGGCGGGGGAATGGGTGGAGCTTGGGGGAGCGGACAGTATATGGGTGCAGCACAGCCAGAAAGGGCCAGGCGGAGGCCGAGGAAGTCCTGGACAGGGTTGGGTTGGGCTGGATGGTTTTGCATGGCTCTTGAGGGCCCTGTCGCTGAGACCTTACCTGGTCACAGGCACGAGGAATCCTCTGCATCCACTTGGCCAGCATCGGAGCAGCCAATGGCTGAGCGCAGCGAGGCAGGACTGCACATCTGAGCCACGTCGCAGGCTTGTGGACCTAGCGTGGCTCCAGACCGGGGAGCTGGAGGAGGGCCCTGGTTGGGGGCAGTATGTCCTGGGCCATTCTGGAGGTGCAGTGTCCTCACGTGGCACGGCGGGTATTGCAGAGGTGGCTCTGAAGCTTGCTTCCCATTGTCAGACCCTGATTCCCAAGCACTCTGCTCCGGAGCCCTCTGGAGCCCAGGCGCCCTGCCTTCCTGGCCAGGGCTTCCCGCGTCGCCTTCGGACGGCTTCCTGGTGTCGGGAGATAGCCATGTTGGCAAGGTGAGCACGGTCTTCAGTTTGTGCAGGAGGGGAGGGAAGAGCACAACACTGGGATATGCAGAGTTTTAATTAATAATTTTAGGAGAACTGCCCAACTTTGCAGTCGCAGCCGATTAGGTTCCAGCTTTCTCTGTGCTTCAGACTTGAGGACGCGTCTGCTCAGGCACGGTCGTGTCTGACGTTACTCTCAGTCTCCTGCATGTATTCTGAGTAAGCCTTTTGTTCCATTGAGAAGATTAAGGGCAGTATTTGGTTGAAAAAATTTTAATGAAGCACCTAACAGAGCTATTATTCATTTTTGAAACAAGTTGCTGTGGTTACCATAGTAATATTAAACCTTTTATTAAATATTTTTCTCTTCAGTCTGTAGTCAGTTTTTGTTCAATGCTGATGGGGGAGCTACAGATCCATGAACCTGGCATCTGGAAAGAATCTTCTAGCTCTGTTGAGTTAAATCATTCAAGGAATTTATGTTATAGGAACATAAAGCTTATAAATCTCGTTTATCATATCTATCATTTAATTGTTCATGCAAGCCAGCTCTTCATGTAGCGATTTACAGTAATCTCAGTGAAATAACAGTTTTGTGTCACAAAATGAATAATGCATGCAAAGAGGTTGTTGAGCTCCTTAAAATCATTATGCTCAAAATATTAGGCTCTTTTATTTGAAAGTGATAGAATGATGATCGTGGACCGGTTGCAGGCTGGGGGCTTCAGAGTCTGTTGTTCTTGTGTGTGCTGGTCGCCTGCTCTAGGGAAGGAAGTTGGGGACCAGGCGTCTCCAGGAGGACCGCGCACCTTGCCGCAGTTTCCCTGCAGGCGGCAGCCCGCCAGTGAGTGGGCGACACGCGGGCCAGGGCGCCGGGGGCGTCGGGGTGCTGGTTTAGAGAAACACAGCTGTGTTTAAAAGAGAAGATGCTTCTCACACCTCCTTCTGCCTGGGAGAAGAAGTGGGTATCTTGCAAGGTGCACATGGGCCCTGGAGGATGGCCGCACTCATCTGGACAGCCCAGTGGGCCCAGAGCTTCCCCCTGCTTGTCCTTCGTCTGTCTCCGCACACACGTGTAGCCGGATGTGCTGTTCATGGTCGTTTCTTCAGGGACGGGGCTGATGGGCATTAGCTGCTGTGCTCTTCCAGCCGGAAGGACTAGCGTGAGGGCTGTGGTGGGGAGCGCTCCCCCTCGCGTGTGTGTTCCCCACCGGGCGTGGCGACACGGCCGCCTCGCCTGTGCTGCAGACCTCGGAGCAGGTGCACTGCAGGAGATGGGGGGGTCATGGGGGTGGCCTGTGGGGCTGTGGTGGGGGCCTGTGTGTGAAGGGGGAGGCTCTACTCCTCGGGGAGCAGGCGCAGCTTTCCAAAGTGGGAGTGTGATCAGTCATTGTCAGAAGGTCCACGCCGCCTTTACCTTCTCTCACGCTTTAAAACAATTGTGTTATGAGAAATTTCAAACATATGCAGAGGTCGAGACAACAGCACAGCGAAGCCAGGACACGTATCCGCCACGTTCCATGTTACCAAGATGCTGCTGTGGTGGCCTCATCTGGCTCCTTTTTCTTTTTCTCCTCCTTGCTGTAGTATTTCAAAGCAGGTTTCAGACATCACGGCATTTCCCCTCTCTGCGCTTCAGTATGTGGTCCAAAAAAAAACAAAACAAAAACTCCTGCTCTTTTAAGATGGTAGCGTGCTGGAGAGGCCCTGTGGGCAGGCGCGGCCTCCTCGAGTCCCATGTGGGTTCCGGGGTCCTTGGCTGGGTGGTGGGGGTGCCAGCCCGCCTTGGAAGGCCGGGAGTCATGTGATCTTGGGCTGATTGGGGTTGGGGGAAGGCTTCACCGTTTGGAAAACCAGTGATCCCTCCCTCGTTTTTGGAGACCCTGGCTTGGGTTGGCCTGACCTGGAGGCACTCGTTATGTTTCCTGGCTCTAGGTTTGATGTTTGTGTTTCCGTATTGGAGGCATGTGGCAGAAGACATTGCCCCTCTGGCGGAGCTGGCAGGCGGTCACTGGACATGGGCTGTGTTGGGCAGGTCCGAAAGAGCGCTTCTTGTAGGGGGAGCCCCGGTGGGCGCTGTCTGCAGTGGGCGCATCTGACAGGTTCCCAGGTACCAGGATCGGCTTGGTTTATGGTGTGTGTCGTGTTCCCCAACTCTGTTGTTCAAGGTATCATTCCTACATTGGGATTCTTGAGTGGTGGCACCCTGCTGCTTTGTCTTTTCTCCTCGAGGTCTCCCCTTCCCCCCAAGCTGATGTGCTGGATTTCTTCTGTTGCTCCTTTTTTTTTTTTTAAATGTTTTTTTATTATATTATGTTAGTCACCATACAGTACATCCCTGGTTTTTTATGTACAGTTCGATGATTCATTAGTTGCGTATAACACCCAGTCCTCCGTTGCTCCTAATTCATGCCTGCCAGGTCAGCCGATAGCGTCCGAAGTTTGTCTTGCTCGAGTAGGACTTCGGAGTCTGTAAGATGTACAGGATGATTCCGTGCTAGAGCGGCCAGGCTTGGTGGCTCCCTGTGTTTGCAGAGAGGAGACCCGCTTGTTTCAGGGACGGGAGACCGGGTTTGAAATGATAAGAATTTTAGTTCCCAATGGACATTTATATATAAAACATCAAAAAATATGTGAAAAGCTGTTCTGATGGCACCTAGGGGCTTCTCCAGGCAACCCCCACCGGCGGGCCTCGAACATGCTCCCCACAATGTGAATTCTTTCTGGGTCTCAGTCCCATCTTAGAACGAATGTGACGGGACACTGGTTGGGAGCATGAACTTGATCTAAGTTACTTGGAAAAGGGCCTCCGCTGATTAAGAGTGGCTTTGAAACATCCCAGTGGCCTTCAGCTCTGTGGCTCTTTCATACCTGCCCCCCACCCCGGAAGCTGGGGTGGGGGGGCTCGGAAGAGTATTCCAGGGGAACTTAGGGTGCATCTCCGCCCCTGACCCTTGAGTGCAAACCCCAGGGTAGCAGCCTTCCATCATCGGCCGGGAGAGCAGGAAAGGCGGCGGGCTGGCCGCAGGATGGCAGTGAGCGGAGAGCGGGCTGGCATTGACTCTGGGCCCATAACTGTGAGGTCCGGACAGGGTGTGTGTGTGCCAGAAGTGCTACCCCCTGAGCAGTGGCGGCCCCGTCCTGCTTGTGCAGTGGGCTGTGGGTCCCAGGAGCACAGCAGGGGGAGGACCAGCGGTTTGCGGCTCTGCCCCAGCCGCATGCCCTGGCACAAGCGTTTGCGGCCTCTTCTCAGTAGCAAGGGCTTCCGGCCGGCATGGCTGTAGCTGTGGGATGGTGTTTATGCTGTATTACTATTTTATTGCATGCTATTTCTGTTGCAAATAGCCGTAAGTATTGTTACGGTTTTGACTGCATCATGACGGGTTTCCCTGAGTAGTCTCACACACACTTGGGTTGTGGGGTATGAGCGGTTTGTGTTTTGCTCCCATGTTTCCCTCTGACTGTGTTTCATCCTGCGGTACCGGGGCCTCTTCACTCCCTGTCTGCATTGACAGACCTCCACCACGTGGTTCCTGAACCCCGATAGCATTTCATTGTTGTTCATGACCTTGTGGGGACCCTTACCAATGCGGCCCCTCTGCCACCCCGGCTGGGCAGGTTACTGAACCTCATCTCCAAGGTGGGGGGTGGACTCTCTCATATGGTGGTTGGGGATCGAGCACGGGAGTTCATGTGTTGTTCTAGATGGGGGGGGGGTTGGTGTGACTCTTACTCCAACAGTGGAACATTCGTTCTTCCAGGAGGCAGGCTCTGTCTGCAGGTTCTCCCTGTGGTCTGGCTCTGGCTGCCCGAGCGGAGGCCTCTGTCCCTGTGGCAGGTGCTTCTGGTTTGCGGATGGCACTGCCGGTGCTCTGCTGCCCCCTCCTCAGGCAGCCCCCGGGCGGTGACAGCAAGGCCCTCTGCTCCCCTGGCTTCCTCCCCCAGACCCAGATCTGTGAGTCTCTGTTTCTCCAGAATTCTGAACTGACCTGGGGGGGCGAGTGGGCCCATCTCCTCCCTGCTCTTGTGGCCTTGGGTCCCCTTGCCTCATGGGATGGCTGCCACGTGCTGTTGGCCCTGTGTCGTCTTTGTTAGAGAGCAGCTCCGTCGGGTCCCTGTGCTGGTGGGCGGCTGATCCAGATTCACCTTCCTGCTTCCCCCATCCCAGCCCGGAAGGACTTTTGGGCAGTGGGCAGCAGTGACAACCAGACCCGGGGGCTGTTTGTTGTCTCTGCCTCTCTCCCCCGGAGGCATCTCCGACAGGTCTCCCAGCTTCTTCTGGGCATTAGCTTCCTCGTGAAAGACTTGCAAAGACAAAACGGGGTGCTAGATGCAGATGTGGGCTCTGCCACATTCTGTAACTAGCACTTGGAACTGTGGCTTGGCTCACTGGGTGGTTAGTGCTTGCTCTGTGCTGGGTGGCCAGATGGATTGCAGAATATGCTCTCTTTGTCTTCATTTAAGGTTTTCTTGTTAATCATGCGTCCAGCCATGTGAGTTTGGATGAACTCAGGTAAGTGACAGGGATGGTGATTCTTTAACTTGGCTGTGGTTGGTCTCTGGGGGACATCTGGAGGAAGGTAGCCAACCCCAGAGCTGCTTGCTGCATCAGCGGGGCCATAGTGCTTCTCCGCTCTGCACTCCGCATGCCTGCTGTGTGGCAGGTGTGGTGCTCGGTGGGGCAGGTAGAACCCCTGACATCTGGGGGGTTAAAGTAGAAGCAGCGATGATGGCGGGTGGATGCGCGCATGTGTGCGTGGGATGGTGGTGAGGGAAGCACGGGAGGGCCCCTTCTCACCGTCTTGGGAGGGAGGACCAAGCACGGGCCACCACCGCGGTGGTCTTTGGAGGACACTGTTAAGTGTCTTGTCCGCCAGCAGTGTCGTGGGCTTGTGTCAGGGCTGTGCCGGCATGGTGAGTGTGTGTGTGTGTCCGTGTGTTGTGTGTGTGTGCATGGGAAATTCCCAGTGGAAATAGGGGGTGTGCAGAACCCTTTCAGGGAGGGATAATACTGGACCCTGGACTTCGGGAAATGCTCATTGTCCTGTTCAAGCAGTATACCGGTCACACCCACTAGGCTGGCTGTAATAGAAAAAGACACGAACGAGGTTGGCAAGGACGCGGGGGAGTCGGAGCCTTCCCGTGCTGCTGGTGGGACTGGGAGATGGCACAGCCCCCGTGGAACATGGTCTTTCGGCTCCTCAAGCAGTTGAACTGAGGGCCGCCGTGTGGCCCAGCCGTCCCCGTTGAGAGAATTGGAAACTTGAGGCCACATGAAAACTTGTGCCCGAGTGTTCACGGCAGCATTATTCATGATAACCCAGAGTGGAGCCAACCCCAGACGTGCATCGTGTGGTGAATGGATACACAGAACGTGGTGTCTCCTGTGAGTAGCAGCGCAGCTTTAGTCATAGAAAGGGGTGAAGCGCTGACATGTGCTAGGACCTGGACGGCCTCGCAAACACCGTGTTCAGTGCAAGGAGCCAGTCGCAGAAGGCCACGTGGTGTGCGATGCCTTGATATGAGATGTCCAGAATGTCCCCATGTGACGAGCTTGCTTCTGGGCCCCGGAGCCCCTTGGCCACCTGTGGGGAGCCTGCTTCCTTGGTGGCTCTGCCTTGCTGTGGGCAACTCCTTGAAAGGTCTTTAAGGCCAAGAGCTTAGCAGGCAGATGTCTGAGGAAAACAAAAGGCCTCAGAGGAGGCCTTGTCCTTGGTGAGCATCCTTCCGTGCTTCCAGACCTCGCCCTCTTCTACCTTCCCCCACGCTCCACCTGTGCCCCCCCCCCCCCCCCCCC
>NW_024424564.1:54054346-54078009 GCF_017311325.1 Ursus maritimus
CCCCCCCCCCCCGCCCCTGGTCACCTTCCAGACTGCTTATGGGGTGCAGGGATGGTAAAGGTGTGCTGTAGGCCGAATGTTGTGTCCGCCCAAATTCTTCTGTTGAAACTTAATTCCCAGGGTGATGGTGTTGGTGGGGGGGTGGGGGGTGGGGGAAGGGGTCTGACAGGTGATTAGTCGTGGGGGTGGAACCCACATGAATGGGATCAATACTCTAATGAAAAAGGCCCGGGAGAGCTTCCTTGGCCCGTCTGCCATGTGGGGGCTCGGCAAGAAGGCACAATCCATGAACCAGGGCGAGCCTCCTAATACTGGGCTCCCAGCCTCCAGCACTGTGGGGAGTACATGGTGTTTAGAAACCACTGTTGCAGGGCGCCTGGGTGGCTCAGTCATTGAGCATCTGCCTTTGGCTCAGGGCGTGATCCCAGAGTCTTGGGATCGAGCCCCGCATCAGGCTCCTCTGCTGGGAGCCTGCTTTTTCCTCTCCCACTCCCCCTGCTTGTGTTCCCTCTCTCACTGGCTCTCTCTGTCAAAGAAATAAAATCTTAAAAAAAAAAAAAAAAAAAAGAAACCACTATTGCGTATAAGCCCCTGGTCTGTGGAGTTTGGATCACGCGCCCCGAGCCCACCAGACGAGGTGAATGCAGTGTGAGGTGGCAGCTCGGCCCGGCTGACGGCGGCTGAGACGCCTCCCCGTGGATGTGTGAGCAAGAGATAGTCTGAACATTGAAAGACGTCAGTTCAGTTCCATCGGCGGTCGTCATGCCCCAGCCTGGTATCTGTACCCGCGTGGCTGGCTTTGACCTCTGCTGGGACTTTCCCTCTGGCTGGCGAGAACGTCAGTATGCCACCCCTCATCTGGGGGTTTTGGGGTTTCACTTGCAGCTGCTTCCAGGGATGGTTTGAGATAGAGAGAAGTGTTCTCTAAGTGCCCTTTTCCTGAAACCTAGATTTTACTCCCCACTTTGCTGAAACTCATCTTTTGGAGGTCACCGACAATGTGACCTTTGCCCAGCAGTGGCTGAAAGCTGAATGGGAGCCGAGAAGTTCGTTGGTTCAGTTTCTTGTTCTGTAGCTGGAGACGCGGAGCCTGCAGAGGCCGTGGTTCAGCATGTGCGTGTTGAGTGCTGACGGTGGCCTGCACTTTGCTCCAGAGGCCCCGGGGCGCAGCGCTGAATGGAGCGGAGCGCTCTGCGCGGAGTGGCCAGGGCCGTGCTGGACAGGGCAGCTCTTAAGGCAGCCACTACTCTTCTTCTGCCCAACGGAGGCCTTTCACAGGCTTTGTTCTGACCTGGAACATATTGCACCCGTGAGCGCCTCTTGAAAGGTTTTCGTCCCTGGATTTCTGTGAGCCCCACCATCTCTGAAGGTTCCCTGGTGACTCCATTCTGCTTCTGCGCCTCCAGCCCTGTGTGTTTGCCAGTGTGCACGTGTCCGCCTGTGTCCTGTATTACTCTCCCTTGATTCGGGGTCCTGCACACTCCTGAGCTGTAGTCCGCAGTCTGCCGTCTTCTGGAATGCTCCTTGCCATATCCTGGACTTTGCAACGTGTGAAGTGTAGTAGAAAGATCGTGGGCTTTGGTTTAGAGTCTCGCAGCTGAGCCTCGTCCTTTCACTTGTAAAACGGGGCTGAGAAGCTATCCCATGGAGATGCGTGCTGGGCTCGGCCCTGCTCAGTAGAGCCAGCACCTGCCACTGAATATCACGTCTCTCGAGCCGCTCCTGTTGCTCTCCTCCCCCTCTAAACTAGCTAGCCCTCCCCACCCACTTCTGGTTTAACTCAGAGCTGTCACCCATCTCTTTTACCCAGGGTAAAATTTGGGAGTCATCGTCAAACCTTTCCGTTTCTGTGTCTCCATATCTAGTTACAGGGAAGCCTATCTGTTCTCATTCTTCCAAAATATCCGTGCGTTTGTTCTTTCTGTCTTTCCACTCTGTCTTTGATGGGCCTGCCCTTGTTCAGACCTTTATTATCTTTGCTGCTTGTCTCCCTCTTTCCCTGTGACACATTCCGTGTACTGGCAGGAGCTGATTCACATTGAAACGTGGCTCTCCCTTGACTGGACAAGCTCTCTGCTGTTTCTGGGATGGAGGTCAGACTCCTTGTATTTAGTGCCCTTCGTAACTGGCCTCCTAATGACTTGTTCATCCTTTTGCTCCGTCCAGACATAGGAGCATACCGATCCTGGACTATTGATTATTAATCTCTGCCTAATACTTGGGAATAGGAACTATTACAATGTATAGTAAAACACGAAGTTCTCTTATGGTCCGACAGATAGCAGTATAAGTTAAATAACACTTAGCAGTAGATTGCATTCTCCTCTTGGACTGTGTCTTTCCTCCCGTTTTCTTTGGCCTCCGTACTCCAGGAAGCCTCCTCGTCCTGTGCTACCCAGAGGACTGGAGTCTGCGCCCTTTCACGGGTTGATCACAGGCCTGAGATGTCGAAAGTGCTGGCTTATCCTTGTGGTCTTGGTGTAATTATTAAGACTTGATTATTATTACTAATTAATTATATCCTTAAGTGTCGACTTTAAACAGTATATTGTATGGCCAGCCTCTCTCTGCATATTGAAGAGTATTTCTTTCCTCTCTGCTCCCTGTTTGCACCTGTGTTCGAATGTGTGAATTGTGACATGCCCATAGCAGCGGCTCCTTGAACTTACCTAGAGCCCTTATTTCTTGTCCATCTCACTTGGCAGGGACAGGTTTTTGTATTGTTAGTCACCTTTTTAGTACCTTGTCTGTGCAGTTGTAATGGAAGAAGTTAGGAGTACAGGGATGTGTAAGATAGGGCTCCTGTCCCTGGGGAGCCCGAGGTCAGGGTGTTGACAGCCTTGGAACCAGATGCAACTCGTGCTGGCAGGGATGGAAGTGTGTGCGTGGAGGAGGAAGTGGGCGATGGCTCTGGTGTGGTAGAAGTGGCAGGGGGGCAGGAGCCAGGGTGGGATCCCTGGAATCGCTTTCATGGATTAGCAGTGGCTTGCTGATAGACACCAAGGTTAGACTGTGTTCTAGGTGAAAGCACCCTCGTGGTACCAGGCCCAGGCCCCGGCATGATGTAGCAAGCCTGACTGTGCCTTGCGGGCCCGTAGGCAGGCTGTGCGGTCAGTACTTGACTGTCCCTGGGTCGTTCTCTCGTTGCCATCTGAGCCTTCCTTCTGTGCATTTACATGTGAAATTATATGCAGGGGACTATGGGATTATGTTGCTTTGCCTTTGTAATTACATTGCATACTTATCTAAAATTAATTGAGCTTATCACTGACAAGACTGTCTTCAGCCTTTCTGTGGGCTGTGTCCGGCTTCCTGTCTGGTGGCTTCCTCAGTCATGTGGGACCTTTAGGAGTGTGCTCGCTGGCCCTCGGAGCCACAGAGAGAGAGTGGGGAGAGGGGTTCCCTGGGCAGAGCTGGCGGCGACACGGCTCTTTCCCTGAGGGTGTTTGGTCTAGGGGGCTTCTCCAGAGGGAGGGGTGCCCAGCCTCAGCGAGCAAGTGCGGGAGGGACCGTGCACCGGAAGAGGTCATGGTAACCTCAGAGTTCTAACCAAATGTGTTCTTGTGGCCAGAAGCTCTCTCAGGGGCCTCTGTGTGCTTGCCCCGTTGACATGAAGGCATTGCGGCATCAGAACGACCCCGGTCTTGTTATGGACCATGCCTGTTCAGAGGTGGACTGACCTGCTGCCGGGTGCTGCTGTTCAGAGATGGACTGACCTGCTGCCAGGTGCTGCTGTTGGCCGGCTCTGCTGACCCAGAAGGGGTTGGAGCTGACTCCGTCGCATGTATACGTTTTAGTGCAGGAATTCACGGAGGCTGAGGATCTGTCTTCAGTGGGTTCACTGGAAAGCAGAGAAGCAAACCTCCAGCTTCTAATTTGCTTGAAAGGATTTAGATTTTTAACATGAAACAGCAGTAGCCTTCCCTTTAATGAAATGCCACGCGACACTGGTTGTGGGATCAATGGTATTGAGGGGGGAACGGGCCTTGTGAGGCCTTGCAGAGTGAGAGCGGATGACTGGATGAGCTCCCTGTCCGGGGTTGGGGTGGGGGTGGGGAGACGGGGCAGGGGGTGGGTGAGGCTGGCTGCAGGATGTGTGCAGGAGTTGCTCTTCGCTTCTCCTTGTCGTTGACCTCAAGACACCAGTTGCCCCGTAAACGTCTTGGGTGTATTTCTTGATTTCCTGTTAGTGACCAATGGATATAACTCTCATTTCATCAGATCTCTACCGTTAGACATTTAGATCGTATTTTTTAAATTTTAGAAATAGTGCTGCAGTGACCGTCTTGATGCATAAATATTTATTTGCATTTTGGATGATTTCTTTGGGACAGATTCCCAGAAATGAAATTACCAGCTGAGAGGATGTGAGCATTTGCAGCGAGGCTGGGATGTGCCTGGCGGCATCTCTCCCCGGTAGCTAGTCGTAGAACTGCCTTCAGCCATGCTTACTTGGTGAGGGCTGATGCATTTCCCAACTTGCTGCGGCTGCCCGGGTCCCGCACACTCAGGGCTCTGTGGGCATCGCTAGGCCGTGGCATCCTCCGAGCGGGCATGGTTTGCCTTAGGTCAGTCTACAGGCCCTCGCCAGTTATGAACAAAACCAGAAGTAACACATTTGCTGGCGCCTTTGCCCGGGTTTTGGTAGGTGGCATGAAGTTGGGAGTCTCTGGGAAGGCTGTCACTGCTCTTCCACCATCCTGCCATCCAAGGGGTGTGGGCCCCCTTCCAGATTCAGGTCTCTCCTTCCCCAGTTCTGATCGAACATCTGCACGCCGAAGTCCATCATTAGACTCCCTACGACAGAGCCTCCTTTCCCAGATCCACCTTCCTTAGAAGGCAGTTGGGGTTCTAAATAGCCTTTAAAAAATTCCTTATCAAAGGCTCTTTTAATACATCTCTGTTGAGATGTAATTCACATGCCATACAATTCACCATTTAAGTGTAAGACTCAGTGGCTAGTAGTATGTTTGTCGAGTTGGGTGACTGTCACGACAGTACATTGGAGAACTCAGAAAGGGACCCCGTGCCTGTTAGCGGTCATCTTCTCATCTTCCGGCCCTAGATGGCTGCTAGTCTACTTTCTCTCTCTGTGGACTTGCCTGTTCTGGACATTTCCTACACAGATGGTCCCCGACTTACGACGGTTTGACTTTACGACAGTGTGAAAGCAATGCATGTTCAGTAGACATTGTACTTGAAATTTTGAGTTTGGGTCTTTTCCCGGGCTAGTGATTCCCGGCTGGTGATCCGTGGTACTCTACTCTCCTGTGATGCGGGACAGTGGCTGCAGCTCCCGGTCGGCCTCGCCATCACGAGGGTCAGCAGCGATTCGCCGGCACCCATGCTCTTTGTCCCTTTCCGTACAGTGTTCAGTAGGTGACATGAGCTGTTCAACCCTTTACTGTGGGCTGGGCTTTGTGTCAGCGGATTTGGCCCCACCGTGGGCTAGCAGGAGCATGTGAGCACGTTTAAGGGCGGCGGGGCTACGCGGGGATGCTTGGTAAGTTAGGTGTATTCAATGCATTTTCAACTTATATTTTCAAGTGACGACGGGTTCATTGGGACACAGCCCCATCCATCGTAAGTCGAGGAAGATCTATAAGTGGAATCATGTAATGTGTGGCCTTTTGAGAATGGCTTCTTTTACTTTGTATGATGTTCTCAAAGTTTATCCATGTTGTAGCAGGTGTCCTTCAGGGTTTTTTTTTTTTTTTTTTTTTGTAGAATAATATTCCATTGCATGGACAGGCCACATTTTATTCATCCGTTCATCACTTGATGGGTGTTAGGAATATTTTCACGTTTGGCTGTTACAAGTGCTGCTACCATGAATATTCCTGTACATGGTTCTGTATGGACGTGTTCTCATTCCTCTTGGGGATGCACCTGGAGTGGGACTGCCGGGTCCTGTGGTGACTCTTTGTTCACATTGGAGGAGTTCCAGTTTTCCCACATGGTTTATTACAGCCATCTGAGTGGGTGTGGTGTGGCATCTTATCACGGTTTTGATTTCACTGATGGCTAATGATTTTGAGCACCTTTTCTTTCTTTCTCTCTCTTTCTTTCTTTCCTTGTCAAATTTTAAAAAAATTCTAGTTAGTTAATATACAGTGTAGTATTGGTTTCAGGTGTAGAATTCAGTGATTCATCACTTACATACAACACCCAGTGCTCATCACAAGTGCCCTCCTTAATGCCCATCACCCATCTAGCCCATCCCCCACCACCTTCCATCAACCCTCAGTTTGTTCTCTGTAGTTAAGCGTCTGATGCTTTGCTTCCTTCTTTTCAACTTTTTTCTGTCCCCTATGTTCATCTGTTTTATTTCTTAAATTCTGCATAGGAGTGAGATCATATGATAATTGTCTTTCTCTGACTTTTTTGCTTAGCATAATGCATTCTAGCTCCATCCCCATTGTAAATGGCGAAATGTCATTCTTTTTGATGGCTGAGTAATATTTCATTGTGTGTGTGTGTGTGTGTGTGTGTGTGTGTGTACATCTTCTTTATCCATTCCTCTGTCAGTGGACATTGGGCTCTTTACATAGTTTGACTGTTGTTGATAATGCTGCTGTAAACATTGGTGTGCAGGTGCCCTTTGAATCAGTATTTTTATGTCCTTTGGGTAAATACCTAGTAGTGCAATTGTTGGCTTGTAGGGTAGCTCTATTTTTAACTTTCCAAGGAACCTCCATACTGTTCTCTATAGGGGCTGCACCACTTTGCATTCCCACCAACAGTGCATGAGGCTTCCCCTTTCTCCACATCCTCGCCAACATCTCTTGTTTCTTGTGTTGTTGATTTTAGCCATTCTGACAGGTGTGAGGTGGTATCTCATTGTAGTTTTGATTTGTGTTTCCCTGATGCTGAGTGATGTTGAGCATCTTGTCATGTGTCCATTGGCCATCTGGATGTCTTCTTTGGAAAAATGTCTCTTCATGTCTTCTTCCCATTTCTAAACTGGATTACTTTTTGGGGGTGTTGAGTTTGATAAACTCTTTATAGATTTTGGATACTAACCCTTTATCAGATGCGTTGTTTGCGAATAGCTTCTCCCATTCCATAGTCTGCCTTTTAGTTTGTTGATTGTTTCCTTTGCTGTGCAGAGCTTTTTATCTTGATGAAGTCCCAGTAGTTGATTTTTGCTTTTGTTTCTCTTACCTCTGGTGAGGTGTCTACTTAGAAGTTGTTACGGCCGAGGTAAGAGAGGTTGATACCTGTATTCTCCTCTAGGATTTTGATGGTTTCCTATCTCACATTTAGGTCTTTCATCCATTTTGAATTTATTTTTGTGCATGGTTTAAGAAAGTGGTTCTGTTTTATTCTTCTGCATGTGGTTGTCCAGTTTTCCCAACTCCATTTATTGAAGAGACTGTCTTTTTTTCCATTGGATATTCTTTCCTGCTTTGTCAAAGATTAGTTGACATCTAATAGGTCCATTTCTAGGTTCCCTATTCTGTTCAGTTGATCTATGTGTCTGTTTTTGTGCCAGTACCATTCTGTCTTGATGACTGTAGCTTTGTAATGTAGCTTGAAGTTTGGAATCATGTTGCCTCCAGCTTTGATTTTCTTTTTCAGGATTGCTTTTGCTATTTGGGGTCTTTTGTGGCTCCGTATAAATTTTGGGATTGTTTTTGTTCCAGCTCTGTGAAAAATGTTGGTGGTATTTTGATAAAGATTGCATTAAATGTGTAGATTGCTCTGGGTAATATAGACATTTTAACGATATTTGTTCTCCTAGTCCATGAACATGGAATTTTTTTTTTTCATTTCCTTGTGTCCTCTTTGATTTCTTTTGTTAAGTGCCCTATAGTTTTCAGAGTACAGATCATTTACCTCTTTGGTTAGGTTTATTCCTTGGTATCTTATGGGTTTTGGTGCGGCTGTAAATGGGATCGATTCCTTGATTTCTCTTTCTGCTGCCTCATTGCTGGTGTATAGAAATGCAACAGATTCTTGTGTGTTGATTTTATATCCTGCAACTTTGCTGAATTCATGTATCCATTCTAATTATTTTTTGGTGGAGGCTTTCGGGTTTTCTGCATAGAGTATCATGTCATCTGTGAATAGTGAAAGTTTGACTTCTTCCTTGTCAGTTTGGATGCCTTTTACGTCTTTGTGTTGTCTGATTGCTGAGGCCAGGACTGCCCGTACTATGTTGCACAGTAATGGTGAGAGTGGACATCCTGTCCTGTTCCTGACCACAGGGGAAGGCCTCTCAGTTTTTCCCTGTTGGGGATCATATCAGCTGTGGGTCTTTTGTATATGGCCTTTATGATGTTAAGGTGTGTTCCCTCTACACCTACTTTGTTGAGGGTTTTTATCAAGAAAGGATGCTGTATTTTGTCAAATGTGGAGCACCTTTTCATATGCTTATTGGTTATTAGTATATATCCTTTGAAGAAATATCTGTTAAATATTTTGGCCTGTTTTTAATTGGATTATGTCTTTTTACTAATATCCAAGACTCTTAACATTGAATATCTATTTCTTCTCGCTGGTTGCCATGAGGATCAGGCTGGGGGTAGGGGACTGCAGGGAAGCTGGCTGTAGGCTAGCAGGCTGTTCCTGAGGCAGCTGCCCCCCACTGCACCCCAGCTTGACTGCAGCCGTGTGCATCCCTGGTTTAGCCTCGCTGGGCCCGAGTTCCATGGTACACGTTTGCCGTCAAGCAGTCATGGCCAAGCATATTGTTGGCATCCTTGTAGGAATGCCTCGAGCCATCCCAGATGCTTCCCCTGCTGATTTGCGGGAAGAGAAATCTCTCTTGCAGGAGAGCAGTTGATGGTGAGGACGTGCTGAGTTGTTGAGTGGGTCTGCCTTCAAGGGCCAGCCTGGCTGGGCAGGTAGCCTTGAACTTTGCAGATGGGAGGGCCAAGGAGAAGCAGGACATGGACCATAGAGGAGGGGAAAGCTATTTTCCTAGCACTGCTGACAGAGTGACTTCTGCCTTTGTAGGATTTGTTTTCCCCACTGCAAATAAAGTGGGTGTGTTCACTGAGGTAAATTATAAAGACAAGAGAAAGAGAAAGAAATGAAGAAAACAATTCTACTTGTTACACACACACGGCTGTGTTAAAACTAGCAAGACCAAGCAAACCATAAACAAATGACAAGAAAATAAGTGTGATTACCAGAATCCTTTTTGATGTAAATATGCACAATACTGTACCGTGTTCCTTTCCGGTTTTGACATGGCCAGGGTCTTCTAGTGAATAAAATACTTCCTGGAAATTTGTTCTGACGGCACGGGAGGGAGGAGTCCTGTTTTGCCAAGGGAATGTGCTGCAGCACCGGTGACCGGGAGATGCATTGTTGCCTGTTTGGTAAATTGCAGGAGTGTTTTGTGTGGCAGTAAACGGGGGTGCGGAGCATGGTACTGACAGGGAAGCTGGACGTAAGCTTGTGGCTCCTTCGGGGGAGGCCTTGCCAGCCCAAGCAGCTCTGTTGTGTGAAGGGATATTTGAAAGCAAGTAATACGCTTCATTTTTAGAAATGTGTTTTACCTTATTTAAATGGACGTGACTGTTACACATGGTGCAGTTTCTAGAATAAAGAGCATCTCTGTTTTAGTCTTTCAGTCCTTTTAAAGCATTTATTTGGGGGTTTGCAGTATAGCGGCGTAGCCAGAGTCCAGAGTGCGGGCAACGTGGCCGTGTGTTTTCTTGCCAGTAGCTTGCAGGGTCTGAGGTCTGTGAGCAAAGGAAATGGTGGGAGACCCCAGGGGGCCCCTCTCCCTGTCGTTTTCAGAACTCTCAGGATTGCGGGTGCATTGTACCTATTGATAAAAGAAAGTACCAGAAGGGTGCTTTCTAAATGCTGTGCAAATTCTGCAGGTTTGTACAGTTGAGTCTTTCTACTCTGGAGGTGTCAGGGGCGAGCCTCTTCTCCTTCCCTCCCTCTCAGGGTAGTTAATGTCGCCATTTCTGGGATGTTGGCGCTCACTGTTCTGACCATGACTCAGGTTCACGACTGAGCCATGAGGACCCGTGGTGAACTTTCTCTTTTATCCCAAAGTTGTTAATCTGCGGGGTGAGGCCAGGATTCCTGCCTGGGTGGGGGCTCTAACCGCCTCCTCTGCCTGGGAAGCAGGCCCCCCAGCTCTTTCTGGGGATTCTGGGCCATGGTTGGCTCCCCTCCCCCCCCGTCCCCGATTCTCCTTGTTCTCCCCTCTACCAGCGGTAGACTTAACTTTCCCCATTCTGGTAAGCTCCCACCCTCGCCTGCTCTCCACCTTTCTGAATGTTCCGTCTTTCTGAGTTTGTTGCCGCTTCTTGTCTGCTCTGTCTCCTCTTTCGTGCCCTTGTCCTTGTTTATAACCTTACTCCTTTACCGTCATGTTGGTGAGGTCTAGGGTGCGGGCAGAGATGAATATACTAGGTCTTCAGTTGGCTTCAAGGTGCCTCTCAAGCCGCAGCTCACTGGAAATCTTTGCCGATGTCTCCCTCCTTCGGAGAGGCCACCTGTCCTCCGGTATCCCGTGTCCCCTGCGCAGCTTTATCAGGTCGCACCCCTTCATGCTGGCGTTGTTGGTTTCTTCCTCTCTACTTGCCCTCGAGCCCCTGGAACCGGGTCTGATGGTACCCTCCAAGGCTAGTTTAGCTCCTGGTCGGTGGTAAGCATTGGTCGATGTTCACTGGGTAAATAAATGTATGACGGACTCCGAGTAGGGCCAGTGTTTACGTGGCTTTGGCCCCAGAGGCCTCTTACACAAAGTGGGTGCTCGATAAACGTTGGTCAAGTGGGCTGATTTATGGTGCTCTCCTGGACTGTGGCTTTCAGGAAGAAGAAATGTGCTTGCTTTGCAGACCCTTTTGCTGGTGAGTGCTCAGCTTTTAGATTAGATTCGCATTTAAGCTTAAGTGATTGCAATGTACATGCATTTCTTATTTTTATTCAGTGTTTCTCCCAGATTTTATTGCTATAAAAGATCTTTAAAAATCAGAATTAAACCCAGTTAAAAAGAGCTGAGTGTTAGGAAAAAAATAGCTTAAATTATGGGTTGATTTTTCTGTTATTCCCGGCTTTTCTGAAAAAGGTGCTTATAATTATGAGTTCTTTGCATACACCATTTTGTGACAGATTTCTGGTTCAGTCTCAAATGTGATATTTTACATCCAATTAGGACGAATGAGTCCCAATTGCTTCATGGTTTGGGTTCACATAGTGTGCTGAATAATTACATCAGTAAGCATGGCAGAGTCATCTTCTTGCATTTGTAGAGTGTGTCACCGCTTACAAATGCTCTCCCATGTATTGTCTCTGTTCCTGGGGAAAATTCTGTGACCTAAGCGAGGCTGGTATTTTTAATTTGTTCCATGTTTCAGAGGAAGAAATTGGAGCTCAGGAGATTTAGGGGCCTGTCTGAGGCCACACAGGTTCTTGATGGCCCCTGAACCCAGGTCCATTGAGTTCACAACCAGTGTTTGTTCTTCTGTACTTCTCTGCCACCACTCTGCTTCTTCTGTTCCTTGGGGGGCGGGAGGGCTCTGCTATGGCAATTTTCCAAGTGGGAATTTTATTGAGAAGTAAAGCCTTATGGAAGAGATGAACATGAAATTATGATATTAGTGTTGTCATCAAAACATTACAAAGTTTTAATTTTCAGAAAACAAATTCACTGTTGTGGAAGGAAGACATGCTTTTTATTTCTTATTTGCTTTCTGCTTATTAAAGTTTTTCTTACATTTCTAGTGATTTTTACAATCTGATTCCAAGAAATACAGGGACAGAAACCTAAAAGGAAAGCCAAACACAAGCTTTAAACAGGAAGACTCGGGCAGTTGAAATAAAAGGGTGGAAAAAGATGTGCCATGCAAGTACTAATCATAAGAAAACTAATTTGCTTATAATAATATAAGAAAAAAATCCAGAAAGAGAGTTTTATTAGCGACAAGGAGGGATGTTTCATAATGATAAAAGGTTTAACTCATTAAGTAGATATATCTTTCCTAAATGTATGTGTACTTAATAATACAGCTTTATTTTTTTTTTTTTAAAGATTTTATTTATTTATTCGACAGAGATAGAGACAGCCAGCGAGAGAGGGAACACAAGCAGGGGGAGTGGGAGAGGAAGAAGCAGGCTCATAGCAGAGGAGCCTGATGTGGGGCTCGATCCCGGATCGCCAGGATCATGCCCTGAGCCGAAGGCAGACGCTTAACCACTGTGCCACCCAGGCGCCCCAATAATACAGCTTTATAATACATGAAGCAAAAATTGACAGAAATGAAGAGAGGAAGAGACAAATTCACTATCACAAGCAGAATTTTTAGCACCCCTCCTTGAGTAATTGATAGAATAGGTAAATTAAAACATCAGCAAAGATGTGGAATATATGAATCAGTAAAGATGTGAAAGATACCACTGTCAACCAACTGGATCTAGTTGATTTATGCACCACATGTGGACGTAGACCAACCAAAGAAAGCACATTCTTTTCAAGGACATGTGGCACATTCACCAGATAGACCATATGTCTGCCAAAATGAGTCATAATAAATATTGAAGGATTGAAACAATACCATGTTCATCTGACCAAATGCTTTAATTTAGAAATCAGTGTAGCGATAAGATACCCAGGAAATTGTCAAATATTTGGATATTTGTCAGCATACTTCAAAATAACTCATGGATCAAAGAAATCACATGGAAAGTGAGAATCTATGTTGAATTGAATGATAATGACAACACATATGAAAATCTGTGTGCTGCTGGTGAAACGTTGCTTGGAGGGAAGTTGATGTGTTTAAATGCCTATCATAGAAAGGAATAAAAGCTTCAAATCAATGATCAAAGCTTCCACTTTAAGAAGCTAGGAATGAGGAGGAAATTAAATAAAACCAAGTAAAAGAAGGGAAATAAAACAAGGTAGAAATCAATAAATCGGAAAATGGATAAATAGGAAGAATCAACAAAATCTGAAGTTAGTTTTTTACAAAGATCAATAAAAACTTCTAGTTAGATTTGATCGATGGAAAGAAGAGAAGACACAAATTGCAGTGTCAGAAGTGAAAGAGGAAACATCACTACAGACCCTACAGATAATAAGAAGATGATAAGGGCACATTATTTGCAACTTTATGTCAGTAAATTGAACTGACACGAAATGGACATATTCCTTGAGACACATGACCTAATAAAACTGATACCAGAATAAAGGGAAAACCTTAATATCCCTATGTCAATTAAAAAAATTTTTTTTAAGATTTACTAATTTATTTTTGGAGAGAGAGAGCGTGAGTGCATGCATGTGCGTGAGAGTAGGGGAAGGGCAGAGGAAGAGAATCTCAAGCAGACTCCCCACTGAGTGCGGAGCCAGATGTGGGGCTTGGTCTCAGAACCCCGAGATCATGACCGGAGGCGCAATCACGAATCTGACACCTAACCTAGGTGCCCTCTAAAAAAAAAAAAACTGTAATAAAAAAACCTTCAGGGGCCCCTGGGTGCCTCAGTCGATTAAGCATCTGAATCTTGATTTCAGCTCAGGTCATGATCTCAGGGTCCTGAGATCAAGCCCCACATTGGGCTTCTCACCCAGTGCGGAGTCTGCTTGAGGATTTCTTTCCCTCTCGCTCTGCCCTTCCCCCTGCTCATCCTCACTCTCTCAGATAAATAAATAAATCTTAAAAAAAAGCCTTCACATAAGGGGAGTATCAAGGTCAGATGATTTTCCTAGCAAATTCTATCAAACATTTGAAGAAGAAATAATACCAATTTTCCAAAAGCTGTCTCAGAAAAGAGAGAAGGTGAAAACCCTTCTCAGCTCATTTTATTAAGGTACCTAATATGAAAACCTTACAAAGACATTGTGAGGAAAAGAAGCTAGAGACCAATATCCCTGATGAATATACAAAAAATCCTTTAAAAATATGTTAGTTGACTTTTGCTTCAGCTATGAAGGATTAGTTACCAAAGGAATTACTCTTCCTTTGTGAATAAATAGAAACTTGGACCGCATATGTGAAACAACTGTTTTCAGGCGTTGTGTTACAGACAGTGCAGAACTGTGATCCCTGGGAGAAGGGAAATACACAGGTTGAACTGTACGTTTCGTACTTCCATTTATGCTTGGCAGCAGTTTTCGGGCTGCAGCACAGGGAGGGAGCAGAAACTGAGGCAGACCGTATGGAGCACAGTGCTGGAGAGCAGAGTGTTTGTTCCGCAGAGGTAGAGACCACATACCTACGGAGGGGTCCCATCAAGTCCTTGGTGGAGTGCTGGCCAGTGTCTGAGCAGGGTGACAGTCGGTGAGGCAGGGGAGAGCATCTCCAGGAAGCTGTAAGTTGAATCATCCCCAGAGCTCACAGAGGTGTGGCTGCTGGCTGTTGCTGGCCCTCACTTGCTGGCCCTCATGTGCCCAGTTCCCAGGAACTGGGTGCTGGAAAGTTGCTCTCTATCAGCTGACTGTGGGGGAAACCCCGTGTGCTCAGGACCTGAACACTCTGCAGGGGCCTAATGCAGGAGAAAGTATGCTCCAGGGAGGCGAGGTGCTGAAGAAGACCCAGCACCCACGCTAGCTGCAGGAGTTGTGGGCTGGAGCCTGGTGAATGAGGCATATGAGAACTTGGGGGAGAAAACCCTTTTCTCCTTTAGCGCCCCTCCTTCATTCTGTACTGAAAAGGATGATATCATGCCAGCCGGCCAAGGAGAAGTATTTATAAGACCCAGTTCCGTAATCACAGAGGCAATAAATTGATAACTGGCACATCTGGCATTCAATAAAAAACAAACAAACAGGCGTACAGTGAGACAGGGAAGTATCTAGAATCAGAAGAAAAATGTATTATTAGAAACAGATAAGATTATGAACAGCTTAATAAAAAGATGGGTTAAAGGTTTCAAGATAAGCATCATAGAAGATATAGAAATGGCCAGAAAGCACATGAAAATCTGTTTAACACTCAACATCATTACTCATCACAGAATTGGTAATTAAAATTATAATGAGATGCCTTTAACACTTACTAGAATGGCTAAAATTAAAGACTGACAGCACTGAATTTTGACCAGGATGTGGAGCAGTTGAAGCTTTTATACATTACTGGTGGGAAGTGTAAAATGGTACAACCATTTTGTAGGACCATGTGGCGGTTTTTTATAAAGGTAAATATGTATATGTCATATGACCCAGCAGTTCTACTCCTTCATGTTTGCCTCGTAGAAATGAAAACATAGACCCACAAAGCACAAGACCATAAGAGTGGTCATAGCTGCTTCATCATAGTAATGAAAGCTGTCTATGAATATGTAAGCAAATTGTGATATTTCATAGTGTAGATTAGTATTTCTGCTTGTAAAGAACAAACTGTTGGTACCTGCAACATTATGACGCTGACATATTATGAATAAAAGAAGCAGAATACAAGCAAGTGCATTCTGTATGTATTATTTATTTTTTTGATAATAATTTTTTATTATGTTAGTCCCCATACAGTACATCCCTAGTTTTTGATGTAAAGTTCCATGATTCATTACTTGCGTATAACACCCAGTGCACTATGCAATACGTGCCCTCCTTAATACCCACCACCAGCCTATCCGATTCCCCCACCTCCCTCCCCTCTGAAGCCCTCAGTTTGTTTCCCAGAGTCCATAGTCTCTCATGCTTCATTCCCCTTAATGTTTACCTCCCCTTTCTTCTTCCCTTTCTTCTCCTACCGATCTTCCTACTTCTTCTGTTCCATAAATGAGTGAAACCATATGATAATTGTCTTTCTCTGCTTGACTTATTTCACTTAGCATTATCTCCTCCAGAGCCATCCATGTTGCAGCAAATGTTGAGAAATCATTCTTTTTGATAGCTGAGTAATATTCCATTGTATATATGGACCACATCTTCTTAATCCAGTCATCTGTTGAAGGGCATCTCGGCTCCTTCCATGATTTAGCTATTGTGGACAGTGCTGCTATGAACATTGGGGTGCATATGGCCCTTCTCTTCACTACGTCTGTATCTTTGGGGTAAATACCCAGTAGTGCAATGGCTGGATCATAGGGTAGCTCAATTTTTTACTTTTTAAGGGACCTCCACACTGTTTTCCAAAGTGGCTGTACCAACTTGCATTCCCACCAACAGTGTAAGAGGGATCCCCTTTCTCCACATCCTCTCCAACATTTGCTTCCTGCCTTGTCAATTTTTGCCAGTCTAACTGGCATAAGGTGGTATCTCAATGTGGTTTTGATTTGAATTTCCCTGATGGCTAATGATTTTGAACATTTTTTCATGTGTCTGTTAGCCATTTGTATGTCTTCATTGGAAAAGTGTCTGTTCATATCTTCTGCCCATTTTTTGATTTGATTATTTGTTTCTCATGTATTGAGTTTGAGAATTTCTTTGTAGATCTTGGATACTAATCTTTCATCTGTAGTGTCATTTGTAAATATCTTCTCCCCTTCCGTGGGCTGCCTGTTAGTTTTTTTGACTGTTTCCTTGGCTGTGCAGAAGCTTTTTATCTTGATGAAGTCCCACAAGTTCGTTTTTTCTTTTGTTTCTCTTGCCTTTGGAGATGTGTCATGAAAAAAGTTGCTGTGGCCGATGCCAGAGAGGTTGCAGCGTATGTTCTCCTCTAGGATTTTGATGGATTCCTGTCTCACATCGAGATCTTTCATCCATTTGGAGTTTATCTCTGTGTATGGTGTGAGAGAGTGGTCAAGTTTCATTCTTTTGCATGTAGCTGAACAATTTTCCCAGCACCATTTACTGAGGAGACTTGTCTTTTTTCCACTGGATGTTTTTTCCTACTTTGTCAAAGATTAGTTGCCCAAAGAGCCGAGGGTCCATTTCTGGGTTCTCTATTCTGTTCCATTGGTCTTGTGTGTCTGTTTTTGTGCCAGTGCCATGCTGTCTTTCTGATCACACCTGTGTAGTACAGCTTGAAATCTGGCAACGTGATGCCCCCAGCTTTGTTTTTCCTTTTCAACAATTCCTTGGCGATTCGGGGCCTTTTCTGGTTCCACACATTTAAGAGCTGTTTGTTCCAGTTCTTTGAAAAATGTCATTGGTATTTTGATTGGGATGGCATTGAAAGTGTAGATTGCTCTGGGTAGCATAGACATTTTAACAATGTTAATTCTTCGATCCATGAGCATGGAATATTTTTCCATCTTTTTGTGTCTTCTTCAATGTCTTTCAAGAGTGATTTGTAGTTTCTAGAATATAGATCCTTTATGTCTCTGGTTACGTTAATTTTGAGATAACGTATGATTTTCAGTGTATGTATTATTTTTATGCATTTTAAGATCAGGAATAATCTATGGTGATAGATACCAGAAAAGAGTTAACTTGGAATGGGGGCAAAGAATTGCAGAAAAGGGTGATAGAAATGTTCTACATCTTGTTTGGGAGGGCTACATTCTTTTATTGCCTATAAATTATATGTCAGTTAAAAAATATGACCCCCCCCCAAGAAAACCACATCTAAAGGGGTAGAGGAAAGAATTGGATGTCCTTCTCTCCAGCACTTACTGCCACGCTATTGCAAGGCCCTGCCTCAGGACCCAGAAGCAACAGAATCATGGCATCTGACCTGCAGGAACTCATGAACCACTTCTGGGACATGAGATCGATGCTCAGACATGGCACTGACGGGGGGCTTTTAGGTGGGCTGGCCCCAAGTCTTCCTGGCGCTCGCAGAAGAGGAAATTGGGTGAGGCCCGGGGTTGTCAGGAAGGCTTCATAGATCTGGCAGAGGTTGAGCTGGGCCTGAAAGTTGGGTGGATTTTGAAAAGTTGGAGGTAAAGTTGGGACATCCCTGGAGCTTTGAGTTCTGTAGGGACACAGAGGGTACATGATGAAAAGTACTTCTTCCACTGCCCTCGGATCATTCTCTGAATCTCTCCCCCAAGGCTGGCATGCTTCCAGGTCCCAGTGTACATGTACAGAAACACTCAGCGCGGGGCGCCTGGATGCCTCAGTTGGCTGAGCGTTCGACTCTTGATTTCCGCTCAGGTCATAATCTCAGGGTCCTGAGATGGAGCCGTGTGTTGGGCTTAGTGCTCAGCATGGAGTCTGCTTGTCCCTCTCCCTCTGCTCTGCTCCCCGTGCACTCTATCCCTCTCTCATAAATCTTAAAAAAAAAAAAAAAAAAAAACTCAGTGCATGTGCACTCTGCTTTCTCTTGTTCGTCTTCACAGGCTTATTCCATATTTACCAGAAAGGCATCCATTCTTTTCCATGGTGGTGTTATAGTCCAGTGTGTGGAGGTCATGGTGTTTTAATCATCTCCCTATTAATGGACACTCTGATGGATTCTAGGTTTTCTAATGACCAGACTCAAATGAACACCCTGTGAGTAACCTCTTGCAGTTGTCCCTGTGGAACAGATTTCTTCAAATGAAGTTACCTCTCAAACGTTGTATACCTTTACAATTTGACTAACAAAGGGGCACATGGGCGGCTCAGTCAGTTAAACATCCGACTCTTGGTTTCAGCTTAGGTCCTAATTTCAGGGTCATGAGTTTGAGCCCTGTGTTGGGCTCCATGCTGGGTGTGGACCCTACTTTAAAAAAAAAAAAAGAAGGAAATAATTTGACCAAGAAAAAGTTCTGTTCATATGCACTCTGACCAGACTTTAAGAGAGTGGCTATTCACCTAAAGTCTCATCAGTACTGGGTATTACTCATTTAAAATTTTACCTAATTTATGACAGATTTCTTGTTCTAATGATGTAGTTCTTTAATCACCATTGAGAGTAGATGCCTGTTTTTGTACATTTATTAACCATTTCTAGTTCCTCTTCCGTGAATTTTCCATTTTTGTATAGATTGATCATTCTTTTGTATGTGTTCTTTATATATTAGTGATATTAACTAACCTTTTTGTATTGTATGTTGCATGTATTTTTCAAGTCTGTCATTTTTTAAAGATTTTTTATTTGGGGGAGAGAGAGAGAGGGCGAGCGCACAAGGCGGGGGCAGAAGGAGAGGGAGAGGGAGAAGCAGGCTCTTCGCTGAGCAGGGAGCCCGACAGAGGGCTTGATCCCAGGACCCTGAGATCATGACCAGAGCTGAAGGCAGACATTTAATTGACTAAGCCACCCAGGCACCCCAAGTCTGTCATTTTTTTTTTTTTAACATTATGGTGGCTTTCACCATAGTCATTTCAGACTTTTTTATAGTTAGTTTGTTAACCTTATTTATAGTTCTGAGATTTGTGACTTGCCCAGAAGGCCTTTCTCTCATCTGAAAATAGCAAAATATTCCTCTGTATTTTCTTGTAGTATTTTTTATCTTTCCTGCACACATATATCCACACACTCCATTTAGGTCTTTGGGTCTTTAGTCATTTGGAAATACGGTTTGGTGGTAAGATACGTGGTCTGATTTCCTTTCCTGAAAATGGATGCCGTATTGTTTGGACACCATTGGCTGATGGCCCGTTGATTTGAAATGCTGTGGTAATCATGACGGAGTGCAGGTTGGTGGGATGTTACGTTCATCTGTTACGTCCGTCTCCTTGCCTTAGTCTTGCTCCTCGAGCCCCAGGGTCTTAAGGACCGTCGCTCTCGTACACATTTGCTTATCTGGAAGTGCAAGTCCTCTCACGCTCTTCTTTTTGGAAATTTTATTGGCTCTTCTTGTGCATTTGCTCTTTCAGATGAGCTTAGTGTCAGCTTATGAGGCTTCAGAATACACACAGTGTAACCCACTGGGCTTTTTTATTGGCTTTGCACTGAACTCGAAGATAGATTTATTTATTTATTTATTTATTTATTTATTTATTTATTTATTTATTTATATTTTTAAAAGATATTATTTATTNNNNTGACAGAGAGAGACAGCCAGCGAGAGAGGGAACACAAGCAGGGGGAGTGGGAGAAGAAGAAGCAGGCTCCCAGCAGAGGAGCCTGATGTGGGGCTCAATCTCAGAACGCTGGGATCACGCCCTGAGCCGAAGGCAGACGCTTAACGACTGAGCCACCCAGGCACCCCATTGAAGAATTTTTAAGTAGCAGTTGACAGCATCATAGTGTTGAGGCTAGATCCAGTGGTCCGTGTTTGGTCACAGCTCTTGTTTTTGCTGCCACTATCCAAGCCACTGTCACCTCTACGCTGGGCTTCAGAAGCAGCCCATCAAGTGTCTCCTTGTGACCACTGGCCCCTCTGATCCCTTCTTCACACTGTG
This sequence comes from Ursus maritimus, assembly GCF_017311325.1. Classification (NCBI taxonomy): domain Eukaryota; kingdom Metazoa; phylum Chordata; class Mammalia; order Carnivora; family Ursidae; genus Ursus; species Ursus maritimus. The sequence continues at coordinate 54,074,475 of NW_024424564.1, forward strand.
GCCAGGATTTTATGTTAGGTGTTCCGTGGACTTGAGAATACTCCCCTTCCAGCCCCTCTTCCCTCAGTGATTTCTCCTCCTCGTGAGTCTTTTCTCAGTTGTCATTTCCTCAAGGAAACATTACCAGCTAGGCAAAATGTCCTCCCACAGTTGCATTTCTCATCCTTACCTCTTCTTCGGAGTCCAGTTGTCATTCTGCATTTGCTCTGAGTTCTCTGAGCACAGAGCCGCGTGTGCTGTTCCCTCGCGTGGTGCCCTCTGCCGGCCTAGCGCCGGGCCAGAGCAGGTGCTCCTTAGTGCCAGTGAGCTTGGTGTTCCTCTGTGTCTTCATGTCTTTAAGTAAAACCCTCACAGTTTGCTTCCATGGTAGTGTCCATTTTTTGTTAAGCTTATGTCTATACTATTTTCTATTTATTTTGTTGCCGGCGGGGAAGAGCCGTTGATTTTTGAACGTTCTTGCATCTGCCCTCACTGCAGCCTCTCTTTGTCGGCTTCCTCTCAGGCTGGTTGAATGCTGGTTGGATGCAGCAGCCCCGGCCGCACCTCCGACCCTAACAACCTGCAGAGGAAGCAAGAGGTTGTTGTCCCCAGAAGATTTCTGAAGAGCAGGGAGGGGCTTTCTCCTCAGCAGCCCCCAGATAATTTGCTCTCTTCTCCGGGGCTCAGATAGGGTCCCAGGCTCACTGCTGAGTCCCTCCCGGGTGAGGACGGGGCTTAGCTCTGCAACAGCCAGTCAGTTCCAGCTTCGGAGTGGTGGCTTCCGCTTCCCCCGGGCTGACTCCCCTCATTACCAGGACTGCAGGGGGGTGGCGGGTTGTCACTTTGTACGGCTGGGCTTCTGCCCCGGGTGAAGGTCCACGGCTGGACATCCAACAGAATGGTCCTGTGACTTTCCCATGAACCCAGTGAACACCTTGATAAAACGATGAGGTATCCTGATGTGGAGCCATTCTTTTATTCCTGGAGTAAGTCGTGTGTACCAGTCTTTGAATATCTGGTTGTGTTTTGATCTGCGAGGATTTTATTTGGACCTTTTGTCCATATTTATGAGTGAGATTTGTCTGTGTTACAGGAAGCCCTTCTTAGTAATGGGAGTTAATAGAGTGGAAAGATTCTGGGATGTGGAGGTCACTTAGTCCCTGTGCCACGTGAACGTGTCACCTAGCCTCTCTGAGCCTGCTTCTCATTGACACAGTGGGGACGGCCCTGATGGACTCGGGCTGCCACGAGGGGCAGGAAGTCCCCGTGAATGCAGCTGGTTGGTGCTGAGGCCGGCACGGGCTCAGAGCTCCGTCTGGGACGTGCATTCAAGGCACCGAGTCTGTGAGTGTCTTCGTGGGGAGACAGGTTCGGAGAACACTAACAACGGAGATTTCTCTCAGCTTTCTTCATCTGAGCCATAATCAGAAAACCAGCCTTGTGCAGGAGGAGAGGCCCTGGGAACATGACGGTAAACATAGCGTTATTGGTGTTCAGATATTAGGTTCCTACTTGTCATAATATCCTCAGGGTGTGGGGGAAGATTCGATATTTTCTGAGATTCTGCTGTAAAGTGCGAGTTATTGCTGGTACCGTCACCCAATTATTCTGTACTTATTTTACTTAGACTGTAGTAATTGGAAAAAGATTAGATGTCAGGACTTTGCATTTTGTTGGTTATATTACCAAAGTCTCTTTAATCGTTTCTTTTATTCTTAGTATTAATCATGAGCTCCTCGCTGTTAGGAGAAGAGCCTAATGGTGGATTCCTAACTTAAAGGGAAGAAATAATTACTTCAGTTTCAGTGGGACTGACTGAGTGTTGATATACCTGCAAATTGAAGCTAGCTGTTCAGGGCACGTGTCTGAGACACTGGGGAGACACAGAAGGTCCGCGGAATTCGGGGGCCGATCTCACCCCCACCCCTAGCCCCTGCTGTGCCCTCTCCTGCCCTTGGGGGGCTCCACACCTGGTGGCTCCGGGCCGCTCTGTCCCTGGCCAGCCCTGCCCCTCTGGGACCTCCCCACCCGTGGGTATTTGTGCAGGCAGCAGTGGTTGTATTGTTTTGAGGTTCACTCTGGTTTCATTTTTGGGGCCCCCTCCCCCCAGAAACACTGATGAAGTATGTCGAAGCCCTGTGGGGAGTTCACGTCCTGTTTGTAAACCCTGTTTTCTTTGTCTCTTTGTTGTCAACAGAGGAACTACGGAAGTTGAGCTGGTCCGGAATCCCTAAGCCGGTTCGTCCCATTACCTGGAAGCTGCTCTCAGTAAGTCTCTTTGGGCCTGCTCGTGAGCGCGGCCCGGCCCCAAGTGTGGCCCGTCAGCCGTGGCCCGGGCAGCTCCGTGGGCCTGCTCGTGAGCGTGGCCCGGCCCCAGGTGTGGCCCGTCAGCCGTGCCCAGGCAGGCGCCCTGTCTTTGCGGCAGTGATCCGGGCCTTTGCCTGAGCTAAGGTGACATTTTCCATCCTTTGCTTCATTTCAAGCTTGGTTTGACAAGGCTGGCAGAAAATGAGGATAAGTAATTATTTATGACAGCTGTATTCTTTTTCTCTGATTTTATTATTCTAAAAATCTTTGTAATATTTTCAAACCTGTGATGGAGAAAGGATCCGTGAGAGAAGACTGTTTCAGTTCTTAGGAATTCATCACAGCAAAATATGTTTGCCTTTTTTTTTTTTTTTAAACGTACTTTAGTTTTGATGTTTGGGGAGAAAGTGATGCTAAAAGTATCTGTATTTCTGTGATGGAGGCTGGTTCTGGTTCCTCTGCCCTGGTTCTAAACTGCCGAGCTGTGGCGACTGCTGGAGAAGGCCAGGTGGGCGGGTGCGACCCCCCACTCTCTGGTACTTCACTCGGCTTAGTACCCGAAGTGAGCTTGGCCCTGCTGAAAACTTTGGAGTAGTTTATAGACAGCTTTCCTCTCTTTCCCGTTATAAATTATTTTTGGAGTTAAATCAGTAGGGAACTCTAAGTGTTTACTTTAAATTGGGTCTGACTTTCAGTATTTAAAAGACTCTTTCTTGCTAACGAGTCTTAATAAATTTGCAGCTTCGTACCTCGTAATCCTAAATGCAGATGCCGCTCTCAACAGTGAATATTTATTGATTAAGTATTCTCTTGCAATTAAAGTTAGACCTGGTACAATTGCTATGTTTCTGTTTGGTGTCTGTTATTTTGAGCATTTGTATTTACTTTTCCAAACGTCCTCTACAATAGATTACAAGCTTTTTAGACAGAACTGTAGGAAGTTTTGACGATAATATGGTTAAGACCTTATAGTGCAATTTTATATTTATTAAGGTTGTGCTGCCTCTGGGTGGAAAGCCTTCGCGAATGATTTTGTCCTGTTCTTTTCCTTTGGTTCTCGGTCTGTGTGCATCGTAGCTGAGCTACCCTGTGTGTGATGCCCCCTGGCTGGCAGGGCAAGCGTGAGAACTGGGATTCAGTGGGCAAGAGAGCAGAAGGGGGAGGAGACAGACATTCCACTTTGTTGGTTTGAATGGGAGGGAAGGTGTAGGTGGGTAGATTCTGTGACCAGGAATGGTGGGAATGCAAG
>NW_024424564.1:54078017-54096843 GCF_017311325.1 Ursus maritimus
AGCATGCGGGCATTTCACGCACATGTATTCGTGTAACCCATTAACTGACCGCAGGGGCCCCTTGCCCAGAGACAGAGATGAATCAGATCCTCGTCCTCCCCGTTAGCAGGGGCTGGGTCAGGTCAGGGCTGCCGCATGCTCAGGGATCACACATGGTGGGCTGCCCGGGACGCAGGCGAGGGAAGGGCAGCCGCAGAGCAGGGGCGTGTGTACTGAGGCGGGGCTTCCCCTCCCCGGCGTCTGCAGGTGCTGCAGGGTGGGAGGCTGGGGACTGGGAAGGACAGAGATGAACTTGGCCGTTCTGGACCTCGTTAGGCTTGGGTTGATGGCTGAGTTAAAAGAAGTGTTGGGGTCAGTGAGCAAATGCTGTCTTTCCAAAGTGGCGGGGGGAGGGGCACCAAGAAAGGGAGGGGTGGTTCCAGGGCAGTGCAAACTCCTGTGGATGGCAGGCCAGGCTTCTTGGTGAAGGTGGGTGCTTCTGGAGCATCTTGAAGGATGTGTCACTGTCCTTGGGTCGGGGAGATGGGGAGGGCGTACGGCCTGGGGAATGCCGCTGGGGTTGGGCGAGCAGGAGCCAGGGTGAGTTGGCTCCCTAGGAATGGCAGGCGGACTGCTTGGATTAGGGAGGGGCTGGGGAACCAGGGATAGCTGGGGACTAGGAGCAGGCCAGGATGTGAAGGACTTTCATGAGGTATGAGGAAGCTGTTTTTGGAGCCGGAAAGCTGGGAACCTTTTGAAAGGTCTTTTGGTTGGTGCCTTCATTCATCTGATCAGGATTTCTCCAGCACTTTCTGTATCTGGCACTGTGTTTGGTGCTGGGAGGTAAGAAGGGAGGCTGTATCCCATGCGGCCTGCAGAAAGAGAGGGGTCCCTGCCTTCCTCTGTCTCCCCCAGGACAGACGGGGGTTTCACCACACGGGAAGGAACCCGTTCTCTCAAGAGTCTGGGTCCCCGGGGCACTGCTCACCCCATTGTCTCTTCCTGTGCCTTTTTGCATCTGTTGAGTGCCAGGCTGTGCACGTGCGCGGGATCCCTGCAGAAGCGGTGATCTCTGAATGCAGAGTTGCAGGAGTGGATAGGTCGGCATGGCGACCAGAGTCTGGCACCAGGAGGAAGAGTGTGCTGTGCTACCCCGGGTGCCTGTCGGAAGGAGGGGGCGGACAGCCAGGACAGGGGAAACTGGGCAGGGGAGGAGGGGCTCGAGGCTGCAGGGGCAGGTGGGTGGGACTCAGGCTGCTGGAGTAGGAAACTGGGTGGTTCGTTGGTGGCCTACTCACTCATCATTCAGGGGTCATGCGCTCCTCATGCCTTCGCCATGCTCTGGGCCCGTGCTGGCGAGCAGTATGTCATCCTAGCCTTCAAGTGCTCCAGACAGCCCGAGGAGACAGGCCCGTGCACGGTCATTCTGCGTGGTGCTGTGTGCCCTGGGGGTAAGGATGGGCTCTAGGCATCGAGGGACAGACAGGGAACCCACCAGGTTGAGGGGTGAAACATGGGCATAGATAGGGGTAAGGAGGTCAGAATGGTGGGTACCATCATCTCCTATCCCCTAACCGCTGACCCAGGAGTTCCTTCATGAGACATCTTCTCTCCTGGTTACTGTAACAGAAGATTTGGGGAGCACAGTGAAGGAAGTTAATCATTTACTTCTGATGCGGCGAGTGTTCCCCACGCATCTGCCCTCGGCCACCAGGCCCTTAGCAAGTGCTAGGTCACAAAAGAGTCTTAGAAAATGGTGGGGAGAAAACCCAGCAGGCACTTCAGGGTCCTGGGGGTATGGAGAAGGGTCCCCCAAGTTAAGGCCACCTCTCAGTCACTCTCTGAATCTGAGGCTTCCCATTCTGCTCTCCTGGGAAGCTTTTGCAGATCTTGGTGTCTGGTCCCACAAAGCAGATTGGAGCCTTGGGGTAGACTGAGGCATCAGGGTTTGTACCAATTGCAGCGTGCCCCAGGCTGGGTGTCGGTGGGGGCAGGGGCAGCAAGGACATGGTGGCTTTGGGCTGTGGGCTGCCCTCTTGACCTGTGGTTTTTTCATTCTGGGTGCACGTTAGTGGTACCTGGGGAGCTGGGGAACTACTGATCTCTGGGGTTCCCAGGGATTCTCATGTGTGCCCAGGGCTGGAGACATAGCTGTTCTAGGACGTGTGCTTCTACCTGGGACAGGGCAGGGCACCCACGGACCAGCCGGGAGACAGGGCCCACTGAAGGCAGTCTGCCTGGGCTGAGCTGTCGGGCTTGACCGAGAGCTTACTGTCCCGGAGGCTCAGCCGAGCGGGTGGCGTGGGGTGGCTTGGCCCAGCCCTTCGCTGCCGGGACCCTGAACCCACGACCAAGGAGAATCTGTCATTTGTCCGGTTGATAAAGACAACTAAAGCTGCACTTGAATATGAATCTTCTTCAAGACCTGGCCAACTAAGGACTTTTCCCCCAATCCCTTCACAGTTTGTCATTAACGTGATCCCTGCGGTCTGTAGAACAGCACTCCTCTTAATGGATGAGTAGGAAATGCTCCTTTAATGAAGAGAGATGGGAAACTTGGCTCCTGTCGTTTACGGAGGGCTGACATGTACTCTAGTCTAGGACGTATCGTTCAACCACCATTAACGCGATTTAACGTTTCAATTCCATGCAAGCACGGCAGTAACTTTTTAAAAATTAGCACTGTAGAAAGTCGTATTTTTGGCTCCTTTTTAAAAACTATTTCAGAAACATCGAACAAAAACTAATTAAACATGCAACATTTATGCTGGTGAGCAGAATGGTGAAGAGTGATCAGTGAGGTGCTGGCGTCACTATTTTTTCTTGCAGCGTGTCAAAGTAGGTTCGCATGTGATCCCGTGGGAGGGAGCCACTGGATGCGTGTGTCACAGGGACAATTTCGATATAAGTATATGCAGGTATTATTGTTTTACATTTATGATTAGTGTTTTTATAGCATGCTAATATGGCAATTAAGTTTTCTGTAGTTCTGTCATTTAAAATTCATTGCATACTTGAATATGTTTCGTTTGCATAATTTCCAGTCTGGCTTAATTATCTGAAGGCCCCAACTTGCACATGTGTGTTTTCCTTTAGGGATGGGAGTGTCAGGAGTGTGTGTGTGGGACCTTTTTATTGCCTCTGTTCCCGTCATGACATCCTGGCCTTTTCGAATTTCTCTTTTAATAAGTGAGGTTAAAATCCGGGAATAGAGAGAAGGTGTGAGTCCTTGGTCACGGTCACTAAGAAGCCTGTGGTGGCACTGTGTGTAAAGGATGGAAGGCTGCTCACACCATTCCCTGGCTCATACCCCTCGTTGTCCCACCACCCTGGATGGAAGGCCGGCCCTGACCTGGCACACAGGGCCCCCCAGCGGTTGCTCCCCTCACCTGCCACGTGCTCTGGCCTTGCTGAGCGACAGCCTAGACAGGCTGCCCGGTGGGCTCAACACAGGCGTGTGACCTTTCTCGGGTGCCTGTTTCTCCCTCTGCACTGCTGTGTTCTCCAGCACCAGGGCCAACTCCAAACCAATCCAGAGCCCACCCAGAGCCGTGTGCTGATGCTTATTTGTCATGCGGTAGCGCAGACATCGTCCTTCCTGGCCCCCCAGGGCTGGGGCCCTCCTGGGGGATGGTGGTCCCGCTGCACTGCACAGCATTATTCACTCATTCGGCAAGTCTGCCCTGAGGATCTGTGGTGTGCCTCGCGGGGGCGGAGAGTGCTGTGAGCACGGGGCAAGAACTCCTGCCCTGCCGGAGCTCGGAGCTCCAGGTCTAGTGGGCGGAGGCAGGGTGGGCCGAGTCCCTGCATCTGACCAGATCTGAGAAGCACCTGGAGCGGGAGAGATTGCCCAGGTCAGAGTGGTGACTCGGAGGAGGGAGTGCAGGTGTCTGGGGGACGTGCGCTCCGGGCTGCTGCGTTCTTGGAGGAGACATTCATTGATTGCAGGATGTGTGCCCGTGGGTTGCATTGCAGGGAGCTGAGCTCCCACGATGATGCGCACAAGCCGAGGCAACACGTAGTCCGCTCCGACGCCACCGGGGCGGGGGCGGCGCTTAGAAGACGGCCCTGCTGTGGCGCGGCTGCCGCGGGCCCTCGCGCACAGACTGGAGGAGATCAGAGGCCAGCCCTGCTGCCGAGGTCGGGGCCGCTTGGCCTCTGCGGCCCGGGGGCTCGCGGCTCTGTCACAGCTGCCCAGCTCGCTGGCTAGCGCCGAGCAGCCTGCATCTGAGCCCTGTGTGGAGGTGGGGGTCCCGGCCCAGAAAATGGGAGTTCAGAGAGATGCCCTGAACTCGGGAGCCCGAGGGGCTGGCGGCCGTGCAGGGAGGGCGTCCGCCCCTGGGCAGGGGCATCATTAGAAGCCTTGGCAGCTTTCAGAGCTCAGGGTCAGGCTGTGCTCCACATCTCTGCCTCCTGGTGCTGAGCCCAGCGTGCGAGAGTCCGAGGGCCTGCGGGCCCAGGATGTGCGGAGCTCAGTGAAGGGTGCGTGTGTGTGTGTGTGTGTGTGTAGCTGACTCCACAGGGCAGGGACTCGAGACAGGTGCCCCTGAAGAGGGCCGGAAGGCTCAGGTAAGGGGCTGTGGAGGCGCTGGGCCTAGGCCCTGGCTGCAGCGTGCCCTCGGGCCCCTTAACCCTGGGCTCACTCACGAAACTCCTGAGCCTTTTCCTCTTCTCTAAGTGGAATGGCGTCCGCGGGCCCGCTGAGCAGGATCAAGGGCAGTGCTGGTGTAGCTCACTGCCCGCTCAGCAGCCTGGCTCCTCGGCCTGTGGCTGTGGCAACTTCTCCAGCAGATGACGGGGACTGGAAGTAGCGGTAAGGTCAGAAGGGTGTGGCGCATCCTGGTGGGTCTGGGCGGATGATCTCTGTAGGTGTCTCTGACGTGATGAAGCAATGTCCTCCCTCAGGTCTCGCCAGTGCGTGGAATGGTGGGCCCCCCAGCAGGGGCAGAAAGAGCGCCCCGTGTGGGGTGACGCACCGGCGTATTGGGGATGGTGCTTGGCGGGGGTGCTGGCCCCACAGGAGAACTCTGCTTAACCACAGTGCGGATCCGGGCATGGTTTCAAGGTGAAATGTGTAGGCACGGAATGTTGGTTGAAGGAAATTTTCTTGCAAAGGAATGAGAAAGCCTAATCATTAATGATTAATAAAAGGGTCTCTATTAAAGTTAGGAACTTGTCTTCATCAGAGGACATCATTAGTGGGGAGAAAAGGCAAGGCAAGGGGGGAGGAGGAGACACGCGCAGAGGGCTCACATGCAGACGATATAATAGATGCCTACAGGTGAGCACGGGCAAGGGAGGTGACCTCCTAGAAAATGGGGCTACACTTGTACATGCATTTCACAGATGAGGACACGCAGCGGCACCTGTCGGTCTTCTGGGAAATGCAGATGAAAGCCACCTTCCAACAGAGGCCTCCCAGGCCCGCTGGGACGGCCGAGATGAAGATCGATGGCACCAAGTGTTGGCAAGGATGTGGAGCCGTGGGTGCTTGCGTGCACTTCCCGTGGGAGCGTAATCACTCTGGAAGATTCTGTGGGAGGGTCTGTGAAAGGGAGGCTCAGCCAGGGGTCCTCCTCCTCGGTACATACCTACCGAGATGCGGATCACGTGTCATGAAGGACAGGAGCAGGAGTGTTCATAACGGAGAAAAGTAGCAGCCCAAACGTCTGTTAACGGTAGAACGGCTTTTGTACACGGGAGCACGCAAAGCTACTTCTAACATGCTACAAAAATAAACGACTTTTTCAAATGTAATGTTGAGTTTAAGCAGCCAGACAGAAAAAAATGATTCCATTTATATAAAGTTCAGAAATAGGCATAGTTTACCCCGGTGTTAGCAGTCAGGGATCTAGACACAGGGAGCTGGTGAAGGACAGTGATTGGGAGGCTCCCAGGAGGCCTCGAGGTGGGGTCAGTGTGTGATAATTCTGCACATTTTGGGTGAGTGTGTGCACACACACGTTCTGTTTCAGTGTGTTTATTAAGAAGCTGCTTAACTGGCGTGACCCGAGTGTGTTAAATGTGTGCGAGAGTGTAATTGATAACAGTAGATGCACATGGAAATGCCTTCAGAAAAGAAAGGGAACAGAGGCACTCACACAACTGAAAAGCTGTGGCTGGATTCAGGCCCATGTCATCGTCAAGGCCGGTGCCTCTCTTAGCCCAGTGCTCCTTCTGCTCGGGTCTTCACGGTGTACCTGCAGCCTGTGGTTCTCCTGTGTGGTCACAGGGTGGCTGCCACAGCTCCGGTCTCTGCACGTCTGCTTTTATTAGTATCATTATTAAAAGGCTTACTTACTAGAGGGGGAGGGGAGAGAGAGAGAGAGACAGCATGTGTACACGAGCGGGATGGGCACAGGAAGAGGGAGAGAGAGGATCTCAAGCAGACTCCCTGCTGAGTACAGAGCCCGACGCGAGGCTCGATCCCAGGACCCTGAGATCATGGCCCGAGGTGAAATCAAGAGTCAGCTGCTCAACTGACTAAGCCACCCAGGCGCCCCAGATGTGGGAGGATTTTAAAAGGGAGAAAGTACCATATAGGATATATTTGTTCATCCATTCCCTCACTTGCTCGTACATGAATTCACTTAATAAAAATTTGACTGCCCCGTGGCTGGCACAGTGAGGGGCTGGCTCTGAGGGAGTCTCTCGCCGGGTGCTGCTGGAGCGCTGTGTGGCCAGCCCCGCCTCGGGTGTCAGGCCAGGCCTCCTGGAGAAGGACCATCGGAGAGACGCTTGAGGGACGAGCAGGAGGTAGCTGGGTCAAGCTTTAAAACATCTGGGGAGGAAGCAAGGAGAGAATCTTTCTTTCTTTCTTTCTTTCTTTCTTTCTTTCTTTCTTTCTTTCTTTCTTTCTTTCTTTTTTTTTCTTTTCTTTCTTTCTTTTTTAAAGATTTTATTTATTTATTTGACAGAGACAACCAGCGAGAGAGGGAGCACAAGCAGGGGGAGTGGGAGAGGAAGAAGCAGGCTTCCAGCAGAGGAGCCTGATGTGGGGCTTGATCCCAGAATGCCGGGATCATGCCCTGATCCAAAGGCAGATGCTTAATGACTGTGCCACCCAGGCGCCCCGTCTGGTAGTTTCTTAGGAAGCGAAACATCACCTGCACGGTGAGCCAGGAAGTCCACTCCCAGGTGTGGAACCATGAGAAATCAAAGTGTGTAGCCATAAAAATCGCACAAGAGTATTTATCAGAAGCCTTATTCATAATAGCCCCAAACCAGCACGGCCCGCTAACTGCCCCATCTGTACTGTGGAATACTGCTCGTAAGCCAAGGAAGTCAGCTGGCTCACGCTTCAGTCTGGATGAGTCACAAAGACCGTAGGCTGAGTGAAAACAAAGCGTGGGCCCCCAGGTGATTCCATGTGCGTGAAGTTCTAGGCCAGACCTCAGTGCTCCCTGGGGAGGGGGTGAGCAGCTCCCCAGGGTCTCCGGTTGAGAGTGCAGGGTGGACGGCTGCGGGCACAGGGACGGTTTTGGGGTGATAGAAATGCTCTGTCGCTTCATTGGGGTAGTAATTACACAGCTGTGTACCCTTGTCCAGGGTCACGTAACTGTTTACTTAAAAGAGGCACATTTTATATGTGATAGGTCAATAATGTTGATTTAAAAAGGAGAAACAAAGAAATAAAAAGCATCTAAAACACCAGGCAGTGTGGCCATGAGTCTGGGCTCTTCATGACCACCCGGAGCTGCCTGGTGCTTCTGGGTTTGAGTTCTCTTTATGTACTGGGGCTGCAACCGCCAGGCACCCAGGGGTCTCTGGAGAGAGGAGAACATTTGCATAGGCGACCGTCTGTGCATGTGTATGTGTATTACGTACACACGTGTGCGTACAGGCCTCTGTCTATGTCGTGTGTATGTGTGAGCATGCACACGCACACACATGTTCTGTTGTCCTACGACCGTGCAGACTTCTCAATCCTTTGAGGCACACGAGGCACTTAGAGCCAGGATCTCGTCTCAGTGCTGCTTTAGAAGAGCACGAGGACCAGCCTGCTCGGAGGCTCCGGTCTGACTCCCACGCTATGGCCGTGAGTCCGGTGTGGCTGGCCCGGTGAAGGCTGCGTGTGTCCGAGCCTTAGGGGCCAGCCAGCGGATTTCCTTGATGTCTGTTTCTGTTTTTACAACTCATTTATGCCCTCCCATGTCCAGTTTCAGAATGCCATTTCAGCTTGGTGAATCAGCATTAACTATACACACTTTTTGTTTTTGTTCTTTTTCTCACCCAGGGTTACCTTCCTGCCAATGTGGATCGAAGACCAGCCACTCTCCAGAGAAAACAGAAAGAATATTTTGCTTTTATTGAGCACTATTACGACTCTCGGAATGATGACGTTCACCAGGACACCTACAGGCAGGTGGGCTCCTCTCCCATGTTTCATGCTGTGTGAAGGACTTTAACGGTGATGGTTGGTAGGGGGGAGTGTTCTCTCTAGCGTGTCCCGAATTGGGTCACAGATTAGCGTTTTCTAATAAATAAACTTGAGAATGAATAACGGTATGCCTCTAATAGTAGTATTAGTATAACCATAATAAAAGTATGCTTATCTCTGGCTCCTTCTACAAAAGTGAACAGGTTGTTTTTATTTATTTTTATTTTTATTTTTATTTTTATTTATTTATGTGACAGAGAGACAGCCAGCGAGAGAGGGAACACAGCAGGGGGAGTGGGAGAGGAAGAAGCAGGCTCCCAGCGGAGGAGCCTGATGTGGGGCTCAATCCCGGAACGCCGGGATCACGCCCTGAGCCGAAGGCAGACGCTTTAACGACTGCGCCACCCAGGCGCCCCGAAAAGGGTGTTTTTAATTGGAGTTACAAAACGGATGCCCACGATCCCTTGCCAGGACCCCAAGACCTGGCTCAGGAGCGGGGGGCTCTTCTTGGCTCAGTGAGCCGCCATCTGGCCTAAAGGCTCGGGAGCAGGCATTTGCCTGGGTCGACCAGAGGAGAGTCTCTGTGGGCTTTGTGGGCGCTGGGCCCCCTGGGGCACTGAGGGATGGGATTTAGATGGACGACAGCTGTGCCCGTCAGCTGGATTCGGGGGTACACAGTTCAGTCCATAGCAACACGTGTGGCCACTTAATCGTTTCTGCTGTTTAGTTTAGTACCAAATGGGTATAATTATGGCTTCTTGAACAGTCCATTGACAGACGGTGTGTATAATGGGAAAAGTACTTACAATTGATTTACAGTTCACAGTACATTCAGAATTTGCTATTAGAATAGCTCTTTGAGGGCTTTGTAATTCTCACTGTCTTTGTAATATGTGAGAATTCAGAATGGTTTGTGCTACGTTCATCCATTCCCTTGTTTATTTTTGTGCTCCACTTAAACAAAAAGGTAGTTCTTAACTGCTAGCTCTGCGTCCTGTTTCTGAAATTGACTTCTGACTTTCCTGAGACATGTCAGTACCGAGTATTTCCTTTTGGAAATCCTTCTTCTAGGTGAAGGAGCCTTGCCAAATTTTTCTGCCTCAGAAGTGGGCAGTCCACATCTCGCTGTCATTTTGGTGTAGATCTGTTAGAAAGCTCCAAAGACAGGCCTTCCCTCTGACTGGTAACCAGACGTTCTATAAGGTTAATGGATTCTGGGGGAATACTTCCTCATGGATGGGGTACGGTGGAGCTTGGGAGAAGGATTGTCATGCTTAGGAGCGAGGACCAGGAAGAGGGCAGGAACCCGCTTGTGTTGCCTCCCGGGGTGGGGCCCGTCTGCCTCGGGCCCCTCTCCATTGGGCCCATCCTTAGCCTCTCCCGAGCGGCTCCGGGGCATAAGAAACTGATTTGAGAGAGGTTGCATTCGGATTTGGTTAGGGAAGTAGCAGGCTACCTGGTTTTTCTTTCCACTTCACTAATTTTAGGGAATGGGCCAACTTGGTATTGTTTTGAATATGTTTCTCATGAATTTTCATTCAAGAAAAAGACTTCCAAAGGATGACACCGGCATCTATCTATAAGATTTACCAAGCTGTATTCTATTATGAATTTCGTAAGGGAAAGTTAATTAAAAACGGGTTACATGCATCTTTATTCAGTTACCGTGATAGGTAATAAAAAGCTTCCATATTACTGTGAATTCCGCAAATGTTTCGGCATTAATATAGCTGAGAACAGCGTAGCCCGTGGCAGTTTGGTTGGCCCGCTGGCCTTGCAGAGCCGCCTCCTGGAGGTGGACCCCGTGCTGTCTTTGCTGCTTCTGTCTCAGACGCGCTGTTTGTCCAGGCAGAGCCTGGTCTGGTCTGGGGCTCGGGCAGGCTCCTGTCTCCCTGCTGCCCACTGCTGGGGGTTGTCCCGCCCTCCCACACGGCGGGGAGGCGGCAGGAGCGCGGGGCCGCGGCCTGCTTTCACATCCCTCTGTGTCCTCTGTTCATGTGCTCAGGTGTCTGATGGAAGACGTCATGCCCAGAGCACACAGAGTTGGTCAGATTCGAGATTCACCCGGTGTGTCTCCCTACTCCGGGAGTTCTGCAGACCGTCATGGCCTCCCCTACACCTCTGTCCTAGACATGGGGGGCACAGAGAGCCCCCCGTGTCCACCCTCCTGTAGCGCCCCCTCTCAGGTTGGACCTCCTCCTCCCATTGGCACAGACGACAGCGGTGGAGGTATGGTGCTTGCTGTCCTTGCCACTCAGCAGGCACGTGACAGGCAGCTCTTCTGTAGGAGGGGACAGACGTGCCTGAGTGTGATGGCACGGGGGCAGGGTTCTGAGGGTGGCGCTCGAGGACAGCCTGGTGCAGGCTAGAGTCCTCTGGCCCCCAGTCTGGACAGTATGCCCCTCCCTCCCAGCACCACTCCCCGCAGCCTCCTTCGCGTAGCCTGTTGCACGCACGTCTCTGTTTCCTTGGTTCCTCCCCGTGTTGCTCGGAGGGCTTGGGGCTGATCGATTCCCATGTTGCTCTCGTCCGGCTCCTTACCTGTCACTTTCCTTTCCCCTTCCTTCATTGCTGCCCATGGTCCATGCTCCCCGAACGCTGAGTCCAGTGGCCCCCGGCTCCCTCCCGGGTCTATGCCCTGGCTGGGTGCTGCCGAGGGGCTGCTGGTTTCCAGGTTCCCCCCTGAGGGAAGAGCCCCAGGCCGGAGCCCGTTAGTGGGGAAGCAGCCCCCATGCCTCTGAATGGCGCGGTTGCCGGGGCTCCCTAGGCTCTTGATCCACCTTGTGTGCTCTTCACCGGTAGCCCTTTGAGGTATGGCAGACACCTTCTAGACAAGGACACCAAGCCCCGGGGCCTCCGTGATGTGTGAGGACACTGTTGTGGTCCTGTGGATAGTAGGATCCTCGTGGTCACGTCTGAAGACGGGGGGATGGACCTGAACCGTAGACTCCCTCTTGGCATTAAAATGTGCGCACCTTCCTTTAGCCTCCTTGGACCTTTCCCTGGGTGATGGGGATGGTCACCATGTTGGTCCTTGGGGGATATTCGTGTGGGATGTCGGGAGCCAGCCCGTGATGCCAGCTCAAGCCCTGAATGTTCTTACTTGGTTGCTGCTTGAACGTGTGGGTGCTTTCCTGTGCAGCGTGGGGGACTTCGTGGTAACTCACATCAGGCGGTGGCCAAGTGGGGGTCAGCAGAGGTTTTCAGGTGCTTCCTTTGAGAAGTGCCCTGGATCCCCACGGACTCTGCGAAGTAGAAGAATGTGGCCTGGGTGCCGGGAAGAAGCTGTCACAGCCGAGAACTTGTGCGCAGTCGATGCCCCTGAATTGCTGCCCGTGTCAGAGGCTGGAGATCAATGTTCACTAATTGCTATGGATTATGTTGCTGAAGAGCCGAGGGCCGCTCTCTCCCTCGTCACGCAGCAGGCACTGCTTGGTTGGGAAGGGTCAGGCAAGCCTCCACGCAGGGCCTGGGGGAGCCCCGTTCAGGAAGAACCTGCCATGTCCTCTGGAGCCAAGCTCGGTGACAGAAGGAATTTGTGTTTTCAGAGCGGGAGCGGGTTAGAGTCCAGAGTAAATTCATGGCTGTCGTTAAGGATTGTTGTTTCAGTCACATGCTTATAATGCCATTCGTCACCTTGTAAAATAATACATCTTTCTCCTGCATCTCCAGATTCACATAGACATCCCTCGAATGAGTCCAGAAGCATTAATACTTCAACCCAAAGTGACAGAGGTAAGAGCCGGGATCGTGAAATGCCTGTGCAGGGTATTTCCCTCTGTCGGGGTGGCGGGGCCCCATGAACTAGCGAGATGGTTGGTGCAGTTAGGGTGCTTATCCACCACAGGTTTGGGGGTAGCCCTTGTGAACATAGTCATGGACAGGAATCGCTGATTGTTTTGAAAATACTTTGTGTGTAATATCGACGCATATAGAAGGTACGGGTGTGTGTAGCTGAGCGTACACTCGTGTCCACCCCCACTGAGGGCCGAGAACCCCACTCACGTTGGACCCATCGTGTTGGAGAGACTCCCGGTTCTCACCTTGCACTCGAGAGGCCCCCAGGACATGACCAGCCTCTTGACTCTGTGATTCCCCACGACCTCCGCACGTGTGGTGTGGTGTGGTGGCCAGTCCGCATCCAGGAAGCAGTGGGGGCCGCGTCCTTCCTCCGGTAGCCTCGTCCCTCCGCAGCTTGTGTTCTTCCTCCACATTAGTGTCTCAGGTTCAGCTGATCTGTGTGTCCAGTTGTAGAGTAGTCCATCATTTAAATATTTAAAAACTTCTGCGGCCTTTTTCTCGTTGCCAGACATTTGGGTGGTGTCTCACGTTCTGTGATCGGGACCTTCAGGCACATTCTCGCAGGTGCCCACAGGCAGGAGTTTCTCTGGGGCATTGCCAAAGACGTGATACGGTTGTGTGCAGGGGTGTAGGCTTGTCGAACCTGTCCCAGGTGCGCTGCACTCCTCACATGCTCGCCTGCAGGGTGAGTCCCGTGCTCCGCGTCCTGCCAGGACTTCCCACGGGCATTCTTATTGTGGCCTTCGTCTGCGTGTCTCTTCTTCCTGGTGGCGACGAGCACCTCTTCCTAGATTTATGGGCTCCTGGGTTTCCTCTTCTGCGAGATGCTTGCTTCTGTCTTTTGCCCATTTTTCTTTTGGGTTGTTGATCTAATTTTTTATTGGCTGCTGATCTTTATGTGTTAGGGATTCTAAATCTTTGTCAGTTTGAGTGTCACGTGTGTCCTCTTCCACACTGTGGCCACTCTTCACTTCCTTCTTGGTGGCCATTGATGACCAGAAGTTCCTCATTTCCATGTGGTCGAACTTCTCTGTCTCTTCTTTCTTTCTTTATGGTTAGTGCTCATGTGCTTTTCTTAAGAAATCTCTCTATATTTCACACAGTGCCTCTCCCATGGTCTCACATGAAAGTTTTAACGTTTGCCCTCCATACCTGTGCGTTCCATGCGTCTGTCATTGCCCGCTGTGCAAGAGGTGAGGTGCGCGATGTGAGGTAGGGATCCAGTGAACTATCAGCCCATAAAGGGACCCGTCGGGCCTGGTTGCCACCTTGTCTGCCCACGTTTGCAGCCTCCCTTCTGTTGTTCGTCCTTCTCACATGTGCACACGTGTTTCTGTGGTCTCTGTTTTGTCCAGAATTCAAGGTGTCTTCCCACAACACCACACCTGCCAGTGAGTTCGGTTGCGTCCTGGGTGTCTCTGCGCCCCCCCTTTCCCCGCTAGGCCTCTGGCCCGTGCACACCCATCTGAGCCTCACAGTCAGACGGCCCGGCTTCCGTGTGCCCCGTTGGTGTTTACTGTCTGCTGGTTGTGTGGCGGGAGCTGCACGGAGTCCGGAGACCAGTTTGCGAGGATGGACGTGTTCATGAAACCCAGTCTCCGTTGTCACGAACATGCGGATTCTCTGTGTTCTAGGCCATGTCAGTATAGTTTTGGAATGTGCTCCATGGAAGGGCTTGTGTGTGCCAGCGAGAGAGGGAACACAAGCAGGGGGAGTGGGAGAGGAAGAAGCAGGCTCATAGCGGAGGAGCCTGATGTGGGGCTCGATCCCATAACACCGGGATCACGCCCTGAGCCGAAGGCAGATGCTTAACCGCTGTGCCACCCAGGCGCCCCTTGTGTGTGTTTTATTAGATTCATTCTTACCATATTTTTTGTTGCTCTTATAAACAGTATCTCTTTAAAATGGAATTTTTTACTGCTCGAGATATTTGCTTTTGCATCTCTATTGCTTCCGTAAATGCACTTTTAAACTTTGCTGTTGCTTGTATGTTTGGTAAGTTTGTTGAACAAAAATCCTGGATTATGAAAGCAAAAGTGCTTCTAGATTATAGAACACAAAAGGAGAAAATTAGCCTTCCACATAAATAGTCATTTTGAGACACTTCTTCCTGATTGTCTTTTTCAGCAAGTTGTACTTACCGTATCTGGAAAACAAAGATAACATATTGTTACCTCTTTTTTATTATTATTATTATTATTATTATTATTATTATTTTTAAAGATTTTATTTATTATTATTATTATTATTATTATTATTATTATTATTATTATTATTAATCCTGGAACGCCGGGATCACGCCCTGAGCCGAAGGCAGACGATTAACCGCTGTGCCACCCAGGCGCCCCTTATTATTATTTTTTTTAATGGAAGATGGAGTCGGCCACAGACTTTTGGTTTATTTTGTTTTTCTGTTTTTCCCGACACTCGACACCTTCCTTGTAGAGCAGAGCTCACAGGCTCTTGGTTCCGGAGCCGGGATGTAGTCACCGTAGTGGGTGCTGATTGGTCTGCTTGTCTGGGACGTCCTGGGACCCGGGTCCCACTGCTTTGAGGCACCTTTTCCCTGGCAGCCGCTCTCTCTCTGTTAAGCGATTTCTCGCTCTGCATTCAGCGTGCGTCCCCTGGAGCTTCAGACCCTGCCCAGGCCCCCGCTCAGCAGGGCAGTGCCACCCGAGGGGCTGCTGGGCTCCCCAGGAGGCCGTGGGGTGTAGGCGGGCTGCCGCGCAGAGGAGAGGGCCATTTGGGCCCAGCTCTGGGTGCGTGGGGAGTGAAGGGATGAGCAAGGGGCTTGAGGAGAAGTATGGTCTTGTGATCGGCAGTAGGCAAACCCGGGTCTAGTTCCTGGTATTGGGGAGGCTCGGCCTAGGGGTTGCTGCAACAGTCAGTGGCCTGAACGCACAGAAGGGTGTTCCTGTCTCAGGCATGACCTCGCTGGCCATGAGGCGGCTGCTCCTCTGTGCTTGGCTTCCCCCTCGTGGCCCCCGCTGGCTACTCTGTCGAGCTCTCTGCATCCCATTTGTCTTCAAGCAGCAGGAAGGAGAAGACACGCAGAGAAGGACATGCCCCTCCCTTTCCAGCTGTTTTGTAGAAGTTGCTTGCAGTTCTTCTCACACCCCATGGCCAGAGCTGAGTCACGCTGTCCTCGGTGTATGGAACCGGGAAAGTGTAACTCCGATTGTGCTTGGTCTGTGTGCCTTCCTGAAGTCTGGGGCTTCTGACTGCTTGGGAAGAAGGGTTTTGGCGTTTCCCCCCATCCATCCACACACTCCCTTATTCATTCAGTAGGCGAGACCCAGTTCTGCTCTGCTTGTTCTCCCTCTGCCCTGTCCTCTTCCTCCCGTGGCTGGACGTACAATAAAATTCACCCATTTTAGGTATACAGTTAGATTAGTTTTGATACCTGTAGGTAGGAGTATGGCAACTACCCGAATCATGATCTAGAACATTTCCATCACCCTGAAAAGTTCCCTTTGCTGTCCGCCTCCCACCCCACTGTGCCCCTGTGAAGTACTGATCCGCGTTCTGTCTCTAGAGTTTTGCTTTTTAAGAATTTCCTACGAAGGGAATCCTACGAATGGCAGCCTTCCGTGAGTGGCTTCTCTTCGTGCTCAGACACGCGTCTGCGTCGTCACGTGTTGCTGCTAAGTGGGACTCTGTTGTCTGGGTGTGTTCCTCAGTGTGGTTACCCACTGGCCAGTACTCGATGGGTACTCAGGCTCTTTCCAAGTGTGGGTCATCGCAGATTTGCTGCAAACCTTCTTGTAGGGTGCCAGTGAGGGCACCTGTGTCCCTCTGTGCTGAGTACCTGGCCGAAGGGTGGTTGTGTGGGAGTGTATGTGTACATGTTTCATGAGAAGCTGACAGACTAGTTTCCACAGTGGCTGTCCTGGCCTGCCTCCCCCCAGCGGGTGCGAGAGTCCCGGCCTGCATCCCCCCAGTGGGCGCAAGGGTCCAGGCCTGCATCCCCCCAGCGGGCGCAAGGGTCCAGGCCTGCCTCCCCCCAGCGGGCGCCAGGGTCCCGGCCTGCCTCCCCCCAGCGGGCGCGAGGGTCCCGGCCTGCCTCCCACCAGCGGGCGCGAGGGTCCCGGCCTGCATCCCCCCAGCGGGGAGTGAGAGTTCTTGCCCCACATCCTTGTCAGTCCTTGGTATTACCAGCCTTTTCAGTTTTGGCCAGTTTTCAGTGGGTGTGTAATGCTGTCTTGTGGGTCACAGTTTGCAGCTCCCTGGTGACGGATGGTGTTGAGCATCTTGGCCTATGCTGATTTGCCATGTGGAGGTCTTCTTTGATGACCTGTCTGTTCCATTTTTGCTCGCTCTGTAATTGCTTTTCAGACCTTTCGCTTGCCTGTTCCCTGGGCTAGTTCAGCCTGGAAATCCCTGTTTTATAGAAGCTCAGCTGGATTTGGAGGCCTCTGGACTTGTTGAAGTGCTGATAGGAAGGTTTTGAAAGGAGCAGTGGATGGCGTAGGGCCGGACGGCCATCGTGCAGCTGCTCCCCGCCAGAAAGCAGAAGGAGAGCTGGAGCCAGCGACCTTTGTCGGGAGGTCACCGCCCCTCCCCGAGGGCGAATGGGTCCCAGGAGGACCGCAGACCTTCTAGCTCCAGCCTCGGCTCACAGCTACCTGTCCAGTGAACAGCTGACCGGATTCTTCTTTCTCTTACCTGTGACATGAGTGTCTGGTTCCCTCTGGGCCTTCAGATCTTACTGGGAGGTTGTCTTGTCCGAGGTGCTGNNCCTGACGACGCTCTTATGATGCCTCCTGTGGGATTGTGTCTGACTTCTTGTTTATGACGTGACTCACCCTACCTGTTTGTCTGCTCCCCAAGAGCGGGGCTGGGGCCCTGGCTGTGTCCTGGGTGCCCGAGCATCTCCTGGAACCTCGTGGGATTTAGGAGAGTGCGTTGAAATTGATAATTAATGTTTTTATCCAGCGTTGTTATTTGAAAGTAAAATTCAAAACTTTTTGGCTCCTTTTTTTTTTTTTTTTTAATCTTCTGTCCAGTGTTGAACAAATTAGATCTGTTACATTAAAAAATACGAATTCTGACCGGTGGCCCTATGGCTGCTATGGTGGGTGCGGCAAGTTTATTAGAAGAACCATATTGAAATATCGCTGCTGGGCCTTTTGTCCTGAGAAGTTCATCATCTACCGAGTGACTTCGCCTCCGTGGTTATTACATTATCTGCCCTCTGGTTATCTGCTTCTTAGAGCAGTTTCACAAATTAGGGAAATAAGATGCTTTTTCCAATTAGCCATGCAGAAGTGATGTCTCATTACATTTCAGCAGACACACAGGATAATGAAACATGCAGGCTTTTTAAGCCACATTATTTATGTGCAGTTTTTAGAATGAGGGTGATGAGTTTTCCACGGCCCTGAAGGGTGGGCATCTTCTAGGAGGCACACAGCAGTGCAGCACGGAGACGTTCGGAGTGGGCTCCTGCCTGCGGTCGTGCACTTGCTGTGCCCTTGCTCGGAGCCGCGTGTGCCCTGCCACAGCTGGGCCAGTAGTAGCCGGAGGAAGACCGCTTCTGGAGGCTCTGGAGTTGGCTCTGGCCACCAGCGGTCTGGGGCCACATCCAGGTGGGTTCCTGGCATGTGCACATGGAGGACCCCTTAGCAGCCCGCTCTGCGTGGCCGACCCCCGAGGCCTCGGCCTGAACTGGCCAGGTCAGCTCCACCTGGTCCCGCCACGGCAGGCCTGGCAGTGCCCCTTTGTTGCCTGCAGCAGCCCGTTTAGAGTCTCTGTCCCGTTAGACCTCGCTCGGAGGGCCAGCAGCCTGCACGCTGGCGTCTTTCCTCCTGGCTGCCTGGCAGGGGTCTCTTGGGTCGTATCTGTGAATCTCTGAGCTGTCTGCTGGGATTCTGGCCATGGCTGGGCTCCCGGCTTTGTCTTGTCAGACTCTGTGAGGACGGGGCCCAGGGCCCCTTCCTTCCGCCGTCCTTGCGGTGGTGCCTGGTGTGTGGCATGGTGGATGAATGATGCCACATTAAATCACACACTCCTCCCACATGGGTATTCTGTGGGTCCTTTCACAGGAGAGGTGATGCTGGAGGGTCCTCCCAGCTGCAGGCGTTGGGCGTGTTCAGTGTTCCCCCTCTGCAGCTTCTCCCTCCTCATCTCTTCATTTGGGCTCATAATTGGGCCGTTCCCTCCCCCAGAGGTGGGGATGCGTTTGTGAGAGCCCCCGAAGTACTTATTTGTTATATAATCAGTTCCCTAACTCTCCTGGTATGTATTTTGGGAATCCTATCCATAGATCTGTTCTTTTCTGTCTCTGTTTTTATGGTAAAACATGTCAGAGCAGAAGGATCTCTATAACGTATATGTCCAGATTCAGAGAGACAAGCAAGCGTCAACCTACAGATGCTCACTGTTAGCTGAAGAGAGAGAAGGCCCCGCTGTGTCCCCCCCAGACACTTCCCTGTCTCCCAGCAAGTGACCATTCTCTTGTATTTTGGTTGACTATTCTCTTGCTTTTCTGTCAGGTTTTATCATGTGTTTATATGCGTATGTATGTTTTTACCTTTTTTAGTTTTTATTTTGTAGTAGGGTTATTGTCAATATATTTGTGGGTGCTCTTCTGTCACAGCATTTGGTTTTCAGGGTCACCCACCGATGCGTGTGGTTGGCGTTCGTTTCTCGGTGCCGTGCCCCCCC
>NW_024424564.1:54096848-54129197 GCF_017311325.1 Ursus maritimus
TTCTTTGTGCTCATCCCTCCAGTCTCATGTCACTTAAGCTTTCAGGCCATTTTCACTCCTGTGCGTTTTCTCAGGATGTCTCTGTGCACATTCCTGTGTGAGCCCGGTGTGCGTGTAGAGTCCCTCTGGGGTGTGTATGGGGAGGGGCCCCGGGGGCTGGCACAGGTGAGTCCGGCAGGGGTGCTGGGGGGAGTGCCCAGAACCGTCCCTCCCCTGCACTTGGGATTGTCAGGCGGAGCCCCCTGCCCCAGATGGGGCATGAAGTGATGTCCCGCTGGGCTTTTAACTTTCACTTCCTTAAGTGCACATGAAGTGGAGTATTTTTTCATAGGTTTCTTGGCCATTTGTGTTTCTTCTCTTGTGAAATGCTTTTGTTCCATATTTCGCTTGTGGTGTTTGTTAGTTTGTTCTGTTGATTTAAAGGACTTCTCAATCTGTTCAGGATGCTAATTCTGTTTTGGATGCGGATGGATACATGCATCTCCCTTCCGGTAGTGGGTGGTTCTTTACTCTGTTGGTGAGGAGACATTCTTAATGTACTGTGGCCAGTTCCACAGTCTTCGCCTTTATGATTACGCCTTTTTGCATCTCTTTTTATTTTTTGAAGATGTATTTATTTATTTGAGAGAGAGACGGAGAGTACGTGTGTTGGGGAGGAACAGAGGGAGAGGGAGAGGGAATCTCCAGCAGACTCCCCACTGAGCATAGAGGCTGACACGGGGCTCGATCTCACAACCCTGAGATGGTGACCTGGCCTAAACTGAGAGTCAGACGCTTAACCAATTCTGCCACCCAGACGCACTGCGTTTTTGCATCTTAAGACATTGTTTTTTAACCTCATGATTTCAAAGAAGTCTTAATCTTTCTTCCAAGAGTTTTGAAGTTTTGCCTTAGATTTAGGGCCATGATCTGTTTGGAATTGACTTTGTGTGCGTGGAGTTTGACGTGGCAGTCTGATTTTGGAACACGTTCCCCCGTGGGGATGCAGGTTTGCCCCCACCCATGGATCGGCTCAGTCTTAAATCAGGATTCCATAGGTATGTGGGCTCCGTCTAGGCTCTTATCCATTCTGCCGGTCTGTCTGTTTGTCCCTGTGCTGGCTTCCTTTTCTTGGTTCCGAGGTCTTGCTGTCCTGCGGGCCAGGCTGCCCATGCCTCTTTCTGGGGCGTTCGTGAAAATACAAAAGCAGCTCGTTAGTTTCATGAAAATCCCAGAAATCACACTGAATCTACCCATCAGTTGGAGGGAATTCACATTCTGTTTTTGCATTTCTTTAGTTCTCTGGATCTTTTATTTATATTTATATTTATTTTATTTTATTTTATTTTATTTTATTTTTTAAAAAGATTTTATTTACTTATTTGACAGAGAGAGAGACAGGCAGAGAGAGAGGGAACACAGGCAGGGGGAGTGGGAGAGGGAGAAGTAGGCTCCCAGTGGAGGAGTCTGATGCGGGACTCGATCCTAGGACTCCGGGATCACGCCCTGAGCCAAAGGCAGACGCTTAACGACTGAGCCACCCAGGCGCCCCTGGATCTTTTATTTTTAAACAATGTTTTCTTTCTCGTCTTCTTCTGATACTCTCTAGAAAGGCGGTTGACTTTTGTCAGTGAATCTGGCACATTTTACTAACCTCTTTCATCAATTCTCATGTTCTGTGTGTGGATGTGGTTGAGGTTTTAGAGAAAGTAATCATATTACTTGTGAATAATGGCAGTTTCTTTTTTTATTTTTTTCTGTTTTGATGCATATTTGTTAATTTGTTTTGTTTTGCTGGCTAGGACTTCTACCACAGCACTGACTACAGTGGGGAAAGCAGGCCTCCCGGTGTCATTCCCGATCATAACAGGAGGCCTGTTCACACTGCGCCGACTTCGGGGAGTTACTCTAAGCATTACGGGTGCCGTTTGTCATGTGGGGGACGGTTCCTTGCTCGTGGTGTTAAAGTCATAAATGGTTGCTGGGGTTTATCAAGTCCTTTCCTCCTGTCATCTGATATGAGAATACATTTTTGCCCCCTTATTCTCTTAACGTGGTGGATTTTATTTGTAGACTTCCTGGTAGTGAGGGACGGTATGTTCTGGAAGTAAATTGGCTTGTTGGGGTGGATTGTTCCAGGGCCTGGCAGGAGCAGGTCTGTGGCCATCGCGTGGGCCGCACTGCCAGAAGGGAATGTGGTCGCGCCTGAATTTGAAAAATGCTTCCTTCTGACTGGCCCCTCATCCTTCACGGTGCTTTGACATAGAGCTGTGTCTGTTGTGTTGAATATTTGGTCTGGTAATAGTGACACTGTGATGTCTTGTTTGCAAGTGTTTTGAGTGTAGTGAGACATCTGTACCTTTGCTAACCTATCAAACACCTGTCTTGAGCACAGAATGTGGGGCGTAAATTGTCACGTTTGAAGGAGGTGAGTGTCAAGTAATTCACACACCACACATGGCCTCGTTGCTTTAAGAGAGCTCTAGGTTATTAATTAGCGTTGTGACAGATCACCAGTGGCCGTCTTGGTGTGTCCAGTGTATATTTTACGTGATAGGTGGCTGCCTTCTTCTTTTTTTTTTTTTTTAAAGATTTTATTTATTCATTCATTCAACAGAGATAGAGACAGCCAGCGAGAGAGGGGACACAAGCAGGGGGAGTGGGAGAGGAAGAAGCAGGCTCCCAGTGGAGGAGCCTGATGTGGGGCTCGATCCCAGAACGCCGGGATCACGCCCTGAGCCGAAGGCAGACGCCCAACCGCTGTGCCACCCAGGCGCCCCAGGTGGCTGCCTTCTAATGCACGTTTTAGATTTGTCACGGGCTCTTCCTTGGCGTCGTTCATCAGGTGTTAGAATTCATATGGGGCCGGAGTTGCTTGGATCGTGCTGTACCCGCTCACGCTATGGTAACTTCTGGGCCACACGGCTCCTGGGCTCCCGGGGCTGTGCGCCGCACAGTCCTCCCAGCAGACCCGCGGGTGTGCTGCTCCTCGCACAGAGACGGTCTCCGCGGTGCTTTGTGTGCTGGGAAGTCATGTGGCTCGTGCACATGCCGAGTGTTTTCGGGTGTCTGAAACCAGGTTTCTGTAAGTCCTCATGAGCATGGCGACATTTTCGAGTTCAGTGTATTTAGTTTTTTAGACCGCAGAGTGGCTTAGCTCCTGGAGCGCCCCGTGGGGCTGTGTGGGTCCTGCCTCGGGGGCCCCTGGAGGGCACGGCAGGTTTGCAGAGTGAAGACGGGGACCTCTCCAGCCCCTCCTGGGAGCCTTCTGTGCAGGGATGTCTTTTGAGTTTTCTAGGAGAAACCTTTGTTGGTGCTCAGGTGTCTGAAGTTTGGCAAGCGAGAGTGAAGGGGGTGCCCGTCGCGTTTGCATTTTTTCAGCCCCGGTGGTAACAGATACTAGTCACTCTTACTGCTGCTGCTGAGTGTAAGTTGGTTTGTACAAAAGATACTTTGGGAGGAGTTTGAAGTTTGAACTACTCTTGATGAATTCCGACTCTTCAGCAAAGACAAGCACATCAGGAATGTTAACAGAACTTTAATAGCTGATAAGATCCAATGTGTATTCACGGTTGGAGCCATTTCGGATCGTTCTGCGTTTTCACTAAACATGCCCGTACATGCGAGCATCCTGCCTTTATTGTCCTTTGCCAGATGATATGGCTGCTTATACTGACAGCACATTCTTTAATCTTGAGTTAATGTGCCGTGACAGAGCTCTCTCCCCATCTCTGCGTCTGCTCCTGACTCACGGCGCTGCTCCCGCTAGTCGCCCCGCGCAAGCAGCTACCTTGTTTCCACCTGTCCTGCCGCAGCGGTCAGGGAAGCACCTGGGTCTCTGGCAGATGGCGTGGTGGGGCTGTGACCCCCTGAAGAAGTGCCAGTGGACACCGAGGCCCGGGTGTGGTCTCTGTCCTCAGCACTGGGCTGTCGAAGGGTGGCCATGGACACGTGTGCAGGAAGCAGAAGGGATCCTACCACGTCGTCCAGAAAGTCTGTGTGAGTGTGTATGTGTATGTGTATGTGTATGTGTATGTGTATGTGTGTGTGTGTATATGGTGCCAGCCTTGTTCTGGTCTTGCACAGAGTCAGAGAACATAGCCCTGATCACGGTGCTTTGTGGGGACACTTGAATTTGGAGGGTAACACTGAATTGCTGGCGTCCCCCGTGTCACAGTTCTGGGGAGCCTCTGTTTCCTGACCTGGTCGTCCAGCAGCCGTGTAGGAAGAATGTACTGACTCCCAGGCTGTGCCCCACCTCCCCGGTGCCCCCCCGCCCCTGCCCCCCACAGGCAGGTGGCGCAGGCCTGGGGGGTCCTGGTGGTGCCTGTGTCACAGGCAGTAGTGTAGATGCTGGAGGGTGGCTTCTAGCCCCGAGCTCAGCTGCCTCCGGCTGGTGGTGGGAAGCTCCAGCGACGCTGTCCTCTGGCCTCACCGTGCTTGCCCTGGGGGAAAGGGCTGGGCAGACACCGCCCCACGCACCCTCAGGCCGCTGGTGGAGTCTCCTCCTGATTCCTAGCTTGGCCCTTTTGGCTTGTGACCCTTGATTTCGGTGACCCTCTGGCTCTTCCTGCTTCGCCTTGGGGGGACTTCCCACCAGCTCTGTCCTTTGTCACTCTTCTGAGCCTGGGCCCAAGGGGACTCTGGGGCATTGGGCCTGGTCAGTGAAAGGTCTGGTGGTGGCCGGACACCCTGTTCTCCTGGTGCCTTCTTTAGTGGGGTGTGAGAGCACGTGCAGGGACCACTCGTCCTTGGGGTTGTACCATCTGTGGGGGCTGACCTTGGTGAATGTCCTTCAGAAGATTCCTCTTGGGTTTCGTTTTTAGTTGAGTCTATGTCAGGGAGCAGCGGGGCCCTGGCTGTGGAGAAGCCAGCAGGAGCGAATGCTTGCTCCCGGTTTGCCCCCAGGCCCATCGCTGGGTGTACATTCAAGGGAACTGGTGCTTAACTTGAACCCCCTTTAAGGGTCCTGTTGTTGACTATGAAAACACCTGCTTGGAAAAGGTGATAGGAAAGCCGTTATTGGTGGTGTCTCTTGCCAGGGGCTTGGCCGTGGCTGGGTGCGTGCTGTGAACAGTAACAACGCGGATCAGATGTAGGTTAGAAGCCCTGCCGCTCGCAGCCTGTGGTGCTGGGAACGGGATTCCATGTCCTCAGGACTTGCTCTCAGCGATGTCTCATCTGTGGAGAGCTCATTATGATGGCAGTCGAATGGAAAAATATTTTCGGGGTAACCCTCAGAGGTCCTGTCCTGATGTGCTCACAGTCACACGTGCTGTCCTGGTCTGTGTGGCGGGGACGGGATCTACAGCGGGGCACACCGTCGCTCAGGTCGTCACAGCCCTTGTTAGGAATGGGGCTGAGGGTCCTTGAGATGGGATCTGTCAGAGGGAGGCAGTGGGGACCCTGGGGCCCCACGGGACAATCTCAGCTGGTTTGGGGAGGGAGTTCTGAAAGATGCTGAGTGACTCGACTCGGACCTGTGCTAATTGTCGTGATTTCAGAAGCAAAGCAAAGTCAGATGAAGTAATTTAAGACAAAAGATACAGGATAAATCACAGTCAGTGAAGAGGAAAAGAACAAAGAGAAAGCAGCCCTTAGCCTACTAATGGCACGTGTAGTTTCTGATGTGGGCCTGGTCCTGCCAGTCAGCTTTGCAGCCTGGCCTGTGGTTGGTCCTGGCGCGGCCTCAAGTGGACGAGTTAGTTATGCTGCCGATAGATTTAGGTCTGGGCCGGGTGTCCTGCAGCAGCCCCATCTTCTGGGGCCGCGGGGCCCCTGTCCTCTTTTAGCCCCTGCAGCCAGCCCTCCTGGAAGGGAGCAGGGACAGGAGCTGGAAGGGGGCCTGCATGTGGCTGGAGCCGTGGGAACCTCCTTGGTGTGGCCAGGGGCACGAGTGAACCTTGGGGCCCCCAGGAGGGGCTGCTGGGATTCTTGCTGCGTTGTGGTTCCTGCCGACCCCCTCCGCCTGGAGGCCCCTCTGCCTGGCACCCCTCCACGTGACACCCACCTCAGCTGGCAGGCAGCTCAGGACTTCGTTCTCTTCCATGTTCTAGATTTAGGAGCTCCCAGTGTCACCAGGCATTCTCCCTACATGGAAATCTTTTCTATGTTATTGCAATTAATGGAAAGTTTTTCCTCCTGGGAGTCTAGACAAGGCTGAACTGTCTGTCACCTCATAAAAGATAGACTTCTGCCTGCCCCCTTAGATAGATGGCTGTTGCAGTGTGTTCTGTGGGTGGCGTCTGGCTGCGGCGCTGGGCCGAATTGGGCGCATAGGACTGGGGGAGCCTGCCAGGGCAGGTGTGTAGACCTGGGGCCTGCAGGTGCTTTGACTGGGGTGGGGTTCTTTGTGGCTTCGTGTGTGTCCCTGGTGTGGCAGGACAGTCTGACAGGATGAAGAGAGGCTGAAGGACATTTAAGCCAGTTCCTGACCTTTTTGTCCCCCTTTCCTGCCAAAGAAACATAAATCCTGGGTTTTTTCTTATTTTCTAAATTAATGGCTATTGTTAGAGGGAAATAATATGCGAGAAGATGAGTGGCTCTGGGTGCAGCTCTGCAGTGACATCAGGAGCTGGGAGCACTCACTCAGAACAGATGTCAGGGTAAAGGGCATGTGAGCCTCAGCGTGACCAGTGGAAGTGATTCAGTTGGTGTAGACGTCAGTGTGCACGCAGAGCTGCGGAAGTGGCTGGGTGCCGCTGTCGGGAGTCGGGACAGGGGCCCGGAGGCTGCCTGTAGGCGGCACGTTCCCCGAGGAGGATGCGAGGGCGCTCGTCCTGCGGAAGACGGAGCTGGTGCTGATGGCGCGGACGGAGCTCTGCGTCGTCCCCCTGCCTCCTCTCCACGTCCCCCTCTGCGCTCTGCTCCTCCTGCCTCCTGCAAGGTCCGCATCAGCCTTCACAGTGCCGTTTGCCTGTCGCCTGCTCTTCGAAGTCTCCCTGTGCCGCGTGCTCCCCCACCGCTCCCTCTCAGTGGAGCTGAGTCTCCCTGCCCCTCAGTCCGTTTCACCTCTCCGACAAGTGGGGGCCCCTGACGTCCCGACTGCCTGGCCTCTGGGGAGCTGGGTCTGGAGTGCCACGTGATGGAGACACAGAATGGGAAACGCTGGTCCGAAAAGCAGGTGTTGTCTGAGATCTCACCGGAACGGAAAGGTCCAGGGGCTCACCAGTGGCACAGGCCTTGGAGAGCAGAGGCAAGTGGGGGCTCGAAACGAGGGGTGGAGGACCCGGATCATTCACGCCTCTTTTTAGCCAAAGAGAGTTCCAGGGTTTTCCTCTGTGCCCGTTATGTGCCAGGACTGGGCACGGAGTGAACGGGACGCAGGAGGGCCCTTCCTCAGGGGGCTCACGTGGGAGTGGTTGGAGCTGCAGGCTCGGAAGAGGGGCAGCTGTCCTGGCTGGGGCGGTACAGGAAGTTGGCTCTCAGGAGGTGGCATTTGAACCAAGACCTGATGCTGGAGATCAGGGCCGCCGTGGGAAGTCTGGGAGTGGGGCGTTGTAGGCGGAAAGGACAAGTGCAGGGGCCTTGAGGGGGTATAGAAGTTGCCGGTTTGGTGAGAGAGGAGGGGTTGGAGGCGATGAAGTAGGGAAGGGAGTGGCAGGGCAGACACCTTGGCGTCATGGCCAGGAGTTTGCATTTACCCTCAGTGTCTCGGGCAGCCACCGGCGACGGACCGTGTGACCTGACACGTTTCGGCAGCTCCTCTGCCGCTCTGTGGGGTGTGGAGGACCGGTGTTAGCAGGGAGACCAGCTGGGAGACTGTCACAGGGGACCCGGCACGAGATGACGGCCACTAGCCAGGGCAGTGGAGCCGAGAGAAGGAGTTGGAGCTGGCTGTGCTGGAGGCTGCTGCGGGGGTGAGGACACGAGGGTGAGCGTGCCACTCTCTGTGGCCTCGAGGCTGGACCTCGGGGGACGATGACCCTCAAGCGTGCGTCTCCTTAGTTGCAGAGCCAGGATTTGCATCCGTTGTCACAAACCTTCATGGCTGGCCACGCTCTTGTGGCATTTTAGCCTGCCTGTCTTGTTAAAGCCATTTTTGGGGCACCTGGGTGGCTCAGTCAGTCAAGTGTCTCCCTTCGGCTCGGGTTATGATCCCAGGGTTCTGGGATCGAGTCCCTCATCGGGCTCCCTGCTCAGTGGGGAGTCTGCTTCTCCCTCTCCTGCTCCTCCTGCTTATGCATGCACTCTCTCTCTAAATAAAATCTTAAAAAAAAGTAAAAGCCATCTTTGTTTATGCTTGAACCACTTGTCCCTTTATTTACATGTTACTGGGATTAAAGCCTTAAAAGTATAATTTTCAGGTTATCAAGAGACATCAAGTAGAGTTGAATCTAAATGATTGAACTACCTGACTGATAGCTTTCCTTAATTAATGGGAAATCTGAATTCTTTTTTTTTTTTTTTTTTAAGATTTTATTTATCTATTCGACAGGATAGAGACAGCCAGTGAGAGAGGGAACACAAGCAGGGGGAGTGGGAGAGGAAGAAGCAGGCTCATAGTGGAAGAGCCTGATGTAGGGCTCGATCCCACAACGCCGGGATCACGCCCTGAGCCGAAGGCAGACGCTTAACCGCTGTGCCACCCAGGTGCCCCGGGAAATCTGAATTCTGAACGTTTTCCCAAAGTAGTACAGATACAGGGCACTCTGCAAGCATGTGAGTGTGTGGGCTGGCCCGTGCTTCTGGAAGCCCCGAATGGGGACCCGGATGAAGGGGGCAGTAGGTAGTTGCTGGGTTGTTGGCTCCTTTGCAGACGGCTTTGCAAGCCCGTGAGCGGTCTGTGACTGAGAAGGCTCAGCTGCCTCCTCCTGGCGCCTTGCTCAGCCGTGTGCACCAGACGCATTTGCCTCTGAGTGCTTTTCCTCAGTTTCCCTAGGTAATGTCCCGTGGACCCTAGTCCATCTCAGGACAGCTTGCTCTGTTCCTGCTTGTGAGTGGGGTTAGGGGGTGTGAGAGAGAGAGAGAGAGAGAGATAGCCAGCCAAGCGCTCTGAAAGTCTGGGGCTCTGTTAAGGGTGGGAGGGCCCCATTGCTGACAGGACCACTCCCCAGGATAGTGAGATTGCAAAGCAGGAAAGGAGATTTCTGTGCCCTCAGTTCTGGCTTTTCCTCCATTGCACACACACATGTGCACCACACACCTGCCCACACACACATGCCACATGTCTGTGCGCACACATGCATATGCTCCACCCACGTGTGTGCACATGCCGCACACGGACCGCACATCTGTGTGCACACACCTCACCTGTGCATGCACACATGTACTGCACACCTGTGTGTACACGCACCTCACACCTGTGCACACCACACACACCACACATCTGTGTACCCGCACGTGTGCACCCCAGGCCCCTTTGTTGACCAGGTCCCCGCTGGGCCTTGCACAGGTAGAAATCACTTAGATGCACTTTTTCATCAGGAGCTCGTTGACGTTGCTGTTTCTTTCTTACTATACAATTGTAGTTTTTTGGTGTTCTCTCTTTTAATTTACATATGAAAACAACTCTTGTGTACTAAGGCAGACCAGTGGTGGCATTTTGTAAGCCTTACAAGACCCTGTGTAGTCAGATACCAGCGTGGACTCCTGGCTCTGCTGCTCTGGGGGAATGGCTTACCCCGTGCGTGCTGGAGCTTTCTCACCTGTAGGAGTTCTCTGTTCCTGTGCAGCAATATCGCCACAAACCTAGCACTTCAAACAACACCCACTTATTCATATTTGGTGACCCACAGTTTCTGTGGGTCGGGAGCCTGGGCATGTCTTAGCTCAGGATCTCCCTGGGTGGCCACCAGGTGTGGTCTGGGCTGCAGACTCACCGGAGGCTGGACTGGGGAAGGATCCACTTCCAGACCCACGTGGTTGCTGGCAGGACTCGGTTGCTGGTCAGCTGTGGAGCCGGGGCCTGGGTTCCCCGCCACTTCTCGGCTACCCTCAGGTCCTTGGCACACGGCCCTTTCCATATGCAGCTCACAGTGTGGTAGCCTGTCCTTGACGGCAGCAGGGAGAGTGTCTCCCGGCAGGACGGGTTGCTGTCTTTTGTGACATAATTGTGCACATGCCATCCCCTGTGCAAAGCAGGTTGCAGGGCCTGCCCACACTCAAGGGGAGGGTACCACACAAGAGTGCATGCACCATGAGGTGGGGGGGGCACAGGGCATCCTGGGGTCTGTCCACCACGTCATCTGGAAGTGGGGTCGTAATCATACCTGCCTCAACGTTTAGGGGAGGGTGAGCTAAGTGAAGGCCGTTGGGACAGTAGCGTTTAATGAATGTTGGCAACTATTGCACGATCACAGCAGCGTTGTCATTACTGGTGTTAGGTTGCTTACCGAAGCCCACGTACTGCACCGTGGCATTTGGGCTGTCCCCATGACTCCTTCCTGCCCTCAAGGCACCCTTCCATCTCTCCTTTGCTCTCAGTGGCCTCCAGAATGCAGAGTGTACCACTGTGGAACCCTTCCATCCACGCGTTTGCGGGGCTGATGCTTCTCCTTTGTTCTCGGCCCTCCTCAGGCCTGGTTGTCATGTGGCGACCCCAGAGGTCCTTGCTCCCTGCCTTAGGTCTCCGACCTGGAGGGTGCTGCGGACAGTGCCCCTGTGCAATTTTGGCTGTCTGTTGTGGTGGCCTGCTCCCCTGCCAACTGGGAGCTTCTTTCACAGCAAGCTGACCCCATCTCTGGGTGCCCTGCTGCCATGTCTTGAGGGTAACCCTAAGGAGGGGACAAGGGCCACACGAGGAATGGCTGAGGGAGAGGCCTGAGCCCCATCCCTGGGTGTTCCTGGAGCCGTCTGAGCGTTGCCCTGCGCAGGGCATGAAAGCCATGCTGGGACTTGAAGGAGCCGGACTGCACCGGAGAGGCATGGGCCAGGGCAGGTGGACTCGCCTCTCTTGGCCCCGTCGTCTCACCCATGGGTCTCAGGTTGGGGGCCTGCCCGGTGAGCTGATGGTGGGAATGTGCCTCCGTTGTGAGGCTCCACTGTTCCTGGCCACGTTGCGACTAAGCAGGCATGCAAAGGAATTCCCCACCTTTCTGGTTGTCTTTGCTAGAACTTTCCAGTGGGAGATAGAAGTCTGCCAGTGAGCTGTACACATGCTTGGGGTCTTGTTCTTGAGGAGATGCTTGGCTGACTTTCGTGGCCCTGCACTGCTCTGTCTGGTGAACTGTCACACGTTTGTCCCGACTGGCCCTGCTCCTGCTCGTCCTCGTGCAGCCTTGTCCTGCCCGCTCTCTGCCTGCCCTGCCTGCTCCAGGCCCCTAATGAGGCTTCGCGCCCAGTGGCCGTGGAGGCTGCCGAGTCTCCTCTTGCTGCTGCAGTCCGGCACTGACTGTGCCCTCGCTTCCCCAGCCTGTCTCCACCCTGTCCACGGCGAGGAAAGGCCCCGCACAGTTGGGACACTGTCTTGGGCTTTCCTTGTGCCCCGGTGGCTTGGCAGGCCTGTGACTGCTGCATGGCTGCCTGGGTGCTGGGGCGGGGGCTAGGATCTGTCAGAGGGGTCCTCTCCTGCACGGACCCTGCTTCCCCATCTGACCACTGTGCCACTGCACTGGCCGGTCGAGTGCTGCTTCCAGTGTCACCAGGGCGAGGGCACCCAGCATGGCGGCGCGGTGTCAGCCATGTAGCGTTTGCACAAGAGAAATGGCAGGTGGTGCCACGCGTTGCATGGTTTTGGTCTTTTGTTCTTGTTCGTATATTCTTCCCAGTTCTCGCTAGAGAGCTGCTGTAAAATGAGCACGTGTGTGGACGTTTGTGTGTGAACGCGTGACTCGTTCAGCAGGTACCTGGCAGCTGCCACGTTGGGCCGGGCTCTGTGCTGAGAGGCCCCGGCTTACGTGGTGGTGACTTTGTTACTTGTTGGGAGTAAGCATAGTGGAGGGTGTACTAGGGTCGACACCAGGCTGGGGGCCTGGACTCTAGGGCTGGTGGTGCCCCTCGTTGACCGTGGGCCCTGCATTAAGAGACTTCCCCATCTAGGCCCAGGGCCTCCGCTGTAGAGCTGGGTTGATGCTGATTTGGGGATGCAGTCCACAAGCTCGGTGATATTTGGGGGTAAGGGCAGTGCAGGAAGGGGTGGAGCTCCTTGGGTGCAAGCACAGTTAGCCCTGCAGGCTTGACTTGTTTGGGAATGTGCAATTCGCGCTCTGTTTGGGCATTTGCTCGTCGAGCCTGCCCCGTGTGCCTTCTTTGCATGAGGCCCGGGTCAGCAGGGAGGGTCTTGTAAGGAGAGAGAGGAGGCTAAGCTACTCCTGTGTCCGTGGCCCGGGTGATGGAACGGCTGGTGGGAGCGTATGTGATGCTGAGATGCTGGAGTCGGTCCTCTTGGATGGTGATGACTGTGCAGTGAGTAAAGGCACATCTACTGAGAGAACAAACCCAGTGCCTGGATGCAGAGAACAGATTGGTGGCTGAAGGAGGCAGGGGTGGTTGTGGGTGAAATGGGCGGAGGGGGTCAACATAAAGTAAGTCAGGGGATGTAACGGATAGTATGCTAACTGTAGTCAGTAACGCTGTGTTGCATATCTCAAAGTTGCTAAGAGGTCTTAAGCCTCATCATGAGGAAACAAATTCGTAACTCTGTGGGTGACAGGTGTCAGACTTACACATACTACAAAGATCATTTTGTAGTATATACCAAATGCTAATCAAATACTGCACACCTGAGACTATATGTCAGTTCTGCCTCATTTAAAACAACCTGTTTACCATGTGAGAGACATTCAGAGCGTTTTTCCATGCACCACCCTTCCCTGACCACAGCACCCCTCCCCCTACCGTGCTTCCTTCCCTCTCTCCGTTCACCCATCTATCCGTGTGTGCACCTGCCCAGCTGCCTGCCCGCCCCTCTGCTCTCCTGTCCCTCCACCACGGAGAGAGTGCTCACCCAGAGGCCAGGGGCTGCTCTACTGCCTGACCAAGTCCTGGGTGGCCGTGTGCAGTCTCTCCCCGTGGGCTTGGGGGAGCAGACAGTGTCTTCTCTGGGGGCCAGCTCGTGTGGCAGGCTGAGCCCGGGGGTCGGTGAGACACTGCAATTGCTTGTAAGTCAGTAAGAAATTAAGGTAATGGGAATTTTATGAAAAAATTAAGTAGCAATTAATACTTGTATACATTTTTATTTTTAATATTGAGACAGTGTAAAACATTGATCGTGTATATGTATTTTGAATGAAAGAATGTATACATTTTAAAGTTTCTCATGTGTTTACTTCTGCTTCACCACCTGTTCAATTTTCTTGCAGATTTTTGAAAGGATATTGTTTATATGGGCGATACGTCACCCTGCCAGTGGATATGTTCAGGGGATTAATGACCTTGTCACTCCTTTCTTTGTAGTCTTCATGTGCGAACACATAGGTAAGACCATCTCATGATATTTTTTTCTTGCAGACATTGAACGTGAGCTTTGGTGGCCCTGCCGCGTTACTGTGCGCGGTGGCACCGATGTGGAGAGGTGCCATTAAGTTAAATGTTGTAATGACGACTGAAAAGAGAGAGTAATAGTTTTCTCATTGATGCCCGCCTTAAAAAAAGTCCGTAAATCCACGTGTTTAACTACTGAAGAAGACATTGAGATGTAGTTTTATTCCGTCTTCTTTTTAATCATACACGGGGAGTGTGGCTTTGTTCTGATTGCCGGCAGAGTGCTGGCTTTCGTGGGCTGCGTTTGAATGGATCGGGTCAAGGTGATAGAGCGCTGGTCGAATGTTCTGCTGACAAGCTAAACCTGAGCCCTCTTTGATTGCGTTCTGCGGCACGTTGTCTCCTTTCTACCTTTGATATACTAGAGGGGTTCATTTGGTGGGAATGTTAATTACATGCAAAATAATTGGTTTAACGGAGATTTAGGTTGGGCAGTGTGGTCTCTCTTGGAGTGCGGTGTATTTTTTCCCATTTATGTTAGAGCAGTCAACTGTAATGTAACTGTACCTGTATGAACATGTGTGAAGTTTTAAAACAATTCTGAAAATACAAGTGCAGGATCTACTTTTTAATTTATCTGTGGGTAAAAAGTAACCAAAGGAGGGGTTTGCTGTTCGCCTGTAGCATTTTTTATGAAAAACCAATTTTAATTTGTCTTCATGTGAACCTTCCCGACTTGATATTTGTTTGTTTTTATGAGATTGTGTCTTTGGCCGCTTCAGCTTCTCATCGTGGTTGAGATCCGAGGGAGGAGGTGTGGCCAGGACGGGTTATCCTCTGAGGGCGCGAACATGCCCGTTCAGTGCGCTTTATTGCAACCTCGCACACTTTGTTGGCGTTGCTGATTTCATAGGTCTTTCATTGCTAAGCAACTAATGAGGACCACCACGGCTCCCTCCCTAATCGGCTCTTATGTAGGGGAGAGGCCGGCGCCCGAGAGCCCTTGCCTTTCTGCTCCTTCCTCCCGTGCTTGACAGATAATGAAAATGTTCTTAATGATCCTAGAACAGTAGGACCTGTCAGTAGACTTCGGGGTTGTTAATTGAAAGAAGTTCAGCTGAGATGTGATTAGAGCACTGATATTCCTTGTTAAATAGACCATTTAATTAATGTGGTAAGTAAGTTTGTCTTAACTACTTTACCACCAACTCATGTCAAAAGACCCAAGCCACCCTTCCTGCGTTTGCCTGAATCGTCAGCGAGATGGGGTGAAGGGGCAGGACCTTGGCGGTCATTGTCTAGAAGGGAGAAAAACCGGAGGAAATAGGCCTTATGCTCTGTCCCTGCCTTCCTGTGACCCCCCCCACGTGCGCACACGCACACACATGCACACACACACGCACACATGCACACACACGCACCAGGACGCGCATGTGCGTCGAGTGGATGTATGGGGTGATTTGGGGATATTTGTATGAAACACACCCATTATTTCTGGCAGTTGGCTGTGTCATTAGGTGGACATATTTTACTTTTCGGTCCTGGCTTTCAGATATGATTGGTGGGCGTGAGTTCTTTCAGCTCTTGCTGTCCGGACTTGGGAGTGTTCATGTGTTGGTCCCGGTCCAGCTCTCCTTACTTGAGAAAGCCTCAGGTCTGTTGAAGTGGCCTGGAGCCCTACCCGCCAGCCTCCCGGGCAGAAGTGTGTCTTTCACGCAGACCTTCATGGGGTGTGTGCCGGGTTGCTGGTCTCGGGCAGAGCAGCGGGGTGTGGAGACCACAACAGTTCAAGTCACCCTGTGTCGAGTGGACATCTGCTGGCCCTCGGCGGGGTGGGAGGGATGCAGGTGAGCAGAGTGAGTGTGGTTCTTGCCCCCTTGAGCTTGTGGTTGCAGCAGGAAGACGCGTTCATGAAAACAGACATTCGTGTTATCTGGCGGTGTATGGGTTGCAGGAAAGCAAACCCAGGCTAGGGGTCGGAGGAGCCTTTCTGGACTCTGTACGCTCCAGCTGCACCTTGTGGAATGAGCAGGGGTGTTGTGTGGAGGGAGCAACGGAGTGCAGTTGAGGGGCTGGAAGAAGTGCTGTGATGCGGGCATGGTGATGAGGGAGCACAGTCCCCACGGGAACTTTGGGCCAAGTCTGCTGGGTGCACGGAAGCCCGGGGGCGTGTTGGGCCACGTTGGCCATGGCTGTGGGAGACGGGAGGGGCTTTGGAGAAGCTCGCAGGCGCGGGGCACTGTGCTGGCGGCCACCAGGGCGAGGGTGTTGTGGTTTGCTGGGTTTTTAAGTGGGTAAACTTCAGATGCTTTGCTTATTGAAGATCTTGAAAATATAGTTTTTTCCTTCAGAGGGTGAAACCTGGTGGTAAGGATTGTGTGGTTTGGATCCTGGAGCACCCTGGCAGGACTTTGGGGTCCGCATTCTGTTCCCACACAGCTGTTCAGACGCTCGAAGGTGCCCATAGCACAGGGGTCAGCCCGCATGCACACTCCCTCCTGAAAGATGCCTGCGACTCAGTTCTCAGGGCAAGCTTGCATTGTTTTGGTTTTCCTTTCTTCTAAGCTGAACTCTGGGAAACAGTCCCCATTAACTGAGGGGAGAAGAAGCCTTCTGGGTGTGAGATCCCTCCAGGAGCCCTCAGGCTGCGGTGGGCAGCGCTGCCAGTCCTGATCGGGAGCCGGGCTTTGCCCGTGGAGGGTTTGCTGCGGGTCCCCAGCTCCAGGCCCACTGTGCTCCTGCTGGTTCACGAGGGAGGAGGGGAACCCGGCATCAGCTCGGGTGACTGTGATGTCCAGGCAGGGGCAGCCACTCTGAGCAAGCAGCAAGGGTCCTGACTTTCAGGTACTGCCACGTAGCGGCCTCTTAATGCCGCTTTTGTGACTTGAAAAAGGCAGAGATGGGAAGTGAACGGTGGCTGACGTACCTGGGGTTGACGAGCAGGGTCTGATTTGGAGGACTTCGGCTCATCAGGTAGATTGACTGCTTCCTTTGCAGAGGGTTGGTTCATCTTCTTTGGGAGGCTGGCCAGGATGATGAGTGTTGGAAGCAACTTGCAGAGTGGAGAGAAATGCTCAGAGAACACTGGGAAGCCGGAAGCAAGGTGAGAACGGAGTAGCCTGGAAATGACCTAGCATAGAGCCGGTCCAGTCACCCTGACTGGTCTCTCAGGGCTGCTAGGACAGTGCTGGGATGGGTCAGAAACATGTGCCGCCGGCTCAGGTCTCCCCGCGGAGCACCTCACACCCCTGGGGAGAGGCAGTTTGGTCCCACTTTCAAAGGTCACGGCGTCCCCAGATGCAGGCCTAGCACATGCACATATGCACGCTCACACGGGCTCACAATGCATGCCAGCCACCGCTTCTCTACGTAAACGTGGCACAGATCCTCGACTACCCTTTGAATGAGCCCATCGTCTCCGGTGGGCTCTGCAGGTGCCGTCATCCGCAGGAAGGTTGGGGAAAGAGGTCAGGAGACTTCTTATGATCTCAGAGGTGGGGGTAGCAGTGTGCAGAGTCCGTCCAGATGTGGAGGTGGGTAAATACAGGCATTAGGGAGCACTGAATCCTGGGGAGTCCCCAGGAGTCGAGTTCTGCAGCGGAAGTATATAATATACTCCCACCGTGAAAGAGTGCCCTATGCTGGGAAGGTTTGGGAATTTATGAATCCATCGTGGAAGAGTGCCTTGTGCCGGGAAGGTTTGGGAATTTAAGGGGCTGAAGCCTTAGGGATAAGAAACTTTAGGTGCATAAATGCTAGGTTTGCTGATGTGTGGATGTTCCCATTCTAGATCCGAGCCACGTCTCCGTGCCTGATCACGGAGATTGCATCCTTGACCCAGAGGCTAGGCAGAGTGTGCAGGACTCTCCAGCCAGCACACCTGGTAGAGATGTCACCTTTCTCCTGAAACAGGCATGTGACACATTCTTGAATTTTACCTTTTGGAAGTTAGAGGAAGCAGCAGGGTAACTACTACTTTGGACTTAGTTCAGGCCCCTGAGGAAGGCAGGTCTCGGATAACGTTGAGAGAGAACCCATGTCATCCCAGCAAAGACAGGGACCATGTGCATAGAGAGACATGGGCTGATGGGAGCAGTCCCAGAGGCAGGTGATGGCAGGGCCTGGCACTGTAGAGAAAGGCCTGGCCCGTGAGGTGGTGAAGAGATTGACGTAGAAGGGAGGGAGGCTGATGGGAGTGGATAATGAGGAAAAGGAGAAGTCTGGCATGTTCCCTGGGTCCACAGTAGATGTGGTGCCATTTTCCTGGACAGGCAGCTGGTTTAGGAGGTGAGAAGACCACTGTGGGTTAGGACATGTTGATCTGGAGCTTGGGAGAGAGGTTTGCACTGGGGGTTGCAAGGAGAATTGTTGCCCTGGAGGTGGTAACTGAGAGGTGTGGGTCTGGATGTGCTTATCCAGAGCATGTGGGCTGGTGAGGGCAGAGTCCTGTAGTCACCAGTGTTTCAGGGGTCTACGGGGACCTGACAGTGGAGGTTTATGGCTCTCTCCTGTGATGGAGTCTGGATGTCAGTAGTCCAGGCCTTTGCTGCTGGGGTGTGTCATCAAGAGCCCCGTGGTACCACTTCAGTGCTGGAGCTTGACCACCGGGGTTTACATGCAGGCTCTGCCGCTTACCAGCTGTGTGGCCTTTCTGGACGCGGGAATCGGGAGGGAATGGCACCATTGCCCTGGTTGCTGTGAGGCCCGAGTGAGTTACTGTGTGAAGAGCTTAGAGCTGTGTGTACAAACGCTGAGTGTTGGGAAGTGTGTTGTTGACATTGTGATTGTTGGGCCATGTCCCTTCTTTGTCTTAGCCTGTGGCTCCTCCACATAAAAAGTTGCTCTGGGTACATTCTTAGGGTCCACATTCTAGGTATGGAAGGAGGGAATTGGTGAAGGGCACAAGGCCAGAGGCCAAAGGGGCATATCAGCTGAGTGTGTCCATTTTCAGAAGGCTTCCTGGCTTTCCCTCATTGGCCTCTGGCCTCTGCCCCCTGCCAGCTGCAGGGGGAGCAGTGGAGAGAGACTCTTGCCGTTCTCCTCCTGGAGTGGAGGAGACGGGTGGGGGAGGGGGGAAGGGTGGGAGGAGATGTGTGTGCCCAAGGGGAATGATGGGCAGTTGTGGAATCAGGGAAGAAGTGGTTTTAGAGGCAGGAAGAAGGCCTGGGGTGAGGTGTCCCCAAAATCAAAGGGAGGGGACAGTTTCAGGGAGGGAGCAGTCAGCCAACTGCAGTGCCACCAAGATGCAGACTGGAAATGACCCAAGAGCTTGACGGTATGGATATTAGGTAACCTGCCAAAAATGGGCTGCAGAATGTGGCAAGTCACTCTTGTTTCAGTATACAGCACGATTTGGCATTTTTTAAAAAAGATTTTATATATTTATTTGAGAGAGAGAGAGAGAGAACATGAGCAGGGGGAGTGGCAGAGGGCGAGGGAGAAGCAGGCTCCCCGCTGAGCAGAGAGCCGACATGGGGCTTGATCCCAGGACCCAGGATCACAACCAGAGCTGAAGGCAGACGCTTCACTGACTGAGCCACCCAGGCACCACCCCCGAGCCGCAGGCAGACGCTTAACCGCTGTGCCACCCAGGCGCCCCTGGAATTTTTTTTTTTTTTGGGATGAGAGCTTTTATGATTTATTCTCAGAGCAACTTTCAGATACGGGCCACGGTGTGATTCCTTGCGGTCGCCATGCTGCACGGCCCGTCCTCGTGACTTAGTTACTTTAGCACCAGAAGTTTGTGCCTTTGACCCCCTTTGCCCCTTGTGCCCCCAACCCCATCGCAGCTTTCCTTTGGAGGACTTTTCGCTATGGAAGGTTTTCACGTATGAAGCTCGCAGAACGATGGCTTGATGAAGCTCCCCGTGCCGTCCGCCCGGCTTCCCGGCTCCTCCACGCTCCGCCTTGTTTTCCCTTCCACCCGCCGCTGACCCCCACCCAGTCCTTACTGTTACTACCTAAAAAATAGCTCTGTTGCGGTATAACATACATACCATCAAACTCACCCACTGTGAGTGACATATTCGTGGTATTTAGGGTATTCACACGGTGCAACGTCACAATTTCAGGATCTTCTCACCATCCTGAAAAGAAATCCTGCACCAACAGTGGCCCCTCTGTGCCTCCCCGTCCGCCAGCCCTGCGCAAGCCCTTATCCGCTGTCTCCGTGGGTTGTCTCTTTTGGACGTTTCATGTAAATGGAATCATACAACCGGGGGCCTCCTGAGACTGGCTTCTCCTGCTCGGCACCTTCAGGGTCCACACGGGTGGGAGGTGTCGGTACTTCAACCCTTATGGTCAGATCACCTCGTTATGTGGCTACAGCCCCTATTCCTCCACGTCACTGATGGACGTTTGGGCTCTTCTGCATTTTGGTTCTCACGAATGCTGCTGTAGTGAACCCCTGTGTGCGAGGGTTCGCATGCACGTGCTTTCATCTCTCTGGGCATCTGTGTACCCAGTGGTTGTATGGCAGCCGCGGCACCATGTGACATTCCTGCCAGCAGCGTGGGAGGGTTCCCGTGAGCCCACATCCTTGCCAACACTTGCTACTGCTTTGTAATTTTCAAATGAGCTGGAAGTTACAGGTGTCCCTTCTGACCTTTGAATCCTGTGACTCGGTTTCGCCTCGTCACTGTGTCACCGTGTCGTTTCCCTTCTCTTCTCCTTGTAGCCCCGTCGATTTCTGCTCCTTGAAGCAGGGACGGTGTCTCACGTGTGCATAAGCTTGGCACAGAGTGGAAGCTCAGCAGGCCCAGGATTGAGCCGGATCCCTGCCGGGTTTTTGTGTGTGTTGTGCAGTTAGAAAACACACTTTTCTAGAACTGCTCAGTCTAGCAAAACTGGGAAGCGGAGGCAGCATGGCAGAAGGCCAGAGTCCTTGACCTTGACAGCCCCACTGTTGACAAGAGGAACCTGGGTTTATGTCTCTTTGCAGCCACGCAGGGAAGGCTGGGGAAGGAGCTCCCCTCTCTCCATCTCTGCGCTCACCCTTCCCATCCGAGGGGTGACTACTTGGCTGGGGGGGAGCCTTGCATCTGCCCCGGGCCCCATTTCTGTGCCTCTGGGTGGAGTCACAGTGTTCCCTGTTCCCGTGCCTTCCCATGCTGAGTCCTCCTCCGTGCCTCCTGCTGCCCACGGCCAGGCCTCGGAGCTGCCTGGGCCTCTTCTCTGGGCTGCTGCCTGGGAAGCAGACTTGGCTCCAGTTTCTTCCTTCCTAGGCTCGGGTCAGCATGTGGGTCCCAGCAGCTCATCTAGTCTTGAGCCTGAGCTGCGTTTTTCCGCCTGTCCCCTGTGTCAGGCCCCCTTTAGTTGCTCATTACTAATCACTCTGGTTCCTGTCCTGTGTATGTCCTGGCAGGCAGGCGCAGGATGGAGCCAGGCCCGCGTCAGCCCTCCAGGGTACCAGCTGTTTGGGTATAGTTCCTCTGTCTTTTCTCTGTGTCGTAATTACTTAGGCGAGGGCATATTATGTATAAAATTCTGTTGTGTGCTTTTTTCCCATTTAACCTTCTGACAAGCTTTCCCCTCTATCATTAAGAAATCTTTGTAAAGATCATTTCTACCTCCTGCACGTAATATTCCATTGAGATAATATAGCATAATTCATGAAACCCTTCTACTGTTGTTGGATTTTTTTTTTTTAGGCTTTTTCCCTCCAGGCATGGTGTAATTTTAAAGTAAAGACTGTATTTTTCAAGCGGCAACTGTCATATTCCTTTTAACAGTGTTAAATTTGATTTAGAATTAAGAACCATTCCCTCACCTTACATTGCACAATTTAAGCAGAGAATTATATTTGAGTTTAAATATTTTCGGCAGAGTGAAAAACAAAGCAGCACCTCCCACCCCCCCATCATCTGTGCTTATTAAATTTAGAGCCGGTTTGGTGGGCCACTGTGGCTGGACACCGCAGGCTGATGGCGTGAGGGTCGGGCCTGTGGGAAGAATGGCCCGGACAGCGAGGGCTGCTTGTCCGTTGGTTCTCATTATCAGCATGCGTAGGTTCCGATCAACTAGAATTTGTGTGTCATTTTCTCTTAAATTACGGTCCGCAGCAAATATGGAAAGGAACTGGAATGAACAATATATTTACTTAAGAAAACTAAGAATGTGTATTTTTATGTTCCTGTCTGTAAGTCAGAATCTCAAAAGTGCGGGTGGTTTTTCAATACGTTAGGTTTGCCCCGAGAAGATGTTCGGCATGCACTCCGCACCGACCGGGGTTTGGGGGCTCTAGTTAGTGCCGGATTGGCGCAGGAAGTCAGTTCCCACAACCCGTCAGGACGCGGCGGGGAGATCAGGCCGGGGATTTGCGATTCACCGAAGGGGAGCGGTGTGGTCGTTCTTTCGCCTGCTTCCACTCTCGCAGTGTAAATTGGGCTCTGGTGAGAGCAGGGGAGGGAGAGCTGCTGCCGCTGGTGCGTTCACTTCAGAAATTGCTGCTTTCGCTTGCTGAAGTCTTGTCTCACTGCGCTTAGTTTTCTCCATGGGTCACATGCACCAGAGCCGATGCTGGGCGCGTCTTCGGCGTGGCTTCTGTGAGTGTTCGTCATGGCTCAGGCGCCTCGTGGTCTTGCGTTGTTTGCAGAGAGCGTCTGAGGACAGGGAGTTTCCTGGGGATGTTCTAGCTCCCTGTGGGGTCCAAGGGGGGCAGAGGGCCCTGGGAGCCAGGGCG
The DNA here is from genome assembly GCF_017311325.1 of Ursus maritimus. NCBI lineage: Eukaryota > Metazoa > Chordata > Mammalia > Carnivora > Ursidae > Ursus > Ursus maritimus. The sequence continues at coordinate 54,118,870 of NW_024424564.1, forward strand.
TTAGAGCCAGAGACGGGAGCGCTGCTGAGTTTGCAGCCCCTGCAGTGGCAGTAAGGTGCCACGTCCTTGCAGAGCCTGTGACTCATATGGAGTCATACTTTCTATTTAAAAACACGTTGATAATCCAAGTAATGGACTTCTTGTTAAAAGTTAGAAAACGCAGTGACAGCATGGGTCCACATCCCAGAAGCTGTCACTGGCACATTTTGTTAATTTCCTTCTGGCCTTTGTGTCAATGTACTTTTTTTTTTTAAAATATGGTGCAATTATGTTATGCACGCACATTTTCATATTGCTTTTTAATATTTAAGCATTTTCCAAAGTCATTAAACATTTTTTGAAATGTCTTGTTAATAAGTAGTGACACATGACTTTCGGTGATGGGTGGGAAACTGGAAGAAGGTCAGCAGGCAACTAGAAGGAAGACTAGCCGACTCAGTGGCGGCTAGAGCTCATGCGTCTACGGAGCCCTGCCCCGCGCAGCAGCAGGACACACACCCTTCCCTGTGCCTGTGGAACAGTCTCCAGGACACACCACGTGCCGGGCCGTAAAGCGAGCCTCAGTACATTTGAAAGGATGGTGGTCATACCAAGAATGCTCCCTGACCTCAAGGACATTTAGTTAGGTATCAGTAATAGCAGGAAATGTGAAGAAATTGACAATTGTGTAGAGATAAGCTGTGCGTCAGAGAAGAAATCATAAGGAAGATTAGAAGTAGCTTTGAGATGAATGAAAATGAAAACACAAGATACCGAAACTTACGGGGATACAGCTGTGTCAGGCTCCAAGAGATTCTGTAATCGTCAATGACTGTATTAGAAAGAACATCTTAAGTCATTAACTTTTCAGTTTTAGAAACCACAAAAAAGAAGAGCATACTGAAGTCAAAACAAACAGAAGGAAGGAAATAAAGACTAGAACAGAAATAAATGAAATAGAGAATAGAAAAACAATAGGGAACCAACGATACTAAAGCTGGTTCTTCAGAAACTAGACAAACTGTGGGCTGCACTAACCTGGAGGAAGAGAAGACTCACATCACTAAAATCATGAGTGGGTTTAGAAACACACAGTATTAAGGGAATACTATGAATAGCTATCTAAATCAGGTAATATAGGTGTGATGGCGATGTTCCTTGAAAGACACAAATTACGCAAACTGACTATGACGGTAATTTTGTGCCAACTTGACGAGGCTGTGGTGCCCACTTGTTTGGTTAAACACCAGCGTAGACACTACTGTGATGGTATATTTTAGATGTGATTAACATTTAAGTTAGTAGTCTTTGAATAGAGCAAATTATCTTGCCTGATGTGGGTGGGCCTCGTCCAATCAGTTGAAGGGCTAGGCGCAAAGACTGAAATTTCCTGAAGAAGAAGAAATTCTCCTTAAGACACAGAATGTGCCTGAGTTTCTAGCCTGCTGGTCTGTCCTGCAAGTGTCAGATTTGCCAGTCCCCATAATTATCTGAACCTAGTCCTTAAAATAAGTCTGTCTCTCTGTCTCAATGTGTGTGTGACCATGTTTATCAGTATTAGTATCAGTATATAAGAGCAATATATATGAGGCTGAATTACTAATTTAAAAAACTCCCACAAAGTATAAGACTAGATGACTTCAGTGGTTAATTCCACCAAATATTTAACAAAGAATTAATACCACCCTTCCACAGACTTCCAAAAATAGAAGAGAAGGAACACTTTTCAGTTCATCCCATGAGGCTCATATTAACCTGTTATCAGAATGAGACAAAGACATCACAAGGAAGGAAAACCACAGACTGATATCCCTCATAGAGATCCTCAGTAGAACGCTGATAAACAGAATGTACCAGCATAGTAAAAGGATTATGCATCCTGACAAATGGGATTTATCCCAGGAATGCAAGTTTGGTCCAACGTAAGAAGTCAGTCAATGCAATACAGAGTAAGGGACAAAACCCACATAATCATCTCAACCGAGACAGAAAAAGCATTTGACCAAATTTTGCACCTTTTCATGATAAAAACACTCAACACATTAGGAATGAAAGAACTTCCTGAAAAAGAGCATCCATGAAAAACCCATAATTAACATCGTAGTCACTGGAAAGACTGAAAGCTCTCCCCCTCAGATCAGGGGCAGGACAAGGGTATCCGCACTCTCGACTTCTCTTCAGCATTGTACTGGTTCCAGCCAGTGCAATTAAGCAAGAAATTGAAGCAAGAGGCATCCAGAACAGAAATGAAGAGGCAAAAACTATCTCTCTCTGCAGACGACAGATTTTGTACATAGGAAATCCAAAGGAACCCACTAAAAAACTATGAAAGCTAATAAATGCGTTCAGCAAGGTTGTAGGATACAAGATCAAGATATAAAAAGCAGTTATGGGGCGCCTGGGTGGCTCAGTTGGTTAAACCTCTGACTCTTGATTTCGGCTCAGGTCAAGATCTCAGGGTCCTGAGTTTGAGCCCGCTTTGGGGTCTGCGTTTGGGGCAGAGTCTGCTTCTCCCTTTGCTCCTCTCCCCTGCTCGTGCACCCCCCCAAATAAATAAAATCTTAAAAAAATTCAGTTATATGCCTATACACTTGCAATGTAAAATCAAAAGTAGAAAATATGAAAAGTTCCATTTACATTAGCATCAAATTGAATAAAATATGTGTTAATATAGCAAAAAAAAGTATAAGATTTGTACTTAGAAAACTGTGAAACATTGGTGAAAGATACTGAAGATTTCAGTAAACGGGCAAGCATCCCATGTTCATGAATTGGAACACTTGACGGTGTTAAGAAGGCCGTCCTCCCCAAATTGAGGTAAAGATTCAGTGCAACCCTGTCAAAGCCATGGTGACTTTTTTGCACAGAATGACAAGTTTATCTTTAAATTCATATGGAAATTTAAGGGACCCAGAATAGCCAAAAACAATCTTGAACAAGAACCAAGTTATAGGACTCAAACTTACTGATATCAGGACTTACTATAAAACTACAGCAATCAAGTAAGTGTCATCCTGGCATATGGACAGACATGTAGATTAATGGAAAAGAATTGAGAGTCTAGAAATAAATCTTCATGTTTATGGTCAGTTGATTTTCGACAAGGATGTCAAGACAATTAAATTGGGAAAATGGTGTTTTTCAACAAATGGTGCTGGGACAACTAGGTCTCGACTTGCAAAAAAAAAAAATGAAGTTCTGTCTTTGCCTCTCTCCATACATAAAAATAAAATGAGTCCTAGACTTAAATGGAAGAGCTAATGCTGTGAGAAGACATAGGAGTAGATCTTCACGACCTTGGGCTAGGCCATGGCTTCTTAGATACGGCACCAAAAGTCAAGGTGACAGAAGAGGAATGCGGGTAATTTGGACAACATCAAAATTAAAACTCTTGTGCTGTAAGCGATATTCTCAAAGGAAGTGAAAAGACATCTTCAGAGTGGGAGAAAATATTAGCAAATCGTATATCCGATAAGAGACTTAAATCCATAGTAACATAAGGAGCTCTTATAACTCAGTAAGAAGACAAGCTAATTAAAACATGAACAAAGTATTTGGACAGACATTTCTCCAGGGAAGATGTGAAAATGGCCACTGAGCACACGAAGAGATGCTTGATGTCATTAGTCTCTAGGGAATGGAAATCAAACCCCAGTGGGATACACCGTTTCATACCTACCAGGGCAGCTAGAATCAAAAAGAAGAGCAATAGCAAATGTTGGCAAGGACGCGGAGGGCTTCGAAGCCCCTCGTGCTGTGGAGGGGGGCGTGAGACCGGGTAGTCCCTCCGGCAGGCAGTCTGGCGTTTCACGGAAGAGCGGCACAGAGTCACCGTGTGAGCGTGCGCGGGGGCTCGTTCATTACAGCCGACGAAACCCGAGGGCCAGCCCAGATGTTCTTCAGGGTGGTACACCAGAGGGCACGACGCCACGGAGCGAAAGAAGAGAGGGAGGCACGGGCACGCTCTATCACAAGGGCGAGCCAGGGACCGCACGCGAAGTGAGCCGTGCCAGACAGTCCACACGGGGCAGGATTCCACTGATACGACATGTCTGGAACTGGCAAATGTATAGAGACAGAGCACAGATCAGTGGTCGCTTGTGTCTTGGGTCATGGGGGTCATGGGAAGACGTCCTGAGATTAGATGTGGTGTTTGCACAATTCAGCGAATAGGCTGTAAACCACTTTAGGTGGCTGTGTCGTGTGGCATGTGAGTTGATTCTCAGTAAACCTCTTTAAAAAGAAAATAGAGGCCATGTCTTAGTCCGTTGGGGCTGCAACGACAAAACAGCAGAGTGGGTAGCTTCTAACAGCAGAAATTTCTTAGAGTTGTGGAGGCTGGACGTGTGGGGTCAGCACGCCAGCGTGGCCGCGCTCCGGTGCAGGCTTCTCCCCGCTTGTGAGCAGCCGTCCTCTCTCCTCGCGGTGCCCCCACGTGGTGGAGCAGCTAGGGAGCTCTGTGGGGCCCTGAGAGAACACGCACCCCACTCATGGGGGCTCCTTCCTAAGCACTTCCCCAAGGCCCCAGCCCCTAACACCATCATCTCTGGGGGTCAGGATTCAACGTGTGGATTTTAGGGGGACAGAGACATTCAGACTATTGTTCCAGTGAGCGGAGATAGCATAGCTTGGTGGTTTTCTGTTGATAAACATCTGTGTGGTTCCTACTTCTTCACTGTTATCGATAATGTAGTATCTGTGAATGAATTCTTGATTGCATGTTGGCTTACTCTCTTGTCATGCATTCTTAGAAGAGGCGTTTCTGCATCGTGCTTGTCAGTATTTCTAACTCTTGATGACGTTCGTGGGGTATTTACCAGGAAGATGCTTGAGCGCCTACGCCCGCCAGCCACGTAAGAGATTGCCATGTCACTCTGGCTTCGGTGTGCTCTAAACATTAATTCTGATGGGTCCTCGATGTGCGAGCTCGGGACAGCACGCGTGTCTGTCTGTGTGTTTACACATGCACTGCATTCGTTGGTAGATACTTTAGTATTTGCATGTCAACCTGTTCGACACGGGCCAGAGCTCAAAGATGTTAAGTGACTTGGAGAGTTAATTGGAGAGCCAGGAGCAATTAATACACTCTCCAGTATTGACATTTGAGTTTTCGGCCTGCAGGAATCTTACTCAGCTGGTCTAATTAGGACCTCAGGAAGACCAGAGTGTGTGTGCATATGTGCGCATGAGCTCAGGAAGACCAGAGTGTGTGTGTGCATGTGTGCGCATGTGCGCGTGACCTCAGGAAGACCAGAGTGTGTGTGCGCGTATGTGCGCACGTGCGCATGACCTCAGGAAGACCAGAGTGTGTGTGCATATGTGCGCACGTGCGTGTGACCTCAGGAAGACCAGAGTGTGTGTGCATGTGTGCGCACGCGCGCGTGACCTCAGGAGGACCAGAGTGTGTGTGCATATGTGCGCGTGAGCTCAGGAAGACCAGAGTGTGTGTGCATGTGTGTGCACGTGCGTGTGACCTCAGGAAGACCAGAGTGTGTGTGCATATGTGCGCACGTGCGTGTGACCTCTGGAAATCCAGAGTGTGTGTGCATGTGTGCGCACGTGCGTGTGACCTCAGGAAGACCAGAGTGTGTGTGCATATGTGCGCACGTGCGTGTGACCTCAGGAAGACCAGAGTGTGTGTGCATATGTGTGCACGTGCGCGTGACCTCAGGAAGACCAGAGTGTGTGTGCATATGTGCGCGTGACCTCAGGAAGACCAGAGTGTGTGTGCAGGGGTGCGCACGTGCGCGTGCCCTCAGGAAGACCAGAGTGTGTGTGCATATGTGCGCACGTGCGCGTGTAGATGTGTGTAGTAAAACAGCAGTGGCATGGGAACCCGGTGACGGCAGTCCCGTGCTTGGTATGTGCGTGTGTTGCAGAAGCCCAGTGTTTGACCAGTGGTCCCTTCCAGGTGACTTCATACTCAAGAAGGTTTGCTCCCGGGTCCCTGAAGCATGCGCATGCCCACTGGTCCTCTCCCTGGAGGGACAGTCGGCCCCGCACACTGCACGCGGACCCTGTTTCCTGGGCCTGGGTCAGGAACCCCCATGAGCATCGAAGCCTTGCAGGGCAGCGTGGCCTCTTCCTGGCGGTGGCATGTCGCATGTTATTTGCATTTTCCCCATAGAAATTTCAGCGGAAGTCTTTTTTAATTGAGGGCGTTCTGTTATGAGATCCTTATGATATCTTCTGTGATCTGTTGTTTTCTTTGTAGTTCCAATTCCATGCTACAACTTGGGGGAAAAAATCCCTGCTTACAAATTGATTAATTATGAAGGAATACCTTATTCTGATTTTATGAGGTTTCTTTTCTGACTTGCCTGTGAGCTTGGAGGTGCCTGTGTCCTGCCAGCCAGAGTGAGCCCTGATTCCTGGAAAGAAGTGCGCCATAACCAGCTCACTACATCGGATGGCAGCGTGCTTGGAGCCATCACCACAGCCGTCCCTGCAGGACCTGCCGCGCCACAGGGCTCACGAGGCTCTGAACTCGTGCTTTCCGGTGGTGTGTTGCCTGTGGGTGCGGACTGCTGTGTGGCGTCAGGATTCTGTCCCCCCGTTCCTCTGCTCCGGCGATCCCGAGTGTGCTGGCCCTCAGGTTCAGGGGTCCGTGGTGTGGTTGCTTGTGCAAGGAGTGGTCGGTTCCTCTTGCTCTCCCACAGTGTGTGGGCAGGTGGCGGGAGCAAGGGGGACCGCATGCTGAGATGGGGTGCATATCTGCTCCACAGATTGTTCTTTTGATGGCGGGCATTCTCCCTTTCCAAGCTACGAGGCTGTGGTTTTAGTGTAGTTTTATTTTCCCCTTCGTGTGCAGTGTTGTTTTGAGAGGGAATGCTGGGAGATGGGTGGTTTGGCGGCTGCCGTTGTCCTTCGTTACTTGCATTTCCTCCCTCCTGACATTTTAATGTTCTGCCAAAGGCCCTCCAACCACCCATTCCTGCCTTGGAGCTGTTAGCATCCAGCGCCAGGCCTGTGCTGCTCTTTCCAGGACCAGTTTTCCAAAGAAACTGGAGTCAGGCACGGTTATCATCACAGCGTCCCTCTGAGCAGTGAGCAGAGGTCGAGTGGGGGAGAGTTAGTTCCTGGACATCAGGTAGGCGTGCCTGCCAGGTGGGAATGGGCGGCACAGGTGGGGGGCGGCGTGCCGAGGACGGCACAGCAGGTACGTCCTGCTGGGTGGGGTCTGCTGGGGGCTGCGTGCCTTCCGCTCTGGGCGCCCTGCACGGCCTCCCTGACTGGGAGCTCTCAGGAGTTAGGAGTCCTCCAGAAACAGCTCCGATATGCAGGCAGTGCAAGCATCTCCCCCCACCTCTGGGCCCGGGACAGCTTTTAGGCCCCCCTTTGATGACCTCCATCACCAAGCAAGGTCTGCGGACAGGCAAACAAGCAGAGCGTGAGACAGGCTCGAGGTAATTATGGATTTTCCTGTCGGATTCGGACAAGGGCTGTCAGGTAGCCACTCGGGCTCTGCGATGGATCCCTGAATAAAGAACAAAATGTGAGGAGGGGCCTTGCTCACAGAGCTCTCGCGTGCGTGGACACACCGGGCCGGCGGAGCAGAAAGTCAGTCCTGAGCACTTACTGACCTGACCTGAGAATGTCTTACCCGCTCTGCTCCTCAGTAGTTAGGCTCCACCGAGGGACTATTTAAAGTTTTGTCGATGGGGGGCCGGGGTGGCTCAGTCGGTTACGTGTCTGCCTTTGGCTCAGTTCAGGATCCTGGGGTCCTGGGATTGAGCCCGCATCGGGCTCCCTGCTCAGCAGGAAGTCAGTCTGCTTGTCCCTCTGCCTCTGCCTGCCGCTCCCCCTGCTTGTGCTCTCTCGCTCGCGCTCTCTGTCTCTCTCAAATGAATAAAAAGTCTTAAAAGTTTTGTCCAATTCTGTAAGTATATGATCATTCTCAAGATTTGTATTTACACCTCACAAACGTAACCTGGGGTCTTTTGGGGGAGAGGGGCAAGTGGGGTTCTCTGGCGGACCGGTGATCGGGCCTGAGGCTACAGACACGTTCTCCAGTTTTGAAGAAGGGTGTTAACCTTCTCTAGACCCTCAGGGTCCATTTCAATACTTTCGTTTTTGAGTTTACTGCTTGAACATTTCAAACTATTTGTAAGATTTGATATTTGATGACTTTTATTCTATTCTTCAAAGCTCAGGGAGAAAATCTGCTTATTTTTGAAAAATAGAGTAAAAGCCATTCTTATCTTGTAGCTACCCTTTTTATAAATTGAAGATACAGTGTCAGATCTTAATGATCTTAAATTTTTTTCTGTATCTTAAAATATTTTGCTGGTTTATCATCCTAGGAATTGTTTTATCATCACTCATTGATTATTCCTAACTAGGGTAAAACTAAGAGTAAAATAGAGAGTGGAAGAATAAGAGAATCATCCAGAAGAATCATGTGGTAGTGAAGTAAACCACCCCTTTTATGTGATCCTTCAGTTTTCTCACTGTGTTTCCCAGACGATTGCTTCGTCTTTCAACAGTATGTGGAAGAAGTCTGCAGGCATATTTGTAGCCTTTTCTTTTTTTAAAGCTTTTATTGAACATAGAGCATTTGGCATTTTTTCTCTTCCACCCATAATGACGAAGAGGAGAATGGCAGAGGAAGACCCTCGCCCACTGGTGACTTGGAAGCTGGGTGAAGAGAGGTGGAGAACAGCCGTCTAGACGTCCTGCCGGTGTTCATTTGGCAGTGTCTTGGGTGCGAGCGTCAGTGAGTGAACGGTGGCATTCTCAAGACATGAAGGAAAGCTGCTTTCTCGTTCAGTTAGTCATTCAACAGGAAGGACTTCATCACATAATATTTTGTGGCAAGTATGAGGACTGTCCTCTCTTGCTAACAAGATCTGGATTCTTTTATTTTCCGTGACTGACGTTTGTGAGTCAAACTTGGGTACAGGCGACAAATGCTGAAAGCAGGTGTGTGCTCAAGAGGTGATTGGAAGGCGTGAAGAGGAAGTTGTATAAATGGAGAAAAGCACTGGCCCATCATTCTAACTGGCGTCCATAAATCAAAAAGTGAAAATGCTTTGCATTTCCATAGCAGAGAAGATGGCTGTCTCCTCTTCAACAGAAGCATAGCCCACAACAGATTCGAAAGTATTGAATTTTGGGAGTGCCTGGGTGGCTCGGTCGGTTGGGTGACTGACTCTTGGTTTCAGCTCAGGTTGTGATCTTGGGGTCATGGGATCAAGAACCCAGTCTTGGGCTCCGTGCCTGGTGCAGAGTCTGCTTGGGACTCTTTCCCCCTCTCTCTCGCCGCCCCCCCCCCACTCTCCCTTGCTCACCGTCTCGCCAAGAAATAAATAAATCTTTAAAAAAAAAAGTATTGACTTTTGAAAACGACAAGGTGAGCTACAAGTAACAACCAACTGAAACCTTTTGGAGATGAATTTGAAATCTAGGAATTTGGTTGAATTTGAACAAAGCAAGTGAAAGGACCAGAAGTCATGACAAGTGAGAATGTATCAGAAGAATTTGAAACCTGGAACCATGATTGCATATCGGCAGTGTCAGTACAGCAAGGACCACAGTTCCGACAAGCGAGGCACTGCCGGTGTCCGTTAAGTTGTCACCAGTGTTTACGATACGGGTGTGATCAGCCTCAGTCATGACACAGGTGAGCAGTGTTTTGCTTGCAAGCGCTGTTGTCTATTTTGAGCATTATGTATCTTCAAAACTAGGAAAATATGGGGGAAATTCTATGTTTAAAATCATGTCCAAATTTCTAACAAAGTTGTCTTTTACTTCCCTCTTAATTCTGTAAATTTTTTGTAAAATGACTTAAAAATACACAAAAATAAAAAGCGTCTATTGAACTCAGATGACAAATGGTGGCTATTTCCCCTGCTATGCTGTGGGTTCTTGCAGTGTCCAGTCCATAGTCTGCAGGTGATCCCCTGGGGTGTCTGAGAGCCTTCTGGAAACGTGGGTGTAGAGTCATTGCAGGTCAGTGTTGGGTGGACTTGGGGGGGGGCACCCCTGTACTGCCTCTGATGAGGTCATGCTCCTGAAGGCAGTGACGACCCCTGTTCGGTGTCTCAGACAGTGAATGGCGGACAGGGCTTGTGTCACCTCTCTGAACTCGGGACAGCGCTGCTGACCACGGTGGCTTTGGAGCACCTGGGTGGGGGTTGTTGGCCATGGGGCGGAGCTGGGCTTTGCAGATGTGCCCCTTGCTCTGTAGGGCTGGGGCGTGTGGGTGCTTTGCAGGTGGCCAGCTGATTCTTTAAAATTTAAAAATTGGTGTTGTGGTAAGTTAACTTATAGAACCTGGACCTGGATGGTCGGCCCTTTCTCTTTCTTCTTCCCACTCTCTGCAAGAAAAATGAGGCCTTGGAATTGTT
>NW_024424564.1:54129204-54154436 GCF_017311325.1 Ursus maritimus
TCCTGGTGTGTCAGGCACTGTGCCCAATGTTCTGTGTGGATTCAGTCTGAAAAGGATTCCATATTCCAGTCGGGAGAACCAGGCTCATTCAGTGGAGAAACCTGGTCAAGGTCATGGGGCCTTACAGCAGGTTGGACTCCAGGCCCGGGAGAAGTGAGTGGTGCCAGAGTTGTTTTGTTCTTTCCTTTTTCATTTGGAAGGCAGGCTGCTCTGTATGCTGTCCTTGTTAATGATCAGTAAAAGAGCCATCTCTGTTTTGTTTTAACTTTGTTCTGAGGTGTTTTTCCCCTCATTCCTTATAAAGACGTCTTATTGACTTCTGAGGGCCCTGTGCATCCCCACCACGATTGGTTTCCTCGGGGAGTTTCAGGGACTCTCTCGTGGGTAATTAGAAGTGGCTCTGCTCACATGCTTTCAGCTGCTTAGCCATGCCATTAACGTCAGGTGTCTACGTTTTTGCTTCAGTAGAAAGAATTGAATGGTATTCAAGCAGGATTCAAACTGCATTAATATTTAAGAGCCTTTTTGGATCCAGAAAGCACCCGTGGAACCCTTCTGGATATAATGTATACAGCACATGTCAATTAGGAAGAAGGATGGGGCGCGCTTGGCTCCCCGTCCGCAGAGGCTTCCTGCGAGCTGTCTCCGGGAGACGCGGCTCTTCCGCACTCGGCCGTCAGCCTCCCAGAGGCGGCCTCCCTGACAAGTCATGCTTTCTCTTCCTTTGCAGTTCTAAATAGATCTGTGTCCCGAGCAGAAAGGAAAATCAATTTAATTACTTATGAAACTTTTCCTTAAGGGCGATTGAATTATGAGGAAGAAATGAAGTATCTGTCATCGCTAAGTTTATTTCGGGGCTGAACACAAGAGAAATTCATTTCGTTATGAAGACTAGGTGTCCACTGCTTGGTGCAGATAGACACAGGGTGCACACAGGCGCACGCTCACCCAGAACCGTGGGCTGGAGAAGCTTTGTGCCTCTGGGAGCACAGGGAAGGCGAGCGCGAGTTCTAACGCCTGCAGGAAGATGGGGTTGAACGCAAGCCAGAGGACTTCTGGAAGCAGGTGTCAGAGCAAAGGAATTATGAAGGAGGAGAGAGCTAATTGCAGTTAATGTAATTACGAGGAGAGAGATGTTCTCCAGGGGGAGCTGCTTGCCTCACTTCTGGCGAGGGCTGGCCTCCCGGCCTCCCCGCCTCCCTGCGGCCCCCATCTCGGTGTGACTGATGAGCCTCGTGGCCTGCGCATCGGAGCCGGCAGTGGCGGGCGGCCTGGCATCGGCCCCGGCAGCCGTGAGCCAGGGGCAGAAGCTGCTTTGTGATTTTTTTCTCCACATGACACAACTTTGCCGTGTATCTCCTTGGACAGAAACCAGCTCGGAGAACGAAGTCTTACAGCTGAGGCCTTAAATGTTCGTCTGTCAGGGATGGCAGAGTGGCACAGTGGAGTGTGCCACTGCATGGCAGGACCGGGGCAGGACCGTGATTGAAAAGGGGACAGGAAATCAGCTCTCCCTGTCCCTGCTGCGATATTCTGTCTCATCGAGCGATTGATTGATCAGTCTGCCCCCTGCTTGCCTACCTACAGCACCTGCCTCTCTTTAAAGGTGGAGAATTCAGTGGCTTTAGTGAATTCAGAGTTGTGTGACCATGACACTAATTCCAACACATTTTCACCTCTTAGAAAAAACCCTTGTGCCCATCCGTGTTCCCTCCCCAGACCTCCTCCCCCAACAATTTCTAGTCTCCTTTCTGCCTCCGCGAATTTGCCTGTTCTGGACCTTTCCTAAAATACCTGGAATCATACCGTACGTGGCCTTTCATGACTGACTTCTTCCTTGCAGCACATGTCCTTAAGGTTCCTCCACGTTGTAGCGTGTGTCAGGATGGCCTTGCCCGTCAAGGCTGAGGATTTCATTGTACGGTGGACCACGTTTTGTCCACTCAGCGGCTGGTGGGCATTTGGATCGTGTGCACATTTTGGCTGCTGTGAGTAATGCGGCCGTGTGTGTGCACACGCGTGTTCGTTTCTCTTGGGCGTACACCTTGGAGTGCAGGTGCCGGGTCACGTGGAGGCCCTGCGTTTAACTGTGGGAGCAGCACGGGACTGGCTTCCACAGGGGCTGCAGCATCTCTCTCTCCCCCCGCAGCGTGAGAGGGCTCTGGCCTCCCGCGTCCTCACCCACACTTGTAGCGGCTGTCTTCCTATTACCACCGTGCTCGTGGATGTGCAGCGGTCGCTTGTGGCTTTGGTTTGTACTGACCTGACGACCGGTGCGGCCGAGCGCCTTTTCGTGTGCTGCTATTTGATCTGATTGGATTCACTGAAAAATCTTTTAAAATTTGAATTCCTTCACTACTGTTCAAGTCTATACACTCCATGCATTACTTGCGTTTAAACAAACTTTTTTCGTTCTGTGCTTTTTAATCTTACAACTTGCAGGAATTGGTCTCAGGTTTTGCAAAGTTAAGGTACTTCCTTTTTCATCATTATTTTTTTTTATAAAAGGAAAACGTATCCTCGGATGGATGCAAAAATTTGGTTAATTTTCTAGATCCCCCAAACTGAAAGTAGAGGTTGATTTTAAGACCGAGATTTACGTTTGTGTGGAGAAGATTTGCATTTGCGTGAGGCCATAGGACGGCTTGGTGGGGAGAAGCCACGTGTCCAGCTTTTCAGCTTCGTGTTTCCAGCGGCCGAGCCTCCTCAGAATCCGGGGGCTGGTCATGACTTTAGTTTTGAAAGTCAAAATGGAATCCCTGTGTGGTGGTCTCCTTGCGGTTTCAGTCAATTCCACAGACTTCCGCAAAAGCCCTCGTGGCAGTCGGTGTTCGAACACCAAGATGTGTGGGCCGCGGGCTCTGCTCGTAGTTAGTTACATTCGGGATAGGGCGGTGGGGATTTACTGTATTCAGTTGTTCAGCAGCTCTTGGGAGGAGCTGGAGAGACAGGTGGTGCAAACCATGATGGTGGTGGTGGTGGCGGCCATGCTGGTGGTAGCGGCTAACCTTTACTTGGCACTTACTTTGTATGCCAGGAAATGTTTCCTTTCCTTTCCTTTTCCTTTTCCTTTCCATTCCATTTACTTATTTGGAGAGAGTGAGTGGGAGGAGAGGGAGAGAGAGAATCTCAAGCAGACCCCATACTCAGCACAGAGCCTGACGTGGGGCTTGATCCGAGGACCCTGAGATCTGGACATGAGCCGAAATCAAGAGTTGAACACTTAACTGACTGAGCCACTCAGGTGTCCCTCACCAGGAACTCGTAAAGGGCTTTCCTTGTTCCTGTGTCACTGCTCCTTGAAGTCGATGCTGTGATTCCCATTTTTGAAATCAGCAAAGGGAGGCACATACAGATTCAGCTGATGACGGTCTTCAGCTGCTGCTGGGCAGAGCTAGTGTCTCCGCGGCACTGAAGCCATTTCTCTCTCTCAGGACAGAGACTCCAGGCTGTCTGGGCTGAGTCCTGGGCTCTGGACTCTCAGTAGTGATCTAACCCTTCCGCCCTTTCTTCTGCGGGCCTGCGTTGGGTCAGAGCTTGTAGGGGTTCCCTCTGTCAGTGTGAACTCTCTGTGGATGGTGTTCTGAGTTCGGCTCACTTGCGGGGGTGGGGGCAGTGGCTGGTGCCTTCCCGGTGGGCTCAGGGATAACATGCTTCTGTAAAGGAGGGATTGAGACACGAAGGGGATCAGTGACTTGTCCACACTCCTGTGGCTCAGACCTGGTTCTGTGAGTTTCCTCTTTCTCATGAGTGCTCTGTACACGTAGTTTTAGAATTTGCTTTTCTGCTTCGTACAGCAGAACTGTGACCAACTACGTTAGAACAATTTTTATCCCTGGTGGAAGCAGCACCATTGTCCTGTGCAGTCCCAGCTCTGCTTTGAAGGGCAGTGTTGTTCACAGCCCAGTAGCTCACTGCACAGCGATGACCTTGCATTCTCATTCGCCCTTTAGAGGTGTGGACACAGCTTCTGGAAATGAGGGCGTGGCGTGTTTTTGTTGACTCTACCAACTCACTCCGTGGAGGTTCGTGTCCTCTGCCAGATGGGCCAACATCCTCGTGTGCACCGTAGAAGCTGCCCTCTTGGTTCAGCCTGTGTGGTGGGCACCTGCTCGGGCCACCAGGCCATGGACCTGCTTTGTCCCAAACATTGCCATCCTGGCCTGCAAAGAGTGTACCATCTGGAAGAGAGAATGGCTAGAACATACGGATCCTTCTCCCACAAGACTAAATGTGGTCAGTGAGCTGCGAGGGGCTGGGGAGACAGTGTCCCTGACACGCTGGGGCCTGGATGTCTCCCTCCCTGTCTACAGTTCAGCCAGGCCCTTGGGCCTCAGAGGACCCTCTACCTTCTTGTCTGAAGGGCAGTGTTGGGACCAGGAGCACATGGGAGCTTTGCAAGCAAAGTCTGGTGGAGAGCAGATGATAGCATCAGGATGCCGAGGACAGAGGTGCCAGCCAGCTCACTGTGCTGTCCCGCAGAGCGCCCAGCTGGTGCACAAGAAGGGCCTCACGGACGGCAAGCACGCACTTGCTGTGATGCAAGATTTCACAGGGACGAGGGTGTTTCATTCACGCGGGCCGTGCGCTGCTCTCCTTTACCCCCGGAGCACAGCACCGAGAACGAGCCCTGGGTCTCGTACTCCAGCTCTGGCGTCACGTCGGCACGTGTGGTCAGGCAGAGCCTGTGCGCATGTCCCCGAGGCTTCCCCACAGCGTGGTCACTCCGCTGCTCTCATGTTGGCGTGTGACGTGGCCTCAGCGGTCTGGGCGTGTGGGGCCGCTCACTCCAGAGCTGTGTTTGGTGCCGTCTAGGCGTGCTGTCCAGGCGTGCCATCCTGTTCTGGGGTGGCCTTCCCCGGGATGACTGAGCATTTGGCAGGGCACTGCACTTCAGGCCTGAGGTCTCTGGGACTGTGTAGATGAAATGGTGGGGGCCTTGCGAGATTGAGGGACTTGCACGCCAAGCTAGGGGTGCTGCTGAGCGCTAGGTCTCTGCTGTGTGCCTTTGTGGGTGTCTGTCCAGGGACAGACTTTCTGTAGGGGATGCTGAGAAGCACCCAGTTTAACGGGTGTACTCGCCACATCTGCTGGTTGTCCCCAGACCATCCGTTCTCCTGGGGTTGCTGTGTTGTGTGGACATGGTCTGTGGACCCTCCTCTGTTGACCTGGGCTTAGGTGTGTGAGTTTGGGTGGTGAATGCTGTCCAAGGTTATGGTCCTCCGTGTCCCGCAGCTCCCACGGCCATGGTCCTCACTTCAGAAGCCGCGTGCATTCCTGGGGGACAGTGGGGTCTCCGGATTGTTCGCTTCTCTGACTATGCGGGTGGGGAAGGAAGGACACGAGTGACCACATTTATCCAGGTGGTTGCACCTGCGCAAGGCTGGCCTCGAGCCCAGGCCTGAATGGCCCTATCCAGGCCATGGCGTCCTCGTTGCAATGATTGTGAGCGTATTTCAAGGCCTTGTGGAAGCCATGCCTGCTGTTCACCATTTGTCCTTCTGTCTGTCCCTTACGTTGCATCTCCTGGTTTTTTTTTGGGTGTTGACTCCACCCCCAGTGGGTGCGGTCTCTCTCTCTCTCTGTCCGCTCCACTTCCCCTGCCTCTCCCTCTCCGTGTCTGTATGTATCTGAGGCATGTGGATTTATCTGTATCAGATTTGGGGGGTGGGTGGGGGACTCCTGCCCAGGGAACACTGGGGTCTTGACTGAGGTCATTCTTAGCCCGTTCTGCAGCCTGGCTGTTCTCTCTGGTGATTCTGCCACTACCTTCCATTCTGTTGCTAATTTGCGGGACCTGGTTGTTTAGCTCTTTCTTTGCAAGAGAGATGCAGAAAAATTACCAGGGCTTTTAGAATCCTGCACTCACCTGATAAACTCGCCCTTTAATGCCAGCTGTGAGAGAAGGATGCTCTTTGTACCTTGCCCAAGCGAGGTGTTCAGAGCCACGGCGTGTTGTCTAGGAAACATACCTGGGGAGGGTGGCAGGGAGGAAGGGCTGGAACACCAGCAAGAACGAGGAGATTGCCGAAACCATGCAAATAAAAATAACAAAGTGCTTATCTTCAAGTAAAACATTTTAGGTGAAAGAGAGAAAGCAAGGAATCAAAGCTTTTTCAGCAGAAGAGATTCTCATTATATTTTAACCCCGAAACTGACAAGGCAGACGCCATCTTTCCTTTGCTTCCCATTTGCTTAGTTCTGTTCCAGAGTGACTTTGGTCAAGAAGCAGGAGCAGGTTGTCCCTAATGGACTCTGGAGAACCTGCCAGCCAGTGTCATTTTCGTAGGTGACCATAACTCTGCAGGAGTCCTTCTTGGTCCCCCCCCCCTTGCAGTTTCTTCGCCCGCTCCGCTCTTGTGGGACTCGGCCTACTCCACCCAGCCTCGATCACAGTCGTGGGCCCCTGGCTCCATGTCCGCCTCCCGTTATGTGCTGGCCAGAGCGGTTGGCGCCAGTCTGCTCCGTGGCTGGCGGCTGCTCGGTTTGGGACTCCTTTGATGGGGCACAGAGGGCGTCTTCTCTCCATGGCCTGTGTCCCTGTGGGGCAGAGGCCGCAGCTTCTCAGGAAGAAAGGCAGAACAGTCATTTAAATGGAGCCCATCCGTGCCGCTAAGAGACCCCATGCGACAGGTAAAGACTGCCTTTCTCCATGGAAGCAGTTGTGGCTTGCAGACGCTGAGAACCAAAGGCGTGTAGATGGGTTACAGAAGTCAGAACATCTGGGAGAAGCATATCACAGGCGTGTTTCCCTCATAGAGACTCAGCCCTGTGTGCTGGGCTGACGATCGCACACACGGATGCAGGCCGATGAGACTGTCTATGTAGTGTGAGCAGTCGTCCACGGTTCACTGAGGGAGCAGGTGCCCTGTGGGGAGCGTGAGATGGGAGCCGTGACTCTGCGGTTCTCTTACCTGGTCCGTCGGTAGACCTCAGTGTGAGGGAAGATCGGTCTCTTCATAAAGCATGGCCTCTGAGTGAGAGTCCATCCCTTCATCTGATGTTCTGAGCGAGGACGAAAATTCCTAGGTGGCCCAACCAAGGGCTCGTGCAGAGGCATGCATGGCCAGAGAAGTGATTTCCAAGCCCTGATGGCCCAGGTCCTGTGGAACGATTTTGGGGTTTGATCTGGAAGAGGGAGGGTTCTGAGCAGAGGGTGAATGTGGCTTCGTAATAGATCGTTTGGAGAATGTGCTGAGAGCAGGTTGAAGGGCGGCGCGGGGTGGATTCGGGGAGAGCAGTGAGCTCAGTGAGCTCGTGCGGGTGTTGGCTGGGTGCGTCGTGGCAGCGACTGGTGGTTGGATTTGACTGGTTTGAAGGTAAACCTGCAAGGGTTTGCTGGTAGATGGTGAAGGTGGGAGAGCGTGTGGTTGTGGATGACCCCAAGGTCTCCCCACACTCACCGGAAGGATGGGATCACCACTTCCAGAGAAGGCTGGCGGGGAGAGGCGCTGGCTTGGGAGGGACGTCAGGAGCCAGGTCCTGGATGCGCACCATGTGTGCGCACGTGAAACGTGTCTCCTAGAGCTGACGCGTGCGTGTGTGAAAAGGCCACAGACCAGCCCCCGCCACAACATTCGTTCCGCCTTTCTTCTCCGTCTGGTTTACAGTGGAGTTTTGGTACTTCTGCTTGCTGATGTTCCCCGTGAACATCTTGGAGAGGGGGGTGTGTGTGTGCGCGCGCACGTGTGCGTGTGTGTGTGTGTATGCACGCACATGTGCGTATCTGTGGGCCGACGTAAGCTACCGTGTTCCAGGTCCCGTCGTTCCTGCACACAGCCTTGGGCCTGCCTGCCATTTGCTTCCCTGCGGTAGACTTGCCGTCTGCAAACAGAGACAATGCCTTCGGCTTTTCTTCTCGCTGGGAGGCTAATGACTGAGTACAGTACAGTGCTGTGGAGTCTTTGAAATAAAATCACCAAGTACACGTGCATTATTATTATAGCTGTAATGGTATTTATATTTAAATCATTATTATTGCAATAATAATACACCATTTTGCCAATAAAACACGAAACCACTTCAGCAGAACATTCTGAAGTGATAGCATATTCTGGGGCTGGGCAGCAGTGTCTGATTTGGGGCCTCCACAGTTGGCTTTGTGATTCATGTTTCATGTATTTGCAGAGAACAATCAAGGCTGTGCCGCCCTGCCCGGGGCAGGGGGTGTGGGCATATACAGTCGGTGTGATTGTACTGAGAGCAAGGGACGTCTGCACTGACACGGTTGTATGTCACTCGGGGTGGGGGCTGTCACAGCCTTTGATGCTGCGTTTGAGCCCGTGGAGCTTGACTCTGTGATCCTGGGTCATTAGGGCCGGGTGCCTATTGTCAGCTGTCCAGTTATGGCGGGGGTGTGGGGTGGGCAAGCGTCTTCGCGGTGATGGATGGGTTTTCTTTCAGGTCCATGCAAAACTCGTAAACCTGATTTATAGCCGATGGAATCTGTTCTGCTCAAAGCAGAGGCCAGAGTGCGGAGCTTTATTTAGTAGGAAGAGCTCCAGGGCCCGCGGATGTGCGGGTGAGGGAGCCGGAGGCCGGCTGCCCCCTTTCCTTTCCCATCCCTGGGAATTGCACTCAGCTTATCGGAGTCGGACCAGTTATTACATTTAGTTGGACTCTCCGAGGAGACAGAGAGGAGGCTGTTAGTGGTAGTTTTGGAAATTTCCCAGAGCCTGTGGCCGGGTGTCCAGTGGGGCAGTCACCGGCAGAGGCTAGGTGAGCGTGCTGTCTCTGATGTCACGGGTGACCGCCCCGCATGCCCCTGACACGGATGTGTCCCCCTGCAGCTTGTCCCTTTGTTGGCCACTCCCTCCTTGGAGCTTTCTCCTTGGCTGGCTCCAGGAGGGGGGCCCCGCTGCCCCACTGCCCCAGCCCCCGTTGCCTCAGTCCCGGGCCATTAGTGTCCTGTCCCCTGTCCTTCTCCACTTGGGCGGCCTCTTGCCTCTTGTCGCAGGCTTCACCAGTCCATGTTCGTGGACGTCCAGTGGTGGTTTGAGCAGATTTAAGAACCTCCCAAAACTGTGCCCAGTGTCCCACTTGAGCGTGTTGATCTGGGGACGGGAGGCACTGTTATCACCAGACTTGGATGGACGAGGGCTGACCTGTGTGGTCGAGACCTAGTGCTCTCAGCTGTCAAATTTCCAGCTCAGATCTGCCCTGAGGATCCCATCCAGGAAATCACACGACATTTAATTCTTATGTCTCCTTAGGCTCCTCTAGACTGACAGTTTTTCAGACTTTCTTGGTTTTTAGAGACCTTGACAGTTTGAGTATTTGCTAAGTATTGTGTAGAATGTCCCTAAATTTGGGTTTGTCTGTGTTTTCTTGTAATTAGACTGGGGTTACGGGTTTTTGGGTGGCATGACAAAGAAGTGATGTGCTCTTCTCATCCCATCCGGTCATGGGCACCTGCTGTCAGCATGATTTATCACTCTTGGAGGTGGCCGAGGTGTGTCTGTCCGGTTTCTCCACGGAAAGTTCCTCTTTGTCCCCCCTTCCCCTCCTGTCCTCTCCGGAAGGGGTCACGGTGCGCCCCCGCCTGTGAGGAGGGAAGTCACCTTCCAGTCTCTCTTTGTCCCCCCTCTCCCTCCTGTCCTCTCCGGAAGGGGTCACAGTGCGCCCCCGCCTGTGAGGAGGGAAGTCACCCTCCAGTCCCTCTTTGTCCCCCTTCCCCTCCTGTCCTCTCCGGAAGGGGTCATGGTGCGCCCCCGCCTGTGAGGAGGGAAGGCACCCTCCAGTCCCTCTTTGTCCCCCTTCCCCTCCTGTCCTCTCCGGAAGGGGTCATGGTGCGCCCCCGCCTGTGAGGAGGGAAGTCACCCTCCAGTCCCTCTTTGTCCCCCTTCCCCTCCTGTCCTCTCCGGAAGGGGTCATGGTGCGCCCCCGTGTGCAAGGAGGGAAGTCATCCTCCAGTTCCTTGAAGGCAGAGTATTTACATAAATCATTTAGGGTTCTTCTGCATAAGAGATTTGTCTGTTTCCCCCATTTGTTAATTTATTCAACTGTGTACGTCAGTATGGACCCATAGATACTTGTTTTGCATTTTGGGGTGCGGTCCAATACTACACTGTGTTGTTGCTCACATTATTTCAGGTTTGGCCACTGGGCACTCTTTCTTTCGGCGTTGGGCTTCTGTGACAGCCGCCACTGCTGTGAGTGTGTGATTGTCCCTCGCAGGGCCCAGGCCCTCCGACTGGACAGTGGCGTCCCAAACGAAGGTCCGCATGCCCGGTGTGTTTGTTGTCAGCTCTAAGTGAATAAGGAAGGACAAACACCTTTTGCGTACCCTCACCTTTACCGTTACCTGTAGTCTTCGTGTCTTTGTGTAGATCTGCATTTTTTTTTTTTTTTTAGATTTTATTTATTTATTTGACAGAGAGAGACACAGCCAGCGAGAGAGGGAACACAGGCAGGGGGAGTGGGAGAGGGAGAAGCAGGCTCCCAGCAGAGGAGCCCGATGCGGGGCTCGATGAGCCGAAGGCAGACGCTTAACGACTGAGCCACCCAGGCTGGTGGCTGGTATCATGTTTTTCTGCCAGCAGAGAACTTTCTTGAGCATTTCTTGTACCGTAGTTTGTGTTTGTGTGAAGAGGTGTTACCTCCTTTGTGACAGGTGTTTTCACTAAGCAGTGCCCCAGCGGGACCGTTGTTTTGTTTCTGTACTTTAATGATGTCATTCCATTGTCTTTTGTCCTGCGTAGTGTCTGTGGGAAATCTGCTGTGCTCACCATTTTTGTTCCACTTGTTAGAATTTGGTAGAATTCCCTGGAGGTTAGCACATACCAGTGTGAACAGTGGTTGAGGGCTTACCTGGATCAGGCACTTGGTTTAGCGTGGCTCCGTGTGTGCCTATCTTCCCAACCACCTCGAGAGGGAGGTGCTGCTGATGGTAGTAGAGGTGATAGGAAAGGAGCCGAGGGTCGTGGAGATGAACTGGTTTGCTCAGGCCACTTCCTGGCTGCCCAGCTCCAGAGCTTGAATTCTAACCTGCTTACTGAGTTCAGACTCCCCAGAAGCTCGGGGAGCAGGCTGAGCTCACCCTAGTCTGTAAAATGCCACCTCCGTGCTACGACTTGTAGGGCATTGTGGTCTGGTAGGTGGGTCTGTGCTGTGTTCCTGCTCGGCTCACAGGCCATGTGAGTTTGCGTGCCCCCTACGGCCTTGCTGGGTTTGCTTTCTCACCTCTGGCGTAGGTGAGAGTGGCTGCTTGTCGTTTGCCCTGGGTTGGGATTAAGCAGTGTGGAATATGGCTGCAGTCAGCCCGTGGAGGGAATCTTTGTTGGGCTTTGCTCAGTGCCTGTCAGTTGAATCAGTGACTTGAGTTTTTGCTCAGAGTAGAAACCACATCAGTTTCCCCTTCACGGTTGAGAGTTGCAGTTTATGGCACACACCCTAGTGCCCTGCCTCACATCGTGGCCTCTGATTGGCTCCCCCTGCTCACCTTTCCAGAGCACGGCCCTGGCAGTGTCCTTTCCTAGCACACTAAGTGACTTCCTGTGACTTCCTTGCTCAGATACAGAGTACTGCCCCGGAGCCCTGACCACTTGTCCCCTTTCCTCTCTCCTACCTCTTCCCTTTTGCCCACAGTCTGCAAACCTGCTCCACGGTCGTTCCAGCCTCCAGGCTCTTCTGTTCAGTGTACTACCTTTGACCAAAACCCCATTTCCTAGAATCATCTATATTAAACAACAACAAAACCCCAAAGACCTCATTTAACAGAAAATACTTTATAAACCACAAAGGCCTGGGTAAGCATTTCATGTTTTTTATCTGTGCATCTGTGTGCCTGCCAGTTCCACAGACGTTTTTGAGTGCTTTCCCCGGGCCGAGTACCATACTAGGCTCTGGGTCCTGGTTCTTGGAGAGCTCCCGGGACCTCAGTGTCTGGGAGCAGGTGACGTGGTCGTCCTTCACTCTGAGAGACACAGTGTGTTTGCTCTGGGGCTGTGAATGGTGGGCAGGGTGGTCAGCCCAGGGAGGACCTCAGCAGAGGAGGGGAAAAGCATTGAGGCACACGAGGGGCCCATGGTGAGACCGGGCAGTGCGAAGGTCCCAGGACCTTGCAGTGAGCACCAGGGGCTCCTACTGGTGGCTGCTGACACTGGCCAGTGGGCTTGGGTTTTATTGTGGGGGGCCAGGGAAGCTATAGAACAGTTATTTTACTCAGGAGAGTCAGGTGGTTAGACGCATGTACTTTTTTTTTTCCCCCAAGATGGCTTTACTTATTTTAGAGGAGGAGGGCATGTGTGTGTGAGTGGTGGGGAGGGGCAGAGGGAGAGGGAGACGGAATCCTCAAGCAGACACAGAGCCTGACACGGAGCTAGAGCCCATGACCTGAGATCATCCCCTGAGCTGAAACCAAGAGTTGGATGCTCACCTGACCGAGCCCCTCCAGGTGCCCCCGGATACACATATCTTAAACACTCTGCTTGTTTATCATTCGAGGCCTGAGTCAGTGGGCTCCCTTCTCCATGAAGCCTTCCTCAGCCTTCCTGCTCCAAGCAGGATGGGTTTCCCCCCTTCTTGGAGGCCAGTGTGCCCCTCTCTCCTGCGGCCTGCAGCCGTGGTGTCTTGTACACCTGTTAGGCGACTTTGTGCAGGCTGCCCCTCCCCAGCTCTGTGGGGCCTGCGGTTGCTCAGGAAGGACCGACGCTAACACAGTCAGCCACGCGGTTGCTTGATTACAGCAGTGATAGGGCCTTTACAGAGGAGAGGAAAAGGCTGCGCGTGTGTGCTTCACAGACAGCGGGCCCACCCTGGGTGTTCAGTGAGCCCGTCCCCCTCTGCCGAACGTCTCTAACGCCAAGCAGGCGAGGTTGTTGAAGACGGATGACACGCCGGTCGCATGCAGCCTGGCGCGTGGCATCTGGGTCGTGATTGATGAAGGGAAGAGACCGTGGTCAGTAGTTAAGGCTTACCATTTGTTGTAGTCATCTCTCACTTCTGAGTCCCTTGAGGGAAGCTGCTGCCTGTGCACCTGCTGCAGCCCCAGGCTCGGGTGGAGAGCGGGAGCGTGGGGCACCGAGCCGTGGGACTTGAGGAGGGGACAGGGTTCGGCGCTGATGTCTGCATTCAGCTGACCGGTTGGGCAGGAGTGAGATGGGTCATCCACCCGTCAGAGATCTCATAGAAAATAGTACTGTGCAGTTTAATACAGCAATTTCTTCACACTTTTCGGCACAAATTAGAAAAGTGCTTCAGAATGTTTTATCCAATGGAAATGGGAATGACCAAACCCCAGTGAAGGGTGCGTAAATCGTCCTGGAATATTAAGGCGGGATATCATGGAAAGGACTGAGGCCAATGAAGTGTGCACAGATTGTTCTGGAATATCCACAGCAGAATTTCGGAGCAGCCTTGGGAGCGAAGGGGTTATGCTTGTAGTATTTTATTGAACCACAAAATGTTATTTATAACCCCTGTCAGGGGCAATTAAACTGATTGATGATTAAGAAAGTTTAATAGTTGAATAATAAGATGCGGTTCTTGACAGCTATTTTTTCTCATTTTGGGAGCATATTTTATGAGTCTAATAAGAGTGTGGAGGATGCGCTGTGGAGTGTGTGGTGTTGTAATAATGTGGTGCTGATATCATAGTCAGTCTGCTGCTATGTTACTTATAAAAATTAAAATACCAATTATGGTTTTCTGATTTATTATTGAAGTGGTTTGTTAATTTTGACTTACCCCAACCAGTGTTAATTAGTACATATTGATATATTTGATTAAAAGTACCCTAATGTTGAATAGGAAAGGTCAAACAAAATAACTTATTCTCCAGCCACTTATTCTCCACGGTGCCCGAGTTCCAGGTGCCTTGAGCAGTTAACGGGCGAGAGTTTGCTTGGCCTGGCAGCTCCCTGCACGCCCTGGGCCACGTGTGCCCCCGTGCAGAGCAGTGTGTGGGTTTTGTGGCCATATTCGTCTTTAAGAACCACTTCTTACGTTTGTGAAAAGCAGACATATAGTTAAAAAATGCTTTTCAGAAAAGGCAGAAGCATTACAAAGTCGGAAACACAAATGACTAATAAACTGAGAAAGAAAGCGTAGCTTTGTAAGTGATGAGAACGCACACTTGAAGCAGTCGTGCAGTTCTATTTTTGGTCTATCAAATGAGCAAAGATTAAAAAAGATAATACTCGGTGCTTTTCAGGTGAGAGGAGATTGACACCCTGTAATCTTTCTGTGAGACCTTTCTGGGAAGCACTTTGATGCTGACTGAAAGGATCCATGCCTCCTTGTCTCGAGGAAGTAGGAGAGGCTGTGAAGGGTGAGGTGTGGGGGTTCAGGGCACAGCGAACGCTCTAGCAGGAGCTCCAAACCAACCCCGAGGTCCAGCCGTCAGGGAAGTTTACACCAGCTGTGGGTCAGTGATGTCCACGCAAGCTTGAACTTGATTTCGTAAGAAATGCTTTTTTCAATATGTGACAAAGACCAGGGCATAAATAAAAACTGAAACATAAAACTTCATAGGTAGTATCAATCCTGGATTATTAAAAAATGTGTGTATGTATGAATGTTACAGACTAAATTGTTTCCTTCCTCAAACTCATCTCTTGGACTAATAACACTCCCCCACCCCAGACATCAGAATATGGCTAGATTTGGAGAGAGAGTCTTTGCAGAGACGGTAAAGGCTAAGTGAAGTCGTTAGAGTGGCCCTAATTCGGTATAAATTGTCCGTATGAGAAGAGGCTCTGAGGACACAGACCCACACAGAGGGATGACCATGTGAGGACACGGGGAGAGGACGGCCTTCTGCAAGCGAGGAGGGAGCAGCCCTGAGCACGCCTGACCTCGGACCTCTCAGACTGCAAGCCAGTCCGTGTTGTGGAGGCCGCCTGTCCGTGAGGCTCTGTGGTAGTCCTAGCAGGTGAACACAGTGGCCCGCACCGGCGTGCGTTACGCCTGCATAGTGTAGTGATAGGTGCTTCCTTTCCTTTGTCTGCTTCTCTGTATTCTCCGAATTATTTACAAGGATCATGTATTAGAATGAGAGCATTGTTAGAAAGGTTGCTTCCGTGTCTGTATAGAGAGCTGGGATAACCAGATGGCAGAAGGCCCCTTCCTCTTTTGGAGTTGGCCTGGTCACCCCCTACGTGGAGGGACTTGTCCTGGGGTACCGAATGTCTTCTTCAGCCCTTGAAGTGGTCTGATTCTCAGGGTGTGGCTTTGGGAAGGCATGCACGTGCTGTTGTCTGTGGTCCAGGCAGGTGCCCCATGTATCGAGGTGACGGCATGGTCACCAGGCGGTGAGCACGGCCTAGTGGCTTGAGGGAGGGATCTGTGGGGCTTTGGCTGAGCCATCTCTCCCTTTGGCTTTCATGTGAGGGCTGCAGTGGGAAACCACCACGTACCCCTTGAGCTCCGGCTCTCTGGGATCTGGGATTTACACCCTCTATGTTGCCAGGCCTGGAGCAGGATCCAGCCTGACCCGGCTCCCAGAAGGAGGCCAGGGAGTTGGTCGGGTGGAGACCAAGGGAGCCTGAGGAGGCAGAGCCGCGCTGGTGTGGCCTGGGAGGGGAAGCTGGGTAGTTGGGGGCTCCCTCTGACATCCACAGAGAACCACGGAGCCTTCATAGTTGGGGGTCACGGTCGGGGTCTCTAGCTTCTTAGCAGCCATTGCGCCCAGTCCGGGCATCAAACGTTCGAGCCTTTGGGAACCAGTGAGGGCTCCCTCCTCTTTCCCTGTGCATGTGCAGGCCAGAGTTGCTCCGTGAGTGCTGATGCAGCCAGGCTGCTGGGTGGAGCACGGGAGAGGGGGGCGTCCTGGGTGGCAGGGGCAGCACGTCCTTTGCCAAGAGACCAGCTTGCCTCTCCCTCAGGAAAGGGACAGCTGCGGCCAGTGAGGCGTGGGGAAGCGTCCCGACAGGTACCATGTGTAGGCTCTTTGTCGAAGGACCTCTCTCCCGCGTGGAGGTAGGAGACAGGGGAGCTTGTCCCCTTACCCGGTCGTGGCAGACTCCCCCAAGGGCACCCCACATCTCCTGTGTTAGGGGTTTGAGACAATGTTCCGACATGGCAGGGATGTGAATGCTGGCACAGGCCAGGAGTGCAGGGGCCCCGGAGGATGGGGTATAGTCTGGGACAGGAGCCCCTGGAGGCGGTGGCTCCGGTCAGCAGGTCCTGAGGGCACAGCCCCAAGGCCTTGCTATGCCTTTAATTTTCGTATGTGCCGCTCTCCCTGGGTGTTCTTGCTCCTTGGGGCCAGCTTTGAAAACCACATCAGGTCTTTCTGGGTCTCCTGTGGCTGCGATCTGAGAGCTCCCAGTTCCTAGGGACCATGTAAAGCTTGTCACTCCCAGCCCCTCCACAGCACCTCGCTGTGCCTGTCGTCCCACGATGGCTGGTGTCTTCACCCTGCTCCCTGTGGAGCTGTCCTTATGCTGGGGTGTGGCAGGGGCTGTCTGGGCAGGGGCCCCTGGCTTTGTCCACCCGGGCAGCATGCTTGCTGTAGGAGAGCAGCTGGAACTGTCAGATGTGTTCATTCAGCATGAATCCTTCCTCTCCCTGCCGGCGTATTCCCCAGGCTGCGGTGCCCTTCCCTCCGGTTCCCCAGAGGACAGCACACTTCGCAGCTCCTCAGGCGTTTCTTTTTGACCTTTGCCTCTCCTGTGGACATGCCGGGCGGAGCAAGCATGTATTTCCAGCGACAAGGAGCTTCCCTTCTCGTTGCCCAGAAGGGGCTCCTGCTTCGGCTCCTGCAGGTGCTTCCCCTGGGGCAGAGCTGCCGCGCTGCTCAGTATTGGAGCCCTTCCATTTCACACGGCGAGAAGCAAAAGCACAGTGACCCTGAAACGACGGGTGTGACAAATGGGGCGTTTGCTAGGACTGCCCTGTGTCAGTTTGGTCACTGTGTCTGTCCCTGTTCACCCCACCAAGTGGGAGGAGACAGCCAGGAACGGGTGGGAGTGGAGATGGGCGGGGCCGGCACGTGGTGGTGTGGGGACGCACCTTAGGGGCTAGCTTGCACTCAGCCACCTGCTGGATATGCAGTGCCGTGGAGGACAGCTGTGGGCCGGCCCGGGCTTCCCTCCCCGTGTGCGAGGCCTCGGGGGCCCAGGCTGTCTCCCCGTGGCCACACACAGGCCCGGGGCCTTGGAAGGGAAAGGCCCACCTCTTCAGTCGCCTGCCCCTTTCCTCCCTTACACGGGTGCCGCACCCGAGCTCATTTACCCTCTGCTTCTGCGCCGCCCCGCCCCCTCGCTGAGCATCCTGGCACTGGTCACAGTGCTCTAGTTGGCACATTTGTTCTTTGGTATGTGTTGTATGTGTTTTTAGTTTTCTGGCATATGTTGTATTTTATGTTCTTTTGAGCCTCAGCATGGACTTGGTTTTTTCAGACTCCTTCATTCTATTGAGCTGTGGTCCGAGTTTGCCTTTTGATTTCTGTTGGCCTCTGGGTCCTTTGTGCAGACTTCCATTACTTTGCCTTCCAGCTCTGCCCCCAGGGACTTCGGAATGCCTCCGTGTTGTCAGCAAGCTCCTTGTGCATTGCTCTGCCCAAACGCAAACCGGCCGCTCTCATTGAGTAGCGTGGGGGGTGGTGGCAGAGACTAAGATCAGCTTTCTCTCTAGTGCCTGGGGATGGGGAGTCGCACAGTGGCATGGGGCTGTGGTGACCGAGCACAAAACAGGCAGGAATCCATGCTGCTACATCCAATTGGACCTACCGTAGCTAACAGAAGCGCGGGGCGGGCTCTCTCCTGCTTGCTGGCAGCATGTATCGCCGTGACAAAGGTAAGGCGAGGCTCGGTGTTGGGCCAGATTTAGCAATCCGTTTTTCTCTTGGCATCTTTGTGATACTGACTCCAGGACTCTCCCACTGAGCTCAAGTGTACAGGTGCAGACACACCCCCTGATGAGACCCCCCTCTCCCCCCAGAAACAGCATGATGGCCCTCTCCACCTAAGAAAATACATTTTTTCAAAACAATGAGAAACCCATGCCTGGAACTCCCAGGAGGTCAGTGAGAAATAAGAAAGTGATTCGCCACAGATACCGGCCCTCGAGGCTTTGCTCAGGGACCTCACCCCTTCATTGCGCGGTAACTAGTGCTGGTTAGTGTGAGTTCATCTGTTATCCCACGTAGCTTTAGTGTTGAGGCCTCATCTCTGAACTGCCCGTCAGCGAACACAGATACTTGTTATCCTGGGGCTCACTGTTAGGAAACCAGTTAAGGGCTTCAGAGAATGTGGTGGGTGAACGGCAGGCATCGTTGAGGGACGGGGACCCCTGCTCTGGTCCCCGTGCTCACCTGCACACCCCAGTGCGTGTGCACTGGGCTGTTCAGCTGGCAGTCAGCTGTTCCGGTCGGCGCCCGGCATCGTGGGGCCCTAGCGCAGAGCTCGTGTGCATGGGACACACATGCAGCGATTTCTGCGTCACCAGATTGCTGCGTGGTTTACTGTCCCGTGCCTGCGTCCTTCAGTTTGCATCTCGTGGTCCAGGTGCAGACATGACAGAGAAGCAGCCCCAAAGCCATTTCTTCAGGCCGTGTGGTCGGTTGAGACCCGGGAGACTGTTAACCCAGCCCCTCGGTCAGCCACTGGTTTACCCCGCAGGACGTTGGGCGCCGGGGCTCCGTCGGTGCTCAGGCGCCCCTCCAGCAGCAGGCGGGTATGCTCAGTTCACGGAGGGGTGGGATAGTGCGGGGTTGGGGGAGCGGGATAGTGCGGGGTTGGGGGGGCTGTGGACACGGCTGACATCCCTCAGTGACAGCAGGGGGACAAGTGCGTGCCCTGTGGCGATTGCGGGTCAGGCAGGGTGAGAGTGCGTGTGCACGTGACAGCGTTAACCCAGGCTGTTGTCCTGTGGATGGCTTAGTCTCTTGCACCTTCTCCACCGTGGCTGGGGGCTCCTGCACATCCTGGGGGCCTCCCTGGTGGAGTACACATGCCCGAGCCTGGCGGGAGGCCTGGGCGACATGGTCGGCGACACCGTTCTGCCCGTGAGGAGTGCGCTTTCTAGCAGGAGTCGTGGATGTCTGAAACCCCGGCCGGGGAGAATCCCGCTCCAGGCGAGGAGAACCACCTCCTCCCTGCCACCCCTCCCACTCCACGTGGCTGCCACCGAGAACTAAGTGAGTCCAAGATGGCTTTAAGGAACAGTCACAAAGACACTTGTGGAAGAAAGTCACACTTCACCAGGAAATACAGAAATGCACAGTCAGCCTCAGTTTCCTGAGCTGCGTGTGCCTTCCCAGTGAGCTGCCGAGGAGGGATCGGTGGGGCTGGCGGTCCTGGAAGACACTGGCTGTAGTGGAAATCGCAAACCCTCTGGGAGATATTTCACGAGTATTTGTCAGGAGCCCTAAAACGTCCTTACCCTTTATCTGCCGATTTCATTGGAGATGCTTATAGTGAGGAACTGGTTCTCAGTGGGGATCAATCCCGTACATGTTCACAATGCTCGTGGGGGGATTCCTCGTCATGGGAAGTGTTTAGGTGATGTGAGCATCCCAGAGTAGCGGTGTGGCCAGCTAACCCGTCGCCGGGCCCTCTAGCCTGTTCTGCACCATTCTACAGCATGGCTTCAAGTAGTGTCTATAAAATGGAAGATTTTCATTATAAATGTCAGATTTCNNNTACAAATTTATCTTTATGATGCAACTGTAGTCCTAGAAAAGCTGAGCAAAAAGTGTGTGTGGAAAAATTGGAATGTAATGAGACACAGGGATCCTGGCTGTGCTTTAGGCAGGAGACGTGGAAGATTTCCCCCCTTATTCGAAATTCTGAGTCCCTCCAATTTTCTGTGACTGTGAATTCAAATAACAGTGGGGCCTGGATGCTCCCTGGGGGCCTTTCCCGGGACACATCGCCCCTGCACCACGCCCTCCCTTCCCTGCGGTTCCAGAGGCCTGGAGGTCGTGCTGCTGTGCCCATGGCATGGTGGTCTCCTGGCCGTTTGTTGGCTCTGAATGGAACGGCCACTGACTCCTCTCCTCTACCTTCCCGAGTCCCCAGCGTGCTTTCTGCTTACTGTTCAGGTTAATAGAACCCTCCTAGGATGAGAGGCGCTCTGGTCTTGGGTCTAGTAGGAGCGGCCGTCCAGAGCCACAGAGATGCCAGAGCTTTGGAATTGCGGTGTGGGCGACAGTTGCTGTTATGTGGCGGGGGGGGGGGGGGGGGGGGGGGCGCTCCTGCCCCCCTCCTGGCTGTCAGCTGTCGATTTTCTGGCAGGTGCCGAGTCATTGGCTGTGCTGTGGGTTGGAGC
This sequence comes from Ursus maritimus, assembly GCF_017311325.1. Classification (NCBI taxonomy): domain Eukaryota; kingdom Metazoa; phylum Chordata; class Mammalia; order Carnivora; family Ursidae; genus Ursus; species Ursus maritimus. Next base: position 54,149,419 of record NW_024424564.1, read on the forward strand.
CCTGGTTTGGCGCACCTGTGCGGGAAGGCTGGGCAGCCTGCGACATGCGTTCTTTATCCAAGGCGTCTTAGCACTGGGGTGGGGAGCCGGCAGAGCTGTTTGTAAATCGGATGTCTGTCTTTTTGGAAGAGGTTTGTTTGTTGGACTTTTCCACAGTCATGCCTTTGAGTAGCTTCTTGGTGTGAGGTGGCCGCCGTGCTGGCTCTCCTAATTCCGGTGACCTGTGGCATTTGCAGGAGCCATGAGCCGGGATGCCTGACCAGTAGGAAGGGAAGCACCCCGTATTTTAAATGAGGTCGGTGTGTTCCTTTAGAGGGAAAAGATCTCTTTTCATTCACAAATCAAAGAGCCACACAGTTGATTGAGTTATTTTGAGCGGGAGTGTGTTTCAGAAACGGAAAGGAAGTAGTTCCATTTTGCTTTGACCTTGTGGTACAGTCCACAGATCACGTGGCCAGGTTCTGTTTGTGGTTGCCGCATACCCTTCCTGGGATTATATTCCATGCAGTTGGGATAGTTACAGCGTAAGCAGTTTTTTACTCCCTGTTTATGGTTCATTTGCTGGCTGTAACAGAGAGGGAAGAGTGTGCTGAAATGTATTAATTCCTGATTGATGGACTGTCAGGGCTTGGCCAGGGCTGCTGAAATCTAGCTGTGGGGTTGGTTTGCCAGCCTGGTTCCTGGCAAGGCCCTGCCCGGGGAGTGACCGCAGACGGCCTTTCACATGGACGTGTTGGAATCCGGGCAGAGGCAATGATCGTAAACCCCATTTTCGTCTTTGTGCATGACATCCAGAAGCCGGGCACCAGGGAGTGCCACAGCCCAGGCTGGCTGTAAGCTGGATCAGAGGAATCCCAGCTGGGATGTGAGCTTGCAGGAATACACGAGCAGAATTTGGGAGCTGATGTGTCTGCATGATTTATCAAGGACCAGGAACGGACAACGAACACAGCTTAGTCTTTTGTAAATGGCCCCAGCCGGAATTACCTTGTTGGAGCTGTCAGCGAAAGCTGGGCTGTCCATCAGTTAGAGCTGCAAACTCTCCCAATTAACCAGTACTTTAGGACCCTACATCTGAGCAACAAAGGTACTTGTGGTGTAACTTTCCGTCTGAGTTTCTTAGCTTTTTGCTCTGTTATTACTAGTGAAGTGTGAAGCCATCTTATGCATACAGCGTCCCAGTTCACTTTCCAATCGGCGGGGTGCAGGGCCGGCCTGCGGCTTCTCGTTCGGCATGGGACTCTTCCTGTGGAGCTCAGCTCCCACCCAGACTGTGAGCCATGCGGGGACAGGGCCATATTCTTCTGAGTTCCCACGGCCCCCATCGCACGCCTGGCACACCATCTGGGCTCAGCGGAGCTCTGCGCCTTCTAAAGGGCTCTGACACCTTCTGTCAGGCTGGTTTTCAAACCCATTGATCCTTTCCTTAGCTGAGTGTCTGTGTTTTGGGGGCTCCTTGTGCTCAGATGGTTCATGGGGGGTATTTCAAACTCTGACCAGTCTAATTGGTGAGCTGGTGCGCACCTCGTCGTACGTATTTCTATTTGTTTATAACTAGCGCTGTTGCTGACCGTTCTCTTTGTTTTGAACCGACCTCCTTTTATAGATAACTTTTTTCAGATATTTTCCTCATTTTCAGTGGGCTTACTTACATATTTTTCTTGTTGCATGGTAATTTTTTGTAGAATCTTTGGTATTAATCCTTGGCCTGTAATATGTTGCAAATGTTTCCCCAATCTGTTATACTTTCTAATTTTTTTCACTTAAAACCATTTGAGATTTGTGTACAGTGACGTGGCCCAGGGCTTTCCCCTGGGAGGGTTTTGCTGACCTGCACACACGAGCAGAGTCCGCTGTCCCTGGGGTTGTACTGCGGTCCCGCTGTCGTCATCACCCTGGGTGGGATGTCTGCTCACACAGTTGGGTGACATTTCAGCACGGGGGAGCGCTCCACAAGCATCCCGTGATCCCCTGCTCGAGGTTGTGCACCAGGGCTTTCGGGAATGAGCTGTCTCGTGTTGGTCCATCTTTCTTTCCATTTGGTTGCATAATTAATGGTTTGAGTGAGAGAGCATTTTGCTGATTGATTTAAAGACCCATTTATCCTTCGAGGAATTATTTTTGACTTAATTAGGTAAAGGGAGTAGATCAGTTTAATGGATTGATTTATGATCATTTTGCACGTTCCAAGGATCATGACTCACGCAAGCTTCCTCTGTGCACGAATGTCTGCCACCTGCCTTCTGAAGGATGGCTTTTCCTCGCTGGGGGTCTCTGCAGTGTCCTGCCTGGCAACACGGCTTTGGAAAGAGGGTCGTGGCTGCAAGTCTTCTACTTTTTCCGCATAAACAAATATCAAGGGGCCTAAATCCTTCAGTGCAGGGACTATACGTGAAGGAAGGCTTTCGTCCTGTGCCCTGACGAGAGCTTCCCAGCGCCCCTGTGTCTCCGGAGGCCGCTGCAGGCTCCAGCGACGTGTGTGCCCCATGAAGGCTGGTGGAGTGTGGGAGAGGGGTGGGGACCAGGGGAGCCTGCTCCAGCAGGACGCTGGGCTCACATGGGTGTCCTGTTTTCTTGAGAAATAGCGTCTGCCATTCTCGGAGGTGAGCTCACCAACGTCAGAGCTTTCCAGTAGAAAAGAGTTCTGCCTTCTTGTCAGAGAACTCCGGGCTTGCGTGAAGAGAGGGAGAGGGGGCGGCCGGCAGTCTGCTTGTTGTGTGTCATGCTGTTTCCAAGAGCACGTCCTTCGTTTGGACGAACTCTTGTTGGTTTCAGTGTTATTTGCATTGTCATTAGTAGAAGCAAGTTAGACTTGATACGTGGTCTTACGTTCAGCAATAGTTTGGATAGTTCTCTTAACTGGAGAAATTGAGATTAAATTTTTCCCATTCTTCATAGAACATCTTGGCATAATGTTCACTGTGTTCTAGTTGCAACTGTTGATGTAATTACTCGTCCTCCCTCGACTGTGAGCTCTTGGCCGGCTGTCATGCACTCGCTCGGCACGTGTTTATCGAGTCCCTGCTGTGTGCCGGGCACTCGCGGAGGCGCGGAGATGAGGCGAGTGTGGCTGCTGCAGTCCTGTTCTCAGGGAGCTCTTACTGTGTCGTGCAGGGGTCCGCAGATAAGAAGATGCAGAGTGGGGCGGGGTGCAGCCGGCGACACTCGTCGTGCAGGACAGGCAGCGAGTGGGCATGCTGGAACGTCACCTCCTGTCCTCTGCAGCGGGTGGCCCGGTGCCTGGCGTTTCATGTGTGGCTCCCATGTGTTCTCTGGCAGTCTTTCCTCACTGGAGGGGCATCAGTGGTGGGGCCCAGACTCTCCTTTGTGCCTCAATAGCCGTTGTGGTTTGTGGGCTCTGCTTGGGAGCATTTCCACCTGCTTTCGTTTCCACGGCGCTGTCCCCAGATGGGATCCCTTCTCTGCCTGCACCCCTGCTGGCAGACGCCAGGGTGAGGAGTTACTCTGCTGTGTACCGTCTCCAGGGGCTCCCCCTTTCCTCCAGAAGGAAGCCCAGCTCTGGAACCGGGCACCCACATCTGTGGTGTCATGATCCTCACGAGCTGTCCCCTGCCTGGGTCATGTGGACGTCCCGCAGGCTTACTGGCTCCGGGCTCTGCGGCCTCCCCTGCCCCATCCCCTGTGCTTGATGCTGCCGTCTTCCAGGGCTCAGCCTCAATGCCTCCCACGGCCACCCTCTCCAGGGGCGGGGACTCTGCTCTTCTGAACCTGCTGTGCCTCCCTGTCCCTTGTCACACTGCTTGCTCGCCACGTGGCTGGCTCTTTATTTACGTCTCTCTGTAAATCAGTCTGATCAACGTTGTAAGTAAGGCCGGTAAGCAGGGCACGAGCGCACCAGAGTCAGTAGGTGAGTGAACACGCGTGTGGCCCCTTCCTGTAGGCTTCGTGGCGGCTGTTCCATCTCCTCCTTTCCCCTAGCCAGTTTCTGGCCCATGAAGGTGCTTGATACATGTTAATGGAATCAATCAGTATTTCAACCAATAGCATTTCTATTAACAAAAACTCTGACTCACAGCATTATTAAAAATCAAAGATCCAGTCAAGCCAAAAGAGTGTTGTGAAATTAAGTTTTTTTGTTTTTGTTTTTGTTTTTTTTACAAAAATGATGTTCTAGTAACAAGGATCATTACAGAAACAGATGTTCCCTTCCCCCTTTCCCTCAGTACCACACAGGGACCGCTGTCGGGGCGCCCCAGGAGTTGTTGGGAGCTCTCTTCAGAGGCGTGGAGTCATGTAGCAGTGCGCTCCTCCAGAGAGAGGAACGGCGGCCCCATCAGCGCCATCCCCGGCCTGCGGCTTGCACGAGGCTGGGGACCCCTGACTGGGGTGCGCTTGGGGTGGAAGTGGACGAGAAGCAGAGTGCTGCTGCTTGGTTCTTGCCGTTTGGGGCCCGCCGTGGGCCAGGAGATGGAAGTTGGATGTGGCCGCATCGTGTCCTCTTGCCCGGCCAATAGCGAGGGCATTGTCCTTGGTTTGTCTTTGACTTGTGACCCTTGTCTGCTGGTGTCCCACCTTTCACTGACCATTTGTCCATGTCTGTGGACTGCAGCTTGGCAGCCACGTAACAGAATCGGGAAGTCTGATGGTGGCTTAGTTTGTAACCTTGAGTTGGACGTGATTTCTATTAACAGTAAACGTTCGTGCACTGAACCAACTTAATCATAACCTTAGCTGTTCTTGCTCAGCCACGGAGTTTTGTGAATTTATGGTCGTGAGTGGCAGCACCTCTCTTACCAAAGCAGGACTTTTCCCTCTGCCTTGGAACCCAAATCTGTGTAATTACGTGCTAACACCTCCATCACCGAAGCATCAGGGTTTCAAATTTAAACTCCCAAGTTGGGCAATGCAAAAGATTAGACCATGGAGTGATTCCAGCTAGCTTACGAAGAAGAGAATATTTTTGATTACCAGTTAAGCTCCTAATTACGTGAAGAGTTTTATTGCAGGGTTTGTGCGATGCCGGTGATTAACGCACCGTAACCTCCCTGGCGTGCCCC
>NW_024424564.1:54154446-54156108 GCF_017311325.1 Ursus maritimus
CCCCCCCCCCCCCCCCCCCCGCCGGAGCCGCTCACTGGCAGGTGCTGGGTCTCACCGTGCCTCGAGCTTGGTGATCCCGTGTCATAGGCTTCGTTTAAGTTTGAGCTATTTCTCGCTTTCTGATTCCAAGGCGCCCCATTTGGTTTGCCGTGAGGGAGAGCCTGGCCACTTTGCTTTCTAGCACACCCCGGTCCTTACGAGATCCCAGCCTGTGCTACCGTGGCCGTTCCCGGGGTCCACGCCGTTGTCTCGCGGAAGCGGGCAGGTGTCATCCTGGAGGGGAGCCTCCGAGGAGCGAGTCCCCAGAGACCCAGAGCTTGAGTGAGCTTGTGGCGGTGACAGGCTCTCTTGCCCACGCATGTTTATGACCGGAGGGAGTGGTATTTTACCTGTGAGGTGGTGCTTTTCTAGAGTTGTAGTGCCTCGCCCGTCCTCTCCCTGTGAAGTCAGAGGCGTCCGTGCTGCCGTGGCTCGGCAAGACCGAGAGGCCAGCCGTTGTCAGCTGGACTCGCTTCACAGCCAGGCGCGACGCTTCCTGGCGTCAGCTGGGCGCGCACCGCCGTGGGCTGTGTCGGCTGCAGGGGGCCCTGGCGCCGAGGACGCGCTCTGTCCATCGTGGCGGTGGGTGCCCTTGCCGTCTGGTGAGCAGCGCACTTGCTTTGAGCCCATCGACCTGCCTCTTCCTTCCCCAGCATGGGCCCTGCTGGTTTCCCAGATGTGGAAGCGTGGAGAAGACGTCTCTGCTCTTCAGTTACCTGAGACGGCTTTCCAGATAGTGCAGAGTAGCAGTTGTACCCCTGTGTGGTTTTTTCTTACCAGGCTGAGTGTCCTCCCTTCTTTCGTTAGTTCCTTGTATCTACCTCTCCTCCCACCGATCCACCCATCCGTCCACCCGCCCACCCACCCGGGCTGCTGCACGGGTCACGGCTCGGTCTGGACGTGCTAATTGTGCAGTGCTGTTCGTACTTGTAGGATGGGGAGTGCTGACCCCACCACCGAATGCCGGAGGGTCCCTACCCTAATTGTCCTGACCCCCAAATGCCCCACGAGCTTCCCAGAGTGCTTAGAAGGGCACCACCACCCTTGGGAAGTTTTTCCAGGGCTATCCATGGAAAGATAGACCTTAGTGAAACTACCTTAGTGGCTTAAACCGTATTTTTTTCCCTATTGCAAAAGTCCTAAGTGTTAATTCTGAAAATTTGCATTCTCTTTTGACTCTCTACCTTTCTGCAAAAAGTGAAGGGTTGTAGTTAGCACCACCCCTGATGTTCTTTCCCGGGGGCCCACGGTCCTGTTCCTGGCATTTTTCTGAGCAATGTTCTCTGCTTGCTTCTGCATACAGACAGGTCAGGGTTGGAGTTCTTGATGCAAATGGTGTTGTTGATAAAGATGGGATTATTTTACAAATTGCTTTTTCAACAATAATACGGCAGGGTAGCATTTCAAAGAATTTATTTAAATCATCCCCTAAAGCCATCTCATGATTTGAGAAGGCAAGTGTGATACTTTATAAATTAAATGACCGTTTTTACATCTCGTGCCCGAGTATGCACTTGCGGCCTGCTTGAGATGGCGGATTATCTGTCCCGGGCTGGGCAGTGTCTTCTCTGCCTCCCCAGGTGCACTCGGCTTAGCCTGTGCGCGTGTTGGTCTCCCCGTCAC
>NW_024424564.1:54156118-54221130 GCF_017311325.1 Ursus maritimus
CCCCCCCCCCCCCCCCCCCCGCCGGAGCCGCTCACTGGCAGGTGCTGGGTCTCACCGTGCCTCGAGCTTGGTGATCCCGTGTCATAGGCTTCGTTTAAGTTTGAGCTATTTCTCGCTTTCTGATTCCAAGGCGCCCCATTTGGTTTGCCGTGAGGGAGAGCCTGGCCACTTTGCTTTCTAGCACACCCCGGTCCTTACGAGATCCCAGCCTGTGCTACCGTGGCCGTTCCCGGGGTCCACGCCGTTGTCTCGCGGAAGCGGGCAGGTGTCATCCTGGAGGGGAGCCTCCGAGGAGCGAGTCCCCAGAGACCCAGAGCTTGAGTGAGCTTGTGGCGGTGACAGGCTCTCTTGCCCACGCATGTTTATGACCGGAGGGAGTGGTATTTTACCTGTGAGGTGGTGCTTTTCTAGAGTTGTAGTGCCTCGCCCGTCCTCTCCCTGTGAAGTCAGAGGCGTCCGTGCTGCCGTGGCTCGGCAAGACCGAGAGGCCAGCCGTTGTCAGCTGGACTCGCTTCACAGCCAGGCGCGACGCTTCCTGGCGTCAGCTGGGCGCGCACCGCCGTGGGCTGTGTCGGCTGCAGGGGGCCCTGGCGCCGAGGACGCGCTCTGTCCATCGTGGCGGTGGGTGCCCTTGCCGTCTGGTGAGCAGCGCACTTGCTTTGAGCCCATCGACCTGCCTCTTCCTTCCCCAGCATGGGCCCTGCTGGTTTCCCAGATGTGGAAGCGTGGAGAAGACGTCTCTGCTCTTCAGTTACCTGAGACGGCTTTCCAGATAGTGCAGAGTAGCAGTTGTACCCCTGTGTGGTTTTTTCTTACCAGGCTGAGTGTCCTCCCTTCTTTCGTTAGTTCCTTGTATCTACCTCTCCTCCCACCGATCCACCCATCCGTCCACCCGCCCACCCACCCGGGCTGCTGCACGGGTCACGGCTCGGTCTGGACGTGCTAATTGTGCAGTGCTGTTCGTACTTGTAGGATGGGGAGTGCTGACCCCACCACCGAATGCCGGAGGGTCCCTACCCTAATTGTCCTGACCCCCAAATGCCCCACGAGCTTCCCAGAGTGCTTAGAAGGGCACCACCACCCTTGGGAAGTTTTTCCAGGGCTATCCATGGAAAGATAGACCTTAGTGAAACTACCTTAGTGGCTTAAACCGTATTTTTTTCCCTATTGCAAAAGTCCTAAGTGTTAATTCTGAAAATTTGCATTCTCTTTTGACTCTCTACCTTTCTGCAAAAAGTGAAGGGTTGTAGTTAGCACCACCCCTGATGTTCTTTCCCGGGGGCCCACGGTCCTGTTCCTGGCATTTTTCTGAGCAATGTTCTCTGCTTGCTTCTGCATACAGACAGGTCAGGGTTGGAGTTCTTGATGCAAATGGTGTTGTTGATAAAGATGGGATTATTTTACAAATTGCTTTTTCAACAATAATACGGCAGGGTAGCATTTCAAAGAATTTATTTAAATCATCCCCTAAAGCCATCTCATGATTTGAGAAGGCAAGTGTGATACTTTATAAATTAAATGACCGTTTTTACATCTCGTGCCCGAGTATGCACTTGCGGCCTGCTTGAGATGGCGGATTATCTGTCCCGGGCTGGGCAGTGTCTTCTCTGCCTCCCCAGGTGCACTCGGCTTAGCCTGTGCGCGTGTTGGTCTCCCCGTCACCCTGAGCTCTGGGGGTCAGAGCTCCCAGCTTTCTCAGCTCAGCATCCCCGGGGTACAGGGCTCGGTCCTGACGGGTGGCGCTGTGGGCAGTGTGGGGAGCAGGCCGGGTGCAGCTCTCCGACGGCAGTACGTGTGCAGTGCGTGTGTTCGTGCTGATGGGATGAGTGGGACATGGAATCCGGTCCAATTTCAGATGCAGCAGGTCCGCTTAAACTCCATTGTCGGTAGTCCTGTGTGTGGTGTCAGTGCTGCCTGCGGGAGTCTGTAGCACCTTCCTTGTGCTGGCTCGGGGGCCCGTCAGTCCTGCCTGGCTGGGAGAAGCCACGTAGGGGCGTTCGGGGCCACGGTCCGGGGTGCCCTGTGCCGCACTGCCGTTCTATGGCCGGCGGCCTCGAGCAGCTTGTGGAGTAGCTTGTGGGGCGTCTGCGTGGCGTGGGTCAGGATTAGTTAAGCCCACATCCCCGTGGCCCAGAGGGCTGGGCGCCCAGAGCCCCTGCTCCGGCCCCGGCGCCTGCGGCATTGGTCCTGAGGCCCCGCCTCCGTTGTTGACAGGCTTGTCCCATTCCTGTGAATTTACCCTTTCCCCCTTTGAATTGTGTTTCTTCTTCTGAACCCCAGGATTGCCTGGAATCCCTCCACGTCCGTGGCTTCCTGTCATTTGTGATCTCAGGGGAGCAGTGTTCCTGGTCTCTCCCCGTCACCTGGGGCAGCACATGTTTGGGGGGCAAAGCGCTACGTAGCACGGGCTCTGTGGCTGCCCACGGGAAGGCTTCTCGTCCCAAGGCTTCCCTGGTGGCTCCCCGTTCGGGGTGCCGCCCCGCCTGGTCCCCCTCCTTGCTCTGGGGACGTGGAGGCAGCATGCCCTGCTGGGAGGCATGCATTACCTTTGGCGTCGGTGGGGCTTGAGTTGTAACCTCTCACGACTGTTGGCCATTTTGGGGTCTGCCTCTGAGGACCCTCCCCGCCCCCCACCCCACGGCATCGAGTCTCCCGGGCCTCGTGGCAGATGGTGCAGTGAGTTAGCGCCTGACCGACAGCACCTGTGCTGAACGTGCTGCGTTCGCTCTTGGTTTGGTCTGGGCTGTGCCCCCAGGAACCGCTAGAGCCCCATCTTCTGTGGGGACCCCCAGGAGGACCCCATAGCAGCTGCGCCAGCCTTGGGGAGTTCTGTTCTCGGCTCTGACCCTGTGCTTGTGACGCAGGCCTTCTGGGGTGTTCTGTGCTGCCCTCTGCACCTTTTTGCATGTTGGCAGATGTTTTCTCTGGGAGGACGGATGTTTATCTCATTCTGACAATAAGGGTCATTCCGATTCTCTCTGCTTTTTTGAAGACAGATTGGCATAGGGGTTCTCTGAGTTAGATGCCATTACTTGATCACATTCAAGAGTGACAAATAGACCATTGTAAGAGGTGACGCCTGAAAGAGGCTGCCCAGCCGACCTTTTCTGGCATAAGGCAGTAAGTCAGCTAAACAGACCGAGAAACATCTCCGAGGCCTGTGTCCCGCGCTCCTGCACTGGGGGGCCCGTTGCCCCTGCAAGCTGGGGAAGAGCTGGAAGCCTGGGGAGGCTCTGTTGTAACGGCGGAGGAAACATCTCGGTGCTTTGAAGGCCCTGGAAAGAGAGAATGCATCGATGGAAAACTTCTCAAGAAGAGTCCTCTGATGATTGTCGGGAGTCTGTTCCCTGAGATGGAGGGTGAAATCAGACCTGCTCGACGGTGACGGGATGTGGGGCTGAGTCCGCCGGAGCCAGGGGGGGCCGCTTATGCTTGTGCCAGCCACATTGCTCTTCCAGCAGGAAGGCGTCGTGACGGCGGCCCTCGTGTGCTTGGTAACGGGCCCGGGGAGACCTCGTTTCCTGCTCTGTAGACAGAGGTTGTGCGGAGTTGGTGCCTCTCATCTGGGCCGCCTCGAGACTTCAGAGCCAGCCTTTTGTGGCAGAGCCACGGTGGGACCTCATTGGAGGTCTCCCAGGACAGCTGAGTTCCGAGGCCAGGCACCTTGCTGGGCCGTGGCCAGGGGGCAGCGTGGTGCCCGGCTGTGGGAGGGAGAGCCTGCAGCCCACAGGGCAGCCGGGACAGGGCACAGGTCCCCGGCAGGCTCAGACAGAGAGGAGGGAGCTCAGAGCCAGTCAGGCCAGCCTGGGGACGTCTTCATCACAGTCCTGATCAGAGGGGAGGGGCTCTGAGTGATGCAAGAGAGGGCATCGCCTCTTACTTGTCTCTGTGCCCAAGGCCCTGGAGTGTAGGGACGGAGCCACCACGGGGAGCACCTGCTGTGTGTTGTCGCATAGCCCCAGTGAGGGGACAGCTGTGTCGCACGAGGGACAAGTTATAGGCAGTGTGGCCCATCCATACCTTGGAATGTTCTACTACGGAAAGGACTGAAGTGCTGGCACAGGCTGTGGCCTGAATGATGCCGGGAGCATGGCGCTGAGTGAAGGGAGCCAGACAGGGGAGGCTCCATACCGCACAGCCCCATTACCTGGACTCCAGAATGGGCAGATCCATGGAGGCAGAGCACAGAAGAGTGGTTGCCAGGGGCTGGGGGAACAGGGAGTGCCTGCTGATGGGCTGGCTTGAGGTGGTGAGAACATTCTAGAATTCCATGGTGGTGATGGTTATCCAACTCTGTGAGACACTAAACCCCACTGAATTGTGTGCTTTGAAAAGGCGAATTTTATGGTATGTGAACTACATCGATAAAATAACCCCCTGAATGAAACCAAAACACAGAAGTGCTTGTTGAATGAGCGGGGGAGTGAAGGATTGAGTGGGGATGGAGTGAGTTTCCCAGGCGCAGCCCCTGCAGACGTGCTCCCGGGCGCACCAGGGACGTGCGGTGACAAGGGACTGAGAGCAGAGTGGCTGGGACATGTCCTCACGGCTGTACACGGCTGGGCTGGATGCACGTCCAGGGCTGGGCCTGCGTGTGTAGACCTGTGTGGCCCATACGCAGGGCCTGGCCGGGCTTGGGTCTGGACTTGACTGGCCTTTTACCATTGTGGTTTCTGTCGTGAACAGAGAGCAGAGTGGAAGGGGGTTCCCTGCGGCTCTTGCAGCCACGCGCTGTGACGTGAGGCGAGGCTGTGTTGGGCTGCCTCTGAGGAGGGCCAGCGTCCTGACCACGCTGCCACGGGCTGCCCCAGGGGCCATGTGTGCCGTTTCTTTGCACCGTTTCCAAGGGGCACAGTGGTGATGATAACAGACGTGTGAGGGGATCATGAGCGAGGACACTGGAACCGTGGGGAGGAGCGCCTGGCACCTCATAGCTACTCAACAGGTGTTAGTAGTTAGTGTTCTTAGAATCATTGTCATCTCTACCTACTTAAACCTTCCGAATGTGTTTTTGGCAGAAATGTTTCTTTTCTTCAGGAACGTTTTTTTTGCAAAGATGCCTTGCATGTTTGCAAAATAAAACAAAAGTAAATAAAATGAAAAATTAGAATACACAATTTTTAAAACATTTATGAGTGTTGTGCTGGATGATAGCAGCTTTTGTAAGGATCTAAAATTAGTTCATTCAGATGTCTGATAAGCCGTTTCAATTAAGTGTCTGTTTTACATTTTAAAACTTCTAAGTTATGTTCTCTCATTGGGTTTTTTATATTTGAAGAAAGAGGCTGTTGGGAGCACTACTGCGTTCTTACTCTTCAGGCTCTTGCTTTCCTGGGTGTTTGCCTGGAGCCGAGGGGTCTTTACCCAGCATGGTTTTGGAAACTCTCACCTTGGGAACCAGTTTTTAGAGAAATTATTGTCTAATGAGTATGTGATCATATTAGAGGCAGAATTTTAAAAATCTTACGAAAAAACTTTCAGATCTGTGTTAAGAATAAGTCATGTCTTTTAGGCCTTCTCTTTTTAGGAGATGAAATGCTTGAGAAGCAATAATTTATAATATATTAATTGTGTTAATTAATTGGCAAAGACTCAGAATATTAATTATCTGCAACTAATTAGGTATTAAAATGGAGAGCCATTAAGTGATGAGGTGGAAGCCTATGAGCCATCTAGTTCAAGCAAGAAAAACGGGCCCTGTGGTGACCTTGCCGGCCACGTGCAGGTCTCTGCCACCCCACCCCACCCCTGCCCCGTGGTGTGTCCTGTGGGTTAACCACTTGCTGTCTTTTCCATGCTCCGTGGCACACAGATGAGGAGGATGTGGACACTGCCGACGTCTCCCGCGTGCCCGCAGACGTGCTGCGTAACGTCGAGGCCGACACGTACTGGTGCATGAGCAAGCTGCTGGACGGTATTCAGGTGAGCCCCTGCCGGCCTGGACTCCGGGCGGATGCCCCTCCACTTCTGAAACCAGTGTCACGGGGGACGGGGAGGCGGGGGCGCCGGGCCTGACGCGTAGGCCTGCCTCCGTGCTCAGCTGGGCCACATGCTGCCTTCTGAAGCTGCCCTTTCTATGCCTGGACTGTGCGGCCTCCGCAGGGTGGACGGTGCGAGAAAGACCGTGTGCGTGTGCGAGTGCGCGCACACCCCTGCGTCTGCAGACAGCCGCGGTGTCCTGAGGGTTCCAGCAGTGCGTGGCTCCTAGGGTGTGGGCTCTCCCCTCCCCTGCAGAGTCTGATCCCCACACATTCCGAGCCCCCAGCTCTGCTGCCGGTGACGGCGGGTGGTCCTAGCACTGGATGTCGGTTGTTGCTGATAAGTCATCTCATGTCCATGCCCGGTGAGCTGTACTCAGGGCAACCCGCCCCTTATAGGGCATCTGAATTAGGGCCTCCGCTCCTCACCTGTCACCCTGGGCCTACGAGCAGCTGGCCTCACAGTGTCTGCTGGCCCCAGGCTGGGGCTCTGCTTGTGGGGGACCGCAGCCGTGCCCGGTCCCCGAGGGCAGCAAGGCTGCTGGAAGCCCTGCTCCTTGTGGTTGGGCTCTGCTGAACTTGGTGTCAGTCGGGACGGATGGCAGAGATTTTCGCAGAAAGGCCGCAGGTCTCCCAGGGCCAGGGGTGATTTTCTGGAAGTGGTTTGGGGGAAGGACCCTACACAGAGTAGGAAGGCGGACTGGAGCCTCTTGATGTGGCATCTGTGGCCAAGGTAGATGGAGGCCCTCCGGTGGGGTGTGGACCATCTTAGGCTCACTCTTTCCTACATGCACGCTCTGTGCTAGGGGCTGCGTGCTGTCCTGGGGAGGGAGAAGCCGTCAGGCAGAGGTCTCCCAGGAGCTCAGCGTGGGGCACAGGGTAGACCCGGAGAGGGCATAAGACACGTGCTCCTGGGGACCCGATTTGGGAATGCAGTGAGACTTGGAGGAGGGGTGACGGGGGTGGGGGTTGGGGTGTAGGGCCCAGAGCAGGGGTTGGTTGATGGAGGTTTTCATGGGCTGGGTTCATTCCAAAGATGGCTGCCCTGGAGACAGAGGCTGTGTGGGCATCTGTGCGCTGTGCCGGGACCCCTTTTGTCGCAGGTGAGTAGGGGTGCTTCCATCTGAAGAGAGAGAAGTTGATGGGGTGCACCTGTCACCTGCGTTTCCCGCCAGGCTGGGCCTTCCTGAGCCATTGTCGTGGTGCTGTTCCCGACGCCGCTGCCCATGGAGGCCTCGGCTCAGCTGCTGGGTTAGAAGGGGCCCGAGGAAGGCTTTTGCACGATGTAGTCTCTGGATTTGGGTCCTGAGGTTTAATTGGAATAAATTAGCCAGAATGACCGTGTGGGAGAGAACAGTGTGGGCTCACCGTACTTTTGATAACTGAGGAGCGACAAAGAGCAAGTAGAAGCCTTCCTGTAATAACGAATAGGAACCTTGTTTTTATCTTACAGAGAAAAACACGCCTGCTCGATTTTGGCCCAAGCCTCAATTTATCATTCCCTTCCATTGTTAATGTTTTCATATGTGTTAGTCTTTCTCCCCAAAACGTAAGACTTGTTTTTCCCCTTTAGAAGAGGGATTGAATCATAATGTGAGACTTTATAAATTTCAAATGTCACTTCTTTGATCATGAGTGATGGAATTCCTGCCATTTAAATACAAGATTATCCTGCTTCTATTTGTGAATAAAATCAGCTCTGCACTGGAAGTGACACAGACTTTTCATTTGTCACCTGAGGTTTGCTGTCTGTGGGATGGCTTTGGGACTAGGGCGCTCTCCTGGTTCTTGCGTTCACCTTGCTCCGCGGGCCGCTGGGAGCCACAGTGCCCCGACGTGAGCAGTGCTGAGAGGTGCCATTTACCAGCACCGGGGGGTTCGGGGGGATCTTTCTTTCCCTGAGATGAGGCAAGCTCCTCTGGGGGGCTGTTGGGTGTATGTGGGTGCCCCTGCTGCCTGTGTGGACAGGTGTGAGGGTCTGAAGGGATGGAGAAGCAGGAGGAAAGATGGACCAGGTGGCGGTACCCTGAGGAGCTGGAAGCTTCTGTTGCCATGCTCGCTCTCCTACTCCTCGGCTTGCCTGTCCTCTCTGCTCTCCTGACGACACAAGAGCTATCTTCCCGGGGCACCTTCTCATCACGTCACTGCCCTGGTTGAAAGCTGTTGAGAACTCCTGTTTGGCCTTGTTAAGTGTAGCCCTGTCAGTCCGGCCTTTGCTGGTTCCTGGCATTTTAGGAAGTTCAGGGTTGTCTGTCGAGTTACGCTCAATCCACGTGCCAGAGAGACTGCACGACCGTGCAGCGGCTCTCCTCGGCAGCCGGCATGGGGCTTCCCATGATCAGCTGGCAGTCACAGTGGGACCGCGGTGCGGCGGTGGTGGCTAGCGTGTCCTGAATGGCTCTTCGCTTCACAGCAGAGCAGATGTCACAATCTGCACACACAGATCGCTTGCCTGGGGTCAAAGAGTGTGTGTTGGAACCCCCATGTGAGCCCTGAAGCCTGTGGTTTTCTACTCTGCTTTGTAATCGTGTCCGGCTGAAATCAGCAGAAATGACTTCCATTTTGCTGGGTACATTCTAGAGGGCAAACACCACATCTGCTCGGTTTTCTGGAGATGTAACTGTGTGTTGGGCTCACCTGGGGCCTCAGTCTGGGACTCTGTTCTGCATTGGGTCGCAGGGTGGTGAGCACCTGCCGTGTACGGGTGCTGCATATAGTCACCCACCTGCCGTCCCTGCGGGATGTGCATCCTGGTGGCCGGGGGTGCGGGGAGAGGACTGCCGATGGAGGGCAGCGTTCTGCGGGCTCTGGAGGAGGGGGACCAGAGTTCTGGGGGTTGGGAGGCTCTGGTCCCAGGAGGATGACAGACTAGGTCTGAGAAGAAGCCACTCCTTCCCAGCATATGCTTGGAGGCGTTGGGTGACGTTGAGCAAGAATTGTCTAGAATGAAAAGCTGGACTCCTTACCAAGGGGAGGGGAGTCCTCCAGACACGAGGGGGGATGACCCCGCTAGTGGATGCTAGTAAGTTTGAAGGGAATGATCTGACACAGTCAGTAATGCATAACAGTTAAGGTTTTATTGTCCTGGCCAGGGGTAGAAATGAGATGAGGCCGAGCCTGGGTAGGGAGTGGCATTGAAGTCCACCGGCCTGTCTTGCACTTTGAGCCGGTGTTTTATCCACGAATGGTCCTGTAATGTCGGACGCTGGCCATTTGGGGAATATTGGGTGACGGAGGTGCGCAGATCTTCTAGAAGTGTTACCCCCATCTGGTAGCGTTACCCCCGTCTTGTCAGAAGAAGCTGGTAAGCCCAGAGTGGCAGATATAAGTTCTTCAAAATTCAGAGTTTGGCTTAAAAACTCTATATTATTACTGGCAGCACCTCCTGTCGATTGTTTTCCTTGAAATGACAGTCTTTGTTCATTTTTGAGAAAATGTCTGCCAAATACCTAAGTTTGAATAACCAGTTTGACTGTTAGTCATTTCTTCTAGTGAAAATGATGTTTCTTGAAAAATGTTACCTAGTTCGGCTCACAGCACCAACAATTGACCAGGGGCATTTTTAGAAGAAATCACTGTTCTTTGGTACCTATCTCAAGTGCTTTCTGTGTTCTTCCCACTTTGCCACACAGAATATTGAAAAGATGTTTATTTGAGGGTTGAGATCTGATGCAATATTAATAATAAAATTAGGAACTTCATCAAGGACATCCTTAAGCGAAATTGCCTTTTATTCGTCTTTTTCACCATGAGTGCGTGGGGCTAAGAATGCAGTTTGGGGGCACTGCCTCGACTCACGCCAGTCTGTCTGCACTTGACCCACCTTTTGTGGCAGCTGTGCTGGCGGCAGCACGGTGACGAGGTAAATAATGTTGCTATTATTAGGAACGTGGTTTTGCTCTCAGAGACCGCTGGAAAGGGTCTCCTGGACGGCATCAGTGGGCTGACCGCCCCAAAGAACTGCTGCCCTGGGGCTGCTCTCCCAGCACAGGCCTGTGGTTCTGCCACAGAAAAGACCCCCGAAGATGAGCTCACGACGGGAAAAGTACGAGACAGAGAAAGTGTGCTTGGGAGTGAATCAGCTGGCACTGTGATTAGCAGGGATCGAGGGATTGAGTCCCAGGGACTCGACATCCTACAGCAGCGACATGAACAGAACCAAAACAGTTAATTAACATGAAGAACAAGACTCTGAAAGAAGAGCTCGTGGATTTTCGAAAAGAGCCCAACAGAACTTCTAGCAACCAAACTTAGGGTTGTTGAAATTTACCATTCATTAAACACAGCAGAAGAGAGGATTAAAGTAGAAGGAGAAAGTTACTGGGAGGCAGCAGCGAGGGAGGGCACAGATTTGGAAGAGAGGTTAGGGCAGGACAGCATGAACAACGGGCCTGGGATGGGAAGACATGCTGCGCGAGCCCCCACGCACGCAGGTGGTGGCCGGGAACTTTCCAGCACCCGTGAGAGACATGGGCTCTTATGGTCACTAAACAAACAAGTCTCAAAAGAGGCATTAAAATATCACACCTGGAGAAACCAGAGGGAAGCTGCTACGTATGGGAGGTCAGAGAAAATGTCGCAGGGATGGCCAGCAACAGATGGATGAGTCGTTGGGGCCGACAGTTCGATGGGAAACAGGCTGCAGCAGGAACAGCAGAGGCCAGAATGAGATGGGATGTGTTTGGTGTTCTGGAGAAGGATAACTGTCAGCCAGATGGGATTTACAAACAGGATCGAGCTGTACGCTACTTATAAGACCCTCGCCTAAAACATAAGATTACAAAACGGCACGAAGGAAGGGGTTGAGAGGAACACAACAGGTGAACACTAACTGAAATAATAGCTAGGCAGCAGTGTGGCTTTTATGCGTTATTAGAGGAAACAGATTTTAAGGCGGAAAGCATTATTTGGGATAAAGAGCATCACTGCCGAGGGACAAGTAGATAGATTTACCAGGGAAGACACGATCCTCAGCGTTTGCTATGACAACATTGTGTGTGCATGGACAGAAGTGTATGTGGTGAGCGTGTGTGTTAGGAGGCAGGTGGGGAAGAAGAGAGGCAAAAATTTGGCGGAAGTTCCCCAAGACACTGTCAGTGCCAGATGCTGTTCTAAGTTCTTTGCATTTTTTTTAAAGATTTTATTTATTATTTATTTGACAGAGAGAGACAGCCAGTGAGAGAGGGAACACAAGCAGGGGGAGTGGGAGAGGAAGAAGCAGGCTCCCAGCGGAGGAGCCTGATGCGGGGCTCGATCCCAGAACGCCACCGGGATCACAGCCTGAGCCGAAGGCAGACGCTTAACAACTGCGCCACCCAGGTGCCCCAAGTTCTTTGCATTTGTTAACTGTTGGCGTTACCTCGGTTTCCCTCCAGCATGACTGTCAGGTGTTTCCCGCTGTGGGACTAGTAAGTTGCAGAGTTGGGATTCAGACCTGCACAGTCAGCCCCAGCTTTCGTGCTTCTCAGTAATTAGCAGGTCAAGCAGACAAGAATTTGCAGGATCGTGACAGGTTTGTGCTGCAGACCTCATAAGGTTGAGCTACTGGCTATATCTGGAACCCCACGCCCAGCACACACAGCATGTTCCCTTTCTTCCAGCGTGCATGGGACAATCTAGAAACGGCTGAGCCGGCGGTTCCCACGGAGCTGTGCAGACCAGGGTCGGGGATTGGCATCATGCTGGCCTGTGGACTCACCCAGATTCCCTGGGGAAGGGGAGAGTGGGCCGAAGTCTAAGGCCGGGCAGCTGGGTCAGCTTTGGCAGCTCTGAGAAAGGCCCATAATTTGGCCCTCCCCAGGTTTCGGGCCTGCTCACTCGTTTCTGATGGATGGTGTTCTTGCGCTCAGTGTTTGTTTAGGGGATGTTCTTTTTATGGAGGGACCGTGGTCCTGGGAGAAAAGGAGAAGCAGCTGCATTTGCAGGTGAACTAGTCTTGTGGGAGAGGCTCGGTTCACAGTGTGGTGCCGGAGCTATTGCTGGCTCTCTGAGCAGTGAAGGGAGGCCCTCTGCAGGGCCCTCAGTGGCGGCGTGTGGGGCTAGGGAGGGCCTTCCGCGGCCCAAACTAGAGCCTAAGCTAGGTGGTGGTGGGTTGGGCGGAGAGAGCGCGCCGGGCTGACTGTGATGCCTCATCCACTGTGGTGCTGCTGTGAGTACCCATGGTGGGGTGGGCGCAGTGGGGGTTCCTGCTGCCTCCGTAGGGTGGCTGGGGAGGGTCTGGGGGTGGCAGCTAGATCAGGGTGCTAATCCTTTATTTTGTAGTGGAGTGGGCCGCGCAGATCTGCCCGGCGGGCCGCGCACTGGGAGGTTCTCACAGTGTGGGGGTGGCCCAGGCTGGCTGGGCACAGACGGGGGGGTGGTCGGGGACGAGATGAGGGGGGGCCCTCAGTGTGGAAGCCATGGCTGTCTGCTTCCGTGCTGTGTTTTCTAGGCTGCACTGTCCTCCGTGCTGGGGTGGGGTCCCCCTCAACCAGCTTTGATTGCGAATGCCTTTGAAAGTGCAGGTGTTCCCTTTCATTTCCCTCCTCGTGTTTCTCTTCCTTCCCAGCCGGGCTCCCTGCCCGCTTCCCGCGTTTGCCCTTCGCGTGCCTTGTTCTCTGGGTGCGTCGGGGGTCCGGCCAGAGATGGAAGTTTACAGATAATGTGGTGGGCTGTTACTTCTTACAGGGGCTCCTTGGAGGGTGTTTCTAGTGCCATTTGGGATTCGGGGCCAGCTGTGGGGAGGCATTGGGGTGTGGAGCCCCTCTGGAGCCCCTCTGTGCGGGGACTGGCTGCCATCGGGATGTGGTGCTGGCGCCCGCGGGGCAGGTTCCAGACGCAGCTCTCTGCGGGGGGTGGCCTTCACAGGCTCTTGGGGGGGTTCTTCTTGGGCTTTCCCTTCTCTGCACAGCACTAGCAGCCCCAGCGCCAGGGCTGTCTGCAAGCTCGTACTTGTTGAATTACGGCTTCCCCGTTTGCCTCCCCTGCAGTCATTCTATTACTCTTGGATTCATTACTTAACAGGACAGCCTCTTCGAGGAGAAAAGGGCCGTTGCCTTTTATAATTAGTCTTTTACATTTCCTTTCCTTGGGGAAGCATTACTCAGTT
This sequence comes from Ursus maritimus, assembly GCF_017311325.1. Taxonomy (NCBI): domain Eukaryota; kingdom Metazoa; phylum Chordata; class Mammalia; order Carnivora; family Ursidae; genus Ursus; species Ursus maritimus. Next base: position 54,169,184 of record NW_024424564.1, read on the forward strand.
CTGAGAACTGGTCGGTGGCCTGGGTGTGATGGGGGTGTTGGGGAAAGGGATTGTGTTATCCTGGAACTTGTCAGAGAGAAGGCTGGAAATATGGTGGTGTGGCGACTCACTTAGAGGATGTCTGGGCCACTGCCAGCCCCGTCCCTGGGGGTTGCAGGGCCTGCTGTCCCTCAGATGTCAGCTGTTGAAGATAAGGCCAGTGAGGAGAGAAGGGACAGACGTATCACGGGAACCAGAGCGGGTGCGGGGAGCCTTGGAGAGCTTTATGCTCTAAGAAGGAGAGGGGCCCACAGCATGCTTGGAAGGTGGCCCAGGATCCTTAGAAATGAGCTTAGACAGCCAGAGCCTGGGGCAGCCAGAGGCCTGGGGGTGTTGTTCTTTCCCAGCTAAGCTCAGTGGAAACAGAAGAAGCGAGGGGCCGGTCTGTTGCTTGGAAAGGTGGCTTAGAGGAAGCTTGCTCACTTGGTCCCGATTTGGCTGTCTTCACCTGGAAGGAACTGCAGAGCTGTCATGGGGAGGGATGGAAAGCTGGGCCTTGTGCCCAGCCCTGTGGATGGAAGAATGAAGAAGGAGGCACCTAGTCCATGCAGATGTGTTCCTGTGTCAAACACGAGATGAATCATGCTCTGTGTGTGGAAGAATCTTTAGAGATGGGATTTTAGAGCCCTCGTCGATAAAATTGAGAATTCTTGGCATTGTTTTAGGAAGGTTTATGAAACAGATAAGAGTGTGTTGGTTACTGGGCTGCAGCAGAAGATTCATTAAGAATGAGTCATTGAGCAGCAAACACTTTAAAAATGAAAATTAAAAAAAATTCAATTCACAATAGCATTGAAAAATGTAAAATCCATGTCATTGCCTGAATGAATAGTTCATTCCTTTTAATTACCAAGTAGTATTTCACGGTATGAATATATCATAGCTTGTTTGTCCGTCCATCTTTTGGTGGAAGCCAAGGCTGTTTCTGGCCTGTGGTTGCTATGAGTAAACTTTTTGTGGACAGTCACGTGCATGTCTTCTTGTCGACATAGCCTTCATTTCTCTCTCTCGGCGCCGGGTGTAGCCTTGCAGGGTCGTGCTGTGGGAGTGTGTTTCGTTTCTGTGAAAAGCAGCCCAGCATTTCCCCTAAATGGGCTGTGCTGTTTAACACACCAGCAGCAGTATGCACGAGATGGGGCTGCACCAGCGCTGTCCTTCACGGACTCCTCTGTCTCGCCGGCCGGCAGTCTTCTGTTAGGAGGTGTGTGTGTCGGTGTAGAGGGTGGGGGCCGTGGGAGAGTGTTTGCCCCAAGTTTGCAGTGTGTCACTGCATTGTCAGAAGACAGTGTCTTCTCATGAGTGGACAATTTTAATTTTTATGAAATCTAATTGATCTCAAGAAGTCTAACTAAAAATTTAAAATCTAATTTAAGTAAAAACCCTTCACCTACCCCTAGCATGCCAGGGAATTCCCCTTTGTTTTCCTTCCAGAAGCTTTATAATTTTTGTTTTGATTTTTAACTTGACTTAATTTTTCTGTGGTGTGAGGAAGGCAGAGTGGTTCGTTTTTAAAATACAGGTTTCCTAGTTAACATAGCTAGTAGCATCATTTGTTGAAAACAGCTCCCCCCCCCATAGATTGCTTTGGTCCCTTTTCTGAAAAGCAAATGATTATATAAATGTGTGTCTATTTCTGGACATCTGTTCTGTTCCATTGATCTATTAATGCATCTTTATGCCAGTACATACTGTCTTAATTATTGTAGCTTTTCTTAGAGTCCGGTGGAGAGAGTCCTCCAACTTTGTTCTTTTTAAAATAAATTGTCACGAGTATTTTTGGTTCTTTATATTTTTATATAAAGTTTATCATTTTAGCAATTTGCTTTCAGAAAAGCCTTAGAAAAAGTAATAGGAGCTGGGGTTTGAATGGGATTATGTTGAATTTATATGTCAGTTTTCCCAAAATTAACAGCATTAACAATACTGAGTTTTTAAATTTAGACATTTTAAAATTTATCCTCACAAACATTTTGTAGTTTTCAGTGTATGGGTTTTGTTCATATGTTGTTAAATTTATTTCTAAATAGTTTGGGCTTTTTGATGCTACTTTAAAAAATGGTATAGCTTTGTTTTGTAAATTTTGTTTTTCAAATTTTACTGCTGCTATATACAAATATAATTGATTTTGTAAACTGACATCCTTTTCCAGCTAGTATTGTTGCGTAACAAATTGCTCCAAACTTCCCGACTTAAAGGAACTATTTTATTATGCTCACAGATTCTTTCAGTCAGGATTTCAATCAGGATATGGCCTGTATTGCTTATCGATGTGCCACAATGTCTGGAGCCTCAGGTGGGGAGACTTGAAGGTGGGTAAGGTGATGGTTAGGGGCTGGAATCATCTGAAGTCTCACCAATATATGTGTGAGCTCCTGGTACATGGGCTCAGGCAGGGTGGCGTAGAGGGTGCCCTGAGACTAGGACTACAGGGTGATTGCTGTCTCATGGCCTCTCCCTTTGACTCACCAGCCTCACAGCAAGGTGGCCTTATGATAGTCAGAGTTCTTACATAACAGGGCAAGGCTCCCAGTAAGATTTCCAGCCAACAGGATGTAAGGTGCATTTTTCATGACTGAGCCTCTGAAATCACACAGTATCACTTCTACTGTACTCTTGGTTGAAGCAGTCACAAGTCTTCCCAGATTCAAAGAGAGGGAAATTGGACTCTATCTCTTGATACAGGAGTGACATGGTCACATAGTAAAAAGATCATGCAGGATAGGAGATGCTATTGTGGCTACTTTTGGAAAATGTAATGTGCCTCACCTTTCTGGTGATCTTACTAAATTCACTGACTAGTTCTAGGAGCTTCTTGGTAGATGCCTTAGGAGTTTCTGTGTACACAATCATGTCATCTACACATAAAGAGAGCCTTACTTCTTTCTATACACTTGCATGGCTTTTATTTCCTTTTCTTGACTTATTGCATTGTCAAGGCCCTCAAGTGATGAGAGCAGACATTTTTACCTCCTTGCAGATACTGTGGGGAGAGTGAAGCATTCAGGCTCTCAACATGCAGTATGATGGTAGCTCTTGGCTTTTTATAGATGCCCTTTTTCAGGGTGGTTGCTGACAGTGCAAATACCACAGTCGAGTCTATATTTTTAATAAGCACTCTGGTTTATTTTGATAGGTCTTTACGTTTGAGGAATACTGGTATAAATGTCATAGGAAGTTGAGGATTGAATTCTTAAGACCTGGTGGAAGAAGACCAGGGTGTCAGATTATAGTTTGCTTTGCTGAGTCTTTTAAAAAAAATTATGAATTGATATTTTATCAAATGCTTTTTCTTCTGTTGATATGATCATATAATTTTTCTTACTTATTCTGTTAATGTAGCGGAGGACCTTAATGAACTTTGATTGTTAGGCTGACCTGCATTTCTGGGAAACCCCACTTGGTCATGAGATACTAGCCTTTTTTTGTATTTCTAGATTTTCTTTGGTAATATGTATTTAAAGATTTTCACCTCTATGTTCATGAGGAATATCGTGTTCTACTTTCTTTTCTTCTAATGTCTTTTTCATTTTTAACATTAGGGAAATGGTGGCCTATAATTTCTGAAAGAATTTGTGTAAGATTAGTATTATTTTTTCCTTAAACTTACATATTTGATAGAGTTGAACAGTGAAGCCATCTTGCCCTGGAACTTTCTTTGTGGGAAAGTTTTAACTATAAATTCAATTTCTGCTCTAGCTAGGGCTCCAGATTTTCTACTTCTTCTCTTGTCAGTTTTTTTAAAAAGCTTTTTTAAAAAAAGATTTTATTTATTTATTTGAGAGAGAGAGCGCACAAGAGAGCATAAGTAGGCATAGCGGCAGGCAGAGGGAGAGGGAGAGAGAGCATGAATGGGGAAGGGGCAGAGGGAGAGGGAGAAGCAGGCTCCCCATTGAGCAGGGAGCCTGATGTGGGGCTCGATCCCAGGACCCCAGGATTATGACCTGAGCCGAAGGCAGACGGTTAACTGACTGAGCCACCCAGGTGCCCCTCTTGTCAGTTTGACTTTGAAGGGATTTGGTCATTTTAAACAAGTTGTCTAATTTACTGGCATACTGTTGTTCATAATACTCTTTTATTCTTTTAATGTCTGTAGGAACTACAGTGATGTCTTCCCTTCCTAACACTGGTAATTAAACTTAGTGATATTTGTTCTGAGATCTGTCACATGGTCTGTCTTGGTGAGTATCTCATGTGTCCTTGGAAAGAATGTCTGGTTTGCTTTGTTGGGGGAGATTGTCATAAATGTCAGTCAGGTCAGGTTGGTTGATAGTGTTAGTCCAGTCTTCTCTGCTTTTACTGATTTCCTGTGTCCTTTTTCTATCAGCTACTGAGTGAGGACTTTTGAAATTTCTAATTATAATGGTTGATTTGTCTCTTTTAGTTTCGTCAGGTCTTGCTTCGCATAATCTGAATCTCATTTATTAGACACACACATGTAGGATTAGCTTTTAGGTTTTCTTGATGAATTTATATGTTCGTTATTTCTATTTATTGTTGTGAAATACTCCTCATTATTTCTGGTCATGTTTCCTGTTCTGGATTTCCGTTCATTGGATATTAACGTAGCCATTGCACCTCCCTTGGCTTAGTCTTGGTACATCTTTTTCTGTCCCTTTGCTTCCCATCTGTGGGTGTCTTGTTTACTGCGCGTTTCTTGTAGAGAGCTTACAGTTGGATTTTGCTTTATTTTTTTAAGTGTGTTTGGTTCATACACATTCATAGGTTTCCAGTGTCATTATTTGTAGGGCTGGGGCTTAGGCTGCCACCCTGGTATTTATTTTATATTTATTTTATCTTTTTTTTAATCCTCCCCCCCCACGTTCTTTTGGATGAATTGAGTAATTTTAAAAATTAATGGGCTTCGTTTTTAGAGCAGTTTTAGGTGTGTAGAAATACTCAGTAGAAGATATGGTCTCCGCAGGCTCCCTCCCAGGTCCTTACGGACGCGGCTCCTCCTCTTACCAGCGTCTCGCGTCAGTGCGGTGCGTCTGGTACAAGTGGGAGCCAGCGTTGGTCTGTTACTACTAGCTAGAGCCCAGAGTTGACACGAGGGTTCTCTCTTGGCCTTAGCCCGTCTCTGGGTTTGGACAGATTATTTCCCCCGTTACAGTCGCTCAGGGTCATTTCAGTGCCTTACAGCTCTACCCGTCCATCCTGTCTTCCCCTGAGACCCTTGACAACCCCTGGTAGTGGCTGAAAACAGGCTTTTAGCATCGTCCCCATTGTCGCAGTGGCTGACAGTGGGAGCACTGGGTGCTACATCAGGGCTGGGGGGAGCCTCCATCTTCGCTGCTATCCTGTGACCCGTGTCACCATGGAAGGCGGGCACTGGGAGGGAGGTTCCAGGTTCTTGGGTATAGCGACTCATTTAACACCCCCTAGTGCCTCGTGAAGCGGCCATTCCTGTCTCACAGACGAGAAGACGGGAGATCAGAGAAATGAAGCTCGCACTAAGGAAGTGAGGAGTTGGCTCGATATATTGTTACGACACTCCTCCACCTGAGCATGGTTTCTGAGAAACATGCCATGGAGCTCTGTCCTTGTCCTCGTCCTTCCCCCTCTTCCCCGAGACTATAATGAAGACATTGAGGGTGTAAGTGTAACCAGTGCCTCTAAGCTTGGAGGGACAGCTAATGTGATAGATGACATAATCAAGATTCAGAATGAGTTCAGCTGCCTGGAATGCCACCCGAGAACCAATCAAGTGAACGAGCTAATAGGAATAAATGAAGAGCCCTATGTTCAAGTTCAGAAACCCAACCAGTAATATAGGTCGTTGAAAGTGGTTTGGATAATTTTGGGCCACCTGTGTCTTTGGTGGGAGGCTCTCCTGGTCATTTGACCTGGATTAGGGCATCGGTCTGGCAGCTGACTCCCCTGCATCCTCTTTGCTCCTCTGTTACTCTGTGCCTTGCGGCCAGAGGCATCCTCTCTGAATGCACATCTTGTAAGCGTGGTGACTCCCCATCTTCACATCGGTACCTTCATTCCATGGCTGTGCTCTGGTCTTACCCTTCCCTCCCAGTTGGTCTCCCAGCCTCAGAATGGTCTTCTCCCACCTTACCCCAGCCTCCTTGCTGCCCCTCCAGCTGTCCTGGCCTGCATTCCCCTCCTGGGAGATGCCCTGCTATGGGCTGCTGCCACGGCTGTTCTGCGCACTGCTCCCTTCTTTCTGCCTCTCCACTCAGGCTTCATATCCTCAGCCTGGTCTCCAGGTGGGGCTCCCTGTTCTGTGCTGTGAGGGCAGGCGGGGCTTCCCACATCACAGTGAGCCCTTCCCATGTACTTGTGTGGCTTGCGTGATGAACATTTGTTTAACTGGTCTCTCTGTGAACACAAGGGCCCTTGGTTTTTCTCCCCGACTGTGTGGGGTACCCAAAGACCAGCCCAAGGTTCAGTGCCCCTGGAGAATCAGTATATAGTTGTACTCACAGCTATGATTCATTCTAGTACCAGCACACGAAGCAGAACCAGCCAAGTGGGGAGGCCCAGAGGAAAGCAGGGGTAAGCTCCCGCATGTTCTGTCTTGGTGGAGGCACACGGGACACATGTCACGTCGCCAGCGGTGAGTCATGACAGCAGGTGTGAAATGTCCACCTGAGAGCTCGTTAGAGACTCTGTGCCTGGGTTCTATGGAGAGCTTGTCACCTCGACACACTCTGCCTGGCACTTTCCAAAATTCCAGACTCCCAGAAGGAAAGCAGTTCAGCATAGGCCACACTGTTGGTTGAGGCCCAGTGAAGCATTCTTATTTGTTTGGGAATGATGGGAACGCTCCTGAACTCTTGGGTCTCCAGTGCCAGCTGAGGGAGGGCTGGCCTTGCACACGAGCCTGCCTGAGGACAGCAGTCCCAGACCTGCTCTTCTGTGGGCCATCTCTGCCAGGACTCAGCATGTCACATGGCCCATGGGAGGATGCAGTAAGTGGTTCTTGGGGAGAGGAAAGAGCTCCCAGTCTGACCCCATTCTGCCACGGACTGGACGGCTGCATTACTTGCAGTCGCCGGGGTGATGTCCTGTTGGGTGACACTGAGTGCAGCTGTGGCAGCAGGTTCTGCTCTCTGACGTCTGCGCTTCTGGGACCCCGTGGGGCACTTTGTCCAGGGCTGTGCACGGGGCCTGGGGGCACCTGTAAGAGATGATGGACGCAGAGGTCTTTTAGGCCATTGATTGCGAAAAGGACTTGCTGAGCTGTTCCAGAGATAGGTTCAGCACAGGAAGGAACCATGTTCCAGGGAGGGAGGCCAGGAGGCGGGGGTCTCTGGTTGGGGGCACAGCCGCTTGTCACAGGGGCTCCCGGAGCTGCGTGCTGTAGCTGGCGGAGGCTGTGGGGCCTCCAGCTCAGCCCGTGAATTTAATTTTCAGCTCGTCTCTGCAGTGCTCCTTCAGAAAATGTTATTCTGCTTTTCTCCCGAAGAGCATGAAAGTGCTGTTTGTTTTTGCCGAAGTGTGAGGTGGGGTGGCAGCAGATGTGAGGCTGGCCGTGTGCGTGCTTTGGTTTCTGCGAATACAGACTTTACCTTCTGTAAAACAGTCCCCAAAGGTCACTGTATTCCTCAGACCTTTCTTCCTCTGACTCGTAAGTTCCGTATAGCGTATTCTTTTTTAAAGACATAAAATCAAATCTCAATTAGAAAGGATATGAATGTTTACTTTTTCAGAAGGGGTGATATTATTACTGTTAGTATGTCCATAAATGTGTAGTATTCTGTGCCCATTCACAGCTTTGTGTAGCAGGTGTGTTCTCTGTGCCAGGTGTGTGTGCAGGTGCGTGTTTGGTCGGGGTGCTGGGGGCGGTGGCCTAGGCATACATCTGGTGTCCTGGCCTTGAGCAGGCAGAACCCGTGGGAGGTGCTGTGCTGGCGGGATCTTGCTGGGCCACAGGCACTGCCCCCCCCCCCCCCAAGGGAGGGCCTGAGTACCACGTGTCTCTCAGAGGGGCTGGTGCTGGGGCCACAGAATGTTCTTTCCCCCTTACACCTTCTCACTCAGCTTTCTGGCTCTGGAATGTCCTTGATGTGCCCTTCAAAGCCTTCCTGGCCACTGAGCAGGGCCACCCACGGCCTGGGCTCCCTCCGCTGACCACTGTGCCCTGCCTCTCTGGGCTCTGCCCGCTAAGCCCCATCTTATCATCTGGGTTGGAGCCTGTCTGAAGGCTGGTCTTTGCCTGGGACCCAAGTCCAGAATGCCAAGGCCACAGCCCGTCCATCAGTCTCTTCTGGTCCTTTCAAAACACAGAGGGTTGTTTTTTGTTTTGTTTTGTTTTGTTTTTGTTTTTGTTTTTTTTCCCCCTCAGATTTTGAAGGCTCTCAGGTGTTATTCTTTTCTCATTGTTGGATTTCCAAGAAAACCTATCTTCCCTACCTGGGTTTTGAACAAATTGAGAAATAAAACAAAATAGTGGCAGATGGAGACCGAAGAATAACTTTTATTTCTTCTAAATGAGAATCTTGAAATCCTATCTTAGTGTGAGAGCCGAATAAACCGGCTGACCGAATCCCAGGATTACTCGGGCTTACCCACCCCATCAGAGCCAGCGCTGGGGCAGAGCAGGCCGCCCTCGTGTGCAGCATGGCTTTTGAGGGGAGCAGCTTGCCCGGGGGCGTAGCTGGCTCTGACAGGTGGAAGGAGGGCTGAGCCCACGGCCTGTCTGTTCTGCCAGCTTAAGCAATTGGTAAGTGGCCTTCTTGTGGCACGTATCGTGGGGATAGAGAAGGTCCAGGAGTGGCGCCAACTGAATCCCCTTGGAGAGGGACAGGAGGAGATCCATAGCCCATTAGGATGAACCCACTGCCAGTGAAGCCCTCGCCTCTTTGTTCTCCTGGGTCCACCAGGGGAGGGTGTTAGAATGCACCCCTGATGGCTCTGGAATTTATCAGAACTGAACATTAATTAAACAACCTGCAAGGCCTCTGCCCAAGGCTGCAGCGTATTTCCCATCCTGAATTATATCCAGGTATATTGTTCAACCTGGCTCATCAGAAATTCTGCTGTGAGGTTAAGCGATAGTGTATAAACTTCCAACAAGGCAGTATGCTCCATATTTGAATATAAATCTCCTTCTGTTATCCAATTTCCAGGGAGAAATGAAGTGTCAGAGGCTAACCCTTGCAAGCTCAAGTCCAAAACCCAAATTTCTTACCCCGTTAAAGTTCAGATACATGAAAGCTTATAGTGTGTCCTTAACAGACACACACACGGCTCCGGCAGGCGCTGAGGTCCTGCCCATTAAACGCGAGGCCCCGACTCCCTCCTCCAGAGCTCAGGGTTTAGCAGGACCGGCAGGCCTGTCACCGGGTCTAGGAGACGGTCACGCCAGGCCCTGTGACGTCACCCCGGGAGCGCCATCCTTTGTGCCTTGGCGTCGCCCCGGGTGAGGTCGGTGCCCGCAGCTCCTCTTGGTTTTGCGCTGGCAGAGACACCACGGCTTGGAACCCAGGACCTGTCACTCCAGATCCACTTGGGGGAGATCGCTCAGCGAGGGGGCAGGGCTGACTGTCCATGTTCCACGACTGCGGAAGTTCCTCGCTGCCCCGTAGGAGATTTTAGTTCTGTGCCCCAGCGGCTGCCGCTCCTGCTCCAGCTCGGGCTGTGGGTGTGCCTGTGTGGTGGTGGGAGTGCGTGCACGCGGGGAACGCAGCGCTGACTGTACAGGGGCGGGGGGCGCGGACCCCCACATCTGAGTCTGGCCTCCTGAGCTGCTCCACGCTGACCTCAGCCCTGCTGTGTTTCACCTGGAACCCCCCTCGCGGATTCTGGATGGCGGCTCTAGGTGCTATTGCCCATCTCCGGGGCCTCCCAAGGGCCGCGGCCTGTGCCGCCAGTTGCTCCGTCCCCTCCAGGTTTGGACTCTGAGTTTTGTGGGCACGGCCCCTTGCTCACAGAGGTGTCTGTACGGTCGACTGTCTGGGACTATTCGTGTCCGGTCTGGACTTGCCCTCTACTTCCCTGGGGCCCTGAATGCAGGCCGAGATGTGGGGCGGCTGCCCAGAAGCTGTCCCTGCCTGAACGATGGCCCCTCTCCCCACCACAGTGCCCGTGGTGCGTGGCAGCAGCAGGAGTGCTGCCCACTATCTACAAGGCCACAGGGCTGCAGCTGCCTGTGCCTCGCCCGTGTCACCCACACCTTATAGAGGCCAGGGGTCTCGCTGTCCTTGGTGCAGCTTGTGCGACCTGCCTGGTGTCGCTCCCTGAGGACGAGCCATTCCGTCCCGGCACTGGCCCGGCACGAGTCTGCGTGAGCTGCTGGGGCCGAGGCCTGTGTGCTCAGTAGAGTCCGGGGATCCACAGGGGTTGCTGTGGGGTATTGATTCCTCCAGATTCTCTTCTTGTCCTTTTATCTTAGTGGGTCCTAGGGGCCCCAGTGAAGAACATCCCCAAAGCCTCCTGTATTCCTGTGGCTGCTGTAACAATCACTATGGGCTTAGGGGCTGGAAACAACACAGATTATTTATTGCCTCTTGGTTCTGAAGGCCGGGCTTCTGATGTGTGTCTTGTGTGGGCGAACTCAAGGTGTGGGCTGGAGGCTCCAGGGAGATCTCACAGCCTGACCTTTTCCCAGCCCGCGTCCCTTGCCTCGTGGCTCCTTCCTCCATCTTCAACGCTGCTGCGGCAGGTCGAGTCCTTCTCATGCTCCCGTGGACTTGTCAGGACCCCGGGACTGCAGTGGGCCTCGGCTAGTCCGGATAATTCCCCTTGGTCAGTGGATTGGCACCTTTGTGGCCTTCTGCAGGCTCTGGGCTAAGGCCGTAGACCTCTTTGGGGCTGTCTCTGCCTTGCATGTGTGTCTCCGCGTGGACGCCTGTGCCTTTGGAGCCCAGCGGCCCTGCTGAAGGTGATGGAGCCTGGCTGAGGCCCCGCCTTTGTTCCTGGGCCCCCCCAGCATGGTCCCCTGGCCTGGTTTCCTGGATGCCTCAGAGCAGACCCAGAAGGCAGCATTATTGTCACGGTGTGGATGACCAACGGGAGCCCAGAGAGGTGACGTTGCTTGCTGAGGGCGCGCACCCGAGTAGCAGAGCTGGGCTCCTTTTCTGGATCTGTTTTACCGAGGACTTGTCCCACTTGACGCCTGCACTGGTTTTCCTGTCTCAGTTTATCAGCTCCTTCACCTGGGTTCACCGAGAGTGGTCACATGTTCACACTTCACTCGAGCAGCGGCCGTGTCATTCGCCCTGGGACAGTGGGCGGGATGCCGGCCCCATCAGCACTGGGCCTGGGCGCCGTTCCGCATCCGCTCGTCTGGCACTGGCGCGTGCCCGCTGCCCATGCGGGGGCCTGGCAGCTGCTTCCAGCACACACTTCTCAAGGAGCTGCCTGTGCCCACGCCCATTTGTTCCAATGTAAATGTAAATATCTGCATTTACATAAAGAGGTGTCCCAGTAAATGCTCCCCTAGTCAGGTGTGCTCGCCCTCTGACGTCGGGCAGGGCCGGACCTGACCCCCGACGGGATTGTGCTGCGGACCTGCCGTTGTGACAGCCTGGTGCCCCGTGCACGGATCAGTTGGTGAATTCGTTCTGCTGTGAAACTGCTCACCTTTGTGCCGACTTCCTTCTTCTCCTTTGGAAGGTGTGTCTTATTTTCTGCTCACATGATATTTGTTATTTTTCTCTTAGGACAACTATACCTTTGCCCAACCTGGGATTCAAATGAAGGTGAAAATGTTGGAAGAGCTCGTGAGCCGGATTGACGGTAAGCCTGCTTCCCGAGCAGCCATCTCCCTGAGGGTCCGGGAGGAGGCAGTGGGAGGCCCCGGACTTGCCCTCACCCTGGCAGGATGCTGCCCTCACTCAGCCTGTGGGTCCTGGCTCCCGCAGGGCAGGGCCGTGCACTCTTCTGGTCAGCCCCCTGGAGCACAAGCCTCTCCCCTTCCTTTTTATTAAGGCGACATAATCGGAATTCAGTGCAGGCACTTTGCAGGGAGTAATGAGTGTGCCCCAGAAGCGGGCAGCTCTCACTCCTTATTAAGCCCAATGATTGTCATAATCTGGGCGACAGCATGGTTGTTTATGGCTGTCCTTTGGCACTGTGTTCCCTGCCTTTGTGCATCATTATGCTGTCAAGGATGCCGGCATAACTTCTCCACGGAATCCAATTAATTACCAAGTCTGGAAGTAACATCTTTAATATCACAGAAAAATGATAGTGTGTGCTCGGCCGTTTTAGATTATGCTTTCATATTTAAGTGGGGGCTTTGAAATACTTTCTACCTTCATTCTTAAAATAATTTCCCCTATGATGTGCTGACTGTCATACTGCAATAGCAGAGTTTAATTAAATGAAAGTTGGGAGATAATGCCTGCCCATTCCAAGCATATTCTCCTGATAGTTTGTTACATTAATGAGCGGAGCATTAACGAAATGATACCGAGCAGAACCATGCGTAGATTTGTGGCACCAGCCGGTCAGCGGTGAGGTACAGAGAAGAGAAAGGTTCTTTTCACAAAGAGCCTCATGTGAGCTCGGCAGGTGATTTCGCTGAATGTACAGAGAAATTGTGCTTTGCTTCCAATGTGGATGCAGGGGTGTGCGTTCCGGTGCTGCCTCCGCCTCCCCGGCGTTACGGTGCCTCTCCCCTTGCTGTGCCACTCGCAGCAGCAAACTGAAATGGTAATAATCTGCCCCAGAAAGGCACTTGGTTTGGGGAACTATCGAATGACATTATAAAATGGAGTTGTACAAATTATAAACTCCATTTTGTTCCTTGATTGAGTCTGATTTTCGAGTATGTATCTAATGGTTATTACCTAATTTCCATACGGTGAGGTTTTTCACGGTTCTTCCAGTAGTACTCTATTTGATTCAGTATGTTTAGCTGCTTTCCAACCTGTCTACTCAAAGTGCTGTTCCCTGCTTATGTCACTGTGCGTATGGTTAGCTTCGCAGTGAGACCTCGGGACGTGGCTGGGTTTCCCCACTAGCAGCTTCACAGCTTCCCCGGTCTCAGCTCGCGGAGCAGTGGTCTGCGGTAGATGTGAATTACACTCCCTGGGCAGGTTCTTCTCTTCCCCTCGTGTCCCTTAGAAGGCATACTTTATATTTTCGTGGAGGTTAGTGAGTCCTGGTTAGTGCTCACTTGCTCCAGTGCTACGGTTGGGGAAATACTTGAGTTGATTTCTCTGGTGCTATGGTTTGGAAAGAAGCACATTGCAGATTTGCTGGATGATTGTTTAAAAGAGCAGCCACAGCGACCAAAGGAATCCCAACCCAAGCTGTGCTTTTTCGTAAATCACATTTCTCAGTGCGGTTCCTGAGGAGGGTACTTTCATCCTGCAGTGTCTGGCTTAAAGGATCAGTTCTTCACAACAGAGAAGCTTCTTTTACAGAATAGATAGGTAAAATACGCGAAAGCTGTAGCCAGTTTGTAACTGTTCTTCTCATGAAACCTTAAACACCCAGGGTTTCCAAGCAGGAAGTGCACACAGTGGACAGAGTTTGGACTCTCTGGCTGGCGGGTGCCCAGGCCCCTTAGCAGCCCCTTGGGAGAGGCACCTGCAGGCCTCAGCTGCATGAAGTTCACCCTCCCCCCATTCCATCACTCACCTCTTAGAGCAGTTGTGGACTAGGAACTTTTGCAGGGACTATAAAGATTTTATTAAGGGCAGGATATGTTAGGAAGAAAAAGTGCTTTAAAAACCCCCACTGCCTCATTTCTGCATTTTAGGGGAAGGACAGCACTTATTTCAGAGCTCTTTGGCACCTCGAGAGCATTATGCTAAGGGAAATAAGTCGGACAGAGAGAGACAGATCCTGTATGAGCTCTCTTATATACGCAATCTTAAAAAAAGGAAAACCCACCTAAAATATCGTAGATGTGAGGAATGGATTGGTGGTTGCAAGAGGTGGGGGCTGCGGGGGGTGGGGGTGGGGTGGAGAAATGGGTGAATTTTTTTTTTTTTAAGTTTAAATACACTGAAAGAAGTTAAAAGAAAAAAGGAAGGTGAGGTTTTATGGGCATGGCCCAGAAAGGACTAGTGTCGGAAAGAGCTGAATTGCTCCGTAAAGTTAAAGGAAGCCTGGAGCCCCAGCAGTTGTGTTGTGAAGAACAGAATGACGAGGTGGAGGAGGACAGAGGTCTTGGGGGGGCACAGAAGAAAGCACGGTGAGGAGGTGAGGGGAAGACCAGAAGAGAGACAGCATCACCGTCTTATTTTGTGGTGGGGAGGGTTGACTAAAGAATTTCTCAAAAGCACGTTTAAGTGGTTTTCTGTTTAGAGTGGTGTTGTACCCCCTCTCTGCTACCCTTAAACCCTCTGTGAAGGTATGTTATGTAGACAGGAAGATGCCCTTCTTGAGGAGAGACAGGTGTGTCTGTAGTGGTGCCATGTGGAGTGCAAGATGGCAGTAGCCCAGGAGGCGGTGTGCTGGGCAGGGGTGATGATGTGTCTCAGGAGAGCTAAGGTGGCTCAGGAGAACCCAGGGGAATCCCCTGTGGTGTGTGGGGGCCAAGCGGTAGGACTTCCCTCAGAATGAGAGGTGAAGACTTGAGCCACTTAACTCAGAATGGAGGACAAAGGTGAGAGTAGATGGGCCTCACTTCCGGTGGTGTTGGGTCTGATGATTCCACCCACGCTGCCCACTGAACACACCTAAAAAACTTGAGAGGATTCATTTCAAAGCTAGTAAAAAACAGGGGGGAAAAAAAGAAAAGAAAAAAATGAAAGAAAGAAAAAGGAAACACATTTCTTTTTAAAATCACTGAGCTATCAAAAAGACAAACCTCCCTGGCTACATTCTAGGAGAAGGTTGGGGCTCAGAGAGATGAGCCCAGCACTAACTGCTGTTCTTCTAAGGGCATCTGCTCATCTGGAAAAAAGAATTCCAACGTAAGTTGTTGTTTTGAGTCTCCTGGAATGAATGGGTTTCGCTACCCCGGACAGAGAATGCCCATAAACTTCCTGGGACCAAGCAGAGTGACCATCAGGGAAAACTGGAATGAGACAGCCTTCATACAGTCTTGTAATCTTGGTTCACGTCACCTGGGAGGACAAGGGTTGTTTGAACCTTAGTTATGGGACTTTTCTACTGGAGCACTCACAGTGCTTGGGACACGCCAAGCAAAATTGTTTCTGGAGGAGGTCACCAGAATTAAAATTGTTTCTACAGACATGTACATTTTTCAAATAAAATGATCTGCGTACAGTCAAAGCTTGTCACCCATTCGAAACTCCCTAAGTAAACCAAACAGAAACTACAGATAACAGAAACTAGCCCACAGAATGTTGTGCTTTTGTAATTGTTAGGCACATACCAGGAAACCATTATCCTTAACTCCGTATGAAGAAATAAAAACAGATAATCTTGAATATGTTTGCAGGGGAAAAGGAAACTGTATAATTTTATAGAAGAGATTTGAAAAAATGACCAAATAGAATTTCTGGAATTGAAAAATATGTTAACCAAATTAAAAACATGGTGGTTAGATGCAGCTAAAGAGAACACGAGTGACCTGGAAGATGGTTGGAAGGAAATAGCCGTGATGAAACCTGGAGAGTAGGAATGTGGAAGGGTGTGGTCAGGAAGCCTAATGTGTATTTGTTTGGAGTCGCAGGAGGAGAAGAGAGAGAAGGAGTGAGAATTTGGAGAGGTAATGATGGAGATGTTTTCCAAAAGTCCTGAGATGTACCAACTCGGAGATTCAAGAGACCATTGGGTCCAGAGGAGAATTACTAATGGGAAAACTGTATGTGAGCACATCCTTATGAAGTTTAATTACACTAAAAACAAAGTCTTGAAGCAGCTGGAGGAAAAAATTATTCTCTAAGAACAGCTATTTGAGAACTGACTTCTCAACATAAAGATGAGAACGTGTCTTCAACATGCCACAAGAATATAACTCACTGTAGGGTCTACATCCTGCAAGAACGCCTGTCTGGAATGAACTCGGAATTGCACGAGGCCACCGAAATCTGCATTGTTTGCATTCCGTTTAAGAAACTGCAGATTGAGAAGGGAAGCAAATAAAAGCACACACAGCCTACTTTTGCAGCGTAAGTAGGGACAGTAATTACTATGAACCAAATCGCTTGTAAGTAGGCAAATCAGCATCCATCCCCAGCCCTTGGGGAGGGTCAGGTGCAAAAAGCCTGTGGAAAAGGGGAGACGGTATGTGGGTATCTAAGGAGGAATAAAACCAGATAGAACCATCCCAGGAAGACAGAATCCCGCCCAGAATGGGAAAAGACTGACAGCACATCTGTGGTCTGCTGGATCAGAGCACTGGCTCCTGGGAAATCAGAAAGGATTTGGGATTTCCTGGATGAGTGGCCACTAAGACCTTAGCAGACACCCATTTCTAACAGTTACTTGTACTATTCGAGCTGAATTCTTGGGTCACATTTTTTTTTGGCCGTGTGCGTTCCCTTAGGGATAGGGACTTCTCCTTCCTGCCAAACAGTGCTTTGTATTGGCCCTAGAGCAGAGTAAGCAGCTTCCTGAGCAGACGAGTTCTGCCGTGACCAGTCAGCCTCCAGCAGGCCCCTCCCCGCCAGGGGACCTGAGATGTTTCCTTGGGGCCAGCCAGGTGCAAGTGGGGAGACTGAAGGATTGAGTCTGGGCACCGGCAGACTGGGGGCAGGTGTTGTGTGTTCCAGGTGAGAGAGCGGATTTGACGGGACGGCGGCGGTGCACGGAGGGTGGATCTCAGGCTTGAGTTAGGGAGCCTATCATTTATCCAAAAGGCAACCTTAGGCTTTTTAAATTTTGCTGATACATTTATTTGATTTCTTAATCTGCTACCAGATGTCATTTCTTCTTCGATCTTGGGGAAAACTAGATCGCCCCTGGGGTTTGGTGTGGCTCACCGTCCTCTAGCCTGTGGAGCAGCCTCTTGAGTTCCCTGTCCCTTGCCCGTGGCCACAGTCTTTCTGGGAGAGGCTGTGCATAGAGCCATGGTTCACAGAAATCCATACCAGCATCAGTGGATTCTCTGCAACCACCCGTCATCACGGTGACTGTGGGTGCACGTGACAGAGGCATCGCGTTGTCCTGCCTGTGGCCCGGAAACCCTCTGCTGCCTGCCGTGCGCCTCTCATTGTGCTCACACACGCCAGGAGCCGCAGTTGGCCTGGGGGCTGCTGTCGGGCTGGCCCTCGGCAGCTCCTCTGAAGCCTGGAGGACCTACGCAGGTGTGTGTGCATGCGCAGGTGTGTGTGCATGCAGGTGTGTGTGAGCGCAGGTATGTGTGCGAGTGCAGGTGTGTGCATGCACGCAGGTGTGTCTTAGTGTGCGCAGGTGTGCGTGAGCACAGGTGTGCGCGTGCGCAGGTGTGTCTTAGTGCGCACAGGTGTGTGTGAGCACAGGTGTGCGCGTGCAGAGGTGTGTCTTAGTGCGTGCAGGTCCGTGTGCGCACAGGTGTGCGCGTGTGCAGGTGTGTCTTAGTGCGTGCAGGTGTGTGTGCAGGTGTGTCTTAGTGCGTGCAGGTGCGTGTGTGTGCACAGGTGTGCACGTGCAGGTGTGCGCACGCAGGTGTGTGTGCAGGTGTGTCTTAGTGCATGCAGGTGTGCGTGTGCACAGGTGTGTGTGCACAGGTGTGTGTGCGCGTATGCAGGTGTGCGTGTGCACAGGTGTGTGTGCACAGGTGTGTGTGCGCGTAGGTGTGTCTTAGTGCACGGAGGTGCGTGTGTGTGCCGGTGTGTGCGTGCAGGTGTGTCTTAGTGTACGCAGGTGCGTGTGTGCACAGGTGTGTGCGCGTGCAGGTGTGCGCACGCAGGTGTGTGTGTGCAGGTGTGTCTTAGTGCTCGGAGGTGCGTGTGCATGCAGGTGTGTGCGCACGCAGGTGTGTGTGTACGCGCAGGTGTGTCTTAGTGCATGCACGGGTGTGCGCGCACAGGCGTGCTGCGCAAGCAAGTCTGCCTGTACCGGACAGTAGGGGTTGATTGGGATGGTTTTGCAGGTTGGATGCTGTGCTGATTTTTCCCAAGTCCCTCTACGCCAGCAGTGCCAGTCACTGCGGCTGCCCCTCTGCCCCCATCTCCAGGATTGGTGGTGTCTCCCCTTCTTCTGCCCTCCCTCTCTTGTCAGCAGCAGCTCCTTGTCTGTTGGCCACCATTCGTTCCTGCCAGACTCTGGCACACACTGTCGTGTCCTCTTCGGGACTGGTTAGAAACCCCATGTGGGGCGGAGGCCGGATATCACGGGTACAGTCACAGGAGGCTCGGCCAGGCCGGGAGCGGACAGCCGGCGAGTCTCAGCCGCTTAAACAGCAGGCGCGTCCTTCATGGCTTGGCTGGGGACTCTGTTCTGTGCAATTCTCGCTTTGGGACTCAGGCTAAGGGAGCCGCTGCGTCAGGAGTATCCTTGCCCAGGTCCTGTGACAGAGGAAAAGGATTTTGGGGAGCCCTCATAGACTCCTAACACTTCCAACAGAAAGTGGTTCCTAATACTCTTCATTGGCCAAACGAAGTCCAGTGCTATGGCCAAAGTCAGGAGCAGAGGAAACCCTGCCCGCCCCAGCCCGGACCCACGGAGAGCACGTGGCTTTGGTGGACAGTGCTGGGCGCGCTGATCACGGCAGAGAGACGAGGTCACAGGTGAGAGCACGTGCTCTCAGTATTTCTGGTGGTTGTCAGTCTGTTCCCTACTTACTGAATCATTTTTGTACGTAAAATCCTGAGTGCCCCCCAGTGATTTGGTAATTTAGTGCTGTAATAACAAGCAGAGGTGAGCGCTGCTCAGACCTGGAAGAGGTCAGCTGCAGAGCACCTGCGGCGGCGTTTGCTCCACAGCCCACGCAGAGTGCTTACGTCTCCGAAAGCAATTTACCATGGTTGTGGCACAACCAGACGATACTCCTTACATGTTTATTGCCGTTACATCTGCTACATCTGACGTTAGCCTGCGAGAGCCCATGATGCCCCGCAAGCCCCATGTTCAGCCCCGGGGCCCTTCCAGTGAGAGCCCCCGTGACGGAACCTGGACAGCCGCACTGTGGGCTGTTGTCATGCAGCTTTTGTGACGTAAGAGGATGTAAATGAAATACTTGCCACATCTTTTGTTTACAACCATAATGGAGATCCTCTTTCAGTATTAAAAAGCAGTGTTTGAAGATACACAGCCTTAGTGGGTAGATAAATGTGCTTACGTCTGTGCTTGATATTTTCAGAAGACTTCAAGTCAGCTCATAAAGCATTGCTTCAGAGATTAGCGTCCCATGGGGGGTAAAATGGGCACAGAAAGGGTAGCCAGGGGATTGTTCCTGGTGACGGGGTGGCTTCAGGATAGAGACAGGCCTGTCATCCGCCCCCCGCCCCTCCGAGGGCCCGGAACTGCTTGCTGTCCCCTGGGCCCTGGGTCTGCTTGGCTCTGCTCTGAAGTTGTTCCCAGAGACCGTAAATGCGAGAGGGCCCGGCGGGCCAGGAGGAGGAGGGAAACCTGGTTATTAATCAGCCAGGCTGAGCCAAGAGCTTCTGTGGATGTCGGCACAAGGATTTCCATCTTCAGTGTCGAGGCCGACTCCAGGCTGCTTGAGAAGGCCAGAGCCAAGCAGCAGAAGTGTCCGCTGTCGGAGTCCTAATCCAGACTGTGCCTTCTTTCCTTCAGTGAGGAAGGGGGTAAGTCCTTCTTCCTGCCCGCTTTTAGTAGTGCCAGATTTAGCACGTGAGGGTAGGGAGCACCCAGTTACGTTTGAATTTCACATGAATCATAATTTTTTAGCCTAAGTATGACACATACTGAAATTCAGATTTCACCGGGCCTCTGGCATTTCATCTGGCGATTCTGTGCCAGCTGAGCTCCGTGGGGGCCCAGGTGAGCCTCGGACCCGGTCCTAGGCTGCAGGCTGCCACAGCTCCTGAGCTTAACAGGGGGCGGTGGAAATCTGCCTCCATGTGGTGGGCTATTTGGAATCTAAGAAGAATGTGTGTCTCCGTGCACGCACACACGCACGCACACACGTACACACACATGCACACAGCCCTCCACTCCACACTTTAGATGTGGTTCCTTTTATCGGTGTGGTTACTGTGTCTGAAGCCAGATGCTTTTCCATTTTCCTGTGGTGCCTGTTGATGCTCGTCACACATTCCTGTTGCCTGACGTGTCCGACGAGGGGCTGCCTGTGTCCTTGGGGGCAGGGGGAGGATTCCTGTTCGTGGCCAAGGGCTTCGTCTGAGCTGTATACCTGCTGAGCTCATTTGCCTTCAGTGCAGACGTGGCGGGGAGGCTGGTCACCGAGTGAGTCTTCAGGTGAACTCACTCTTCTTCATTAGGTTCGATAGTCTCCGACTGATTATGACTCTCTGAAAGGCCGATCTGGAGCCCTTGACCACCCTGCTGAATGCATTCACGGTCACGCAGAGCCTGACTGCCCTGCAGGTGCTGGGTTTTCCTCTGCAGTGGCCGTGGGCCGGACCTTTGGAGATCTGCCCTGTGTCGGTCAGGTGCAGGAGCTCGGCCGCGTGGCTGGCCCATGGCGGCGCGGGACAGGTGCCTTGGTGACCCGTGCCAGGCGCTCTCAGAGGAGGCTCTTCGTCTCTGTCTTCGGTGGCTTAATTGGATTTGCATTTCCTTCCTCTCTGGTGCACTGTCCACGCTGCTGCAAAGTGCTGCTGGGACAGCAGTGGGGCCTCCAGGCACCGGGCAGGGACCTCCGGGCCCTTCTCAGGTTCAGCAAGCCCTCCTCCCCCTCCAGCAGCCCTAGGCTGGCACACCCTGGCTGGTCGCTTTCCCTCCTGCAGGACGTGACCCCAGCTTCTGCTCTGGTCCTTGCTCTTGTTGTTTTCTGCACCTGAAGCACCTTTCACCTCCCGCGGCTTCCTTCCCTGGCAGCCAGGTATTCTGGTGCTCGGGGACCCAGTGGCCCTGCCGTGGAGGGGCGTCGACAGGAGGCCCTGCCATGGGCCAGAGCCAAGAAGGTGCTGTTGACAGTCCCAGGAGGTTGTTACACTGACCTAGGCCCAGGGCAGGCCCAAAGCTTCTGGGTCCTACGGAGCTTTCTCCCGTGATGGCCTTTGGGTTCGGTCCGTCGCTGAGTATTTCAGAAGTGTGTCGGTGGTGCGCCCCCAGCAGCCTGCTGTGCACGAGTCACTGCTCGGGACCAGGGATGTGTGTCCAGAACCCTGCAAGGCGTTTGTGGTGTGGCGGCCTGGGGGTTGCATAGAAACGAAAGGGGACTCCTCCCAGTGGCAGTGACCGAGGGACAGGCATGTGAGCAGAGGCTCCTCACCCCTCCCCATTCAGATTGTAGCCACAGGGACCAGAGGCAGGTGGTCAATGGGGCCTGGCTTTGGGAAAGGGGACTTGGTCACTCCCCAGGGGGCTTCCTCATAAAGTTGGCCTGGGGACCCTGCTTGGTGCCTGAGCCAGGATGGGCCTTCTCACCTCTCTCTTGGATCCGCATCTCGTGGCTGGTCCATGTGGGGGCTGGTGTGTAAAGCAGACTCTTTGCCCAGTTGCCCTGTGCACTGCCACACGGAGGATCTCACCACCTCACGTCTGCAGGCCCGTGTCCGGAAGGTAGGCTGTCCCCTGCCTGGGTAGTCCGGCGTGCGGGGGCGAGTGGGGGTGAGCCCGGCTCTCGGAGAGAGGCCTGCGGTGCAGCATGGCGGCAGGGACAGGCTCCATCCCTGCTGTGAGCACGCGGAAGCCTGTCCTCTGGGGTTCGGATTTGGGTGCTTGAAGAGGAGTGAGCAAACCGCGGTGTGTAAATGGGTACAGACCGAGGGACAGGCTGACTTCCGACTGGCAGTGAGGGGAAAATGGCAGCCCATGAGCAGAACGGGAGGCTGGTTATAGCCAGGCCTGCGGGTTAGGGGAGAGAAGATGGGGGCGCCCTGCCGGGCTTCTGAGGAGGGATGCTTGGCCGCCTGCGCTCTCTTGACCTCTGGTCAGTACAGTGTATGCCCTCGGAGGCTGGAGGCTGGCTGGCTCTGGCTGCAGCTCGTCCCCCATGAGCCCTTGCATGCCCAGACGTGAAGGCGGTGGCAGGCAGCACGTGCCTGTGTGCTGGAAGCCTTGCTCACCGCCATCATCACTGCCATCTTTACTCCCTCCTTGCAGGTGGTTAGGAGCGGGTGGGCCGACACTTCTTCGAGCGCTGGGGAGAGTGGCCTGGGGGCTCTACTTGGCCTCAGTTGCCTTATTGGGCCATCAAGGGCCCCGTGTGCCCTGGCTGCCTGCGTAGCCCCTCTGTCCTTTCCCCAGGGAGCCTGTTAGTGCGACCACACTGCCTGCACCCAGGACACCGAGGGTGGCCATTAGTATTAAAACTGTGCACTTCCCCCCCGAGGGAACCAGACACCAGAATGCGTTCGTGGGGAACAGCTCTCCCTCTGTGTGCATGGCTTTGTCTACTAGTATGTTTCCCCTCTCCTCCGTGTTTTAATTTAGGGTAAATGTGATTTTAATGAAATTTCTCTGAAAGCTGTCTTGACTGCATTGTAAGTTTGAAATTGACTTATTCTTTCAAGATAGAATTCAGTTACATCAGTAAACTAGATTCAGCTTTATTACCATCCGAGTGAAAATATTTTTATTACTGCTACAAGGTAAGCAGTTGGAGAGCAGAGAATAAATCAGCGGCACGGCTGCAGCCGTGGAGCGTTCAGCGTGCGACAGTGAAGAATACGCAGCTCCCTCTCCCCCGCTTGCGTGCTCATTAGGCCCCGGGATGGCCGATGTGAGCATTTGGAATGATAGCGATATTTCACTGCAGGCACGTGAACCTGGTGACTGGCAGAGCACACGTGGACCGGCAGTGACGTGGGCCGCGTGGCATTGTGGGGCTGCACGGCGAGGCGGCAGTGCCGTGTGGGGCTGCACTCCTGCTGCCCAGAGCCTGCCCCGCGTGAACGTGGTCCTTGATTCCTGCGGTTCGACACCGTGCGCGTCAGGGCTCTCACCCCTGGAGGCAGCTTGGCCGCTGCTGCCGTTACTGATGGCAGCCTGCGTCTGGCAGGTGCCTGCCGCGTACCAGGCGCCGTCCTCGGGTCTCCACCTCTGTTACTGTGTTGACTTCGCGTGGCAGTCCCACCAAGTGCTATCAGCCTCCCCACTGGAGGAGCCGACTCCTTCTCTGGCCTCCCTCTCTCCACAGGCTGGGTGAGCCCCACGTCGCCTCCAGCTCTGCCCACCCTGGCTTGGTACTGAGCACGGAAAGCCGTCCCAGCTCTGTGCCACGTGGGGGCCCCAGCGGTGTCCGGTGGGCTCAGAGTCCTGCCTGTCCCTGCCTGCGCCCCGGGATTTCCTCCGGGAGCAGCAGGCTGCAGCGTGCTGTGGCGATGCCCACCAGTAGACCCCTGTCCCCAGCCCTCACGCGGTTCCTCATGTGCTTACTCATGTCCTTCCTCTTGGGACGCCTGGCTGGCATCTTCTGCCTTCCGGAGCCCCACCTCCATACCACCCTGTGAAGACGGAGGAGATCTGAAAGTCTAACATGCCATCTTGAAATAAAAGCGGGTTCCTTCTCCTGGCTTTGAGCCTCTGCCCGTGACGCCCTGCAGAACTCCCAGCAGCCAGCAGGATGCCCGGTGTGCACACTGTGCCCATTCCTGTTGGTGTGTTCGTGGATTCATGGACCAAGTTACTATAGCGTCCTGCACATGAGGCTCCCTCAGTGTGTGAGGCTTTCACTTGCTTCCCCACGGTATTTACAGAGCGGACGTTTGGGGGTTAAAGCAGTCTCTGAGTGTGTTATCCCTGTCTCTGTGTTCATGTGTCCTGGGGCTCTCCTCCGTGGCCTTTGTTCTGCCTGAGGCTCTCAAGTCCCCATCCTCTGCCCTTTAATCCATGGAAGGGGTGATCTGGTGTGTGGACAGGCCCCATGATCTGACCCCTGCTAACTGCTGCATAATTGGAAGAAGTGACGGGAAAACGCTGGGCGTGCGGACAAATGACCCGGTCAGTGTTGACTGTTGGGATCATCTGAGAATTGTCTTGCCTCCGTGTGAATGTGCCCCCAGCTGACTGAGCGGGGCCCTTTCCTCACTGTGATCTGCTGGCGCCTTGGATTTATTGGCTTCTCCCACGAGCTGACCATCATGCTGGTTGCAGGGACAGCGCTCTTTGGAGAAGCCTTGATCTGGGGTGACAGTCTTCAGATGTATTTCCCACCATCCCCAAAGGTTGTCAAGATAATCTGGGAGGTAGCACCTGCCAGAGCTTTGAAATACTGAGCTCCACCATGAGACATGGGAACTGAGTGCCCCAGTGACTCAGAGGGGCCCAGAGCTCGCCAGCCCCGCACCTGTGGCAGCCTGAGACTGGCACGGTGCTGGACGTCCTCTGCTCCACCCTCTTCCACACCGGCCAGCCATTGCCACAGGAGCTAGGTCCCAGGGCCCTCCGCTGTCGTCTCGGAGCCTTGGGGTCAGGCCTGTAGCCCCTCCTGCCATTTCCCAGGCCATAGTGGTGTGTTGGGAGAGTGGGGCTACAGCCTTGTCACTTGGGGCCTCTCCGTGGCCCCCTCTGGGTTCCTGATCTTTCTCTAGGCCTTGCTGCCTCTCCCACCCTTTGTGTTTCCTCCCAATTTAAGCTTGTTTTCAGGTGTTCCCCCTGAATGGGTAGAGAGGGATTTATTTTCTTAAAACCAAGGGACAGCTCTCCACCCATGTTTGGACTGCAGGGTCCCAAGAGGGTCTTGGAGCTAGTGGCCTGTGGGTGGGGCCACACTTAAATCACCTGCAGGACAGAGATGTTTTAAGACCTTACTGATGTGTGTGGATGAGTTGTGACCGCTGAGGACGCTCTGTCCTGTATCAGAAGATAGGACATTACCAGTTGCTGTGGAATTTCTTTCTTGCAGGCCCAGACTTAGCATGGAGTCAGCGGGGAGGCCATCTGAGATCATCTGGTCGCCACCACCCAGCCTGCTTCATGGCCTCTGGAGGCCATCGTCACTCCTGTGTTGGCTGGGCTGTCCAGGAGGGCGGGAAGGGGGTCTTTTACAACTGTGCTTTCAGCTTGCAGGGCAGCCAAGGCCAGGCGGACGTACCGGCATTAGAGACCTATCTCTGTCTGTGTCCCGGGCCTTTCCTTCCCCAGAGCCGGTCGGAGATGCTGTGACTGGAGCGCCCACACCGTGATTAGCGGTGTACTTTCAGCTGCTCACGTGGGGAGTGTGTTTACCCTGGGAAGCGGTGATGGCCGTCCAGTGTGTAATGAAACCCAAGCACGTGAGGCCTTCTGAGCTCATGATTTAGATGTTTTCTCCTTAATGATGATCTCTTTGTGACCCTCCATCCTGAGATTGATGTTCAGGGTTTATTGCCAAACCGAGACTAGTTAATTAAATTCTAAGTAGAGACTTCCAAATACAGTGATTCTTATTGACCTTAAGAAGGAAAAGTTGTCTTGGTTTTGAATGTAGGCCATCAAATTCTGGTTTTGAAATGATTCCCCAAAGTCATTTTTGTTCGTGGTTACAAGTTGCTGGAGAACAGGAGTGGTTTTATCTCCCTCACCATAAAGCACCCCCGCCCCCCGCCAGGTCCCTCCGTGTTACCCCTGGTTTCAAACCCCTGTGCATTTGTGTGTGTGTGTGTGTGTGTGTGTGTGTGTGTGTGTGTGAGACCGCTTCAGTCTCTGGTTGCTGCCACGTGGGGACCACTCCCCCCGCTGGCTGAGGTGGGGCCCTGTGCTGAGGGTGTGTGCAGCCGGCGTCCCAGGTGCTGCTGCCCCTGCCCGGTGGTCACGTGCTGGCACAGAGCAGTAAGGTGTGGACCCACGGGTTCTCCCCTTGGAACTCGACTGTGCCACGTCCGCGGGAGCACTGGGGCTGCAGCAGGTTGTCGCAGGGCTGTGGCGAGACCTGGGGCAGGAGCTGCTGTCATGCAGTCTGTCGTGGTACTGTGTGACTGGACGTGGAGCTGAGGGATGCTGAGGGAGCCAGGAGGTGGTTCCCACCACGGTGCCGGGGGGCGGGGGGGCTCTGAGCGTCTGTCCCCACACCCCCAGCGCTTCATCTGGTCTGCACAAAGCATCCCCAGAGCAGTTAATGCTTGGAGCTTCTGTTGAAATGAGTGAATTATAGAGGCGTGAGAATCCAGGGCCCACCCCCTTTTTACACTTGGATGCCTCGCTCCTAATGGCAAAGAAACCTGCAATTCAGCTTGAATCTGTAATTTCCCACTTGATCTTCGGTAGGTCTCTCTGTTTCGCCCCTGTATGCAGAAACAGCTCTAGCAGGAATCATGTCTCGTCTCGCAGCCGCCCTGGTACGATCGTTCCGGTTAAGCAGAGCTTACTGTAGTCCTGTCCACGTGGGCCTTTCTGCCATCTGCTTCCTGAGGACAGCAGCCAGAGAGCCAGGGCTGGAGAGACCTGCTGGGACGGGGAGGTGGCAGCCAGGCAGGGAGGGGGGGCCTCGTTCCTCAGAACGGCCTGGCCCTGGGGCACGCTGTGGTCCTTGGCCTTCACCCTGAGCTCGGTTAGCTGAGGACTCCCCATCTTCTTTGGAGAGCAGCCTCTGTGTATCTGCTACTCAGGCCCCTGCAGAGCCCCTGCCTGGCCTCCCAAGCCCTTGCTGTGCCCTCCACACTTGGGGGGCCCCCTGGGTTGACTCAGCAGCTGAGGGTTGAATGAAGGCCACTGCAGGATTCTCCCTGGCTCTGCCCCTGCCTGCTTCCCATGAGCCCATCCCCTCCATGTAGCGCTAGGCTTGTCTAGCTCGTTAAAATTGCGTGCACTGCCACCCTGTCCTGGGAACCTTGGTGGACCTGTGGGGAAGCCCCCAGGCCCTTGCTGGCCTGTCAGCCAGCCTGGTCTGGGCAGCCCGGACTCTGGTGTGGGTGCCGGCATCCAGGTCCCCTGGTCCCCACCGTGGTCACCTGTGGTGCCCTTGGGTGGATGTTTGAGGAAGCTGCCTTCACAATATCTGCCGTTGAGTCTTTGGATGTCCTTGCCTCAGTTTACCCATGTGTTCCCTGGGAGAACAAGCCTCACTGTTCACTCATCCTGAGGGCCTGGCCAGGAGAGGCTGTACATGCAGAGAGCACCTGTGTGCCCAGACTGTGAGTGTCCATGGAAGGTTCCAGAACTCTGCTGCCCCATCCCCTAGATGTCTTCAGGAGCACGGTGAAGCACTGCCCTGGCATCTGTGATGCAGGTACCCCTGAGCTCGTCCTTTGCCCATTGCTCAGGCTCCGTTCCGCTGCTCCCTGAGGCCCTGTGACACGGAGCCGGCTCTGCCCCCAGTTACAGCTGCCTCTGTTTCCTGCTCACTGTTTCCTCGTCAGGGAGCCTGGGATGGAGGCCTCGAGGCCGTGGCTCCGAGGCAGCCCTGGGTGGGCCTCTGCTTCGCTCCTGCCACGTCCCCGGAGTCCCTCCTGCATCCCCTGCTTCCATAGCCCTGCGCCTGCGTGAGCGTCAGGGGTCCTGAGGCCCAGGCTCCCTCTCAGAGGCAGGACACACAGCAGTGGCAGGATTTGAGCTGACACCATCCTCTAGAAAAAAATAGACGTGCAAGAACCTTGGGAAGTGCTTTCAGGAAAGAGATTTTCTTTTTCTGTTGTTCTCTGCTCCAAGAAATGGATGAGGAGTGCTCGGAAAGGCTTGTGCCCAGAAAAGGAGGGTGGGCGGGTGAGTGGGGCAGGAAGTCACCTGCTATACACTGCGGCACGCAGACCCCGGCGTGCAGACCTAGCGTGCAGACCCTGTGCATGGACCCTGGTGTGCAGACCCGGCGCGCGGACCCTGGCTCGCAGACCCCGGCCTGCTGCTGCAGACCCCAGCGGGCTGCTGCATCTCAGCTCAGAAGGGTGCCGGGTGCTGCGGGTCCTCCAGGGGCACCAAGAGAGCAGATGTGTGGGGTGGGGCCTGGGAAGTCCCTGCCTGGGGGGCGACGGGGACGGCAGGGGCCCATGAGTTAACTCCTGGGTATTTCAGTGTTTCCCCTAAATAAGAGCCTTCTCTTCTGTGACCATAGCACTCTCGCCAAAGCCAGAAGATTGACCTTGATGGAAGAACTGGCATCTTGCCTGCAGACCCCGTCCAGGTGCCACTGTGCATTCCCGATCCCACGCTGCCTTCACTTGTCGTTTTTTGCCTGGGACAAACTCGGCCTTCCTTTGTGTTTCGTGACTTTGCCGTTTTGAGGCGTGCACATTCGGGTTTTGTTGTTGTCTTGTTTTCTTGCCAGAATGTCTGTTAATTTGGGCTTATCTGTTGCTTCCTGGTGCTGAGATTCAAATTTTGGCAGGAATCCACAGTCGTGCGGCCATGTCCTCTTCAAGGATCTACCGGGGACACATGGGGCAGGCCGTCCACTGCTGGTGACGGTCCTTCAAGGGTCTACTGGGGACACACGGGGCAGGCCGTCCACTGCTGGTGACGGTCTCTTTGATTGTGGGCTGCGGGGCTGTCTGCCAGGCTTCTGTGCAGTGATCCAGGGCTTCTTTTTGTGCTGAGAAGTGTCTTGTGTGGAGACCTAGAGGGGGCAGCTCTGCCGCCTGCCCTCCGGCCTTTCACGCTACTTTGGGCGTCCCTGGGTCAGCACGCTGTCCGGGGCTGTCGCTCCTGGGGTTTGCTACCGTGGCCGCTTTCCTGCCTTGGTTCATTGCTTTCCTGCTGGAGGGGGGGGTGTGTTGGAGCTTGGGGAGGCCTGTGGTTGTCACCAGGTTACAAGTCCTACCTAAAATTAGTCATTTTGATGCTCAGAATTTCCCACATTGGTGCAGGAGGTCCTTGAGGGAACATTCCCCCGACAGGGAGGGGAGAGTGGGGTAGCTCCAGAGTGGGACGTCGCATTTTGTGTGAGAGCCCCGTGAGCGGGTCTGCAGGCTGTGGGGGCATCCTGGGGCACCGTGGGTGGTGAGGGAGGGTCATGTGTGAGCTGGTGGGCCCGAGCCCCAGGTCGGCACTGAGCTCTGTCTCCACCGGCTGGTGGGAGGCACGTGAGGGGTGCTCCCCGAGAGCCCGGAGGGATGGGGTCCGCAGTTGGCTTTCTCAGTGTCCCCGTGTCTTCTGAGAGGCAGGGTAGGGGCAGGCTGTGGGTGCCCCCCTCTTCCCACAGCTGGTTTCCTGCGGACAGGCGGTCTTGGGGCACAGGGGGTGAGGCAAGCGACCGTTCATGCTTCTGGGTTACAGATAAGAAAGCAAGGAGTAAACTACTCAAGGCAGTTCTGGGAAGCGAGCATTTCTCACTTACTTGGGGCAGGTTTTCAGCGCTGGAAACAGGGACAGATTCCTTCTGTCAGGGTCAGGTAAAGGCCTCTTAGGTCTCTCAATATGATGATGACGGATAGAACCTTCCCTGAAATGTGTCTTCTTTGATAAACTCATTGTTTTAAACTATGTTCTGGTTATTGTTTAGAAAATGGTATGGAAGCTAAGTGCTTAGGTGACCTTTAGTGTCTTGCTGTGTATCTGCTAATGTTCTTTTCACAGGTTCACTATTGATACCCCGGCAGCTTTGGGCTTGTTCATAAATACTGAAACAGACCAGAGCAGAGCTTCCCGGGGGCAGAAAATCAGCCCCCGACGCCAGAATCAGACTGTGGTCTGCATCTCGCCGCCTCCCACAGACCCCCGGGTGCTGGCCTGGCAGTGGGCACCAGGCTGTGTCCAGCGCCATTCCTGGAAGTCTCCGGTGTGGGGCAGGCAGGAGCAGGGCATGCCCCTGGGACCTCTGCCGTCCGCTCCCAGGCATGGTGACGAGGGCAGGCGTGGGCCGCTGCGGCTGGTGGTCCCACCGGTGTGGCCCGTGCAGCGCCTGGCCTCCCTGCGCTAGTAGTCTGGCTGTAGTCACAGGCGCTCATCGGTGGAGGAGGGGCCCTCACCCCTGGGGGGTGGTTTGGGAGGTGGCCTCACCCATGTATTCTGTCTGCAGCAGCGGGCCAGTCCAGGCTGGGCTGCTTGCCTCCCAGCAGCTGTCATGCCTCGGTCCGGTTCTGTCCTTTATTCGGGGATCTCCATGAATGCGTGAAGACTCTGGGTCTGCTGTTGTCGTGGAATCTTGGGACACTTAGCGAGCGTGCGCTTCATGAGGCGCTGAGCTCCATGAGGCATGGCGGGGATTAGGTCTTGGTTCTAGACTTTCTTGAACCAGGATACAGATGGGTGCAGCTTGGTGACAGGCCTCTGTGTCTCCCGCTCGTGGGCTGTCAGCATCAGAAGTGGCCTTGGCAGTGGGCTGTGGAGAGGGAGCTGAGAATCCTGTGGCCCCCGGGGCCCTACCCCCTCACTTGTTTTGTATCTGGGGGACTTGCACATACGACATACTTCCATATCTGTCCTCCCTCCCCTCCCTCTTCCTCCTGGCTCTGTGCCCCTTCCCTGTCAACAAGGGGCAGTCTGGGTATTCCTTAGACACAGTGTCTCAGCCGTGGTAGCAACTCGGGCCGTGGCACGGGAGTCCAGGCAGGAGCAGGACCTGCAGCAGCCCTGTTTGACGGCCCTCTTGTCCTGGTCTGTGCCCCTGCTTCCCTGGTGTGTCTGTTCTAATGCGGGGAGGTCGCCCTGCGGCTGTGTTACTTAGCCCTCAGAGTGGCTGCCCCATGAGCTGGGCACCTTGTCCAGGCTCCCTTCTCTTCCCTGAGTTCCAGGGGCCCCTCCGTTTCTCCAGCCCCGTCTTGGACTGAGTGGCCTCTGGGTCGGAGCACGGATGACGTCACACATTCAGCAGCATTTGTGCCATGTCCTCTCTGTGCTAGGTCCTGGGTGTACAGGGATGAATTAGAGTCCTTTGTTGGGGAACTCTTTCCAGTGAGACGGCAGATTGAGAGAGTAACGTGGTACAGAGAGCTTTTCTAGTTATCCCGACAGGGAACTGGTAGGGGTGGCTGGGGGGACATCTTCACGGAAGACGGACATCAGCTCTGAGTCCTGTGTAGGCATTTGCTGTAGTGAGTGAAGGAAGGGTGGTGTGACGCGGCGGGACCATTTTGGGACCTGTGGGTGGCTGAGTGTGTGAGCGGAGGGGGCGGTGTGGGGGCTGTGGGGATGGTGCATGCAGACGGTGCTGGGG
Source organism: Ursus maritimus (assembly GCF_017311325.1). NCBI lineage: Eukaryota > Metazoa > Chordata > Mammalia > Carnivora > Ursidae > Ursus > Ursus maritimus. Next base: position 54,200,121 of record NW_024424564.1, read on the forward strand.
CAGCTGTGTCTGGGCCTGGCGAGCAGACGGTGCGTTCCCTCCAGCCCTGCGCTCAGAGACATGATGTCACTGTGTGGCCGGGTGGGAGAGTTTGTGCCCCAGAAGCCCCACAGCACCGAGCACACCACTGATGTTGGAGAAGAAAGGGGGCCCGGTCAGGATGCTGGCCCCTCCGTAAGAGCCGCTGACAGGTTTTAGGTGGTAGAGGAATGTCATGAGAACCGCGTCAGAATGTGGGGCGTTAGGCCGAGGTGGAGTGCCCCGTGCGCTGTCCTTCCTGAGGCTAAATCAGACCAGCAGTCCTTGCGTGTACGCTGTGGATCGTGTCCTGTTACTTTGAAATGTGCACTTCACATTACAGTCTAGTAATTTCTAAAGTGTTTGAGTAAGACTACCTGTGCTCTGCTATTTTTTTTCCCTTGGGAAGAGTACGAGCTAGAATCGGTATGTCGTGCTTATACGTGTGGTTCACCTTTACTGTCTTTGTTACGTATTTGTGTCTGTGTCCAAAGACATAGAAGGAAATGCTTTCTTCCCCTCAAAAACAAGTCAGTTCCCTCAACTAGAGTCTGGTCTTCAGTAATGGTTTATGACAAGGAGAGTATCAGAGTCCTAGAACTTGCTTTGGAAAGTGCTTTTTCCAGAGACACGCCGGAAAGATCCTTCCCATCCATCTTCCCCTTTACTTCTTGATTAGTCTCTGGCATTTTGTCCTCTCTCCCCTGATCCATCCATCCATCTGTCCGTCTATCCATCTGTCCATCCATCCATCATTCGGCTGTCCATCCATCAGGGTGTCCATTAATCAGTGAGTCTATCCATCTTTTCATCCATTCAATCCTCCCACTTTCTTTCTTTCTTTCTTTCTTTTTTTTCTTAAAGATTTTATTTATTTAGTTGTCAGAGAGCATCTGCCACAGAAGCTGGGGGAGCGGCACGCAGAGGGAGAAGCAGGCTCCCTCCTGAGCAAGGAGCCTGATGCGGGATTCGATCCCAGTTCACTGGGATCGTGACCCGAGCCGAAGGCAGAGGCTTCACCGACTGAGCCACCCCGGCCCCCCTCATCCCTCCTGCTTTCATGGGAAACTCCTACTGTCTTGCGCTTTGGGTCCTGGGTGTGGAAAGGCATTGGAAGGAGCCTGCCCAGTACTATCTCACGGTTTGATGGGCGAGATGGCGGTGCCCACCACCAAGGCCACTAAAGTGCGGCCCCGCGGGATGCTGAGGAAGGGGAGGTCTGCTTCGGAGGGGGGGGGTCAGAGGGGCCTCAGGAGGGTGGTGGTGCTTGAGCTCAGTGTCGAATGTGGGCACGCACACACCTGCATGCCAGCCCAGGCCTGGGAGTCACAGGTCCTGGTCAGAACTCATGGGTGTTTTCGTGGCAGCGTTCTCAGTCTGAAATGCGCCACGGCGGAGGCAACACTTCTGGAGAGGCTCCCCATCTTCAACTTCCTTGCAGGTTTGGGTCGCGTCAGGGCTTTCTTACTGCTGACGCGGCGGTTTGCAGACTGTTTATCTGAGCCGTGTGCTTGTTTAGCTCAGTTTCTCTCTTCTCTGCTTTCTGCCCCATTTGGAAAAGGGCCTTGCCTGTTGGTTTGGAGGCGTGGGTCAGGCAGAGCCTGCCTTCCTGTCCTGACTCGTAGCCATGGTTGGGTTACCGAGCTGGAGTTGTGGGCAGCCCTGGCCCGCCTCCGCCCTACCCTGCCCGACAGAGGAACATAGGGGTTGGTGTGTCATAGGCTCAGACGGGTCTGCTCCTGCCAGGGTGAGTGCCGTGAGCGCACGTGGTAGATGGGCTCTCTGGGGACTCCCAGAGCGTCCTGTCTGCGGGTATCCACACTCTTATGCAATCCCTGCTCCTGGGTTTGGGTGAATCCTACGGCTTGATGGAGTGTGGGGTGGTGGGCTATCAGTCCCATGATTACGTTACATTAGCTAAGATTCCATTCTAGCAGACTAGCTAGAGATTCTGCCTCTGCTCTTGAAGCAGGTGGCCACCTGGAGAAGCTCACATGGCAAGGATGTGTCGGTGGCCTCCAGCTGATAGCCAGCAGAGGGCTGGCGCCCTCGGTCATACTCCTGCAGGGGACTGAATTCTGCCAACCCTGGATTAACTTGGAGGCGGGTGCTTCTTTGGTCAAGCCTCTGGATGAGAGTGCAGCCTTCGTTGCAGCTTTGCAAAGCCCCGAGCGGTGGATGCAGCCATCCTGCCTGGACTCAGAGCCATGGGGGCTGTGAGATAACAAATTCCTGGTGGCAATTTGTTATACGGAATCAGAAAACTAATGAACGAAGGACAGATAATGCCGTGGAGCCCCCCGCTTTTCCGCGCAGCACTGAGAGTGAGGGCCCGTCTCCCTCATTCCTGCCTGGCTCTGCTCACCACCATCACAGGTCCATTTCCTATTGGCACTATCTGTCGGTGGCCTTGGCGAGCCCAGAGACACCCCCCTCGGTGGGGGGGGGGGCTTACTGCTGCCTCAGCTGCAGACCGCGCCTGGCCCACCCCGCTGGCCCATCAGATCTCGGAAGCTGAGGCGGGGACTCTTCATCAGTGCCCTCACTGTGTCCCCATCTAGAAGCCTGTGTGGGTGTTGAGTGGGACGGAGCCAAGAGCCAGGCCCCCTCCAGCTCCCGTCCGTCTGGTCTGGCGTCCAGCCGCCCCCTCCACTGCCCGGGCCACCGCTGCTGCGCACGTGCGCGCGGCGGGCTGTCCTTGCCGCGGGCTGTCAGCGCCTCCGTGCTCAGGGTGCCCAGGGAAGTCGCTCTGTCAGCTGCGCTCTTTTCTAATAAATCAGGTTGGTTGTTGCTTCCTGATATGAAAACAGGCGTTTGTGGAGAAGCTCATGAGCACATCTGCGAAGTGAGAATGATTTAACGCCTCGTCGCTTCGATTCCAGGCAGCTGTAGAAGAACTTGATTTTAGATAATGTTACTGTCAAAAAAACATGCCTTAATACCTCTCTAAAGATGGGAAGGTAGTGTGTCGTGTGTCAGGTAGATGCTGTTTTCTCCCGTCCTGCCGGGAGCCTTCCTGTCACTCCCTGCGCGTAGGCTGGGTCCTGGGGGTGCTGGTGGCGTCTGTGCCCCGAGGCCCGGGAGTAGCTGCGCTCCGGCCGCTCCCCACCGCTGTGCACTGACCCTGCTAGACTCTCCTGCTCGAGAATGGTTCGCAGCCCTTGTGGGGGTGACACACCTTCACCCCCCTGCCCCGTGTGCAGCCTGTAAGAAGATAGCAGTCGCCTGGCGTGACCTTGATGTTCAAACCGGCCTCGGAGAAGTTATTTTGGGAGAACGTATTTGCCGTTTGTCCTCTGCCCTGATACCTTTTTGAATCGCAGCTCAGGGCCACTTGATGGTGGCGGGAGTATTCTGTTTGTACCCCCAGTGGGTGTGCAGTTCTGCCGCTAACCCCTCGGAGGTGGTGTCAGACCCCACAGGTTAAGGGCTGGCTCAGTTCTCCACCAGACTGCGCCACTTCAGACGTCAGCTGCACCTCCGTGGTCCCCAGGCCGCCTGCACTTCTGACCGAGTGGCCGTAAATTCAGCGGTTCCCGTGGCTCCCTTAGGTTCGACGACCCGCTAGAATGGCTCACAGAGCTCAGGAAGACACTGAACCTATGATTATGGTTTTATTATGAAGGGTACAGATCAGGAGGTCCAGCCGAATAAGGGAGGCATAGAACGGGGTTGGGAAGGGTCTGAGCCTGTAGAGGGTTCCCTCTCCCCCCGGAGTCAGGGCGCGTTGCCCACCTGCCCCGCACTGCATCCGTGTGCTCACCACGAGCAGGGAAGCTCTCCTGGGTCTGAGTGTCCAGAGTGTGTCGGTTTCCTCACATGGGCGCCATTGGATATGGGCCCTGTGTTGGACTCAGTCTCCAGCTCCTCTCTTCTCCCTGACAGCAGGCAGCTGGGGGTCCCAGCCAGTCCCCATCCTGACCCTGCTGAGGGATGTGCTCACCAGAACCTCCCTCAGTAGCATGACAGGGACAGTCCATCCTGGGGGAAGTCCGAAGACTTAGAGCCTCGCTCCCGGGAAAGGGGCAAAAGCCAGTCCCATTCTTTATTTTGGAACAAGGAAGTCTCTCTGACCAGGCACATGGTCCAGAATCATTTCAAAATGGCGCATCTGTAGTGTTTGGCGTTATAGAGGTGCTCCTGGGAAGCCAGCTTCGTGGGTTCTCACTGAGCTTCTGTGCGCTCCTCCTTGCTCGTGGAGGATGCGGAAGGTGTGGAATGGTCCCCCTGTGGGACCCACTGGGATCCTGGGTTTGTGGCACAGGGTGGGGGTGGGGGGTGGGCTTTCTCTCCTTAGGCCATCAGCACATTCCTAAGATGGTGTTAAGTTGTCTAAATACATCTCACTTCCTATTGATTTCCATTACAATTTCCAAGGTAAAAAATGTTTTTTTGAACATCCTTATTGAAATGCAACAGCGTATGTTAATGAGGGAAATGGTTTCCTGAGGAAGCACATTGCGCGTAGCAATACCAGTCAGCTGCCATTGATGGCAGGCCTGCCCTGGGTTGGATTTCCCTCACCAAGTCCCCCCTGCGCACCTGCGCTGTAGGACCACCCCGTAGGCCCTTCCTGGTATCCCGCCCACGCGCTCTGGCCACACACGAGGCAGTGGCTCCCCTTTCTTGATGGTGGCTGCTGCTGTGCCAGGAACTTTTTTGAGAGAGTGCTGGGAGGGAGCAGGCTTTTCAGGGGTGGAGGACCTCAGGGCCCTGAGAGCTGCAAAAACTTTCCAGAAGCTGACCTGGGATTTGAACCCAGGCTCTCTTGACTCTAAACCTGAGGTCTTAGCGCTCTTCCTTAGTGTCTGGCCTGGGCTCACCCACTGCCTGAGGGAGAAGACAGGCCAGTAGCCCAGACCCAGGCCACGGCCTCCTCACTGCCCCTGGTGTGGGGCTGGCACGACGTTTGCCCGCAGGGATTTGCAGGGAGTGTCCTGTGCTTAGAGTGCAATTGTAGGTCCTGGGTTCTGCTCTATTTCCTCACTTCCCCCGTCTGCCCATCCCGTCCCCTTCCAGCTGAGATCCCCTGTCCCTTTGGGGCACCTCTGTGGGTGTCTGTGGTGGGGACCCCTAGACCTCCCCTTCACGGAGGTGGCCGTGCCCCTGCGCCCCTGATACAGGGAGGCCCATGTCCTCTGGCCTGTGGATGCAGCTGGGCCCTGCCTCCGTGTGGGCCTGACTCTTTTCCAGCTCTCGTCCTCCAAACCGAGAGGGTGGGTGAGCCCAGACAAGGGGCTTCTCGGCTGCAAAGAGGCCCGTGTTCACTGTCAGGGGGCTCTTGTTTTGTTCCTTTTTTATCTCTTTAACTGATAGAGAATTGAAATCTTCCTCCCAAATCAAAGCCTATTCACGCCTTGCCCTGCAGAAGTGTGATGCATTCATGTCTGTTCTCGGCTTTGTGGAGGGTTCTGAACCGTGTTCTTCGTCAGGTGTCTAAGTGTGAGCAATTATGCTCACTCTTCGGGCAAATAAATCTGAGTAGTGTCTGCCCTGCATAAACAGTGTGTTTTTTATGCCAAGTCAATGGGATCCGTGTTTTTTTTCCTTTTTAGCATAAATCCTGGGACACAGTGTGTTTGCATAATGTATTTTTATTTTTAATCAAGAAGACAAAATGTTTCAGTGGAATTTTCAGTCTGTAGATCTGCTGTTTAAAGTGCTGAGGAAAAGTGTCCAGCAAATATTGCGGCGGCCTGTGTGTCAATGTGACAGGCACCTTCCTGGGGATGCTGGGACGATGGTGGTGCCCTAGCCCGCCACGGAGGGTTTTGTGAAAAAAATCTTTTCAACCTGAAAGATGACAATAATTACATCTGCCTGCTCATTCATTATATATACACTCTTATTTCCAGTGGAATGGAAAATTTCAAATTCAGAATTATTGCTAACCAAATTACCTTTATCAGTGAAAGAGCATCTGCTCACAATTACTTATAAAATAGGAAAAATGAAGCTTTTCAGCATATATGTTTGCAGCCCTGACATCTATAAATTGAAAGTAATGCGTCGAGTTTAGTTGTCCATTTTTCAACACATTCTAAACAGGAGGTAAGCCCGCCAGGAGTCCTGCATGCGAGAGGGGGGCTGGGGGGCTGGCGGCGGGCCCACTTGTCACTCTCCATCACTTACTTACAGAGAAGCCACCTCCGCATGAGGGACGGGTGCTCCTGCAGGCCTGAGTGTGCAGGGGCGGCCCGGCCTCAGGGTGCCTCATCTCGGCTCCCACCTGGGGCTCAGAGCCCTGCCACAGGGACGGGGGGGGGGCTGGCCTCCTCAGCACCTCTCAGGCAGAGAAGGCCGGGTGCGTGGGGCATGCAGGGTGGCTTATTCTGATGAAGCAGACAACTGTGAGACTCCGGGTTGAATTTTCTGTCTCTCCTCCAGCTGCTGCGCTGTTGGAGGGCAGGCCGCAGGCCTTGTCTGCCCCGTAGCTTCCTCTCCCGGGCAGCCTGGGTACGTGGTGGGGGGAGGGCTCCCTGGTAAATTTTCCCTGAAAGAGCTGATGGATGAGGAGCCTTTGCTCTGGAAGGACTTCACCTGTGTCCTTGTGGGGTCAGCGGGGCGTCGGGTTTCTGGTCGTTCCCGCGGCCCTTGCTTTCCCACGTGGGCCAGGCCTTGTTCTCCAGAGCGCTGTCGCCGTGCCGCCAGGGCTGGTACCCAGACACACGGGGCAAGGCCCTGTGCCCATGTGGCAGTGTGGGGTCCCTTTAGGACATGGAGAGGGGCAGTCCCGTGTCCAGTCCACTGCCGCCTGGCCTGTATCTGTGCACACTTTACCCAGGCAGAGGGTGGCGTGCCCCCGGGTCAAGGTCCTGCAGGCCTGGCCCCTTTAGGAAGGGGCTCTTTCTGGCCCAGTCTGAGGCAGGGACCGCCTCTGTCTGCGTCTCGTGGGGAGGGGCTGAGAACTCACCTGTCCCCATATCTCTGCTGTTGGGGCCTCAGGTGGGACTCAACTGTAGAAGAGAAAGGCTTAATTTTTACAGTTTTCTGAGGTTACTTCAGTGATAGATGTTCCAGAAATGTGTTTAATTTTCCAAATCTGTTTGCTTGCCAGTTTACATTAGAAAGGTGACTCACGCCTCCCAACACGTTTTTGGAGCTATTTCCCCAGTTGGTCAACTGGTGACCTTGTCCTACGCCAGCTGTGAGTGCCACACAGAGCATGGGCCTGGTTGGGGAGGCCACGGCTGTTCTGTCCTTAACTTGTGTGGGCAGCTCCCTTCCCGGGCTTTCGTTCTGTCCACCTGTGCTGAGAGCGTCCGGCTCTGGCCATCATTCTCCCTAAGCCACGTTCCAGGCACGGACTGCATGCCGGGCTGGGCTCTGTGTCTGTCCGTGGGCCCAGATGGCGTCCCCCGTCCCGCAGGAGGCCGGGGTCCTGGGGAAGACCTGCTGGTTGTACCCCATGGAGATCCTGGGTGACAGCCTCTTATCAGTGCCCTGGGCTTGATGGTCCCTCAGCTAACAATCCATGTTGTTACTGGGCAGGAGCAGAGGATGGGAGGCAGTGGCCCTGTGAAAGCGTAACTTGAATCCACGTTGGTAAACTTTGTAGTTGGCATTTCCTTCTCCACTGTTACAATGTGACCCACCCACTGCTGTCGTTGATGGGCTTTGGACTGTGTCAGGCCCACAGGGCGACTGGGATGGGACGGGTGGGCTGACCGCTGTGCCGTGGGAGGCTCCAGGCTGCTGACCTGCTGCAGCCCTGGGGTCTGTCCTGCGCCAGGGGACGAGGCGCTGGTGTGGCCCACATGTCCCTGTAGAGTGGCAGGCTAGGATGACCAGCGGGGGGTACCGGTGACAGCCAGGGCCAGCCGCCTGTCCCGGGAGCTGCCGCTGTGTTGGCCTCCCTCCTTCCTGGGCTGTTTTCAGGCAGGGGTTCTGTCTGCTCAGCTGTTGCCCCTGTTCCAGCCTGCTCTCCCCCAAGCTGCCAACTGTATACGCAGGGAAGTGACTCTACTTTTCCTGTGTGAAGGAGGTTTTTTCAGTAAAATCAGAAATTTTCTAAACTGCGTGTTTAAGTGTTCTCATACTTGAATTTCACACTATCCAGAGTGCTCGAGTCGGTGCCCTGGGCTGCGGCAGAGGCTGGCCATCTGCTGGTGGGGCTTCTGTTCTGGGGCAGCAGGCAAAGGTCAGGCCTGGATGGAGGGGCCACTCAGGGGCCCTTGGGACTGTCCAGAGGGTTAGTTTTGTAGCTGCTGATAATTGTAGGTTAGAAATCATTCTTCAGTTCTTTACAGGGAACACAGTGCCCCATCGCATTGCTGAGAACGCTCCTCCGTACTGCGCTGTGGGGAACAGGAGCAGAGAAGGGAGACTGGGCACTTGGGGCTTTGCTCATTCCTGGTGACTCTGTTCTCCTGGGAACTGCTGCTGGGGGGCCCTGCCTAGCGCCACACTGTTGACGAACTCCTGGCCGCTTTACCCTCCACTAGAGCAAGTGGAAATTTCTCTTTTGTAGTGAAATTAAGTTTATTGAAAAATAATTGTATTTAATAAAACAGAAGTTGATTAGAAGAACATGGTTAGATAGACCACAGTGTGGCCCCACCTGTGGGTTGCACCTGCCCTGCCCCATGTGTGGAACTTCTAGAATGGGGACCCTGTGTGAGAGGCTGGAATTCTGTTGTCCTCTGTCCCTCGACACCCCTGGGTGGGGTTCCGAGAACATCAGAATCTTCCGGAGAGCTGACTAAACACAGATTCTCAGGCCCCACCTGAAAGATTCTGATGGAGAAAGTTGAGATGAGCCTGAGAACCTGTGTCTTAAGCTCCTCAGATGAGGGTGCTGTCCAGCTCAGTGTGGGGACCACTGAGGTCAGCCCCCGCTGCACCCTGTTGTCAGGCCAGCCAGCCCCTGAGCTGGCCTTGTGTTTTGCTGGACGCTGGTGGTCACTCAGGCCTGAGCTCCTCAAGGGCCTCTCACCTGTGTTCACCCAATGCCCCAGGACAGGGGGACAGGCCCTAGTCTGCGGCAAGGGTGTGGAAGATGGGGCTCAAGGGGGCCTAGTGCAAAGACGGCATTTCATTGAAAGCTTAGGTTTTATCCTAAAAATTAGTGATGATAATTGACTTCATAATGCTTATTTATTTGGTCTTACTATAAGAATAGCTTTCAAGTTTCTGAGGGCGATCTGTTCTTACTGCCTAGTGTGACCCCGTTTGCTTCCAGCTGACTTCAGCCTCGATAGCACCTGGCTCCCTGGTTCACACTCCATTCCAGCCCCTTGTGCACAGAAATGTTTTCCTGCTTAGGCGTCACGGGGAAGGACAAATGGGATTGATAATGCAGAAATGTAGGAGTCTTCCTTCGCGCTTGCATGGGCTTGGGTCAGAACCTCTCAATCAAGCAAAAATAAAACAAGTCCTCCTTCCCGGGCATGTGAATTGCTTGTCTGGGGAGAGGGGCCCCTGCCCATAGGAGCTGAATCCCTGGGGGAGCAGACATCAGCCAGAGCTGGTGGGCCTTCCCTCTCTGCCTGTTTCCTGGCCTCGGCACCCGGGGCCCAGCCTGCCCTATGCCGTGCCCAGAGCCCTCGGTCCCTATATTCATTCCCGAAGAGGCAGCACGTGGTGGGCCTTGGGGCGTCTGGGGTCTTCCCACTGCCTGGTCCCAGCAGCCTCCTCCCTGGCATCTCGCTCCCAGCTGGCTGCAAGGACTCAGAAATGAGCCTGTGTGGTTCTTCTCAGCCCCGTGCCATTAGTCACTGTCTAGTTGTGATTGATCCTATAGTGTGTTGCTGGGTCTGCTGCACCATGTGGCCCAGCTGTTCCCCCACACCCAGCCTTGCATGTGTCCTGCCCCGCCTGCCACGTCAAGGGTCCAGGCGTGTTTGTCATGCTCAGCCGGGGACAGCAGTGGCTTGGAGTGGGGTGTCCTAGCAGAGCCAGTGACGGAACTGGCTCCAGTAGTGGGAACCAGAGCTGTCTGGAGCTTTTCTGTGGCCCGCCTTCCTCTCCTGTGGACGAGAGCACCTCGCCAGGCACTCACACTTCAGCCAGAGTGACTGTAAGGTGCAGAGGGTCTCAGGACAGGGCCCTCCCACCCCTCGCACCCCCCCCCCCCTTGTGCTTGGGGACACGAGTAAAAACAAACCAGAAGCAACAAAACACTAATACTTGTTTATTGTTAGTTCTGGAACTTTCTTTGGGAGAGCGGGAAAACCTGTAAACTTTTTTCAGGGTCACTTCTCAGGGCTGGTCACGGGAAGGTAGGCCCCAGAGAGAAGGAACTTGCATGTAACTCAGGAACTCAAAAGATATGTGCGGGAAGAGTGCTTTTAGCAGCGCTTGGTGGGCCCTGATTAATCACAGTCAGCACGGGAAGGTTCCCGTTCGGCAGCACTTGCTTGTCCTCCGAAACAGCGCAGAGTGGATCTTTGCGGGCAGAATGCTGGGAAAAAGCAGGGTCACCACCATCCCCAGAATCTTTGCTTCCTGTAGGGGCATATCCAGGGTTCATAAACCGTGGAGCTTCGTGGAGCTCCAGAGCCTCGCCCCAGGTTGCTGAGCACTCGGCAGAGAGGTCTGGGCAGGGAGCACAGGGGACCTCAGCTGAGGAGTTGCTGCCCATGGCAGTGGGGTGGGGAGGAGCCATTCGTGGCTGGTGGGAGATCGTGCGTCAGGGAAGCTTGGTTCTTCTGAGAGGTCAGCCATCTGGAGGCCAGCCCCAAACCTGGAATCCAGAGGCACCCAGCCTAGGGCCCAGGGCTGTGTCCCGCTTGCTGGCTCACTGGCTGGGTCCGGGAACACGTGGGGAATTGGCCTGGGATGAGCTTGAGGTCGTTTTGGGAGCCAGCGAGCTCTCCTTCTCTCTGTCCGAGCCCTCCTGGGCCTGCAGCCTATGCCTGGTGGACTTGCCTGGGGCGGGAGTGAGCGCTCACTGCATGCCCCGGAGCGTCCGCTGGCCTCGCAAACCTGTTTCTCACCCGCGAGGCAGGAGTGGTCTTGCCCCTCTTACTGGGGCTGGGGCGGGGCGGGGGCATCTGCAGCATGGTGCACACATGACCCCGGGCCACCCTCGCCGCTGTTCCCGTCACGGCCACCACTGCCGCTCCCTTTCCAGAGGAAGAATCGATCTGAATTCTCTTAATGGAGATGACTTCTTCGCTCCCTGGGTGTGTGGCTTGGGCATCTGGTGGTCGGCGTGGGTGGTCCCGGGGTCACCCCCGGGGGGCTCTCCCTCACTGCCTTGGGGCCTGTGTTTGTCTCGTGCAGACCAAGTCCACCGGCACCTGGACCAGCACGAGGTGAGGTACCTGCAGTTCGCCTTCCGCTGGATGAACAACCTGCTGATGCGGGAAGTGCCCCTGCGCTGCACCATCCGCCTGTGGGACACCTACCAGGTGAGCTGTCCCCGACGGCCCCCGGCGGCCCTGCGCACGCTCCCTCCTGCCGCGCCCGGCCTGGCCCGCCTGCCGCGCTGGCTTTGTGCCCGCAGGCGTCCGCTCGAGGAACGTCCTTTTCTGGTGTTCTTGTCGTCTGCGTAGATGTAGAACCGGGAAGAAGAACTTCCTGTCGTTCTGTTTGTAGCTGAATTTCATTCCGACCGTGTGGTGCCAGCGTCCCCGGGGCTCATGAGCAATTTACATTTCGTCAGGGTCCTAGGGGTGTGGTGGGGGATGCTTGTAACTCTGCGTACGTCTGCGCCGCGGCTGCCAGAAACATTCACACTCAGGACTCACACGTTGTCTTTGTTTTGAGTTACTTATAATAAAGATTTTTAAAAAAATCACTGACAGATTCAGTGCAATATGAAATTTTCTCCTCTCCACCGATTTTGATGAAATTCATTTCTTCTGGAGATTGAGTTTTCTGGAACAAACCACCTTTGTTCCCTTGAGTGTCCCATTGCTTATTCTAGCACCTTTTCATTTTGCTGGAGATGTTTGCTGAAGCTGAGGCCGCGCTGCAGGGCTTACACGCCCGCCGTTCATCATCCCTCGCGGAGAGCGGGAGCCTGACGTGGGCCCGGGAGTGGAGGCCCGCGGAGGCTGGGTTCTTCACGCCGAGAGGCAGGGTTTCTGCTGCAGTGCGCCCCAGCATTCGCGGGCTCTGGACCGGGAAAGGGAGCGCCGGGCGGTGGCTGCTGTGTAGGGCAGCATAAGCCCCAGCCGCGGGGCTGGCCTCCCGCGTGGGAGCCTTGCACGTAGACGTTCATGAATGTGGTGGCGGAAGGCGGGAGGCCCCTTAGAGCTTGTCCTGCACGTCCTTCCCCTTCCCTCCCCTTCCCTCCCTTGAAGGAGCCCTCGGTCTGGACCTGCGTTTTCTCTCTGGGGTAGGAGCTCCAGCTGCTGAGCGGCCCGGCCCCCGCGCCCGCGGCTTCCGACGCCGCGCTTGTGGTCACGGGAATCAGCCGGAGCGGCGGCCCGAAGTTCTGTTCCTGAGGACGTCCTCGTGTCCCGTGGGGCTCGGGGCTGCTGGTGCTTCTGGAGCCCCATGCTTTGACTTTGCTTTCCGTTTTTGCGGCTTGCGTGTTCTAATGATATTCACTGTAGAAATTATGACGACTCAGCTGCTTGGGTCCAGATCCCCCACTTCGGTTTTGCTTTTCTGAGTGCTTGGCAATTACAGACTTTTTGGCCACTGACACTTGCTGGGATATAAAGCCTTCCCTGGGCTGTTCAGTGCGAATGGCTGTCAGCCTGGTGCTATTAAGTGGGTCTCGGTAGCATCGTAGGAAACAAACTTAATACCCCGTGACGTGGGAACGCTCTCCATTTGTGATGGGTTAGGCTGTTGAAGACCCTGGTCCCCTCATTAAACACACAGTTCCTTGTAATGACGTCCCCATTACAGATAAATTAGGTACGAAGTCAGTCGCATTGTGAGGAACCAGAAAACAGATCTGTGTGTCTGTGGTCCTGCACCACTTCCCTCAGACTCCTAATAGGTGTTAAAACTTTAAGCACAGTTGTGGCATCTTTATTGCGTTAATTTTCCTGAAATTAAATTTTGTCATGAATTGACTCATTTGTACCATGGACTCATTCTTGAGCTGACAGTACCATGGTCATAAACCTTTTCATATCTTAAAAATTGGGGGTATTTCTATTTTACAGGTCCAAGTAACCATGAAATTGTATTACATCTTTTGGCAATGAAAATACATAGTAATCATGGGATGGCATTCTGGTGATTACTCTCACCTAAACTGGGGTGTTTACCAGCTGGGCCATTGTAGGTTTCAATAGCTCCTTAACCCCTTGAAGGTAGCTTGAAGCCCAGTGAGGGCGTGTGCCCACAAAGGGTTTTGGGGGGCAGCTGCTCTGACCCAGGCTCCCAGCGGGAAGTGGCGTGAAGATGAATGAGGGGCACCCTCACAGGCGTGAAAACAGGCATTTAAGAAGCACAAACAATCCAGCCACAGCCCAGGCTTCAGGGAGATGGCCCTGGCTCCCTGGGCACGTCGCGCTTTTGTTCGCAGTGGTTAGGCTGGAGGGGGCAGTCTGACTCCTGGGGAGCCTGGGCCGTGGGAGCCGATGCCAGGCCTCTAGGACTTGGCTCTCAGCCTTGCCTTTGGCTGCCCATCCCTGGACTGTGGGAAGGGTCCATCTGTCCATCCACCATGTGGATACTGATTACCTCCAACAAGAGAGACCCCTGGGCTTGTTTCCTTTGCTCTTGGTCTGCAGCTGTGGAGGTGAGGTCGTCTGTCCCTAACCTGTTGGGGCCCTTGGTCAGCCAGGCGTGCTCTGGTTTCATTCCTGTTGCTCTCTGACCCTCCCTTCTCTTCCACAAGCTAGCCTCTTGGTCTGTGTCCATGAGAAGGCATGCAGGCCTTGCTCTCAGGTGAAGGAGGGCAGACACTGAGTTGGCAGGAAGAGGGGGGGCACCGCACTGCTGTGACTGGACAGTGATGGTGTGGGCTCGGCCTCCCCCCGCCGGCTCTGAGAAAGCTAGCCTGGTACTTGCAGCCTTTTGGCCCTGGAGGGACCCTGTTGTCCTGTGCTGGTGGCGGGGTTGGGGGGTGTGGGCAGCCCTGCCGAGGGTCCCTTCGGAGGCATGCCCCCACAGTTTCCCCTCTGCCCTCACCACTGTCCCAGCACAGAGGTGCGGCTGGAGCTGCTCCCTCTGTCCTGTCCTCTCTTCCCGGTGGGATGACGGTGGAGGGAGGAAGGTAACATGCGGGCCCCCGGCCTCCAGCTGTGCAGAAGTCCTTCCCTGAGTGCCCTTACGTCCCAGCAGACAGATGCAGGAGTGTGCAAGGCTCCCGTAAGGTCGGGGTGTTTGCTGTGGAGAAAACAGTGAGAAGCAGGGAGCTGCGCATGAGGGAGTGCGAGGGGGAGTGATGTGCTCATCCAGTCCTGCTGGACGAAGGGGAGAAGCCTAGATCCCACGGGCGCTAGACCTGCAGTCCTCCTGGTGCCGGGGGGAGCTGAGGCGATGACGTGCAGGGCGTGACCGCAGCAGCTGTTGTGAAGGAACGAGGGTGTCGGGAGCTGCTGTTCTCCCTGTGGGTTTGGGGACGGCTGCTCCGTTAAGGTCTGAGCTGGAACCGGAGTGAAGGGTGGAGTGAGCCCCGGGAACATCCAGGGAGAGAAGGTTTTAGATGTCAGGAGCAAGCAGTGTCCCCGGCTCCTCGGGGCTCTCCCTGCAGCAGCAGGGTCCTGGGAGAACGCAGGGGTAGGTCCTTGGCTGCCTTCCCCCCTCCGCGTCCCATGCTTGCTCTTTAGTCTGGAGGCCTATGGAAGCCCCTTGTGGGAAGAAGCTTCTGTCCCAGGCCCTGCCGTTGTGTCTGAGCTTGGCTGCTCAACCTCCCGAGATGATGGGAGAGGATGTGCTCTGTGCCCCATTGGCAAGGGGTCCCTGACCCTCGAGGTGCGGTTTAGGGTGAGCTCTGCCTCCCCGTGATGGGGTGGCCACAATAAGGGCCTTGCCCGGGAGGAGATGGGCCCAGAGGGGTTGGCAAACGCAGGTTCCCCAAGGGCAGAGACAAGCGAAGTTTCCGGATTGTAACTCCCTTGTGCTCCATGGCAGTAGGACGTCAGGCAGCTCAGGACGGCTTCCGCTCCTCGGGCTCCGTGGTGCTTCCATACGGACGTTAGGTTTGCTTTGCTGTTTCTGTGAAGAATGTCATTGGCGTTTTGGTGGGGATTGCGGTGAGTCTGCAGGTGGCTTTGCGTAGTGTGGGCCTTCGCACTATTGATTCATCGGGTCCATGAGCACAGGACGTCTTTCCGTTTGTTTGCCTCGTCCTCCGTTCTGTTCATCGGTGCTTCGGTTTCCAGTGTGCAAGCCTGTCACCTCCGTGGTTGGATTTACTAGTAAGTATTTTATTCTTTTCGAGGCACTTGTCCATGGGATAGTTCCCTATAGTTCACTGTTAGGGTAGAAAAATGCAGCTGATTTTCGTGTATTGATGTTTAACTTGCAACTTTACTGAATTTGTTTATTCCAAGGAGATGAGATCAGTATTGCAAGAGGCCCCCCCCACGTTCGTTGCAGCATTATTCACAATAGCAGGACATGGGAGTGACCCAGTGTGGGTGTGTAAGTATATGGAGGTGCAGGGGGCCTGGCCGCGCTGCGAGGGGGAGGGACGGGAGCGCTGGACTGCGTGGAGCCAACGGGAGGGATTCGGGAGCAGCGCGTGCACTAGAAGGTTCTAGGGTGATGGAAGCGCCCAGTGGGGTAGCCCGTGGGCATAGTGGCTTATTCGAAATGAGAAATGTGACTGAGGACCTGAACTTCTCATTTTACTTTATTTAAATTTAAATGGAATAGGCCCACACAGTGAGTGGCTGCCTTATGTGGGGTGCAGCTCTGGGAAGGGGATGGCGGGGTCAGTAGGTCATGGTGGGGAGTGGGCAGCTCCCCATTCCACTGGAGCAGTAGTGCCCTGGCCGTTGAAGGCTGCAGAGAGGTGCACTTTGGGTGGGGTGGGCTGACCTCAGCTTGCATTGAGGTGACCCCACATCTTCTGAGTAGTATGGCTGTGAAGGGGAGAGGGGGGACGGGGTGGGAAGGGGACAGAGGGCTGATTCCCGGTTGCACAGTGGGCAGTCCTGAGCATTTCCAAGCTCACGGAGATTGCCATTCGTGCAGTGGGGAAGGCTCGCTGGGTGGTGGGAATGTTGCCACGGGCTGGGGTCCCTTCCTCCCCAGGGTCCTGCGAGGTTGATTCAGAAGTGAGTGTGCCGCCGGGGCGCATCCTAAGTAAAGAACACCTATAGCTTTCTGAAGGGAGATGGGAGGGCTGGGTCTGTAGGGGACAGTCAGGGCTCTGGCTGGGGTGTTGGCATCACTGCCTGGCACTTGGGGAGTGAGCCTGGGGCATGAGCTGCTGTGGAGCTGGCCCTCGGGTGGCGGGTGTGTTCTGGTGAATTCCACCTTCCTCCTGCCTTCTCCAGCACCGCCCAGCTTCGTGGACACGTGTGGGGCCCTGCACGTGGCTCTACAGAGGGCTCCTCTCCTCCATCCTGAGGCTAGGGACGGCTTTGGTAAATGAGGGTGGTGCCGACGGAGCCCTTGGAGACCTCATGCTTCCTACAATCTGGTGATTTTGTTTTAAGAAAAGGAAAAATTTCTTACTGCCCGGTGAGTATTGCAAGATGACTTCATTTGGCTTAAGGCATTTATTAAATTCCTTCCTCGTGTTATCCAAAGGCCACCTGAATTCTAATTAGGACACTTCCACTCTCCATACCCCAAAGAGCGTCTTCAGTCACGCTCTTCACGGGGCTGGCAGTAAATCACAGGAGATGGACTGCCGAGCTCATCTTTGGATCTGGTCGTTTGCACACCGTCTGCAGGGCCGCCGCACCCGGATGCTCAGAGCTGACTGTGCTGGTGGGCGAGGCCGGAGGTTCCAGGCCCCTGGTGCACACGTGTTCAAGGGAGCAGCGTGAGGGTCACCAGTCCCTAGGGTGTTACCGCCAATCAAGCACTGAATGGTCCACCTGCAGCCAAACGGAACTGGGTCCTTCCAGGAGAGGATCTGTGTGGAGCAGATGTCTCTGTGGCCTTCCGGACTCTGGCCTCTCTGCCCTAGCTCAGCGCTGTCCTTGGAGCCCAGGGCAGGGCATTTCCTGAAGCTTGTTTTGCGGGACCGATCTGGGGATTCCACGCGGTGTTTCCAGTCGAGGACCGGCTCCCATCCCGAGGACAGGGCTCATCAGTCACTGCGGAGGCCTGGGAATCGCAGACCTTCAGGACTTGCCTAACGCCCTATTCCCCTCACGCTTGGCCTGTGCCACCTTTGCTGTCCCTGGAGAGGGCGTGTCCAAGATGGTGAGAGGCGGGGCCTCCCTGGGCTTCAGAGGACTTGTCTGCACCTCTGGGGAAGAGCTTGATCGTTCAGTCAAGGCACGTTTACTGAGCACCTATTCTGGGCCTGGCCCTTTCTCAGCCCTGGGGACACAGTGATGGAAGACAGGGACCCTGACCTCAAAGAGCCCCCATCCCAGCGAGAGAGCCTGGCTACTCACGCGCAGCTGTGCTGAAGAAGTTGCACCGGGATGTGTGGTCCCCGGGCCTGCACAGCCAGTGGGCAGGGAGGGCATGGTGGGTCCCCAAATGAGATCGGCCCCCGGCGATGAAGGCTTCTAGCAGAGGGTCTTGGGGAAGGAGTTCCGAGAGCCCCGGCCACGAAGGAGTGAACGAGGAGTGTGTGGAGCAGGAGGAAGGCTGCCAGGAACGGGCGTGGGTGGGCAGTGGATATGCAGGACCTGGGGTGTGGAGGAAGGGCCTGGAGGCTGCCGCCACCCTCCAGGCGGGGGACAGCTGTGGCTTGGTCACAAATAGTCCCTGTGGAGCCAGCGAGAAGATGCTGGATTTGCAATAACCAGGCACTGTGTGTGATTGTACCTGATGCCAATCTGCGGATGGCCTGTATCTATCCGTCTGTCCCCCCACCGGTCAGTCCTTCCACTTGTCCACCTTCTACTACATGAATCCTGGTCTGACGTAGGCCCCGGCTCCCTCGAGATGCCTGACGTGGTGTCCGTGCCCGGAGGGGTCCACTGCCTGGCGTGGGAGGTGGACACGCAGCCGTGACAGGAGGTGCTGTGCCAGAGGTGATGATGAGGCAGGGGACTTGGGGCACCTCACTCTGCCCAGGGCAGAGGAGGCTTCCCAGGGGACATTTCAGCAGGACCTTGAGCTGAGGACAGGCCTGGGCCAGAGCCGGATGCCAGGAAGGGCTTGCCGAGGGAAGGAGTGTGGTTTGGCCCAAAGAGGCAGGTGGACATGGCCTGCTCTGCGGGAGCTGTGGTGGGCATGGCTGCATGAGGGTGTTTGGGTGCCGGGGCAGAATGGAAGCCACTAAACTGAGCGGAAGTTACGGGCAGTGGGTGGCCTGGGTGGTGGTGGCAGGGGGGCAGGTCCAGGTCCACTGTCTCATCCACCAGGCTGGGTGCTCCCAGCTCTGTTTCCAGAGGGTGACTTAGCTTCTATAGGTTTGGGTTCCTGCTTGTGCAAGAGCTTGGTGCTGCTTACCACGGCCGCTTGTCGAGCCCTGCCTGTGACGAGGGCCTGTTGCCGTGGCTGGACCTCCAGCTCCGCCTGTGACGAGGGCCTGTTGCTGTGGCTGGACCTCCAGGCCCACCAGCCCTTCTGCAGGAAGTCCTGAGTTGAGGCTGCCGGGGCCCGGCACCCAGCTCTTGTCAGTCATCTTTGTCAGCCCCCCAGCACCCTCTCACTAGGCGGTAGCCTCGGTGAGTAAAGCCCAGTGGCCCAGAGAGAGGAGCTGGCAGGTGGGGTGGCCCGGCTGAGCGGTTCCCGGGGGCTGGTGGAGGGGCCAGGGGTGTGAGGGCTGATGCCGGCTCTGCACGTACGCAGCATCCTGGGCTTGGGCTTCAGGTTCTGGGTGCCTTAGTGATGGGTGCCGAATGTAAATCCTGCCCAGGTTGCCCCCACGGCTTCCATCCTTTGTCCCAGGGGTGGTCCTTTTGGACCTCTCCTCCCAGCTCCTCTACTGGCTGCGCTGTAACTACAGGAGTGTCACTGGCCACCCCTGGGTGGGGTGGAGAGCACCCTTTGAGTGCAGCCCCCGCGGGAGCTCTGCATGGGGGGCCAGGTGACAGCCGTGCGGCGCTCCCGAGCCTTCAGGGTGCCGCAGCCCGGATTCGCCGTGAATCAGGTGACGTTGGAGCTGATGGATTGGGTTAATCTAATAAAACTGGAGAAGCAGGTCTCCTTACAACATACTTTTTCATAAGCCCATTAAGATTTGAGGTCGTAAGCTTTTCATGTCTGCCCTCCTACGGGAGCAGGCATAGATCACTGTCAGCTGGGCAAGGATTTAGAAATGAGAATATTCAGCAAGACTGTGCTTGCTGCTGATAACTTTGCAGGGAGGAGCTGGGAGAGGGCGTCTCCACTCTTTCAGAGTGGCAATGAAGTCAGTGTCCTGGGGATTTAGAAGTAGTATTTAAAGAAGTATCCAGAATGCCCTTAGCGACTCTAAGACTTTGATTCATATTTCAATCAGGTTGGGTTTTATCAGAGCTTATTCAGGGCTTGGACACTAAGGAGAAGAACCCTTCCCTCTGCAGGCCTGGTTTGCTCCAGCACAGTTGGCCAGGTGTATGGGGGTGAGTCTGGTCCGGGTGCTTCCTGGGAATGAGTGACGTTCTGGGTGGGGGCTTGGGACACCTGTCAGCTTCCACACAGTCACTGACATGGACAGTCACCCCCTGCTTTTGTAGGTGAAATTCTGATTTGTCCTTGGAGCAAGAAAAGAAAGTTGTTAAACGTTTTAGTTTCTGAGTTCTAAATTTGTAACATAAAATCTTCATTTCTGGGAAGTTATGTGAGGAGGGACTCTCCAGTGCGTCTGCCCAGCAACAGGCCAGACAGGGCAGCTCCTTGTGGGTGGCCACTCGTTCACTGCCGGAAAGAGCTATTGCAGAGTCACAGTCAGGTCTGGAGCTGGGTGGAGAGACAGTTCCTGGTGAGAACTGGCTCAGCGGGGTGGAGTGCACGCTATGGCTGGGAGAGCCTGGACCTGCAAGTTTGAGAAAGAACCGGGGGCTTTGGGTGACGCAGTGGAAGTCAGCGGTGTGGTGTGGCCTCTCCGCCTATGTCCCTGGAGCCCCCAGGTGTCAGCAGATTCTCTGACATCTGAGAAGCCCCAGCTCCTTCAGAGCCACGAAGGGGACAGTGGCTCACTGTCACTTTCTGGGGGACCGTGGACCCCTGGCAGGCTGTGGAGTCGTTGGGACAGACACCTTAGTTCCCAAGTGCCTGGTTGGGAGGCACACGGGGAAGACCAGAAATGCCTGTTGAAGGAATCCGTCACACAGACCAGCGGGTAGGGTGCTCCCACCTGTCGTGAAGAGCGAGGAGGGAGGAGCCGAGGCTGGGGAGAGATTTCTGGGGATGCAGGTGCTGCCTGTGTGCTGGGGCCGGGCCTGGTGCTGGCATCGGACTTGGTCTTTGTGGCTCTGGAGGAGGAGCTGGAATATGTGGGTAGAAATAACGGGGCTTATAATCAAAGTGTCTTCTGGCTGGAGCCGGGCCGTCACAGACACTGGTGTCCCGGTCTCGTCCAGGTTTTAGTTCACGAGGAGTCAGAGAGCAGTGGCCAGGACCCTGCAGCCCCGAGTCTGGGTCTGCACATCCCCAGAGCCAGGCTGCTGGAGCCCCTGGCTGGGAGTCTGAGGTGACAGAGCCGGATGCCTCACGCAAGGTCACGCTGCGGGTAATGGCTCGTCACGGCTTTACTGAGCTCTGAGGTGATATATTTGTGAATATTTTATCTTCAGTGTGACCTTAAGCAGCCTGTCTGACTTCTTTAGGCCTCTGGACAGAAGGTTCTAGAAAACCAGGGGCTGTTAGAGGAAACCTGTGGGAGGACTGGCTTCATCTGCCGCGTGAGGGAGGGCATGTGTCCTCCTGGGGCAGCTGGCCCAGGGTAAGGTGGGGGGCCAGGCCCGGCCAGCTCGCGGCGGGGTGGGGGGCTGCTCCCCACACACCTGAGGTCAGGTCTGCACTCGCTCAGCGCACAGCCCGAGAGCTCTGCCGCGGTCGGGGGGGGGGG